>NC_141699.1:23432876-24032876 GCF_964263255.1 Lissotriton vulgaris
GATCCCCAGAGGCATTGACCCCAGAGTTCTTAAAAAGAAGCAAGGGACACTGGTATTCTGCAGTGTATTCTCTGTAGGTCACGCTACCCTTAACATTCACAATAACTGAGTGTCGACACATACTCACTCTGGTGCCTCAGCCATGTCTATGAGACGCTTTTCCTATTACCATCTGAGCGAGTATAAACATCGATACCGCAGTTAAACAAACTCTAGTTTACCATCCAGGAGATTATTTTCCCTCCTTATATATTGATCCACAATGCGTAACACTGCAACCCTAACAAAGCGACATTAGTATTAATATCGCGGAAATTGAATTATTACCTAATGAGGTTTTCCCACCCTTCCTTTACAACATCATAGGAAAGGATATCTCAGTCACAAACGTGGGGTTTAAATGCTTTATATTGTGAAACACACAACCGCTTCGAAGTACAATATAGCTTTCGAGTTTCAAGAAGGAAGGAAGTAACATAGTCCTCTTTCTATGAAGACGCCTCAAATAGGAAGAGGAGACTGGTCTCTACTGACAAGGGGCAGAGTCAGCACTAGACGGAAAACTGTTCTCCATGCGGGTGAGAATGGCGCCGACGGCGTCTGCAATTCACCGGAGGATAAGATTTAAGCCTCTTACAACAGCGGTTCTCTTCCCAGCTCGGGACCAGAGAATCCCACGCTCTCTGCTGAAGCAAGAGGTTTTCAACATTAAGGAAATACAATATGCGTCTCACTATTAACGTTCCACCATTTAAACAGGGATTGATGCATTACGCACCAGATAATGCAACTAATACCGCTTTTTCACTGAACGCTTGACACACTGTTTAAAACACACCTTTACAGTGAGCGCTTCATGACGAAGCTAGCGAGACTCCATAACAAACAACGCCTCTTCTTGCTAATTGTCTGCTTTGGTAAACCCTCCCAACTATGGACTAACAGTGATTTCCTTTAGAAGGAATATAACTGTGGGTTAAAAGCAAATCATGATGAGACTAAGATACCCCCTAATGAGACTACGTAATCACTTACTTTGCATGAGTGGGCTTAAACAGTATACTTTCTGCAACCACAGAACTAGCGCGTTATAACCATCAAGCACCTGGTCACACAACATACAGCCCGTGGACATTTATCTGAATACATTCGAGGGCTAAAATCGCATAACTTCTGTAACCTCGAACTAGCGAGAAATAACCGCCCGTGGCCATTTATCTGAATATAATCGTGAATTCCTTTACCCCAGTCTGCCAAACCAACTTGACGACAGCATAGATCTTAACAGAGGGGTAGAATCCACATAGATCAAAACCATATAAACTAAGCACACAGTGAGACCCTGAGATCAGTGTGTACATTTGCATTGAATAGATTTCGCCTTAGAGCGTGGCACAGACGTTAGCGGTCCTTAGTGGGACTATCCTTCTGAATATAGTGTATAATATTTACACGTTTTTTCTAAAAATCTCAAATTGAAGTTTTTACACATAGTGCTGAACCTGCACCCCCATATCTGTATGTTATGTTTCTTTTGTTTTTATTGTAGGAAATCTAAACAAGTTAGAAACTAAGTGTTGAGCCTAACACTATTGAAATACTTCACAAGTTGTGTAAGTAACACATTTGTTGTTTGTTGTGTCTGTCCTGACGAATGCTCCGTAGACCCGGCTGGGCAGAATGGAGCAGAAACATGTCGACCTTGTGAACCACATGTTATAATGAGATTCAGTAACACGATCTCAATTTATACCCACCATTTTTAATAACAAAACTCTACCCTTTTACATTAAAATTTACTTACAGTGGAGCTTTGCTTTTTAAACACCACCTCCTAATTCCTTTTCACTTTCTTTGGGGGTCTCCCAGTATCTCTGGACCCTACTACTCAAGCCAGAGGTTGCCTCGGGTTGAGGCTGGCATTCAGCACGTTTTTGGACACCAATGACAATGCCGTAACACGTATGTGGGGCGGAGAAACGATATACACCGCACAATTAACATAGCGTTTATGAGGGTGATTCAATATAACCTACGGTCACGTAGTTACAAGTGCCCATTCTCTCTTCTGATAATTTTGCATATTGAGTCTGGAGAAATGAATGGACCAGAAATCCTCCTCCCTACCTGTTGATTACGTAATTTAGAGATGACCACAACAAGAGTCAATTATGAATTCAATATAGAATAAAAATGACTATTCACTGCCACCAAGCCATTTTTGTAGCTTTGGAAACCTGGAATAGTCTGATCTGTCACACTTGTAATAGTGTGATGGTTAGTAGTTGGTTGTTACTATCATTGGCAGCAGTGGGAGGGGCATTGGGTGGTGCGAGCTGCAATGGCCTCTTGACAGGAGCTCTGGCACTTATTTGTTTACAAATTAAGCACTGGTCTGCGGGACATTTGCCTGCAGCAAAGATGATGCAGTAAAATACCACACGTGGGAAGTGCGACAAGTTGGTCCGAGCTGCAAACAGAGGGGAGAGGATGTGGTCTCACGGCTAGTCTGCTGACTTTGGAGCTGGGAAACCAAGGTTCGAGACTCGGCAGGGACGTTCAACATCCTCTGATTCTGGGCAAATCACTTAATCTCCCCGTGCTTACCAGAAAAAATGAATGTGTCCTTGAGTAACATGACTGGTTCTGATGTAAAGCGCTCCAATACATTCGGGTCGAGTTTGCGGATCTGCAAAATAAAAAAAAAACAGACCACAAACAGCACATCACACAGAAACCTGTTCTCTAGGACCTTTTATAGCACGCTAGCATCTCCCACCAGGAGGCAGGATGGAATCATAACAGCAGCTGTGCTTACAGTCTGTAAGAGCCCTGCTCTCCCCACTTTCCACTCATCCACAAAAATACCGAGCAGTCCTTCTCTGGCCTGTGCTGCAGTTCTCCGCTGAACAGAAATAAACCTTTGAAGTAACGTGTTCCACGGCTTTTGGCGGGAACAGCTGCCGCCTGGCATGCCTGCCCTGGCTGCCTGCAAGGATGCATTAAAGGACCCAGCGCGTGGGAGGCGGGCCTGCGGGATGGCTGAACAAAGACCGCCCCGCAGCGGGCGTCATCATTTACCCACGGGTGAGCGGCACATCAACAGCCTCTAAAGCAGATGTCTTCAAACTTTTTAATGAAGAGCTCCCTCCAGTGGACAAATAATGGGGGCCCCCCTCAGAATTTTTCACAATTATTCTATTAACTTGGCAATGTTTAAATGTATCGACTTATTTAAGCACAAGACATATCTCTACAACGTATTTAAATTCTGTTACCGTTTTAAAAATGCAATTAAATACATGATTGCCAAACATACTACTCTGGTCAGGCAGGCCTTACTAACGTGTACAAATATCCACAGTGTGATTATTAGAAATGGGGGGGGTGTTTTAAAGAATATTTGGAGTCCCTTCCCCTTTAAATATTCAACAAGGGGGAAAAAGAAGAAGCTGTGATCTATCCAGCTTCCTAAATCAATATCAAAATATCAAGTGGGGAATGGATCACTTGATCCCGCATATCTTGGGTTTACATTTCTTTGTGGTTCGTGTCCCAATCAAAAACCCTCATTCACGTGCAGGTGGTAGATGTAGCGATATATCTTGATTCTCCGCCCTACTATTAATCACGTGACAGCATCATCATACCAAGGTGGTTGAATTTGGTTGAGACTGTGAGTGTTATTGGGACACGAACCGCAAAGAAATGCAAACCCAAGTTATGCAGGACAAGTGATCCATTCCCCACTTAATATTTTGTTGTTGTCCCTTCCCCTTTGTCACATACTCCCAGGTAGGATATAAATGCCTAAAGATGTTAGTGATGGCCCATAATAGAGCGTTTTACTGCGGCAGATTTATTAGGCCCTTATAACAAAGAACTGCTACCAGCATTATGTTTCTTTTGGCCAATGCCTGGCACCCCCAACCCCCTGGAATCACTTGAGGCTCCTCTACGGGGGCCCGCTTCCCAATTTGAAGGCCTCTGCTCTACAGTGTTTATCACAAACAGGGCCACAGAGCCAGGTCACACATTAATGGTAAACATAGTTGTGTTGTACCAGGTAGACTGTTAGTCAAGTCAATATTATTTTATATGCATTGGGAGGATGAAGGGTTGTTTTGGCCCTACTAGAATTCAAATCTATGACAGTGAGTGCTTCACTCCCAGAGCGACCTTAGGGGTCATGTCTTGGATGCTATTGAAGGAGCAAACACCTAGGCACTGCTAAATGCACAGATGAGTGGGCCAGATACATACACACTGACAGATATACAGAGCAGAGAACTAGTATGATCCTCAGAGAGAACCAGTCGTGAATATACAAAACCATAAAGAACCATGAGCAGCCTCCTAAGACAAGGAGAGGTTTGTAGAGGAGATGACAGACAACTCAAATCAAATCAAACTGGATGTATATAGCACTAAAAATCACTCAATAGGGTATGCAGGGGCTCTCAGGTGCCAGAAGGCTCATTCGAACAGTCAGGACTTGAGTGCTCTATGGAAATCCGGAAGGGAGGAGATAGTCCGGAGCTTCATGGGGCGGCAGTTCTAGGTCTTTGCTGCGATGTAAGAGAAGGAGCGTATTCTGCTTCTGCTTCGGTGGATGAGAGGAGCGTGGGCAAGTGCAAGGGAGGTCGATCATAAATTTCTTGGCGGGTGGTGAAAACTCAGGCGGTGGTTGATGTAAGCAGGTGCTTGGTTGTGAAGAACCTGTGTGTGGGTCAGCAGCTTGATATAGCATCTCTTATGTACAGGGAGCTAATGGAGTTACCTGATGTGGGGTGTGATGTGGGTTAATCATGGGAGGACGGGAGGTCGAGGATGAGTCTCGCTGCGGTGTTCTGTATGGTTTCAAGTTTCTGTAGGAGGTGTGCAGCAATTCTCACATAGGCAGCATTACCATAGTCCAATTGGCTGGTCAAGAGGGCCTGTGTCATGGTGCCTCTGGTGTGCAGGGGTAGCCACTTGAAGATCTTAAGTCGCATGTGCAAGGTGATAAAGCAGGCAGAGGAGATGGCATTGATCTGTGATTTAATTGTGAGCTGGTTGTCAACACTGATTCCGAGGTTTCTGGCTTGGTCGAGTTGGTGTAGGTCCTAGATCTGGTGGCCACCAAGACTCGCTCCATGTGTTGCTGCTGCTGCCGAAGATCAGTACTTCTGTCTTGTCTGTGTTCAGCTTCAGGCAGTTGTTCCTCATCGGGAAGAGGTGTGGCGCCGCGGCAAGGGCGATTGACTCTGGAATCTGGGGATCACGGTTCGATCCCCTGGGCTGGCGGCAGATTAGCCCAGCACCATGTGACTCTGGGCAATAGCTTGCTTAATCTTCCCAACGGCCCCCAGCGCCTAGAGACCCTTACGGGTGATTGTGCGCTTTACAAATGGATTATTATTATTTATTATTATCCCATCAAACAATGTCTGTTGTGCATCTGTGGAAGTTGGTTCTGTGGCGATGGAGCCATAGGAGAGTGAGAGGATAAGTTGGGTGTTATCTGCAAAGGATATTATGTTGAGACCATGGGATCTGGTGATGTTGCCCACCGGGGTCATATATGCATTGAAGAAAGTGAGTCTGAGGGATCTGGTGATGTTGCCCACCGGGGTCATATATGCATTGAAGAGCATGGGTCTGAGGGATCTGATTATGTTAGCCAGTCGGGTCATATATGCGTTGAAGAGCATGGTTCTGAGAGATCTGATGGTGTTGCCCTTCGGGATCATATATGCGTTGAAGAGTGTGGGCCTGAGGGATCTGACTATGTTGCCCAGTGGGGTCATATATGTGTTGAAGAGCGTGGGGTTGAGGGATCTGACTATGTTGCCCAGCAGGGTCATATTTGTGTTGAAGAGCGTGGGGCCGAAGAGTCTGACGATGTTGGCCAGTGAAGTCATATATGCGTTGAAGAGCGTGGGGTTAAGGGATGTGATTATGTTGGCAATTGGGGTCATATCTGTGTAGAAGGCAATAGGGCTGAGGGGTCTGATGATGTTTCCCAGTTGGGTCATATCTGAGTAGAAGAGCATGGGGCTGAGGGGTCTGACGATGTCGGCCATTGGGGTCATAAATGTGTTGAAGAGCGCCGGGCTGAGGGATCTGACGATGTTGGCCAGCAGGGTCATATCTGTGTAGAAGAGCATGGGGCTGAGGGGTCTGACGATGTTGGCCAGAGGGGTTATATATGCGTTGAAGAGCATGGGGGCTGAGCCTTGGGGGACACCGCAGGTGATCTCCTTGGTTTCAGAGGTGAAAGGTGGGAAGTGGATCCACTGGGTTCTTCCGGTGAGAAAGGAGGTGAATCATCTCAGTGCGCCCTCTTGGAAGATGATGTGGGGGAACCTTTTGATCAGGGTAGATGTAATATGATGTTGAATCCCTTTGAGAGGCAGAGGAAGATTAGAGCTACTGTTTCTCCTCAGATGAGGAGGATTTGGATGTCATCAGTAGTTGGGAATAGGGCGGTCTTTGTGCTCCCAGATTGGGAGGTTTCGAGTAGCTGGTTGCTCGAGGTATGTTGTGAGTTGCCTGTTGGTTGCTAACACACCAAGACCAGTCACACACTTACCCGTATACCAGAGACTGGACCAGCCACATACAGGGTACACACAGATGAGAATCAACAACAGACACATCTGCAAACAAGAGGAAAAGCTGCAAACATAATGACACATACACAAAGAGTTTCAGCCACACACATAGATGAAAGTACCAGCCACATACACAAAAAGGACCAGGAGCATTCACTCACACATACACAGACGGGAGGACCTGCAAAATACTTCTCTCTTGTGCTGACTCTGACCACTCTCCCTTACTGACTCCGACTCCTCTCTCCTACTGACTCCAACCCGTGTCTCTCAGACCCCTCGCTCCTATTGACTCTGACATTCTCTCTCCCACTGACTCCGACCCCTCTCCCCTACTGACTTTGACTCTGACTTCGACCCCTTTCACCTACGGACTCAGACCCATCTTCGCCTGGCTGCGCTCTTTACACCATTATCTTCTGACCGTGCCCTCTCTCTGGACCCAACTTTCACTCCTGACTCACACACATCTCTCCCCACAACCTTGTTCTTCTGTCTCCCCCGAGCTTTTGGGTTTCTACTTCTGACATTTTTCCACCTGTATTAAAGCAGTTTCCTGTCTGACACTTTAGCCTCCTCAGTTCAGCTCCCTCTTTTCAGCTCCCTCAGTCCGGCTTTCTCACTTCAGCTCCCTCAGTTTATTTCCCTCATTTATTCTCCCCGAGTCCAGCTCCCTCAGTTATGTTCCCTCTTTTCAGCTCCCTCAGTTATGCTCCCTCTGTTCAGCTCCCTCTGTTCAGCTCCCTCAGTTATGCTCCCTCTGTTCAGCTCCCTCTGTCCAGCTCCCTCTGTCCAGCTCCTTCAGTTATGCTCCCTCCGTCCAGCTCCCTCAGTTATGCTCCCTCTGTTTAGCTCCCTCTGTCCAGCTCCCTTCAGTTATGTTCCCTATGTTCAGCTCCCTTAGTTATTATCCCTCTGTTTAGCTCCCTCTGTCCAGCTCCCTCAGTTATGCTCCCTCTGTTCAGCTCCCTCTGTCCAGCTCCCTCAGTTATTCTCCCTGAGTCCAACTCCCTCAGTTATGCTCCCTCTGTTTAGCTCCCTCAGTTAAGCTCCCTCCATTCAGCTCCCTCTGTTCACCTCCCTCTGTCCAGCTCCCTCAGTTATGCTCCCTCCTTTCAGCTCCCGCGGTCCAGCTCCCTCAGCTATGCTCCCTCCACTCAGCTCCCTCTGTTTAGCTCCCTTAGTTATGCTCCCTCCGTTCAGCTCCCTCTGCCCAGCTCCCTCAGTTATGCTGCCTCTGTTCAGCTCCCTCAGTTATGCTCCCTCTGCTCATGCTCAGCTCCCTCTGTCCAGCTCCCTCAATTATGCTCCCTCTGTTCAGCTCCCTCTGTCCAGCTCCCTCAGCTATGCTCCCTCCACTCAGCTCCCTCTGTTTAGCTCCCTCAGTTATGCTCCCTCTGTTCAGCTCCCTCTGTCCAGCTCCCTCAGTTATGCTGCCTCTGTTCATCTCCCTCAGTTATGCTCCCTCTGCTCTAGCTCAGCTCCCTCTGTCCAGCTCCCTCAGTTATGCTCCCTCTGTTCAGCTCCCTCTGTCCAGCTCCCTCAGTTATGCTGCCTGCGTTCAGCTCCCTCTGTCCAGCTCCCTCAGTTATGCTCCCTCTGTTTAGCTCCCTCTGTCCAGCTCCCTCAGTTATGCTCCCTCTGTTCAGCTCCCTCAGTCATGCTGCACCTGAGTTTGCCTCTCTTCCTTCTGACTGCAGTCTCTCTCTTGCATCCTCACCTTGTGAATGTGACACTCCTGACTCTCTGGTGCATGCATCCGTGCCAGTTCTCTGATATGCTTAGCTGCATGCTCGCCATTAGTGCTTTGCTGTGTTTGTGTCAGAGGTGGCTGGTCCTCTTGTCTGTCTGTCTGTCTGTCTATGTGGGATTTCTCCTATTTGTTTAGCTGACACTGTATCTGCGGCAAAACGTACACACAGCTTTGAAATGTCATCAAGCCATCCCCTACATGCCAATAGACCCGGTTCAGGAGGGAGACACGATTGCGGGAGGAAAAAAGGCTTTATTTTGGCTGTTTCCCGCCTTCAATAGAAGTCAATGGGAGAATTAACCTCATAGATGCTATTAAACATTCCTCCCCAGTGCTGCGCTATCCATTGGAACTAGTGCTGAATGGACGTCCAATGGTCGTGCGCAGCACTGGGGAGGTAGTGCTGCCGTCGGCCAATGCACCGAGGCAGCACTTAAGGGGTTAAATTCTACTATTATGAATGTTTTTATCTCCCACTTTCCTATTCTAAAATGTTGGCTCCTATGCTTTCCATCAAGTTCATCTTATGCACCGGTCAGTTGCCCCCTGGGTAGTCTTGTGTCTGACATGGGCTAATAGAACGGCAGCCATCAGGAATCCAGGGAGACAGGCATTTCTCTTGAAGCCACTTTAAAAGCTACACACGTGCGTTCAGGGACTGCCAGCTCACAGCCCTGTCACTTTAAATAGATGTAAGCTGAATACCAATGGGCTCCCTGGGGAGACACTGTCACTGACTGCAGCCCCCTTCCGCCCCCCCCCCCACATTACCTAGCCCCAGTCTTTGTTGTTGCTGCCAGAAATCGTTTCAAGGCTCGCTCTGTCTAGGCTTTCATTCATTGATCACTGTTATAGGTTTATTAAAACTATTGTTTATATTGCAGAGAATTAGCACTACAACTCCCAGCATGCATTCGTTCCGGTATACAATGTTTACAATGCAGGAGTTGCCATGCGTTACATTTACAACGCAGCAGTCATCGCTCAGGTAAGTATCACCCATGCCATTTTCTGTCACTTTAAACGGCATTGCTTTACCACACAGGTAGGAATGCTCTTGAGAGAATTAAGGGGTGTCATGGGTTTTAAGGGTTCAGGGAAGGTTAAATGTTGTAAGAACGTTCTAGGGTCACCACCCAACTATGGGCGAGATGTATAAAATTCTGGACACAAAAAGCAGTCGCAGTACCCACTTAGGGGCAGATTTACAAGCCCCTTGCGCCTCTTTCACGCCACCGTTGCGTCACTTTTGTGACGCAGTGGTGGCGCAAAAGATACGCCATGGTGTGGGGTATTTACAATGTGACGCACCTCCCAGATGCATCACGTTGTAAAGCCCTGCGCCAGAAGGAGGCGTTCCATCGCAGGGGGGGCGATCCGGCGCAGGAACGCTTCCCAAAAGTGACTGAGTGAAATCTACAAGATTTCACTCAGTCACTTTTGGACCCATGCTGCGCCAAAACCGTGGGCCTGCTTGAAGCAGGCGTAAGGATTGACGCAGCATTGTGGAGATAGAGCCCCCCAGAGCATTGCTGGAGCTGCATCGCGCTTGCGACGCAACTCCAGCAATGCGCCGCTTTTACGGCACAGATGCGTGACAGATCTGTGCCGTTTTTGCCCCATGGTGTGCCACATTGTAAATGCGGCACATCCAGGGTGGCGGAGCTGCGGCGCACAATTACTGGCGCATCCTTGCTGATATACAGGGATGCGCCAGTAATTGTAAATCTGCCCCCCAGTCTTTTTGAGACCAGAAATGTGGTTCGTGAACTAACCTACTAATAGGTCAGTTCACAAAATAAGTACTCGGATTGAGGGGCAATCCATCATACCTAATTATATTCATGAGGTAGGTGGGAATTGAGGCTCAATACGATTGGCCGCAATCACAGGGATGGTGGCCTGCAAGGGTCAGCAGACCATCATATCTGTGAATGTTATTTAAGAAAGTAATTTTTTCCTTGATGGCAACAGTGCTGTTTTTGAGCAAAACGTTTTCTCTTTTAAAAATTCTCTCTGAGAGTTGGTAGTGGTTCTCTGCATTGCAGACCACTCCCCCGGAACTGTTTCCCAAAATTCATAAAAGGAAGGGCTTCAAAGGGGACCCCTTCCCTTTTGGGAATAAGTTACCACCTCAACTACTGGGTGGGTAACTTTCCAATGGCTTGCAACTGGAAGTCGAATATGTCTCATTACATCGCGATGCATTACATCGCATGCTTTTACAATGCGGACCTTACAAAGACCGCGTTGTTAGTACGTGATGCATTACATCGCAAGTCATTACAACGACTTACACTGGGGAGCACGATTGACTTAGCAATAGTTTTTAATACTATTCTGTGAGGAGGAGCTTGCCTTTACCTCTGTAAATAGCCCCCACCGGAGTTTTTTCACGGAACTGCCTTGCCCGGACAATAGAGGGTTAACTAAATCAGAGACCTCTTCCCTACAGGAGAGCCACAACCAATGGGAGGAGAGCGGCACCATTAGGAGGGCGGTGTGGACGGATGATGGAGAGAACCCGGAAGACGCGAGGAGGAGCGGAGAAGAGGACGCGAAAACCACGAGGAAGACCAGCAACATCGAGGACCCGCTTGCTGACACCGAGGACCCGCCTGTGGAAACCGAGGCTCCAGGAACGGACGAGGACGAGGCTGCCGTCAGAGAGGATGAGACCTGGTCCGAGGAGTGGTGGATACCCCGGAGGACGCCCAAGTGCCGCCGTAACTCTGGAGAGTTACGGCTAACACGGTGCATGAATCAGGCAAGGGGGTGGATGGAGGGGTCAGTATTCCGGGCTTGTGTTGGGCGCGGGTTTTCTATTCTTCTGTGTTTTTTGTTTTGGTAATATCTCGGGCAGAGAAGCGGGACGCCGGGTATTGTAAGGGAGCGTGGAGCCGGCATGTATAGGTCGGCTGGCATGTTGTAAGGTCTCCACTCTTGTGTACCAGAGGGCGATAATCTTAGCCACCCCAATTAGTATTTTGATTAGTGGGCATAGGAGTAGTCCGTGGGCTGATTCTATTTCTTTTGTTTTCCTGCGCCAATTCTATTTTACCCTATCTTTGAGGCTTTTTACCTGAAGCAAGGACAAGCCTGTGGATTTACTCTGCCTATCTATTTAATTACACCACATTATTCCTTACCCCTCGTCCCCTGAGCACTTTGGGGTTTTCTTGGTGACGGTGCAATGTTCTAAAGCAGGACAACCATATTACCACCTGTGTCTCTCTCTCTCCACGCTACCCGGGGAACCACCACCACCGACATACCTGGGGAGGAGAAGAAGACGACACCCAAGGGAATCCTGTTTTCCACTAGGAAGATCTACCACCAGAAGACCTCATTCTATTTCAAATTTGTTTCATATACTGATCTTTGAATAAATACGCCAAAATAGATTCACGCATAAGACCTCCTAGTTTCTTTTTCCGCCCGTCCCTCTCACATATTCCTACTCTAGTTTGCGCAATATTAGGGAAGGTATTAAAATTCATTTTCAATACCTCAGCACCCCCTAGTGCAAGTCGTTGTAATGACTTCTGATGCAAATGCATCGCGTACTAACAACTCAGTTGTTGTAACGACTGCATTGTAATAGTAGCGTGATGTAATGACAGCCTTGTAAATGCTGTTTACCCTGGAAGTCTTGTTATTGATCGATTTTGTACCAAGTTGGTACCTAAAATGGACACCAAAAACATGCCCTGTCCAGTCATTAACCCATTTGAAGAATCAGTAAAACTACTAAAATGGATTGTTCACATGTCCCGAAATGTTATTATGGTCACAGCTTCCAAATCAGAGGGATTTCAAGTGCAAAAATGTTTAGTATTTCAAGACATTGGCCCTCAAATCACAGACAGCTGAAGGACCAACGTATGAGATACGCTGCCCAAAAGCCCTCTTTGTATTTATGTTGTGTATGGCAATTGTACTTATGTAGCGCTTACTACCCCTGACGAGGCGTTGAAGTGCAGTACAGCGAGTCACACGCCACTGCGGAGTCCAAGAGTTAAGGGCTAATCTAGAGTTTATTGTTTGTTTTGGGGTTTAGTTATGTGTGCTCAGAAAACATTTCCTTGTATTTGCATAGTACTTCCAGTGCTTTACTCCTGACCAATCTTTTTGTAATAAATTGGTTGATTTTATTTCAGGATAAGGTGAATCTAATTTTTCAGGAATTTACTGCCAATCAGAGTGTATCCTCTGGGGGTGTTCATGTCCCAACACCTACTTCTACAGGAGGTCAGGATACCAACCCTGCCATAGTTTAAATACTTTTGATAAACGTACCCCTCTTTCGGTGGAAAAAGTAGCCAGGCTTATCGAGGCACTTTCTGATCTTTGTCCCCTGATTGCTCACATTAGATTTCCAATACAGTGTCAGTCTATTTAACTGAATTGCTGAACAATATTTTGATTGTAGGGCAATTTCCAGTATCAATGAAAAAGCCTTGCTACTCCCACTCATAAAGAAGTCCTCTCTTGACCCCCAGGATGTGAAGAGTTACCGGCCCATTTTGCGTCTCACCTTGCCGGCCAAAATTTTGGAAAAGACAATGAATGAGGAAATTCTGTCCTTTTTGGACTTGAACCATCTTTTACATTCCTCGCAATACAGCCTGAAATCTAACCATTGCACAGAGTCGGCTTTAGTGGTGACCACTGCGGAAATAGGAATAGTGGTTGACGAGGGTGGGAAAGCGGCATTGATTCTTCCCAACCTTCCCGCTGCTTTCGATACTGTCAACCACTCACTTCTTATGAACCAGCTGGAGACTATGAGGTTTAAGAACGGAACACTTACAGTGCTTAACCCCTTCGCTGCGGGGCTAATTTCCCCACAGCGCGGGGGGAGGGGGGCCGCGCACGGCGCCGCTGTGCTCATGACGAGCCCAAGCTCGTCATGCAGCACGGTGCTCGTGTGCTGGTGACGAGCCTGGGCTCGTCATGACCACGCCCGCGCAATGGAACGCTCAGCACAGCGGGGAAATTAGCCCCGCGTGTGAGCGTTCCACGGCTCATGACGAGCCTAGGCTCGTCACCAGCACACGAGCACCGTGCTGCATGACGAGCCTAGGCTCGTCATCAGCACAGAAGGGGTTAGTTTCTTCCTGCAAAACAGAGAGCAAGGGGTCAATCTTGGAGACTTTGAGGTCCATAAGGATCACTGGCGGGTCGCCACTGCCCGGACGGCGATGGCGATCCATCCGTGATCCGACCCCGCCCGCTACCCATTTCCCCCCCTACCATATTACTATGGTGGGGGGATCGCGGCGGACGGAAAGACCGTCCACCGCTTTTCCGCTCGGTCAGCGGGCGGAAAAGGGTTTAACATGGTGGCGGTGTCTTACATACACCGCCAGCCATATTTCCATGGGTGCAGGGGGATGCCTTTCCGTGGCGGCATTGCCGCCAGAGAAAGGCATGCAGGAATGGACTGCCAGGGCCCGTTGCGGGCCCCCAGGTACCCTGGGGGGTGGGGGTGCACATGGGCGGTGGGAGGTACACATGGGGCGGTGCCTGCCATGTTGCCTGCCATGTTGTGCATGGAACTGCTAGGGGGTACCTATGGTGCCCACAGCAGTTCCATGCACAAAATGGCAGGCACCGCGCGGTGCCTGCCATGTTGTGCATGGAAGTGCACAACATGCCTTCCTGGCATTGTGGCGGGCGGTGCTGAGTGCACCCCCGCCACAATGAAAGGAATGCAGGATGCGCCCGCCACTGTGGTGGGCGCATCCTAATTGCCCCCACGGGACCCCCGCCCTTATGGCGGGTCGTCCAGTTTCCCGATAGGGTGGCAGGCGGTCCTAATTACCCCCTTTCACTCTGATCCCTTCTTGCTCCTTTGTGGGGTGCCCCTAGGGTCTTCCCTTAGCCCTACACATTTTAAGATTTATGTCACCCCTCTGGCCAACCTAATCCACAACTATCATTTTTCAGTAATCTCCGATGCAGACAACACACAAATTGTGGTATCGATATCATGTAAGGTCAAGGAGGTGGCTAGAAAATGTAATAACTGAACAGCGTATGTTGTGAGCTGGATTCAGAAAAGCTGTTTGAAACTGAACACAGACAAAACTGAGGTATTACTCTATGGAAATGACACTACCTTCTGGAATACCTCTTGGTGGCCATCCAATTTAAGGCCACTCCCTTCTTCCGTGAAAAAAGCTAGAAATTTAGGAGTCATACTTGATAATAAACTATGTTTTCTGATCAAATTTATCAAATCACCTTCTCCTGTTTCTTTTTGCTCAGAATACTAAAGAAGATATTTCTCTTTAGTCCTTCGGATTTACAGAGGATGACACTTGTCATCGCATAGATCGACTACTGTAATGCCCTCTATATGGGTTCCCAGAAGTGTTTGCTGCATAAGCTTCAATCTCCCTGAAATGCAGCAGCCAGGCTGCTTTTGAAAATTCCCAAATTCACGTCAGATTTCCAATTTTTGCAGAGGCTGCACCGGTTACCAAACAGTGAAAGGATTAATTTTAAAGCGCCATGAGTGGTGCATAAAGCCATTCATCTGCCGGACATGAGTATTTTCAAAAAATGTTATTTTGGCATACACCTAGTCGTATGCTTAGATCTGGTTCCGCTAAATTGGTGGCCGCCACGAGGATAAATAAAGTGAGATGGGGCTGCATCATTTCTCTTTCTTTGCTTGTAAACCCTGGAACTTCTTGCCTCTAAATAGGAGGTCTCAATCGAAGCTATTGCAGTTCAGGAAAATGTTAAAAACCTGCCTCTTCTGACATGTTTAGGTCGAGCATTCGAGACCTCTTGTATACACTTTAGTATATACTTATATGTGTATGTACTTTCTGGGCACTGGAGATTAGCACTAGGATTTGTCTGTTTCTGCGTGGGGACTTTTTTTTCTGTTCAACTGCCTCTATTTAACTGTCTTGATAGAAAACGACCAGTAGGGGTCAGTAAAATACCAGAATTGCTTTCTGCTGAGGGACTTTCTTTTTTTCTTCTAGCAACGGCCTCTATTTAACTTTCTTTAAAACGACCAGTAGAGGTCAGTAAAATACCAGAATCACTTTAGCATTCTCTAGATACCAGTCTATAGAAAGTGTCTTATACGAGCACCCATGGACAATAATATTTCTTTAAAATCTTGTATTTTCAGTGATATGACCACCGAAGGCCTTGATTTTATATTAAAAACTAAGCTTTGGACTATACCATTTCCTGCTGAAAGGCAACATTTCTCCCCATGTGTTCCCATACCTTGCGTGTCACACAGTTTGGTGTTTACTTTCCCTCCATGTTAAAGAACAGTAGATGTTTCAGCACCTAGGCTACTGTGATGCATAGCTAAATACATATAAGGTCCCAAAGGCGAGACTGATTGCATTGACACCCTTGGGTAATCGCGATATACAAGACTTTACTTACTTACTTACATTTCATTGTGGTAGATTAAATTATTTGGAGCTGGGTGGGATCATTTGTGTATTGTATTGTTGTAATGTATGACATTTTTGCAGAACTAATTGACAGAACAGCTACAGCCGTCTGTTAGGGTAAGACATCGAAGTGATTGACATAAAGTGCTTTTTCTATGGCACAAAAAGTACCATTTGAAACATTTTCAGTAATAATTTATCAAGATATATCTCTACAGAGCACTCCATCAAGCAGGAAGTGAGGTAAGATAAACATCTTTAGAGGTGGGAAATGGAGAAACACCCAATCACCCAGGTCAGACTGGGACAGAAAGTAAAAGTGGGTTCGAAAGAGAAAGGACTTTTCCTTGTTTGTAAATCGAGGCCGTTTTATACTTGTAAAGACATGTCGGAGATATTTTTGCGAAGTTCTGGAAGGCTGCATGGATTTGAGCTTCCTGCAATCAATGTTTATTTTAATATCTAAGTATAAGCAGAAAAAATGGTTCATGTGGAAAATTACAGCAATCTATAATAGTGTTTATGTGACAATCGCAATCCAATGGGTTAAGTTGATATCAAAAGGAAAGAAATTAAATACACCTCATTTTCTGGTTATAACCATCAGTATTTATATATAAAGAGAATATAGCGGTTTTTTTAAATAAAGCAATAGTGCACAGTCTTGCCACTGAACATGGAACCTAAAACATTAGTGACGTATTTGTGATATGTGCAATTGGTTTCCAGTCGACCATCTGAATTGATAAAGAATAAGAGCAATGTCTTAATACAAATTTCATCCCCTTTGGTATCGCTTTGTTCACCATAAGTGTGGCAGGGTATGCTCAGACGTGAGTCCCTTGCTCACTTTGCCACTGGATTCAAGCAAGCCAGTCTGAAGACGGCTGGAATGCCAGAAACCGGTCCTCCGAAACTTGGTTCCGGTCCAGGGAAGACATGGCTTAGCAGTTCGGGCTGGACTGTTCCCATGAGGCACAGGGTCAGACTTATTTGCATATGGCCATGCCTGAACTGGGGTGGCAGAGTGGGCTAAAGAACGGTGATGGATTAAACCCAGATCTTTTGACTGGGTGTGAGTGTTTGATTGGTTCAGATGCTCTGTCCATCACCACCCCCTTTTGTACCGCTTTTGGTCGCCATAAGTGTGGCAGGGTATGCTCAGACAAGAGTCCCTTGCTCACTTTGCCACTGGATTCAAGCAAGCCGGGCTGAATACGGCTGGAATGCCAGAAACCGGTCCTCCGAAACTTGGTTCCGGTCCAGGGAAGACATGGCTTGGCAGTTCGGGCTGGACTGTTCCCATGAGGCACAGGGTCAGACTGATTTGCATATGGCTATGTCTGAACTGGGGTGGCAGAGTGGGCTAAAGAATGATGATGGATTAAACCCAGATCAGTTGACTGGGGGTGAGTATTTGATTTGCTCACGCGCTCCATCCATCATCCCCTTTGGTATTGCTCAATACCATAATGAGCACTGATTAATGGTTTGCTTTAGTTTTTGTCGACAGCGTTTCCACCCTTTGTGCAATTAAGGGTCTCTTCAGGACCTAGAGATGTAGGGACATCTGAGGTAATGATTGTGCAGCCGCGTGATGTATATGTATCGCAAGGAAGTGAGGGAAATGAAGGGTTACTCACATGGGACCCAGCCGGGCATCGAATGTGAGGGGAGGGAGGCTGGCAATGAGATGGCACAAAAAGACGTATCTGAGGATATATGAATGACGTACTGCATGGGCGCACAACGATCTGCAATTTTCCACAGGAACCATTGATTCTGTAAGTGCTCTGTGGCCTGAGGGATAACTTTGAAGTCAGGTACCTTAGCATGTAATGTTGATAGGGGCAGCTGTTCAGATGTTATGGTCTGTGTAGTCAGCTTTGCAGTCTGATGACAGACCCTGTAGGATATGTGTAACCTAAGGGTATTGAATTTCCTGCCTGAGTGACACCTCTCCAATAAGTTGGACATTTCCCCTCAGCCATGAACTGTTCAGCTACAAGTCATTGTTTTCAGGTGTGTTGGTCTAATTAGTTCAAATGAAGCAAAACAATAGACTACAACACCCAGAATGCACTAGGGCATAACTCAACATTCCAGGAATGGCAGCCGAGTCTGTAAAAACCAACAGAAAGGTGACCCTCCCTCCAACCCATGCCCCCCTCCCCCCAATGTCTTCATGAGCCCCTAGAGACTGGGTCATCAGTTTACTTTGCACTTGAGCCTCGTGCTCCACGGTTCTGTTCGGTTTATAAGGTTTAGTTCTGGTTTTCCCCTCGTATTCCTGGAAGCTCGGAGTACATACGCTTAAAGATACTTAGCATAACATGAGTAGGGTCAGTGCTTTTATACGAGATGTCATTTGAACAATATGCATTTAAATAATCCAACCTTTTCTAAGGCATCTGCTGTAACTGACTCTCCCCAGCTCTGCCGGCCTTTCTTTCAGGTGTGGAATTCTCCACATTTCCTCGCAGCCCAGTCTATCGCTTCCTCAGTACTCGGTTGCTTTGCTCTCCACAAGATGGTTCTCAATCAGAAGAGAAGTTCTTGCCACGCCTACCTGCACAATGATTTAAGCGGCTCCCCCATTTAATTAATATTACTGATTAAGGTGTTTTTGTAGCTTTTATTCTACAATTGTGTTTTTACAGTTTTTTGTCATTATTCACACATTTTAAACGTACAATTTGTATGGAAGTTCCGCAGCGTGCTCTTTGCACTTTTTTTATCATAGTGATTGCACTGGTTGAAGGATTGCGATGATTTAATTAATCTGCAATAAAATTGTATTCATTCATTCATTCATTGGCTGGCTGTGCGTGTGCAGTAGTACAGCCCTAGCATTGGAAGAATGCTTGTGCACAGCGGTTTCTCTATACGCGTTGGCAGACTGCACGTGCACAGGTGTACAGCTCTATTCTTTGGTAGACTGCGCGTGCGCAGCAGTACAGCTCTATTCTTTGGAGGTCTGCACATGCGCAATGGTGCAGCTCTATGTCTTGCAGACTGCGCGTACGCAGCGGTACAGCTCTATTCTTTGGAGGACTGCACATGCGCAATGGTGCAGCTCTATGTCTTGGCAGACTGCACGTGCGCAGTGGTACAGCTCTATTCTTTGGCGGACTGCACATGCTCATTTCTTAGCCCCTGTTTTTAATTCTTAGCGCTTACCTGCACTGTAATCGTATTTACACCGCCGTTTGAGTGGGTCCTTAGCTGCTGCATATCGCCGATTCCGCAGCCATCTTGGGGTAGGCTGCGACACTCCACGGGCGCCATTTTGGTCAGCGCTTCAGTGTCCCAGGCAGACTCACGAACCGCTATATAAGATGGTCCTTGAGAGGTGAGTCGGCCTCTAAACAACAATTGGTGCTTGCTGGTCATCCTAGTACTCGGCAGCCTTTCTTGCACACAGCGTAACAGTTCTGGAAGCGAGCGCTTCGTTTTTTAATAATTCCTGTTTGCTCTTTTATTATTTACAGCCTCATTTCTTAGCCCCTGTTTTTAATTCTTCGCTCTTACCTGCACTGTAATCGTATTTACACCGCCGTTTGAGAGGGTCCTTAGCTGCTGCATATCGCCGATTCGCAGCCATCTTGGGGTAGGCTGGGACACTCCACAGGTGCCATTTTGGTCAGCGCTTCAGTGTCCCAGGCAGACTCACGAACCGCTATATAAACCTGCAATGGAAACACGCAGCGGTGACGCACAGCGGGCGCGCCAGAATCGTGCCGGAGTCGCGCGAGAGTCCAGCCCATCTGTGCCCGTCCGGGCCCAGGCGGGCTTAGGACCAGGACCATTGTTAAAATCATTAGGGCTCAGTATTACCTATACTCGCGAGGACCTTATGTCATTACAACCCTCTTAAAAGACGACCTGCAACTACATTTACAGAGGAGCAAAACCTTTTTCCTATTGTGCGGTATGTTGCTCGTCCCAGCCATCTAAGGGAAAGAGCTCCCAGTAAATGGCCCTGCTGAATTTCAGATATCTCCTGAGGCACTCCCTAGAGATTAATTTTCTCATACAGGATCATAATTTAGATGTCCTGTTCTTGACGGAAACGTGGCTCACATCGAGCTCAGGGGTGGACATTGTATGGGCCCTCCCCCCAGGCTTTTTAATACACTCTCAGAACAGGCCTGTGGGCCGAGGGGGTGGCATTGCCATACTTTATAGGGATTCATTTGTGTGTAGGGCACTGAATAGCGGGGTGATGAACTGCGAGAGCTGTCAGTTCTCTTTGCAGATTTCACCTACGGTTTCTGTGTCAGGTTTATTGGTGTACCGCCCACCGGGGTGTGCTGGCAACTTTGTCAGCTCTCTGATGGAAACCGTCACGGTTTTGGCATCCACTACTACCAACTTTATGACGTTGGGAGATTTTAATCTCCATTTCAACGACCCAGCGGACATGGTGGCGGCAGACCTACAATGTGATCTTAAGCCCTATGAGGTGGGCCTGATCAACTCTGGAGCAACACACAACAAGGGCCATTTGCTTGACCCGATCTTTGCTAACGTGCCCCTTTTTAGGGCCATGCCTTCCTACCCTCTCCTTGGTCAGACCACTTTTAGGTCCCTTTCACCTGGCAAATTGAGGCCATGGCTACATCTCTTCCTAGTGCTCGTACTCTGGAAAGAGCCTGGTCCAGGTTGTCGGTTGAGAATTGGATCCTCCAACTCGAACGTTCGCGTCCCCCCCCCCAGTTTTGGACCCGGTAATGGCAGATGCGAACCTCGGTAACTGGTTGACCAGCTCACTCGATTCCATCCTCGCTAAAAGAACAGTCTCAAAAAGGGAGAAGAGAATGGGCTCTGCCCCCTGGTATACGCCTGAGCTGAGAATTCTTAGGAAGGGCTGTAAGAAGCTTGAGCGCGTATGGAGGAAGGAGTACGGCGAATCTAATAGAAATGAATACCGCTCCGCGATAAGGGCGTATAAATCTGCTCTTCACCGTACTAAGGCACAATCCTTTGATGAAAGAATTAAAAACTTCTCGAATTCCTCCAGAGAAACCTTCCTAGTGGTTAAGGAACTATTGAGAGTTCCCGAGCCCTCTTTAGCTCATGACAACCCAGGAGACAAATGTAAGGATCTGGTGAACTATTTTCACACCAAAATAGAGAACATTCTAAGTACCCTGCTCCAGATTGACCAGAGAGCAGACACCAGTAGGCAGCCTGTTGGAGCCCCCGTCCACCTGGAAGCCTTTGGACCAGTGTCAGCGGACGAGGTCCTTAAACTGCTGGTCACTATTAAGAGCGGCTCCCCCAGCGACCCGGTCCCTATGAGGATCCTGAAACAGGTAGGAACGACTATTGCCACCCCTGTTACTGATTTAATCAATGCATCCTTTGCATGGGGTCTGGTGCCACCGAGCTGGAAGGGAGCAGTTGTGAAAACCCTCCTGAAAAAGCCTCACCTAGATCCATCGAACCTGGCGAATTTCAGGCCTATTTCTCTGCTTCCTGGACTCAGTAAAATCATGGAAAGGTTGGTAAACCAACATCTATCACACTTTCTTGAGTCCAATGGCCTGTTGCATAATTCACAAACAGGCTTTCGGCCGGGTCAGGGCCCCGACACGCCTCTTCTGGCAGTCGTTGATGAAGCCAGAAGCATCTTGGATTCGGGAGGATCAGTGGCAGTGATCCTCCTGGATCTCAGTGCGGCTTTCGACACTGTTAATCACCAAGTGCTAATTCAACGGCTGTCAGATGTAGGAGTGAAAGGGACGACTTTGAAATGGCTCACGTCAGTTCTTAGCGACTGGACTTACCAGGTATGGGAAGGCAGCGCACGATCAGCGCCAATCTCCCTCCATTGAGGTGTGCCACAGGGCTAATCCCTAAGCCCCACATTGTTTAATGTGTATCTGGCCCCCCTGGAGGATGTGGTCGCCCCATTTTGTATCAAAATCGTGAGCTACGCTGATGATACTCCGCTGGTGGTCACCTTATCCCAGCTTGCTAAAAGTCCAGACACGCTGCACTCCTGCATGTCCAAAGTCTATACTTGGATGTGTGAATCGGCATTGAAGCTGAATGGCTCAAAGACCGAAATAATGCTTTTAGGACACAAAGGACCCGCACTCCCTCCGACTATCTGGCCTAGTTGTTTGGGCGAACTCCTGAGTCCAAAGGAGGAGATTAAGAGTCTTGGGGTCTGGCTGGAACAAGACCTCTCTTTGAGGACCCAAGCGAAAAAAATGGTGGGAGTCTGCTTTGGTCTTCTCCGCTCAGCTCTGAAAGTTCTGCCCCTCTTTCCACCGCCATCCAGAAAGCTGCTTATTCAGGGGCTGATCGTATCAAGATTGGATTATAGTAATGCTATCCTTCTCGGTGCCCCTGAAGCAACGTTCAACAAACTCCAACAGATCCAAAATGCTGCAGCACGGCTTCTTAAAAGTACCTCAATGACGCGGTCAGCTAAACCCGCATTAAAGGCGCTGCATTGGCTCCCGGTGCGCGAAAGGGTCAAATTTAAGTCCCTTTGCATTGCGCATAAAATTCTTCAGGACATGGGACCTCCTATCCTGAAGAACTTAGTTGTGCCCTACAAGGCCAATAGAGCCTTGCGCTCAGCTCAGAAACATTTGCTCAAAATTTCTAAAGTTAAAAAAGCACGTACTGAGGGGGGAAGATTCTCAGTGAACACAGAGATTCTTTGGAACGCACTCCCCCTGAGTCTGCACTCGGAGACTAGTCTTCTCCGGTTTCGCAAACTCCTCAAAACGCACCTCTTTCCTAACTGATGCCTCTGAATACGCCCGACTGCTACCTTTCTGTTGCTCTGGAACAAGCGCTGGGATACTGTAGGGTAAATGCGCAATGGTGCAGCTCTATGTCTTGCCAGACTGCGCGTGCGCAGCGGTACACCTCTATTCTTTTGCGGACTGCACATGCGCAGTGGTGCAGCTCTAGGTCTTGGCAGACTGCGCGTGCGCAGCAGTACAGCTCTATTCTTTGATGACGGCACATGCGCAATGGTACAGCTCTATGTCTTGGCAGACTGCGCATGCGCAGTGGTACAGCACTATTCTTTGGTGGACTGCACATGCGCAATGGTGCAGCTCTGTGTCTTGGCAGACTGCGCTTGCGCAGCGGTACAGCATTATTCTTTGGCGGACTGCACATGCGCAATGGTGCAGCTCTATGTCTTGCCAGACTGAGTGCTCAGCAGTGCAGGTCTAGGCATTTGCACTGGCAGTCTGTGCATGCACAGTAGTACAGTTCTATGCATTGGAAGGTTGCTTAAGATAGCAGTACACATATGCAGAATGCCCATTTGCAGCGGTGTCGCTGTATGCTCTGGCAGACTGCACGTGCACAGTGGTACAGCTCTATGGGTTGGCAAACTGCACATGTGCAGTGGTACTGCTCTATGGGTTGTCAGACTGCACATGTGCAGTAGTACAGCTCTGTGAGTTGGCTGACTGCACATGTGCAGTGGTACAGCTCTATGGGTTGGTAGACTGCACATGTGCCAAGGTACAGCTTTATGGGTTGGTAGACTGCACATGTGCAATGGTACAGCTCTATGGGTTACCAGAATGTGCATGCAAAGTGGTACAGCTCTATGGGTTGGCAAACTGCACATGTGCAGTGGTACAGCTCCATGGGTTGGCAGACTGCACATGTGCAGTGCTACAGCTCAATGGGTTGGCAGACTGCACGTGCACAGTGGTACAGCTCTATGGGTTGTCAGACTGCACATGTGCAGTGGTACAGCCCTATGGGTTGGCAGACTGCACACGTGCAGTGGTACAGCTCTATGGGTTGGCTGACTGCGAGTGCACAGTGGTACAGCTCTATGGGTTGGCAGACTGTACGTGCACAGTGGTACAGCTCTATTGGTTGTCAGACTGCGCATGCACAGTGGTACAGCTCTATGGGTTGGCAGACTGTACGTGCACAGTGGTACAGCTCTATGGGTTGGCAGACTGTACGTGCACAGTGGTACAGCTCTATTGGTTGGCTGACTGCACGTGTGCAGTGGTACAGCTCTATGGGTTGTCAGACTGTGCATGCAGAGTGATACAGCTCTACTGGTTGTCAGACTGCTCGTGCAGTGGTACAACTCTATGGGTTGGTAGACTGCGCATGCACAGTGGTACAGCTCAATGGGTTGTCAGACTGCACATGTGCAGTGGTACTGCTCAATGGATTGGCAGACTGTGCGTGCAGAGTGGTACAGCTCTATTTCTTGTCAGACTGCACGTGCAGTGGTACATCTCTATGGGTTGGCAGACTGCACATGCGCAGTGGTACGGCTCTATGGGTTGGCAGACTGTGCGTGCACAGTGACACAGCTCTATGGGATGGCAGACTTCACGTGCGCAATGGTACAGCTCTATGGGTTTTCAGACATGCACATGGGCAGTGGTACAGCTCCTTGGGTTGCCAGAATGCGCGTGTACAGTGGTATGGCTCTATGGATTGGCTGACTACAAGTGTCCAGTGGTACAGCTCAATGGGTTGACAGACTACACATGCACAGTGGTACGGCTCTATGGGTTGGCAGACTGTGTGTGCACAGTGACAAAGCTCTATGGGATGGCAGACTTCACTTGCGCTATGGTACAGCTCGATGGGTTGGCAGACTGAGCCTGTGCATTGGTACAGCTCTATGGGTTGGCAGACTGCGCGTGCAGTGGTACAGCTCTAAACATTAGCAGTGCTTAGCACACTGGTGCAGTCCATTAACCCTCTTTCCACCAGGGTTCCAAGCCAGGGAGGGGAGAGCAGCCAGAATAGTACTAGACTCACTTTATATAAATATATGGCATGCCTAAGCCATAAATACCTTGTGTAAACATTTCCCTCCAGGACCTGCAGGTAGGGTGTAACTGGTCCTAATGCGTTAGGGTAGTGAGCGCCACAAATGGATTGCGATGGGCCCATCACGCTCAAGTCACAACATTCTCCTACCACCCTATGATGCTCCATATAAAGTATGGCACCTTTAACCACTTCTGATGTTTATCCAACAGCAAGGACCTTGTGTCGCAGGTATTTAAATCAGTGACGTAATAGGACCCGGCACGAAGAGTAAACAAGCAGATTCCCAGAAACAGTGTAACCTTCTGCCCGCTTAAAAACTGCTAGGGATAGGCAGAGCCAGCAGTCACTGACTCAACCCCAGCCCTAGCGTCCGATGGCGGGGATGCTTCACGTTACCATAACGCTGCCTGCCTCTGTGTGCATCTTGGGGCTTATTTATGGGAGCCCTGTGTCAGTTTTGCACCATGTAAAGTGGCACGTGCGTGGCGCAGGGCTCTCATTTTGATTTATGAAGCCAAGTAAAGCCACCCTGCGTAAATCGCTGCGCCGACTTACTCTGTCCCCAGGAGGCGCTCCACAGGCATTGCAGTGGGTTTTCCCCACACAACACCCTTGGAATTTGATTCTGCCCCAGATTTGCAAAGTGATGTAAACCTGGGGATGTGCCCAATCCGTATGCCTCCCGGGGTGAGGAGTAAGGAGGAGAAATATGTTTATTTCTCCTCATTTTTTGCTTTTTCCATGTGTGCAGCACTCTGCGTCACACATAGAAAGAGAAAAACGCCTCTTAGGATTGATTTGGTGCAGGAAGGTGCCCCTTCCTGCACAATAAAACAATCCTGCTTGCAACTGAGGCACTCTTGCACCATGTTGCAAGGGCACCTACATTGGCACTAGGCAGCTCATTGTGCACCAGTGCCAGGTGGGAAAGGACGGGAATGCACCGTATTGCATAAATACGGTGCATTCCTGCCCTTTCAGTTTGGCGTAGCGCAGCGCAGTAGGAAGGTGCATTGCTGGGCTGCCCTTTGCCAAAATCCCATAAATAAACCATGCTCCTTTTCAAAGATGTCTTTTAAAAATGGATGCCGACACTGCTGGTGCTGTGACGTGGGCATCCGATCTCTCTGTGCAGCTCGTGGCCCATTTCAATGATGGCCCTTTGAGATGGCCAGTTGGCCAGGGAGACTGGGAGGTTTGTTGGGCACCAGGCCCTATTACGATTATGTGGTGCTAGGAAATGTTTTTCATGTACTATGATTTACGCACCGTGTTCTGAGTACCTCTAAAGGTGGTTTTATGATGATGAGGTTGTCTTGCATATTTTGGTTATGCTAGAGAGATTTTGTTCCACCCTGTGCTTTATGCCCCTGATGTTAGTGATTCTCAGGAGGTTGGGTTCCAATATTAGTCTGTTGAGATTATGGGCGTACAGTGCGGTTAGTGCCGAATGTGGTTTTTGTTACAGGCTGATGCTAAGTACTGTGATCACCAGTGGTTAGTGGGTGTTCGTTTATGATCTGTTTTACTTTTACTAAATTTGCTTTGTGAGGGTTCTGACAGTGGTCCAGTTGGCCCTGTCATATGTAAACAACTCCCTTGTAAATATTATCTAGTGCCAGGTGGCATTATGTATACCTAGATAAAGGGCCCAACAAATACCAGCGGAATCAAAGAGACTCCCAAGCCCCCCTTCTTCTTCTGCTCTGAAGTAACAACCTGTTCATAATCACCTCACTTCCCGGACGGCACATTAGCTCAGATATCTTCACCCGACGTCTGGAATATGTGCCCCCTTTATGTCCTTATACTTCTCCTCGCCACCTCTTTCCTAGTAACACCCTTTTCATATCCCCCATCCTCCTCCTCCTCATTTTCCCAGCATGGCCACCACTTGAGTTAAGGCTGGAATTAATTGCTACAAAATCATTTATACTCCAAACCAGACTAAAGCTTCAGTAAAACGATTGAAGCATAACACTATTGAATGTTTCCCTGATTCCCTTTTTGTTGATCAATTTTACAATGGTTGTTTTGGGAGGCTCAAAAACGATTTCATTTTCTTCACTCACAACACCCCCTCTAGGTCCACCAGCTTATATAATTCCCTTACATCACCTCCTCCTCTATCCCTCATGGGAAACAACTAAAAATGTCCCCCTCTGCGTGTTTCAATGGCTCCCTCACTATCTCACTCTATGACAACAGTACTGTCAAGATCCAAGGCAAAGACAACCGTCTCTCTCTCTTTGACCATCTCTTCCCCTCCCTACTCCACTCCTCTGCGACCGGGTTATCCCCTGACTCTTCATCTAGCTCCACCCATTACTCCCTTTCTCCCCCCCTGACCCCCCTACACTCCAATAGGCTGCACCCTCGAGAAGCACAGATCGGCCCTCTTCCTTCCCCCCGTGCCCTCTCCCATTCCTCCCCCTCAAAATATGCCCCCCTTCATCACTTCAGCCTTACCTCTAGCTAATACGCTCCTCGTCCAATCTGCACTGACCCGGTACTCCAATCTTATCTCCTCCCCCCTACTCCTGCATTCTATCCCCTTTTTTAGTCCACCTCTCCTCCAACCTTCTCCCCCAGTTTACTTTCCTTATGCTCCCCTTATTCCTCCCTCTCCCCCTCTTCTCTACCCCCTCCTCCCCTCGCTATATACCCCGATTTCTCCACAAACCCATTGCATCTCTCTCCTTCCCCCCACCCCTCCAGCAATGCTGTGCTACCCCATTTCCCCCCTTGGTAACCCTTTCCATTTCCCTCCCTCGGGCCCAGCAGAACCATTTCTTTTCTTCAACTTCCCTAGCTCCCTACCCCCCTCACTCTGCCAGATGCCCGTTCCCTCACAGCCACCTCTCCTAGCTGAAAGAACCTCTCCAACCACCTCCCCTCTTTTCCTCCCTAACATCCTACATTCCTATGACTCCACACAGTCCTCCCCTCTCCTTCTACCCCACTGCCTTGATCCGCACCCATCTCCCCCTAAATATGTCCTTAATTCCTTTCCTTCTTGCAACGCCAACAAAGACAACTCTCCCTTCACCTCTGATACACCAACTCCCGCTCTCAACCTCTACCTTTCCCCACCTATGAACCCTATACCCAAACTCTCCTCCCTTCCCCCCACTTCTCCCTGCCTTCCACCACCAATTTCACCCCCTCCTGTTTCCATCGAGCAACCCAACCTTCTGCACTCTGCCCTACTCTCTCTGGAAAATAAGCTAGGCTCTCTTATCACCCCCATCTCCCAGCTTGTAGCTACCATTTCACTTTTAAGCTCCAATATTTCCACTTTTCATTACACCTCAACACTTTTGGAAAACTCTCACCTTCCCACGAGATGCACCTCGCCCCCTCACCCCATTAAAGCCAAGCAAAACCTGTCGTCTGCAAACATCGTTAACTCACACAAGCCCTTGAACACCACCCTTCTTCAACTTGCATCTCCTAGTAACCCTACTACCTACACTATTCCGACCATCTCCTCTGTCAGAACCAAGCATCCACCTAAACCCCCCCCGAGCACCCCCGTATAAGCACAATATCCCTATCACCCTTCATAGCCCAAGTGCCCGTCACAAAAACAGTCTTGACAGAGCTGCGCTGTCTGCTCCACAACTGCAGATCTGCAATCAAACACAAACTTGAAATCTCCGATACCATCACCCTTCACAATATTGACATGCTCTTCCTCACATAGACCTGGTTAAACGGTACCTCTCACTCTATGTTTGATCTCCTACTACCCACAGGCTATTCTATATTTAGGAATGACAGAATTGACAAAGTTGGGGGAGGTGTCGCAGTCATCTTTAGAAACTCCCTTCAACTTAAGGCTTTTCCTATCAGCTCCTTCGGCACTTTTGAATGCCTATCTCTTGAGCTTCAATTACACCACCGCTCACCCCTCAGTTTCCATGTCATTTACCGCCCGCCATATATCAGCCATTCGGTTATCGAGGAACTCACTGACTTCATCAGCGACCAATACTCGCAAAGTGACAATCAGACATTCGTGGGTGACTTCAATCTCCACTGGGGCGTACCGCAAGACTCTTCTGCGAATTTGCTGGCCACCTTCCTCTCTGCAAATGATCTTATCCAACACTGCACAGAATCAGCACACTCTAAGGGCTCAATCCTGGACCTTGTTATTTCTAAAGCAGGCATGCTCTCTATCGCTACCCCTATTCACGTAGACTGGTCTGACCACCTCCTCATCCCATTCTCTCTTCACCTATCACACTCTATAACACTTGGCCAACCTAAGAGGGCTACCTCCTGGTTCCGTGACACTAAAAATATTGACGTTGGTACCCTCTGTGAATCATCTTTGCTATCACTTCCAAGACCCGAACCTAGATGCTGACGAACTCACCTCCCAATGCCTCACAGTCCTTGCAGTCGAAATCAATAACGTCGCTCCTCTCCAAAGCAAAAAGAAAAGGCCCACTCCCTCAGCACCTTGGTTCAACAAATCCCTCTATGAAGAAAGGAAGCACCTAAGAATCCTGGAGAAACAATGGAGGCAAGCGCCCTCCACCGATAATTTGGCCACGCTTCGTTCAGCAAGATCCAAGTACCTCAAGCACATCTTCCTTGGGAAAGCTTCGCACTTCAGAACCCTCCTTGACTCAGCCAAAAATAGACCCAAAAAACTATTCGATCTCATCAAGAATCCTAACTGCTCTCCCCCAACCTCCAAGTGGGAGGATTCTACAAAGAAAGCAGCGGATTTCGCTATATTCTTTGACGAAAAAGTTAAATCACTTGTGGATCAGGTCATTTATCCTACCCCTCCAGAGGAGCGCAAATCCTTAGCCATTTGGCAGAACTTTGACCCCATCTCTGAAGATGCCCTCCTCAATTACATCCTCAAAACAAAGCCCTCAAACCATTCTCTTGACCCCATCCTGAGTGCCATTGCCTTGACTTCTATACCCATTCTCTTTCCTATTGGACCACTCTGGTCAACCTCTCCCTCTGTCAAGGCTCCCTTCCTGTCTCCTTTAAAACTGGGCAGGTCACCCCTCTGCTTAAAAAGCCCACTGCTGATGCGAAGGACCTCAACAACTTCCGCCCCATCACTAACCTTCCCTTTCTTGCGAAGATCACAGAAAGATGTGTAGTGAAACAACTCTCTCGTCATATCAAGGACAAGATCTTGACAATTTTCAGTCCGGCTTCATCCAAAACTGCAGCACTGAAACAGTCCTGCTGCAAGTAATTGATGACGGGCTGCGGATACTCGATTCGGGGGGGGGGGGGGGTATTGTCTTCTAATTCTCCTTGACCTTTCTGCAGCCTTTGACACTTTCAATCACAACACTCTCCTCAATACTCTTCAACAGAGAATGGGCATGGAGGGCACTGTGCTTAAATGGTTTGCTACCTTCCTCTCTGATAGATCCCAAATGATCAAAATAGTGAACAGTCTTTCACCTCCTTCGGTCGTAGGTCAAGGTGTTCCTCAAGGCTCTATACTTGCACCCACATTGTTCAATCTCTACTTTGAACCACTGGGAAATCTCCTAAGTAAATCCAGGATCCACTATCATCTCTATGCAAACAACACTCAAATCTACCTCAAGGTTGCCTCCACTCATGATCTCTCCATCCTAAGCTCTACTCTCGACTCCATTCAAAACTGGATGTTTACTCATCAACTGATTCTGAATCCCTCCAAAACTGAATTCCTCCTCCTCTCCTCTTCAATCTCTCCTCCCCCGGTGCAATCATGGATGGATCAGTTGAATCTACTTAACACTAAACTCATCACTGCCGACAGCGCAAAATCCCTTGGTGTCATTCTCGACAAAAAACTCAATCTAATCTCCCACATCAATTCCATTGCAAAGTCTGCTCGATACCAACTGCGCCTTCTTTGGAGAATTTGTCGCTTCTTCCCAGAGCAAGACCTTAAAACCCTGGTGCAATCGCTGGTCCTTTTCAGACTGGACTACTGCAATTCTCTTCTTACTGGCCTCCCCAGATCCCACCTGTCCCCCCTTAAATCTGTTCTACATTCAGCAGCTCATTTCATTTATGGACCAAAAGAAGCGACCACTTCACACCGATGTTATCCAGCCTCCGCTGGCTTCCCATCGAGGCAAGAGCTATCTACAAGACTGCATGTATCACTCACAAAGCCTTGCACTCCTCCTCTTCTCGCTACCTGGCGAATAAACTGAAACTCTCTGGAGGCTCTAGACCATCACGTAATGTGGAAAATGTACTGCTTGAACCTCCCACTTTCAAGAAGGAAAGATCGATGGCCCAATCCTTTTCAGGCAACGCGGTGAGAATCTGGAACTCACTTTCGCCTCAGCTCCGGACCACCACCTCGACCCAGGCCTTCAAAACTGACCCCTTCAAAGACACTTCCAAATTTAATTTACGCCCTCTCTATTATCTGAAGGAAAACCTTCCATTATAGAAAATTCTATTCTCCATGACTATGCAAGTGCCTTCCCAGTGTGTTCTTGTGGTTTGAGTGTCCGCCATGTATTGCAGTATTATCCTTCTACCTGTGTTTGGTACTCGTTTGTAACATGCACACGTCACTTTTCTCTTGTAACACACTGTTTGTTACCTTTTACATTTTGTTTGCTTTAGATACTTGCACAACTGCACATTGCCTACGTAACGCTTGTTCTTGTGTTTGAGTGTCTGCCATTTATTGCAGTATTATACTTCTACTTGTACTTTGTATGCTTTTGTAACTTGCACACATGTCACTTTTTCCTCCTGTAATGCACCGTTTGCTCCCTCTTGTATTTTGTTTGCTCACAATTGTCCCTTTTGCCTCATGTAACTTAACGTTTGCTTTTGTAATTTTCTCCTCATGTATCATTACTGTTCCTTTTGTGAAGCGCTATATAAAAACGCATAAATAAATAAATTAAAATGTCCATGGCACTGAGCAGAGGTGTCAGTCACAAGTGTGGGTGAATACAAAATATTTAGGCAGTGCAGGCCAGCACAGCAGCTAGCTGTGCAGTTCAACGGGGGTCGTTCTGCAGCTGTCAAAGCCCCACGTCTACCGGCAGAGCCCTCACCTGAAGAAGCTGGCCTCCCCTCCTCCACAACAGCCCTCTCCTGAAGCTGGCCTCCCCTCCTCCACCAGAGTCCGCTCCTTCTGAAGCTGGCCTCCCCTCCTCCACTACAGCCCTTGAGAGAGCGCAATTTGAATGCAAAGTACATCGTAACCATATTTAGACGTATATGTTATAAACGTAGGAATGAAACGTATATCGTAATGTAAAGTTGACAATTATAACATAAAAGCCAACGAATGTGATAACATGTTATAGGAAATGTAAATGTATTCACATGTTAAAATGCATTAGATTTAGAAGGCCTGTAGACATGATGGGTAATGTAGAGATGCTTATGAAAAGTAGAACGTGCACAGTAGATTTCGTGTACATGTGTAACTTTAAAATGGAGAAGCGGCGAGAAATGTAATGTGGAAAAGCATAAACGTGGAGAAATGTAGGGAACGTACATGATAATGTAACCAAGGAGAATGCATAAGTTATATTCTATGTAGTCGTATTCTATGTATTACACATATTTGATGTAGAATGTATTTAAGTATAACTAGGGCTTTTCCTAAAAGTACGAATATATAAATGTATGCCAAAGGTTATACTGTATAGAGGGTTTCTGTAGGAATGTTGGAAGAGTTTAGGTCATTTGTGTTTATAACCTGACTGGTCAAGAGTTCGAAGGAGCATAGTCACAAGAATGTAATTTAGAGGGTTTGTAAAAGTCGTAAATAGCTTGATGTGGACGTGAGAGCCGAGAAGTCTAGCACTTGTTAGATTTAAGGTGACAATGCCGGACGGAGCTCATTGCCCGAACGTGAGGAGAGACGCTTTTGTATATGGACTATGTTTTGACAAGACCATTCACATGATCTAGAAGGTTAAGAGGTGTACAGATAAGTTAAGACCTTGTCTAAGTTTCTATGACATTTGAGCTGAAAGAGTCAATAAAAGTCGACGATGAGATGATGAAGGTGACATCGAAAAGAGAAGGGTCAACTTAACGAACGACGCAAGGAATGGACCAATGGAAGAAGCAGGAAGTTGACATCATCGGGGGAAGTCCGTGGTGGGCGTCAAGGGGCGTTCCACCCACACGGTGATTGTGTATTTTAGGGACAGCACCCCGGGGAGGAGAGAGCAATTAGGAAAGAGCAATCAGGGAAGAGCAATGTGAGGAGGTAGCAATTTTGGGAGATTAGGAATAGCGAGACGAATTGCTCAGAGCGAGGGCGAGGGTGGATGCCTTGAGCAGATGCGCTAAGACATCAGAGCGCAAGGGAGCAGTAGGCCGAGGACCCTTAGAGAGAGCGGATGGGTAGGCAGATAGGGTACTGCTTCTGAAACTTAAGATTTCCTTTAGAGGCTAAAGAGAGTTTGAACTTCTTTGGAAGTCAAACTGCTGACACCTTTTTAGGGAAGAAACTGGCGAAGTAGGGTTGACACATAGCATAGAGTAGGGACAGATTAACTTGATGATGTTTTTATCTTACTGCAGATGACGCAGAAGGAACCACTTCACACCGAAGCTTAAGAGGCTGATATTGAAACTGATTTTATATTTTGTACACTTTGAGATTTTTTCCTGAGTGGATTGTATCGCATCCAAATTAATCTTTATATAAACTCTTAAAAACTCTATCAGTTGTAAGTGGTTCTTCAGAGTGGCGTCAGTTAATGGGGTTTGTCTAACCAATGCGGGGGTGGTCCTTTCCTCAATGACAGATACGAGCGGTCCAAAACAGATGAATGGGATTCTTTATTAAATTTATCATAATTATAAATTGATATCAAAATCTCATTCCCCGCAGTTGGTAGCAGAGTATGATGGTTATCTTCTTGAGGAAGACGACCTAGGCCAGGTTAGTTTACCCCAAGGTCCCTAGTCATCGTCGACCAGAAGAAGAATCGCAGCCGAAGACGGTGCTGATGGTGCGTCGAGAGAAAAGCAGCAGAATCGGTCGAGAGTGAGTATAAGGGTCATGCGTTGTAAGATTGCGGTGTTTTATGTCGTTCTTGTGTTGTAATGTCAAGCGGAGTTGAATGCCTGTAGTGTGATTGAGGGAAGGTTGTGAGGGCGCGCAACCGGATGAAATCTTATGTCCAGAGGACTTAAGTGGTTCGGGTGTATCGAACACCCAGAGTAATTTGTCTACCATTGAAAGGGGGTCATGAGGTACCATTGATTTCCCGACAGACCGATGATAGGGGGAGCGTATGTGTGAGTGAATGAGTAAACGCATGCTGGTCGTACGTTTACTGTGTGTAAGTAACCTATCAGTTGAGGCAAGTGTCCGACCGTAAGAGGAAAGACGCTGTGCCAGTTGAGGTAGCAATTACAGTTAGACTGTGGCCGTACAGTCAGAGAAAAGTGATCGCTTGGACGGAAGTAGTCATTTTTCGATGTATGAATGAAAACGCATGTGAGATCGTGAAACAAGCTGAGAAACGAGGGAAGCTGCTGAAGGGACAAGTGACGTCAGCGTAAAGCTGCGCTGAGATTGGTCGGATAACATAGAACTGTGCTGGGATAGGCTGACTAGCGAGAGTCGCACAGGGATTGGTGGTTGTTATCAAGTCCCAAATAAGTAAGAAATATCGTAAGTTATCAAAATGAAGTGTTTTAAGGGTTTAGGAAAAATCTTTAAAAAGAAAAGGAGAAATCTATATGCCGGAGAAGAAGCTCCACCAGAAGGCACACCAGCATATCATATGGCAGTTAATGTAGGCTTACATTCAATATTGTGGATTTCCGAGTGGCACAGGCTAACTGAAGGGCAAAAACAACTGGCGTTTCCAAGATTCGGAACGTTTAAATTAGAAGTGTTGAATCAACTGAAGGCGACGATGCTTTCAATGAGACCTCTACCGAGGCCAACTCAATTTGAAGCTCTTGGTGTGTGGTTTAGAACAGCACACGAAAGGGGCGTAAAGAGGCGCCAAGAAAGAGTGAGAAGATCGGTAAAAGCGGTGCAGGATGCTAAATGGGACGATGAAGCTAAGAAATGGAGGGTGCAGAAGATAGAAGCAGATAAACTGTACCCGATGTTGGAAGTTACGGGAGAAAGGAAACCTCTAGAACAGGAAGATGAGGAAAGCGAGTCGGAGGAGGATCTGATAGAGAGGCTATTGACAGACAGACCACCTCCATACAGTGGGGAACTTGCGAGTCCCATATTACCGCAGACAGACGGAACTAGGTGGGGGGAATATAAGTCGATCCCAGTAACAGAGTGGGATGCTACCAAGGCTGAGGAGATACCCCAAATTAGTTCGGAACAGAGAGTAGTGGGAAGATTTGTGGTCCAGAAGGCTCCAGAGACGCAATGCGCTAGGTCGTACCAAATGTCGGACGCTTTGCAGGTCCCGGTCACCATAGGCCCTATTGTGTCAATCTACAACCCGGAAGGGGTCCAGCAGGATGAACAGGCACGATGGGACAGTGAAGGAGCAGAGAATAGGAATGCCACGATGAATCCCCACAGGCAAATACGAGCGCCAATCAGTCGGAGTACCCCATTAGATTCTGCAACAGGTCCCAGAATAGAACAGCGAGGTCGAAGAGGGTCAATGGATTTGAGGGGTCCTAAACCGAAAACCCATAAGGAATTAAGGGAATACCTGAGAGAATGGGACATGGCCGAAGAGGCTCGGAATAGAAGTTTGGAAACGGGATCCGAGTGGAGAGAACAGGATAACAAGATTCTCTCTCATTGTGGAGCTGGCAAAAGCAGCCCCGAGTGGGAGAGAGGAAGTCAAGAAAGCAGAAGAGACATTTGTCCTACTGATAACAGCAATAGGCTAATATGCGAAGATAGAAGTACAGGGTGTGGCGAAGTGCCTCGCGTCACCTTCAGTGAAGGGGAACGTAGGACACAGGAGTACCGGAATACCTTTAGGTGCACACACCATGCCCCGGGTGAGGAAGTGAGACATTGGAGTCACGGAAACATGGAGAGTCGCGAAGCGTCTCGACATGCATCTGGTGATAGCGGTCGGAGTCATGAAAACATAGGGAGTCGCGAAACGTCTCGCCATCCATCCGGTGATCACGGAAGAGATCACGGGAACACGGAAGACCGGCGAGGGCCTTTCATTTTATTAAGCGACACCAGACAACAAGCAAGTTATAATGGGTTAGAACAGAACGGTGGATCCTATCTCATAGCTGGAGAAACCGAGCCTAGAAGACGGAATGTAGGGTTGGAGGATGGAGCATTATTCCACCATACCCCACGTGAAGACGGAAAGGCTTGGGATCTCGAGGGGTGGGAACGAAGAGAAGGAAGCAGAGCTCCTCATAACTCACCTGTGCTCAGGCGTAGGGCGCATAGTGGAGGTGAGAGAGATATGAGAGAAGAACACAGAACTGAGATGCTGAAAGCGGAAATAAAAGCAAAACGACTTGACGTAATGAGTTTGAAGGCAGATCTGGATGAATTGATTGATGGTACAGTGTCATTAGAGAGATTAGCCTCGTATACACCAGATGAGATACTGTTCCTATCCAAAGATATTACTCGAAGAGCGAGGTCAGCTCATGAGAATTTATCTAATTTGGCAAACAGGTACATGGTAGACCTGTCACGAACTAAGGCTTTACAGAGCAACCATAGGCTAACATGCACGGACCAGGATTTGGATGACCGTAGAACGATCGCGCTGAAGGTACACATAAGGGAATTGATCATAAGTATCAGGATATGGAGAGATCTGGATAGATGGGAGGAAAGATGGTCCAAGAAGGGCTCCGTTAGACGGAGTGTGCTTGAGAAGTCCCAGGACGTAGACTTGATGAGAATGGAAGCCTTCCCTTTGCGAGAAATCGCGAATGGAAGCTACGTTCATGTGCCCTGGAGTAGGGGGGATTTGGCGGCATTTACCAATTCCTTCCCAAAGCTTAGGGATAATCCTGTTGAGTGGTATAAGCAGGTAGAAAGATTCGTGAAGATCTCGAAGGTACTGTGGATCGATTTGAACACACTGTTCGATATCGTAGTACCCGGAGACTTGTGGACGGCGTGCAAGCTCAGTGTTGAATGGCCTACCTGTGAGCCACCGAGAGATACTCGGACAAATGGTCCATCACTTAGAGTCATGGAGAAATACGAAAGGGTAATAACATGGCTAAAAGAGAAGGTGCCGGTGCAAGACATAGACTGGGTAAAGATAGATCGGACTACTCAGGAGCCGAAGGAGACAGTTCATGAGTTTTATGAGAGATTACTGAAAGCATTCAAACAGTACAGCGGATTAGACGTAATGGATCCCAAGGACATTGGACAGTTTGTTTCAAAATTTGTCCTCGGATTGAGACCAGAAATATGCCTAATGATCCAGCAGCATCTGATCTGTTGGCAAAACAAACCTTTAGACGAGATTCTGAGATACGCAAGGTATTGTAGTGACGAAATAGACTCTAAGGCAAAGAAGCTTAAAGAAAAGTTAATGCTAGTGCAAATGCAAGCTGCTGGGAAGGATAAACAGCGGCAACAGGGAACAGGGACTCAAGCAAAGAAACAGAATAATCAGAGCAGAGATGAGGAAGAAAGACCAAGACCGAGAATGGATATCGCGACACTGAAAAAGACGACGAGATGCCATCAGTGTAATGAGGTGGGACACTGGCGACGCGAGTGTCCTTACAATGTTGAGTCAGGGGAATTAGAACAGGAGGAGGAAGAGGTTCAGAACAACGTGGTTAAGGGAGCCACAGTCCCGAAGGGCAAGTTTGTCAAAGGGGGGACTCAGACTCCTCGAGCCCCGTTTCCTCAACCACCTCGCATCTCAAACGGAGGGAAAACCTACAGACAGATGCCATTGTTTGTAGGAGGAGAGGAATGCTACTACGTTGATCCTCTTACAGGGCAGCGGGCGAGTAGGGAAGAAGACTGTACTCTAGGAGCCGCCTTGGAAGTAGATCAGAGAGGACCATACGTAGAAGCGGAAATAGCGGGATGTCCTACAACCTTTTTGGTGGATACAGGGGCCACTCGATCTACGTTAAGATCTGCGGTAGTCCCGGGTCTGCCAATATCAGGAGAAAGGGTACAGGTGGTAGGAGTCGCGAACAAAAGGATGACAAACCCCTTGACCGAACCAGTGTCAGTAAGAATAGGGAATTACAGTGACGAACATCAGTTCGTGATCTGCGATTCTAGTCCTGTGTGCTTACTAGGGAGAGATTTGCTGTGCAAACTAAATTGCACGATACATTGCACACCAGAAGGAGTAGAAGTGCAGACCAATGATGAGGATGCTGATTTTAAAGTCGTAAACTCAAAAGAGTGTGTGGAACTTTATCCTACCTTGACAGTGGAGGAGCTTCCACAAGACTTGAGGGAGAAGGTCTCAGCTGAGGTATGGGATTTTACTGGGGAAGAAATAGGATTGATTAAAGGAGTAGAACCGGTAAAAATCTTGGTAAGACCCCATGCTGAGTATCCAAGAACACCACAGTATAAGCTAACGCCAGAGACGATTGCAGGGATCAAGCCTGTGATCGAATCCATGATTAAGCAGGGAATACTGAAGGAGATCGTGGGTAGTCCATGTAACTCCCCGATCATGGGTTTGCAAAAACCTAGTGGAAAATACAGGATAGTGCAGGATCTTCGAAAGATTAATAACATTGTTGTCTCATGTTGTCCAGTGGTACCGAATCCATCAGTGATATTATTTCAGATACCGTTCCAAGCTGAATGGTTTACCGTGATAGATTTGTGCCAGGCTTTCTTTTCGATACCGTTGGATGAAGAGAGCCAATATCTTTTCGCTTTCAAGCTGGAAGATCGCGTCTTAACATGGTGTCGTATCCCTCAGGGGTATACAGAAAGCCCGTCGATCTTTAACCAGTTATTGAAACGAAATCTTGAGAGTCTAGTACTGCCCAAGAATTCAGTTCTGGTTCAGTACATAGACGACCTCCTGGTTGCGTCAGAAACTGAGGAAGCTTGCAGAGAAGACACCATCACCTTGTTAAATCACTTGGCCGAGAACGGACACAAGGTGTCTCCAGGTAAATTGCAATATTGTAAGACTGAGGTGCAATACTTGGGCCATAGGATCGAAAAGGGAAAGCGGAAGGTGTCTCCAGACAGAATAGAGGCGATTATGAAAATGAACGCGCCTACAACACAAAGAGAAGTCAGGATGTTTCTAGGCATGGTCGGTTATTGTCGACAGTGGATAGCAAACTTTTCACTGAAGGCTAAACCGTTATTGCAACTGACGCACAAAGGAGTAAGTGATCCGGTACCATGGGACAAAGATTGTTTGATGGCGTTTTTGCAGCTGAGGGAGGACTTATGTCGTGCCCCGGCTTTAGGAATGCCTGATTACACAAAACCATTTTTGCTTTACTGCTGCGAAAGAGAGGGATGCGCTTTAGCGGTATTAGCACAGGTCCACGGAGATGCGCGTAGGCCAGTGGCGTACTTTTCGGCTACATTAGATCCAGTAGCCGCAGCGTTGCCCGGATGTCTTAAATCCGTAGCTGCAACGGGTGTCAGCATTGAACGATCTGAAAGCGTAGTTATGGGTCATCAGTTAGAGGTGTATGTACCACATTCTGTAGAACTGTTAATGACCAGGACTAAGACTCAGCATCTGACGAATAGCAGGCTCACACGCTACGAGCAGGTCATACTGGCTGCCGAGAATGTGACCCTAAAGAGATGCTCTGTCTTGAATCCTGCAACTTTGATGCCACTTCCGAACGAAGTGGACGATGAAAATTGTACAGAGCATGACTGCCTCGATGTGACTGAACTATGTACCAAACCACGACCTGATATCGTAGATGAGCCATTGACAGACCCAGACGAAATTTTCTTCGTTGATGGTTCATGCGTAAGAAACGATGTCGGTCAGCTGAGAGCAGCTTATGCAGTATGCACGATTACCAGAGTTATAGAAGCCGCTTGCCTGGAAGGAGTCCACTCCGCACAGGTAGCTGAAATTGTGGCTTTGACTCGTGCTTGCCTAGCAGGCGACAGACTTCGAGTCACTATATACACCGATAGCCAGTATGGTTTCGGCGTAGTTCATGATTACGGGCAGTTATGGTCTCAGAGAGGTTACATGACCTCCTCGGGTTCTCCGATTAGGAATGGAGAATTCGTGAAACTTCTGTTAGAGGCTTTGCAAAAACCTATGGCCATAGCTGTGGTCAAATGTGTAGCACATACCAAAAATGTTGATTTTGTATCGCTAGGAAACAGATACGCAGATGAAGTAGCGCGTTACTGCGCAGAGCAGGGATATTCTCACACTGATGTGAAAGTGGGGGGAATCCAGGAAAGATCTGAATTGACTATGTTATTGGATACTGTAGATACATGGGATGAGTTGAGAGCAGTACAGGAAAATGCACCAGATGAGGAGAAGAGGAGCTGGGAAACAGCGGGTTGCGGGAAAAGTGAGATGAACTTTTGGGTTTCTGCCGACGGAAGGGCAGTTTTACCAAATGAACTCATTAGTCCAATGGCAAGGAAATTGCATGGATCAGCACACATAGGAAGAGATGCTATGGTGAGAGTATTCAGACAAACGTGGTTCAATCCTAAGTTTAGAATAGCGGCAGAAGCAGTGTGTCAGCGATGTACGATCTGTCAGCAACTAAATGTGGGAAAGAGAACACCAGTTACCTTGAGTCATATAGGAAGGTCTGGGGGGCCTTTCAATAGGATGCAGATTGACTTCATAGAAATGCCTCCATGCAACAGACTCAGATACGTTTTAGTGATTGTCTGCATATTTTCTAGATGGGTTGAGGCTTACCCTACACGTAGGTGCGATACACTTACAGTAGCAAAATTATTGCTTAGAGAGTTGATACCGAGGTTTGGGGTGCCATCCTCTTTGGAATCGGACAGAGGAACTCATTTCAATAGCGAAGTGGTGAAGATGCTGTGTTCAGCTTTGAATATTGATCAGAAGTTACACTGCAGCTATCGACCAGAAGCTTCAGGGATCGTAGAGCAAATTAACAGTACTATCAAGTCCAGACTGGCTAAAGTTTGTTCATCGACATCCCTGAGTTGGCCAGACGCACTTCCAGTAGTTCTTATGAGCATACGTAGCACACCTGATAGAAGAACAGGCCTCTCTCCACATGAAGTGCTAATGGGGAGAGCCATGAGATTGCCATCGGTTCCGACTGCAGCGCTAGTGAACATCACAGACGATTTGATCTTGGACTACTGCAAGGGACTATCTGATGCCGTTAATTCTGTGTCCCTCCAGGTCCAGGCTGCAGAGGTTCCGTCAGTACGAGATTTGTGCCACGACCTGAGTCCAGGAGACTGGGTCCTGGTGAAGAAGCATGTCAGGAAGAACTGCTTAGACGTGCGTTGGCGAGGACCGTTTCAAGTCATACTTGTAACGAATACCGCAGTGAAGTGTGGAGGTCTGCCGAACTGGATACATGCCTCACACACCCGAAGAGTGCCAACACCTCCAGAAGACACAGCTCCTCTCTCGGATGAGAATCCGGCAGGAAGCGGAGAAGCCATAGAGGGGAAAAGCCAAGCTGTGGAGGTGATAGAAGAAGCTGAAACTGTGTTGGAACAGGACGACGAAGGTCAGGACACGAGTGGGACTGAAGTCGCCTCAGGAGAAGAAAGTAATTGGGAGTCCGACACAGATATCGAGCAAACTGAGAGTGACCAAGAGACGGGTCCTGGAACAAGGAGCGGAAAGACGGAAAGCAACGAAGCCATTTGGCCGGAGAGAAGGAAAAGGCCAAGTTCGGAAGGAAAGAACGAAAGAACTCTTGCTCCTGTCGCTGAAGAGTCGGATCAGGAGGAAGAAACGACAGATTCAGGAATTGAGAGTCCACGAAGATCAAGAAGGGTACGTGTGCCCTGCAGAAGGTACGCCACCCCAGAGTGGACTTATCTAGCAGATGTATTGGGGACAGAAATCTGGGAGAGTGAAGAGCGTGAAAGTAATCGATCTCGATCCATTTGTGGCAGTGGAGATATGGATGCTGGCACCTGGACTCGAGACTGAGGGGTTACTGACTTTCACACTTCCCATACCCCCACGTTTGAGTAAAATTCAAGATCTAGTGCTAAAAAGATTACAGTTTCCAACAGCTGGTCAACAAATGACAGAAGAAGAAGAAAAAGTTATTCGCTTTGAACTATTAATAATTGTTGTGAAAGCTGCAGGTCCGAGAATAATTGTTGATGCATAAAGGACTTTTGTACGTATGTTATAAGGAAGAAGATAACCTAGCACCGAGTGGAAAGAAGAATAAAATTAGGGATTACATTTAGAGGACGGAGAAGGGCTAGGGTTGTCTGCTGCTAAGAAGAGAAAAGACATTGTTGTGAAAAAGATACCTGTTGATAAAAAGCACTTTAAAGACTGAGAAAGTACATAAGCAACTAAAGACTGCAACAGGAAACCTTTTGCTAAAGAAACGAGGTACGCTGTTGGATAACATGGAGAACGGCAACCCAAACAGAAAAGCTAGATGGATAGTAGGTACACTTATAGCAATAGTGATATTCCTTATAATTTTAGTAGTAACGATATCTTACCTGACAGGACATGAGAATGATAAAAGAATAGCGAATATAAAAATTGTAACGACCTTGAAACCTGCTCTTGTGGGAAAGAAGGAGGAGAGCACTGTTACACGTGAAAAGGCGTTACTTGCAGATGAAGCTCGTAGATTACATATAGACGAGTCACAGGGAAATTTTAGGTCAAATGCATATGCCAAATTATTGTACGAATATATCGATGCCATGGAGGCCAAAGATTGCTACGTTTGTATGCAATTGCCGGCTTCTGTAGACGAAGGCATTAGATATCACCATCTCCCATTGACTTATGGGATAACATGTAGTTTACTGCTTAGTATATTTTATGGTAGAGAAGGATTTGAGTACTACTTTTCAAATTATGATTCGGTACTGCCTGAAGTTCCGAATTATAAACAAATGAATAAGTGGGACTACTACAAAAAGGAGGATAGATTAGCCAAATTCTTTCTTCCTTGGGACACATTAGATACATCATATGCACGTAGAAATAATCTGACTTGCAAAGTATCAGAAGTGGAGAAAAGATTTATAGCACAAGTAGATGATCGATGCAGACGACAGAAGATTCTAAAAATGTCAGGACAATGGAAAATAGACTGGACAGAAGAAGAGAAGGCACATAAAAAGAAAGGTAGCAATGGTCCAATAGCATTGGATAGAACGCAGAAAGGAAAGTTATGTTTAGCTCGAAGCAAAACGTATTACGAGAGTGAATTTGTAGGTGAGGTTAGTTGCGAGCACTCTTTTAAATTAGAGTACTATACGAAAGATTTTATGAAGGGAATGCAAGCTATTCCGAATGTGTATTTTGTATGTGGGAGAAATGCCTATGTAAAACTGCCTGACAATTGGTATGGTTCGTGTTACTTGGCAATTGTCTTCCCCAAAATATATCATGCAAAGGATTTAGCGATTATAGAAGGAAAGGCTTCGAGGAGGACGAAAAGGGAAGTAGGAGATGCAGAAGTAGTAGGAGATGTATTTGGAGCGATGTTTCCATTGTTAGGTTTGATTCTTAACGATGTTAAGATTAGAAGGTTAGCGACAGTCGTGGATAGATTGTCTGCTAGTACTGCAAGATCATTAATGCTAGTAGAAGGTGAGATGCAGTCGATTAGAGCAATGGTTTTACAGAACAGACTTGCTTTAGATGTGATATTAGCAAAGGAAGGCGGAGTTTGTAAAGCTTTGAAAGTTCAGGAATGTTGTACTTATATTCCTGATAATTCAAAACCACTTGAGAAAGTCATACAGAACATTACGCAGATTCATCAAGAAATTGAAGATTTATCAAAAATAAATGTTTGGGAAAAAGTAGGAAATGGAGTGGGAAAGGTTGGAAGTTGGTTTGCTAATCTAGGCAAAAGTATAGTTTGGTATATTTTAAAGCCTGTATTAATAGTATTAATTTGCATAATTACATTATTAGGATTAGTAAAAATGTATAAGTGGTATAGGTCGAACCAGTTACAAAGATCGATGAGAGACCAAGAAAGGAGACTAGCTGTCCTACAAGATCAACAGTATAAAAGTCTGAGAACACTTGAATCGATAAAAAGAGGAACTGATGTAACTAGTTCGGTATAAATGATGTATTCAAATTGCTTTTAATGATGACTCCTAAAAGTCATCAAAGGGGGGAACTGAGAGAGCGCAATTTGAATGCAAAGTACATCGTAACCATATTTAGACGTATATGTTATAAACGTAGGAATGAAACGTATATCGTAATGTAAAGTTGACAATTATAACATAAAAGCCAACGAATGTGATAACATGTTATAGGAAATGTAAATGTATTCACATGTTAAAATGCATTAGATTTAGAAGGCCTGTATACATGATGGGTAATGTAGAGATGCTTATGAAAAGTAGAACGTGCACAGTAGATTTCGTGTACATGTGTAACTTTAAAATGGAGAAGCGGCGAGAAATGTAATGTGGAAAAGCATAAACGTGGAGAAATGTAGGGAACGTACATGATAATGTAACCAAGGAGAATGCATAAGTTATATTCTATGTAGTCGTATTCTATGTATTACACATATTTGATGTAGAATGTATTTAAGTATAACTAGGGCTTTTCCTAAAAGTACGAATATATAAATGTATGCCAAAGGTTATACTGTATAGAGGGTTTCTGTAGGAATGTTGGAAGAGTTTAGGTCATTTGTGTTTATAACCTGACTGGTCAAGAGTTCGAAGGAGCATAGTCACAAGAATGTAATTTAGAGGGTTTGTAAAAGTCGTAAATAGCTTGATGTGGACGTGAGAGCCGAGAAGTCTAGCACTTGTTAGATTTAAGGTGACAATGCCGGACGGAGCTCATTGCCCGAACGTGAGGAGAGACGCTTTTGTATATGGACTATGTTTTGACAAGACCATTCACATGATCTAGAAGGTTAAGAGGTGTACAGATAAGTTAAGACCTTGTCTAAGTTTCTATGACATTTGAGCTGAAAGAGTCAATAAAAGTCGACGATGAGATGATGAAGGTGACATCGAAAGGAGAAGGGTCAACTTAACGAACGACGCAAGGAATGGACCAATGGAAGAAGCAGGAAGTTGACATCATCGGGGGAAGTCCGTGGTGGGCGTCAAGGGGCGTTCCACCCACACGGTGATTGTGTATTTTAGGGACAGCACCCCGGGGAGGAGAGAGCAATTAGGAAAGAGCAATCAGGGAAGAGCAATGTGAGGAGGTAGCAATTTTGGGAGATTAGGAATAGCGAGACGAATTGCTCAGAGCGAGGGCGAGGGTGGATGCCTTGAGCAGATGCGCTAAGACATCAGAGCGCAAGGGAGCAGTAGGCCGAGGACCCTTAGAGAGAGCGGATGGGTAGGCAGATAGGGTACTGCTTCTGAAACTTAAGATTTCCTTTAGAGGCTAAAGAGAGTTTGAACTTCTTTGGAAGTCAAACTGCTGACACCTTTTTAGGGAAGAAACTGGCGAAGTAGGGTTGACACATAGCATAGAGTAGGGACAGATTAACTTGATGATGTTTTTATCTTACTGCAGATGACGCAGAAGGAACCACTTCACACCGAAGCTTAAGAGGCTGATATTGAAACTGATTTTATATTTTGTACACTTTGAGATTTTTTCCTGAGTGGATTGTATCGCATCCAAATTAATCTTTATATAAACTCTTAAAAACTCTATCAGTTGTAAGTGGTTCTTCAGAGTGGCGTCAGTTAATGGGGTTTGTCTAACCAATGCGGGGGTGGTCCTTTCCTCAATGACAGATACGAGCGGTCCAAAACAGATGAATGGGATTCTTTATTAAATTTATCATAATTATAAATTGATATCAAAATCTCATTCCCCGCACCCTCTCCTGAAGCTGCCCCCCCACCTGAGCTTTCTCATTTACCAGAAGAGAAATCCACAAAGCAGCATTGGCTGGGTGTGACATCAGCGCCCCCTCGTGGATCTGACCGAACAGGAACACAGCAGGGAAAGAATGCGCAAGGAATCCGAAGAAATCGAGGCTTCCTTCGAAAGACGGGGGGCTGCGGTGACGTCATGAATTCTAGACCTCAGACACGATGAATCCGACGCAGAGGCTAGCCCCTGGAAGTGTCTCGAGTCCATATCAGGCAGGGCAGCATGGATTACATACAGAGGCATACGTGTGCTGCAGGTCACACATCTCAGCATCATTCCGAGCTGCCTGTAGCCAGACACCCATTGCTGTTGCTTTCTGCGCTTGTGCACTTCGTGGGGGCCTGGTTGTGTTCACCTGCGTACTGTACGTCACGTGCATTGTGCGGCTGAAGGTGATCAATTGCAGTCTGTGTTGGGGTTGTGACGTCACCTCTCCATGAAACTGGGCTTCAGTGCTCACAATATATACTGCAGAGTATACGTGAGCTTTGTTCCTGGTCCCGTGGCCTCGCTCCTGTGCCCAGCACTCAGCTGATTTGTACTTAGGCAGGGCCTCAAGAAAATGCATTTTTCTTGTCATTGTTATTTACCATAAACAACAAAAGATTCATTTGTCCCCAGGCTTCCATCTGAATTTCTCTTGGAGCAGCATAACTGTCGTGCTTCTTAATCTTACTGATTATATGCCAATCAGTGAGCTAATATATTAAACTATGCAGCCGGACTGGGAACCGAAACTGGCCCTGGCAAAGAGAGCTCTACCGGCCCTGGTGCTAATGGAAAGCTGTGTGCTGCTTTTGTTGCAGGGGGCCGAACCGGCCCCCACCCTCGTTGTCCACTGGGGAAACGCCCGGTGCCCGCTACCGGCAAGTCCAGCCCTGTCTGTGTGTCGATATGTGGCAGTAAATCGATGTATATATATATTGCAAAAAAGGAAGAAGAGAGGCTCGGGGCTGATAAAGACCCCGTACCCATGCTCCAAAAGAAAATATATGTTTCCAAAATGGGGGTTACTGTTCCTGATAAGGATCTAAGGGCCAGATGTAGGTAAATCTTATTTACCGACTCTAAAATGCCGAATTTTACCGATTCGGTATTTTAGATTCGGTAAATAAGATGTAGGTAATTATTCGGTAATTTTTACCAAATCGGAATGATTCGGTAATTACCGAATCGGTATTTACAGATTCGGTAATTGCCATTGATTTCTATAGGCCTTGAGGCCCATAAGAACCTATGGCAATTACTGAATCGGTAAATACTGATTTGGTAAAATTACCGAATTGACAAGGGGGAAAGGGTGTCACTTTGACACCCTGTTGCACCCCTGTTTCTGGCTTGTGTGCCATGCCTTAGGGCATGTATGTGTGTCACATGGCACAGGTGTACATGCACAGATGTACATGTACACAAGAATTCGTTATTTACCATGCAATAGTATTACATGGTAAATAACGAATACTTAGGGGCCTGTGGCACTGTTTGCAGTGCCACCTACATATAGATTTACCGATTCGGTAAAGTTACCGAATTGGTACTGAGAGAGCGCAATTTGAATAAAAAGCATATCTGTACCATAATCATAAGCATATCGCATAAATGTAGAAGTTGTAACGTGAATTAGCCTTTGTAGTATAAAGTTAGCCGATGTAACATGAATAATAGGAAATGTATTTGTATTCACTTTAGAACATGCTATAATTTAGAAGCCGTATACGTAGTGGGCTAATGTAGAAATGTGTAGAAATGCTTACGAACAAGAAGAACGTGCTAAACAGAATTCATGTACGTGTATAATTCTAAATGGAGAAGCGGCGAGAAATGTAAAATGAAGAAATGTGCAGAGCATATATAGCATAAAATAACGAACGAGAGATAAAATGTATTCTATGTAAAATGTATTCACTTATAAGCAAATGATTTGCTAAATGCGGTTATGTATATATATATAAATATGTGTTAAAGGTTATACTGTGTAGAAGAGTTTGTAGGAATGTTAGAAGAGTTTGGTCATGTGTGATTTTAACCTGACTGACCAAGGGTTCGCAGGAGTGTAGTCCGCTGTAGGTAATTTAGTGGGCTCACAGGAGTCGTGAATAGCTTTGATCTGTACGTGCGAGCCAAGAGTCAAAGGTCTTGTTAAATTTCAAGTGACAATGCTAGACGAAGTTTATGGCCTAAGTGAGATAAGAGACGTTTGGAATTTGAGTCTTGTTTAGAAATGACCGTTCACAGGACCAAATGAGGTTACGAACACAGTCGTAAAGAATGAAGTTCTGATGAGGTGATAGACTTTTCTCTGAAAGTGTCAACTGGAATGTCAATGAAGTCACCAGCAAGAAGACGAAGATGGCGTCTAAGAAGAAGGGTCAACTTAACGGACGACGCGAAGAGACGAAGCTATGGAAAGACCTAGAAAATGACATCATATGTATGTGTATGTGGTGGGCGTCAAGGGGCGTTCCATCCATACGGTGATTGTGTATTTAGGGACAGCACCCAGGGGAGAAGAGGAGCGAAGGAGCGAGCGCTGAGAGAGAGCAGAGCGCAAGAGAGCAGTAGGCCGAGGACCCTTAGAGAGCGGATGGGTAGGCAGAAAGGGTACTGCTTCTCGATATAAGTTACCTTTAGAGGCTAAGAGAGTTTGAACTTCTTAGGAAGTCAAACTGCTGACCCCTTTTTAGGGAAATAGGAACTTGCGAAGTAGGGATGTCACCTAGCATAGAGTAGGGACAGGTTTAACTTGTATTCTTTTCTTTTTGTAGATGACGCAACGGAACCACTTAGTATCTATGCTTTTTAATCTGTTGATTCTCGAATTGACTTTAATTGTATTCTTTTGTAGACTGAGGTTCTTTAGGGAATTTATGTTCCTTCTAGTTCCTGTGTATTTGTTGAATCTTATCCTGAGAGGATTGTATTTGCAACTTATTCTGATTTTATATTAAACCTTTTAAACTTTATCAGTTGTAAGTGGTTCTTCAGAGTCTCGTCAGTTTATGGGGTTGATCTAACCTATGTGGGGTTTGTCTTTTACTCAATGACAGAAAATAATCGATCCAAATAGACGAATGAGATAGATATCAAAGTAATCAGAAAGGGTATCAAAATCTCATTCCCCGCAGTTGGTAGCAGAGAAAGATGGTTTTCTTCTTGAGGAAGACAACCTAGGTCAGGTCTAGATTACCCCAAGGTCCCTAGTCATCGACGACCAGAAGAAGAATCCCTGCCGAAGAAGGTGCTGACGGTGCGTCGAGAGAAAAGCAGCAGAGTCGGTCGAGAGTGAGTATAAGGGTCATGCGTTGCCAGATTGCGGTGTTTTATGTTGTACCTGTGTTGTAATGTCAAGCGGAGTTGAATGCCTGTAGTGTGATTGAGGGAAGGTTGTGAGCGCGCGCAATCGGATAAAATCTTAAGATCCAGAGAGGGCTTAAGTGGTTCGGGTGTATCGAACACCCAGAGTAATTTGTCTACCATTTTAAAGGGGGTCATGAGGTACCATTGATCGCCCACAGACCGATGATAGGGGGAGTGTTTGAGTGAGTGTATGAGTAACGGACGCTGGTCGTACGTTTACTGTGTGTAAGTAACCTATCAGTTAAGGCGAGCGTCCGAAGTGAGAGGAAGACGTCTCGTCAGTTGAGGTGACAATTACAGTTAGACTGTGGCCGTACAGTCAGAGAAAAGTGATCGCTTGGACGGAAGTAGTCATTTTTCAGCGTATGAATGAGACGTATGCAAGACCGCGAGGCAAGCTGAGAAAGGAGGGGAACTGCTGCAGAGGGGACGAGTGACGTCAGCGTAGAGCCGCGCTGAGATTGGCCGGTCAGCGTAGAACCGCGCTGGGATAGGCTGGTTAGCGAGAGCCGTGTAGGGATTGGTGGTTTGACATCGGGAAGTAAACAAGGAAGAGAATTAATAAGGAAAATCGTAGATTCTTGAAAATGAAGTGTTTTAAGCGTTTAAGGGCGATCTTTAAGAGAGATAGAAGAAACTCGTATGCAGGAGAAGAAGCTCCACCAGAAGGCACACCAGCTTATCATATGGCAGTGAATGTAGGCTTACACTCGATACTATGGATCTCCGAGTGGAATAAGCTAACAGAAGGGAATAAGGAACTGACGTTCCCAAGATACGGGACGTTTAAGCTAGAAGTATTGAACCAATTGAAAGCAGTAATGCTCGCAACGAGACCTCTACCGAGGCCAACACAGTTCGAAGCCCTTAGTGCATGGTTTAGAGCAGCACACGAAAAGAGCGTGAGTAGACGCCAAGAAAGAGTGAGACGATCGGTAAAAGCAGTGCAGGATGCTAAATGGGACAATGAAGCTAAAAAGTGGAGAGTGCAGAAGATAGAAGCAGATAAACTGTTCACAATGCTAGAGACTACGGGAGAAAAGAAACCTCTAGAAGAAGATGAGGATAGCGAACCAGACGAGGATCTGATAGAGAGACTATTAACAGATAGACCACCTCCGTACAACAGAGAAGCCGAAAGTCCCGAACTACAGCAAGGGGACGGAGCTAGGTGGGGGGAATATAAATCGCTCCCCACATCAGAGTGGGATCCCAAGAAAGGTGAGGAAGTATCTCAATCTAGTCCCGTACAGAGAGTAGTAGGAAGATTCGTGGTCCAGAAGGTGCCAGAAACGGAGCATGCAAGGTCGTATCAATTGCCGGATGCTCTACAAGTACCTGTTACCATAGGTCCTATAGTGTCAATCTACAACCCAGAGGGAGCCCAGCAGGAGGAACAGGCACGATGGGACAGGGAAAGGGCAGAGATGGAAAGTAGGAATAATACGATCAATTCCCAAAGGCAGTTGCTAGGACCAAAGAGTCGGAGTACCCCATTGGATTCAGCAACAGGTCCCTGGATAGAACAGGGGGGTCAAAGAGGACAGATGGATTTGAGGGGACCGAAACCGAAATCCTATAAGGAATTAAGGGAGTATTTGAAAGAATGGGATGCTGCCGAAGAGGCTCAGAATAAAAGATTAGAAACAGGAGCAGAATGGAGAGACCAGGATAACAGGGTCCTCTCTCACTGCGGAGCTGGCGAAAGCAGCCCAGAGTGGGAAAGAGGGAGTCAAGGAAGTCAAGGAAATACTTGCCATACCACCAGTGGCAGTAGACAAGAGTGCGATGACAGGAGCGCAGGGTGTGGGGGAGTGCCTCGCCCCATCCTTAGTGAGGGGGAACGAAGGACGCAGGAATACCGAGATAGTTTCAGGTGCACTCACCATGCCCCGGGCGAAAATGTGCGACATTGGAATCACGAGAGTATAGGGAGTCGCGAAGGGTCTCGCCATACATCCGGCGATCACGGACGAGATCGCGGGAACATGGAGGACCGTGAAGGATCTTATCGGTTATTGAGCGACACCAGACAGCAAGGGAGTTGCAGTGCTTTAGAACAGAACGGGGGATCCTATCTCGCACCTAAAGAGTCCGAACCGAAAAGACAGGATGCAGCAATGGGGAATAGATCATTGTTCCACCATACCCCAAGGGAGGATGGAAAAGCTTGGGATCTAGAGAGGTGGGAACAAAGAGAAGCAAGAAGGACGCCTCATAACTCACCTGTGCTCAGACGTAGGACTCGTAGTGGGGGTGAGAGGGATGTAAAAGAACCACCTAGGAGTGAGATACTGAGAGCTGAGATAAAAGCAAAACGGCTTGATGTAATGAGCTTAAAATCAGATTTGGAGGACATAATAGACGGTACCTTGCCAATGGAAAGGATAGAGCTGTATGAACCGGATGAAATACTGTATATGTCTAAAGATGTTACTCGGAAAGCGAGGTCAGTTCATGAAAACTTATCTAATTTGGCAAACAGGTATATGATAGACTTAGCACGAACTAAAGCTTTACAGGGTAACCATAGGCTAACTTGCACGGATCAGGATCTAGATGAGCGTAGGACGATTGGGCTGAAAGTGCACATAAAGGAACTGATCCTGAGTATCAGAGTATGGAGGGATTTGGATAAATGGGAGGAAAGATGGTCTAAGAGGGGATCCGTCAGAAGGAGTACACTTACGAGGTCCCCGGATGGAGAGCTAATGCGAATGGAAGCTTTCCCTTTGCGAGAAATCGCGAACGGAAACTACGTCCATGTGCCCTGGAGTAGGGGGGATTTGGCGGCATTTACCAATTCCTTTCCAAAGCTAAGAGAGAACCCCGTTGAGTGGTATAAGCAGGTAGAGATGTTTGTGAAGATCTCTAACGTACTGTGGATCTATTTAAACACTCTGTTTGATATCGTAGTACCCGGAGATTTGTGGACGGCATGTAAACTTAGTATCGAATGGCCCACTTGTGAGCCTCCGAGGGATGCCCGGACGAATGGTCCATCAGATAGAGTCATGGAAAAATACGAGAGAGTAATAGCATGGCTAAAAGAGAAAGTGCCGGTGCAGGACATAGACTGGGTTAAGATAGATCGAACAACTCAGGAACCTAAAGAGACAGTTCACGAGTTCTATGAAAGATTGCTGAAAGCATTCAAACAGTACAGTGGGTTGGATGTGATGGACCCCAAAGACATAGGACAGTTTGTGTCGAAGTTTGTCCTAGGATTGAGACCAGACATAAGCCTGATGATTCAACAGCATTTGATCTGTTGGCAAAACAAACCTTTAGATGAGATTCTGAGGTATGCGAGGTACTGTAGCGATGAGATAGATTCAAAAGCAAAGAAACTTAAGGAGAAGCTGATGCTAGTGCAGATGCAATCAGCTGGAAAGGGTGGACAGCGACAACAGGGAACAGGAACCCTAGGAAAGAAACAGAATAATCAAAGCAGAGATGAGGAAGAAAGACCGAGACCGAGAATAGATATCGCGACACTGAAAAAGACAACGAGGTGCCATCAGTGTAACGAGGTGGGACATTGGAGACGCGAGCGTCCTTATGATGTTGAGACGGGCGAATTAGAACAGGAGGAGGATGAGGTTCAGAACAACGTGGTTAAGGGAGCTGCAGTCCCGAAGGGAAAGTTTGTCAAAGGGGGGACTCAGACTCCTCGAGCCCCGTTTCCTCAACCGCCTCGTATCACAAGCGGAGGGAAAACCTATAGACAAATGCCACTGTTCGTAGGAGGAGAAGAATGCTACTATGTTGATCCTCTTACAGGGCAACAAGGGAATAGGGATGAAGACTGTACTCTAGGAGCAGCCCTGGAAGTAGATCAGAGAGGACCGTACGTCGAAGCTGAAGTAGCTGGATGTCCTACGACCTTTTTGGTGGATACGGGGGCCACTCGATCCACTTTGAGATCAGCGGTAGTCCCAGGTCTGCCAATGTCGGGAGAGACGATTCAGGTGGTAGGAGTCGCAAATAGGAGAATGACGAATCCTCTGACAGAACCAGTGTCAGTGAAGATAGGGAATTACAGCGATGAACATCAGTTTGTGATTTGTGATTCTAGTCCTTTGTGTTTGCTAGGAAGAGATCTGTTGTGTAAATTAAATTGCACAATATATTGCACACCTGAAGGAGTAGAAGTGCAGACTAACGACGATGATGCAGATTTTAAAGTTGTAAACTCGCAGGAATGCAAGGAACTATACCCTACCTTAACGGTGGAGGAGCTTCCACAGGATTTGAAGGAGACAGTGTCAGCTGAGGTGTGGGATTTTACTGGAGAAGAAATAGGACTGATCAAAGGAGTAGAACCAGTAAAGATCATGGTAAAGCCTAATGCCGAGTATCCAAGAACACCACAGTATAAGTTGACAGCGGAGACGATTGCAGGAATAAAGCCTGTGATCGAACCCATGATTAAACAGGGAATACTGAAGGAGATCGTGGGAAGTCCATGTAACTCCCCGATTATGGGTTTGCAGAAGCCTAGTGGGAAATACAGAATAGTGCAGGACCTTCGAAAGATTAATAATATCGTTGTTTCATGTTGTCCAGTGGTACCGAATCCATCAGTGATATTGTTTCAGATACCGTTCCAAGCTGAATGGTTCACAGTGATAGACTTATGCCAGGCTTTCTTTTCGATTCCTTTAGATGAAGATAGCCAATATCTTTTCGCTTTTAAGCTGGAAAATCGCGTTTTAACATGGTGTCGTATTCCCCAGGGGTATACAGAAAGCCCATCGATTTTTAACCAGCTGTTGAAAAAAAATCTTGAAAGTCTAGTGCTGCCCAAGAACTCAGTTCTGGTCCAGTACATAGACGACCTCCTAGTTGCGTCAGAAACTGAGGAAGCTTGCAAGACAGACACCATTACCTTATTAAATCACTTGGCCGAGAACGGACACAAGGTGTCTCCAAGTAAATTGCAGTATTGTCTGACCGAAGTGCAATACTTGGGCCATAGGATTGAAAAGGGAAAACGGAAGGTGCCTCCAGACAGGATAGAGGCGATCATGAAAATGAACGCGCCTAAGACACAAAGAGAAGTCAGGATGTTTCTAGGCATGGTCGGTTATTGTCGGCAGTGGATAGCCAACTTTTCACTGAAGGCAAAACCGTTACTACAACTGACGCACAAAGGAGTGGGTGATCCGGTACCATGGGACAAAGATTGTTTGATGGCATTTTTGCAGCTGAGGGAGGACTTGTGTCATGCCCCGGCTTTGGGAATGCCCGACTATGAGAAGCCATTCTTGCTTTATTGCTGCGAGAGAGAAGGTTGCGCTTTAGCAGTTTTGGCCCAGATACACGGCAATGCGCATAGGCCAGTTGCTTACTTTTCGGCTACATTAGATCCAGTAGCCGCAGCGTTGCCCGGATGTCTCAAATCCGTAGCTGCAACGGGTGTCAGCATTGAACGATGTGAAAGTGTGGTGATGGGACATCAGTTAGTGGTGTACGTACCGCATTCTGTGGAATTGTTAATGACCAGGACCAAGACTCAGCATCTGACGAATAGCAGGCTCACACGCTACGAGCAAGTCATATTGGCTGCCGAGAATGTGACCCTGAAGAGATGCTCTGTTTTGAATCCTGCTACTTTGATGCCACTTCCAAGTGAGATTGATGATGAAATTTGTACAGATCATGACTGCCTTGATGTGACTGAACTATGCACCAAACCGAGACCAGATATCGTAGATGAACCGTTGACTGACCCCGATGAAATATTCTTTGTTGATGGTTCATGCGTAAGAGACAATATTGGTCAGCTGAGAGCAGCATATGCAGTTTGTACAATTACCAGAGTTGTGGAAGCCGCCTGCCTGGAAGGAGTACATTCCGCTCAGGTAGCTGAAATTATTGCTTTGACGCGTGCCTGTTTGGCAGGCAACAAAATTCGAGTCACCATATACACCGATAGCCAGTATGGTTTCGGGGTAGTTCACGATTACGGGCAGTTATGGTCTCAAAGAGGTTACATGACCTCCTCGGGTTCTCCCATTAGGAATGGAGAATTCGTGAGACTACTGTTAGAAGCATTACAAGGACCAACAGCTATCGCAGTTGTCAAATGTGCCGCGCACACGAAGAATGTAGACTTTGTGTCGCAGGGCAACCGATACGCAGATGAAGTTGCACGTTACTGTGCAGAACAGGGATATTCTCACACCAATGTAAAAGTGGGGGGAATACAGGAAAGAACTGATTTGACTATGTTATTAGACACTTTGGATACGTGGGATGAACTGAAATGTGTTCAGGAAAATGCACCAGATGATGAGAAAAAGGGCTGGGAAACAGCAGGGTGTACTAAAGGTGAAATGAACTTTTGGATTTCTGCAGATGGGAGAGCAGTTTTACCAAACGAACTTGTTAGTCCAATGGCAAGGAAATTGCATGGATCAGCACACATAGGTAGAGATGCTATGGTGAGAGTATTCAGACAAACGTGGTTTAATCCGAAGTTTAGAGTAGCGGCAGAAGCAGTATGTCAGCGTTGCGCGATCTGTCAGCAACTAAACGTAGGAAAGAGAACACCAGTCACGTTGAGTCACATAGGAAGGTCTGGGGGGCCTTTCAATAGAATGCAGCTGGATTTTATTGAAATGCCCAAATGCAATCGACTCAGATACGTTTTAGTGATTGTCTGTATATTTTCTAGATGGGTTGAAGCTTATCCTACACGTAGATGCGATACACTCACAGTAGCAAAATTGTTGCTTAGAGAGTTAATACCGAGGTTTGGGGTGCCATCCTCTTTGGAATCGGACAGAGGAACTCATTTCAACAGCGAAATAGTGAAGATGCTATGTTCAGCTTTGAGTATCGATCAGAAGCTCCATTGCAGTTATTGACCAGAAGCTTCAGGGATCGTAGAGCAAATCAACAGTACAATCAAGTCCAGACTTGCCAAAGTTTGTTCATCGACATCCCTGAGTTGGCCTGATGCACTTCCATTGGTTCTTATGAGCATACGTAGCACACCAGATAGAAGGACAGGTCTCTCTCCACACGAGGTGCTAATGGGGAGAGCTATGAGACTGCCATCGGTTCCGACTGCAGCGTTGTTGAACATCACAGACGATTTGATCTTGGACTACTGCAAGGGACTATCTGATGCCATTCATTCTGTGTCCCTCCAGGTCCAGGCTGCAGAGGTTCCGTCAGCTCAAGACCTGTGCCATGACCTGTGTCCAGGGGACTGGGTCCTTGTAAAGAAGCACGTCAGGAAGAACTGTCTAGACGTGCGCTGGCGAGGACCATTTCAAGTCATACTAGTTACGAACACTGCAGTAAAGTGTGGAGGCTTGCCCAACTGGATACACGCCTCACACACCCGAAGAGTTCCAACACCTCTGGAAGAAACAGCTCCTCTCTCGGATGAAAATCCAGCAGAAAACGGAGAAGCCACAGAGAGGGAAAGCCAAGCTGTAGAGGTGATCGAAGAGGCTGAACCTGTGTCGGAGCAGGCCGACGATGGTCAAGACATCAGTGAGACCGAAGCTGTCTCAGAAGAGGAAAGTAGCTGGGAATTTGAGTCAGACACCGAACAAGCTATAAGTGATCAAGAGACGAGTCCAAGAACAAGGAGCGGGAGGACAAGGAATGGAGAAGCTAGTTGGCCGGAAAGAAGGAGAAGGCCAAGCTTAAAAGCAAATCAAGAGAGCACCCTTGTCCCGATCGCTGAAGATTCAGATCAAGAAGAAGAAACTACGGATTCAGGCTCTGAGAGTCCGAGAAGATCAAGAAGGGTACGTGTGCCCTGCAGAAGGTACGCCACCCCAGAGTGGACTTATCTAGCAGATGTCTTGGGGACAGAAATCTGGGAGAGTGAGAGAAGTAAAAGTAATCGATCTCGATCCATTTGTGGCAGTGGAGATATGGATGTTGACGCCTGGACTCGAGACTGAGGGGTTACTGACTTTCACACTTCCTATACCCCCTTACCTAAGTCGGATCAAAGATCTAGTGCTAAATCGATTAGAGTTTCCGACTTTTGGACATCAAATTCCAGAACAAGAAGAAAAAGTCATTCGTTTGGAATTATTGGAACTTGTTATTAAAGCTGCAGGTACGAGGATAATTGTAGATGCATAAAGACTTTTGTGTTAAAGCTATACAGAAGAAGATAACCTAGCGCGGAGTGGAAAGAAGAATAAAATTAGGGATTACATTTAGAGGACGGAGAAGGGTTAGGGTTGTCTGTTGCTAAAGATAAAGAGACATTGTTGTGCGAAAAGAGACTTTGTTGATAAAGAGCACTTTACAGACTGAGAAAGAAAACGAAGCAAATAAAGACTTGAAAGAAAACTTTTCTTCGAAAAAGAAAGAGCTACGCTGTTTGATAACATGGAGAACGGCAACCCAAACCGAAAAGCTAAATGCATAATAGGTACACTAATAGCAGTAGTAATTTTTCTCATTATTACAGTAGTGACCACATCATACATGGTAGGACATGAAAGTGATAAAGAAACAGAAGATGTAAAGCCTGTAACGACTTTGAAACCTGCTCTTGTTGGGAAGAAGGAGGAGAGCAATGTAATTCGTGAAAAGGCGTTACTGGCAAATGAAGCTCGTAGATTACACGTAGACGAATCACAGGGAAATTTTAGGTCAAATGCATATGCCAAACTATTGTACGAGTATATCGATGCCATGGAGGCCAAGGATTGCTACGTTTGTATGCAATTGCCGGCTTCTGTAGATGAAGGTATCAGATATCATCATCTCCCACCGACATATGGGATAACATGTAGTTTATTGCTCAGTATATTCTATGGTAGAGAAGGGTTCGAGTACTACTTTTCAAATTATGATTCGGTACTGCCTGAAGTCCCGAATTATAGACAAATGAATAAGTGGGACTATTATAAAAAGGAGGATAGACTAGCAAAGTTCTTTCTTCCTTGGGATACGCTAGATACTTCATATGCACGCAGAAATAATCTGACTTGCAAAGTGTCAGAGATAGAGAAGAAATTCATAGGACAAGTAGATGACAGATACAGAAGACAGAAGATTCTAAAAATGTCAGGACAGTGGAAAACTGATTGGACCGAAGAAGAAAAGACACATAAAAAGAAAGGGAGCAATGGTCCAATAGCTTTAGATAGAACGCAGAAAGGAAAGTTATGTTTAACTCGAAGCAAGACATATTATGAGAGTGTATTTGTAGGTGAAGTAAATTGCGAACATGCTTTTAGGTTAGAATACTATACGAAAGATTTCATGAAAGAGATGCAAGCTATTCCTAATGTATATTTTGTATGTGGAAGAAATGCCTATGTAAAACTGCCTGACAATTGGTATGGTTCGTGTTACTTGGCAATTGTCTTCCCCAAAATATATCATGCAAAGGATTTAGCGATCATAGAAGGAAAGGCTTCGATAAGAACGAAAAGAGAAGTAAGAGATGCAGAAGTAGTTGGAGACATATTTGGAGCAATGTTTCCTATGTTAGGATTAATACTTAACGATGTTAAGATCAGGAGACTAGCTACAGTTGTAGATAGATTATCTGCAAGTACTGCAAGGTCATTGATGCTAGTAGAAGGAGAGATGCAGTCGATTAGAGCAATGGTTCTTCAGAACCGTCTTGCTTTAGATGTTCTGCTAGCAAAAGAGGGCGGAGTCTGCAAGGCTCTGAAGGTCCAGGAATGTTGTACTTACATACCAGATAATTCAAAACCACTTGAGAAAGTCATACATAACATTACAGAGATACATCAAGAAATCGAAGATTTAACAAAAGTAAATGTTTGGGAAAAAGTAGGTCACGGAATGGGTAAAGTTGGAGATTGGTTTGCCAATCTAGGTAAAAGCATTATATGGTATATATTAAAACCTGTATTAATAGTATTAATTTGCATAATTACATTGTTAGGGTTAGTGAAATTGTATAGATGGTATAGAACGAACCGGTTACAAAGATCCATGAGAGAGCAAGAAAGGAGATTAGCTGCTTTACAAGATCAACAGTATAAAAGTTTAAGAGCTCTCGAAACGATAAAGCGAGGGAATCTTGTGACTAGTTCTGTGTAATGCAACATTCAAATTGCATTTTAGTGATGACCACTAGAGGTCATCAAAGGGGGGAACTGAGAGAGCGCAATTTGAATAAAAAGCATATCTGTACCATAATCATAAGCATATCGCATAAATGTAGAAGTTGTAACGTGAATTAGCATTTGTAGTATAAAGTTAGCCGATGTAACATGAATAATAGGAAATGTATTTGTATTCACTTTAGAACATGCTATAATTTAGAAGCCGTATACGTATTGGGCTAATGTAGAAATGTGTAGAAATGCTTACGAACAAGAAGAACGTGCTAAACAGAATTCATGTACGTGTATAATTCTAAATGGAGAAGCGGCGAGAAATGTAAAATGAAGAAATGTGCAGAGCATATATAGCATAAAATAACGAACGAGAGATAAAATGTATTCTATGTAAAATGTATTCACTTATAAGCAAATGATTTGCTAAATGCGGTTATGTATATATATATAAATATGTGTTAAAGGTTATACTGTGTAGAAGAGTTTGTAGGAATGTTAGAAGAGTTTGGTCATGTGTGATTTTAACCTGACTGACCAAGTGTTCGCAGGAGTGTAGTCCGCTGTAGGTAATTTAGTGGGCTCACAGGAGTCGTGAATAGCTTTGATCTGTACGTGCGAGCCAAGAGTCAAAGGTCTTGTTAAATTTCAAGTGACAATGCTAGACGAAGTTTATGGCCTAAGTGAGATAAGAGACGTTTGGAATTTGAGTCTTGTTTAGAAATTACCGTTCACAGGACCAAATGAGGTTACGAACACAGTCGTAAAGAATGAAGTTCTGATGAGGTGATAGACTTTTCTCTGAAAGTGTCAACTGGAATGTCAATGAAGTCACCAGCAAGAAGACGAAGATGGCGTCTAAGAAGAAGGGTCAACTTAACGGACGACGCGAAGAGACGAAGCTATGGAAAGACCTAGAAAATGACATCATATGTATGTGTATGTGGTGGGCGTCAAGGGGCGTTCCATCCATACGGTGATTGTGTATTTAGGGACAGCACCCAGGGGAGAAGAGGAGCGAAGGAGCGAGCGCTGAGAGAGAGCAGAGCGCAAGAGAGCAGTAGGCCGAGGACCCTTAGAGAGCGGATGGGTAGGCAGAAAGGGTACTGCTTCTCGATATAAGTTACCTTTAGAGGCTAAGAGAGTTTGAACTTCTTAGGAAGTCAAACTGCTGACACCTTTTTAGGGAAATAGGAACTTGCGAAGTAGGGATGTCACCTAGCATAGAGTAGGGACAGGTTTAACTTGTATTCTTTTCTTTTTGTAGATGACGCAACGGAACCACTTAGTATCTATGCTTTTTAATCTGTTGATTCTCGAATTGACTTTAATTGTATTCTTTTGTAGACTGAGGTTCTTTAGGGAATTTATGTTCCTTCTAGTTCCTGTGTATTTGTTGAATCTTATCCTGAGAGGATTGTATTTGCAACTTATTCTGATTTTATATTAAACCTTTTAAACTTTATCAGTTGTAAGTGGTTCTTCAGAGTCGCGTCAGTTTATGGGGTTGATCTAACCTATGTGGGGTTTGTCTTTTACTCAATGACAGAAAATAATCGATCCAAATAGACGAATGAGATAGATATCAAAGTAATCAGAAAGGGTATCAAAATCTCATTCCCCGCAGTACTTTACAGAATCGGTAAATTTACCGATTCGGTAAATTTACTGAATCTGTAAAATTTAGGCCCCCTACATCTCAATCACCAAATACCGATCGGTAACAGCCGAAATCAGCCGTTACCGACTGGTATTTGGTGACCTACATCTGGCCCTAAGAGTGTCGCCACTAACAGGTAAGGAACTGCTAGGTGCTGAACCAATTTATAAGGGACAGTCAACAAGAGTGTTTCTTGTTGGCTTCACACATCCCTTGGGATGTCATGCTTCATCACCGGGCAGATGCTCCTCGTCGGACCAGAGCTGCAAGGCCCTGCCGAAAGTTACCTTTAGCAGGGATCTTTTGATTTTTCTTGCCGTTTGGTGAGTGTGAGAGTGTCCTAATGAGGTGGGGAAAAGTGAGTTTGTAACTAGATTAAACTGGTTAGGAGATATCACAATGAGTTTAATAGACGGATTCCCCTGTCAGATTCCCCGTAGATGCAGGATAAAGAGGGTGTGTAAAACTGGGATTCACCCTCCCGTTATAAAGACCCAATTTGTTGACGGTACACGCCTCACAAATGGCTACACCCAATGCCATTGGAAGAGAGGTAATTCAAGTATTTGGTGGAAGTTTGTACCCCTTAATCATGATATGATTGTCAGCAAATATAACCAAGAGATGTGTTGCGTTAGACAATAGTTGTTACTTCTTAATTGTCTAAGGTGAAAATGGTAGTGCTGCAAAGGACAACAACAGCCGACACATGTTTCGCCTGGTGGCCGGTTGGCCGAGGGCTTTTTCAAGGCAAGATTCTTCCAAAGTGCTCCTGCAAATTTATTGTGCTGATCCAGAAATGTGGTCTCTGCGGTCCATGTAATGAATCGAAGCTTGAAAAAGCCCTCTAACGCAACAAATCTCTTGGTTATATTTGTCGACAATCATATCATGATTAAGGAGTATGAACCTCCATCAGATTACCCATAGGTTGGTGTTACTATTGAGGTAGTAATGTTCCCTAGTAGCTAAAAAAGGAGGTCAATATGGGGAGGCAAGAGACCGAGAATGGCCCGACAACGGAGGTACCTTAAGCAAGGAGACAGGGGATTGGGGGTTCCATGTCTAGAACGGTATTTCCAGGCTGCACAACTCCGCTACATGCTTGAGTGGTACAATCTAGAATCAGAAAAGATTTGGAGTTTTATTGATCACTCGATTACGGGAATGCACATCTGGAAGGTCCCTTGGGTTCCCCAAAAGCACCGACCATATGGAGTATATGCGTCACGGTTCGACGGGCTACCATGGCAGTCTGGGACAGGGTACAGGTAAGACACAGCTTATCTACCCCGATGTCACCTCTGACCCCCTTTATAGGGAATCCCGACTTCCCACTGGCTTCTACCGGAAACAGCTTTCTCCAGTGGCAGGAGGCCAACTGTAAACGTATAGGGGATTTCTACGATGTGCATGGGGTAATGGAGTTCTCCAGTCTCAAAGAGGGTTACGGAATCCCTAAACAGGCAAATTGGCAGTATCTGTCTCTTCGCCATTGGGACACCCAACCACAGGTGAAACCACACACTAGCCCTACACTAACAAAATTCGCGAAATAGTTCATCACTAGGACGTCATACAAACGACTACCGTCGGACATCTACGCCTTTCTAAACACATTCCTGGGCAGACCGGCAGATCCCCTGCGCAGCATAGGTGGGAAACAGGACTGGAGTGTGAGTTCCCCCCAAAGGAATGGAGTGTTATTTTGCACAGGACCAGAGCATCAGCTTGTAGCACAGCGGGCAAAGAGATGTTTTTAAAGATCGCACATTTTTGGTACTACACCCCGAGCAGCTACTTAGGTGGAAACCTGGGAAGACAGGGAATTGTTGGCGTAAATGCGGCCAGCCGGGCACGCACACCCATATTCTTTGAACTTGCCAGAAAATACAGAGCTTTTGGGAGGCCATTCTCTGTGACATTGACACAATCTACCACACAGACCTCCCGATACTCCCCACATTTACACTTTTGGGACTCCCTAATGCTTACATGTTTCCCCTTAAGTCTGGAAGAGGTAGAACGATAGCGTTGGCATTGGGCGTGGCCAAACTGGTATTGCTGGCTAGATGGGGCACAACAGAGGTTCCGGCACATTTGGATTGGCTGTAATAGTTGTGGGAACTCCTGGGCATGGAAAAGATTATGACAAGCCTTACACACTCCCTTCCCAATTTTGAGAAAACATGGGGGTCCACTATAGAATTTTTGTCTAATTAATTCACAGAAATCACATGCCCTAAGTATCTCAGAGTACTCCGGCTTACTAGCTCCAAACACCCACAGGAATGCAAATGATAGGCCATCTCCCACCTTGTACGCCCACTGCTTGCCTGCCAGACCCACCCCACACACACTCTTGGAATACTCCACAGTGACCTCTCTCTTCAATCCTACTTTTCTCTTTCTTCTCATCTTTTTATTCCGCTTTAGTTAAATTGAATGTTCCCCACCTGTTGTTTAAGGCTATTGTCATGCTTGACCTTTCTTTCAAATAATAAAAATATTTAAACCAAAAAAAAAAGGAGGTCAACATGTTTCGTGCCTAAATAGTCAAATTGTTCCTTGGTGCTTCATCAGGACCAGAAAACAGTGGAAGGGTGGTAATCCGACCCCACGTATGAGCTCAGGTTGAGTGGTACCCACTTGTGATAAATATCACTGTTGGTTCAACCTAGAGGACAGAGAGAGAGAAAAAAGAAAGGACACAGACAAACATGTAACACAAACATGTTAGATAGTTTCTAACATAATCGGTCCTTGTTGGTCAGAAGATCCCTTAATGCATTCGCTGTATGTGTCTAGGGCTGGGATAGTCACCAAGCTTAGAAAACAAACTCGATGGTTACATATAATCACACAAAAACAGGTATTGTCACAATCAGGCACCATCATTTACTTCATGGGCATTCAGGCATCCAGGCATCAGGTGCACGCAGTGGGCGTTACTGCGACAACGCCCACCTCTCAACCTTGCTTCCATGGAGTGACTCCACCTGGGGACCACACGCCTCAGATTCAGCACATGTCCTGGAAGGCTCTCTGTAAAAAAGAAGCCTTTTTCCCACAAAGGCATCTCCCATTCCCTGGACCTGTGTCCTTGGTTGGCCTTCCTGCCAAAAAGAGGTTTTCCTCGAAATGTAACCAAATGAGGGTCCTTCAACTGAAGCACGCCCACCGGAGGGGATGAGCCTGGAGCGTTGGCTGATAGGATGCGCCTACCACCATGTGACCATCTCTTTGTACCTAAAAGCATCCATTGGAGGGTTGAATTTGAACACTCCTGGCCTCTTTTGATTGACAAACTATAGTCAGATGAATTGTGCAGTTGGTTTGGGGCTGGCTTGGCGTAAAGGATGGATGTGTAAATGTCCGCATAATGTGCAGTATTTGTTCACTTATAACCAAGGTCAATTGAATTATGTGGTAATGCCAGACCAAATCATGCAAGTGTGTTAACTCAATGAAGTGGCAAAAAAGAGAAATTATGTGGCATGTTTTGTGGAATTTTAAACTGAATTAATACTGTTTGGTAAAGTTTCTCTGCATTAGTACCTGTTTAGTATCTGATTACTTCCGTCAAATCAATAGGGGGACCAGTTAGCCTTTGTAGAGTCCTAAAGGTCTGTAAAGAGTCTGAGACTGCAGGGCACCACATGTGGTGCATTGGTTTATTAACTTTTGATCTGTTTGCGGTGGAAGCCATTTTTTTGCTGCCTCTGCAAATTATGCAGCAGATGGTGGTTTATGTGGCAGGTGTGGTAAAACCTTGATTATGTGGAAACGCTGCAGAATCATACAATTCCAATGCTGCTCCTTGTAGGGCTTCTATTTTATGCACCTATGATTAATGAAGTACAGTATATCACCGCAACTTCTCAGGGTAGTGTAATACTTTTTAAAACAAGTGATGGAACTTATCCAACTAAATATGTGCGCAGACTATTGACCCTTCCCTTAGGTGAAACCACAGCAGGTGTGTGTGCCCTGTTAAGAAGAGTGTCACCACCCACCTGCCATGCTAGAGCTGCCCTGCAGAGGAGGGGGGCTGTACCAGCAGCCCTCAGAAGCCTGCACCAGGCCCCCAGGACTGTCAACCTTCCCTTCCACAGTGACCATCAGTAGCAGAGTGAGGAGAAAGGGGGCAAGTTACATAACATGCCCTGGTGCTGCTGTGCTGGCAAGGGGCCCATGCACCTGGGGGAAAATTAGGAGGGGTTGGTTCCAAAGTAGTGACAAACGTCATATGAGAAACAATTACATATTAGTCGACATACGGTAGAATAAAATGTCTAATTTACAGAAGGTTATGCGTTTTTAAAGACATTAGGTAAACAGGATAACATTATCGTTTATCCTCGGGGCTGCAGTGTTCCTAAAGCATTTTATTCGAATATGTCACATGTGAGAGCAAACTGCTTTAAAAGTCCTCTTTAAAGAAATATAGATGCCTCAAATGGGTTGCTATTAATGGTGATTCGGGGATTTCTTTCAGACAAGTAATTGTTTGAACAAAAGTCAACAAACTGTATCTGACCTGCACAGTGATCAGCAGGATTCTGCGGCTCACCCTCTTTCCTTTGTGTGGATTTTAGGTCATAGCCCGTAGGAATCATTCGATGTGTATTTGGTTCATCAAAGCCCAGCAGTTTTCCTTTGTTGTGCTGAAGGTCTCAGCAATGGTTGGTCCAGTTTCAGATGGTCATCCTCCAGCTCATGGGGAGAAACAGCAGGTTCTAAAGTCCCTGCATTAATAGGGGTTGCTCTATTGTGTATTTCAAATTGTCTTTGCCAACCTTGAATTGACTTAAGAATGTTTGTCTTGGCATTCCTTCTCTTTAGCTTTCCTTCCATTATGTTTGCTGCCTCTGAGTGCCACAATCTGTCTCTCCTGCCAGTTCCCTCACAGTTGGCACAAAGAAGGCTTTCTAAGCCCTGGCAGCTGCTTTCCAATTCCAGCCATGAGCATGCAGCATTTGAAGACCACTGGCAAATATGCAGAGTGCCCTCAAAATGCCAAAGCTGGCCTGAAAAAGAGAACACAGTTAAGATATTGAAAGATATACTGCATTATTTTACCTTAAAAGAGTATCCTACAAATATTAGAATGAAAGCAATGACATTTATGGAGCACTTGACACTGCACATTTAAACAACTGATGCCAGGAAAGCCTCAGCTACAACCCTGACCCCCTCACAGTGCCTGGAAACCTGCAATGTGGAAAAGCAACCCACAGACTGTTGCATGGCAAACTGAGGGGAGCGGGGGGGGGGGTATGGGGGCTCCTTCTGAGCCTGTCACCATACCAAGGCAGTCTGGATATTTCAATAACATAACAAGGATTAGTAGCAAAGTCTGGCACCTAACTTTCTAAAATATTCTAGCCATCAGAGGACAGAAGGGATTTTGTATTTTCACAGCAATCTGAGTCTGCCTTGAAGGAGAGAATTGGATTAGAAAACACAGCTCACTTCATTGAACAAGGAAAGGTGCAAGGATGGTTGCTGTTCCAGATAAAACAACATGTTGCTGTTGCATCGCTTCATGTCAAAGCATTTTTCCAGCTGTTTTCTTGCAATGTGCTGCCTCGTTGTGAATGCTACAAGGTATCAGCCTTGCTAAGACTAATGGGTGTGTGGGAACTGAACCTGGAGTCTTTATACACAGACAATTCACATAGGAATGCGTTATATTTATATGTTATGTGTTTCATCACTTTATCATTACTCACATCTTTCCCTAACAGAATCACTGGCATTACTTGGTTTTATCCAGCACCTGCCTTTGAAGTGTCACATCGGATTCTCAAGATTAAACACATATACATCAAATGTGATGGAATTGTGCAATTTTATCACTTTGTCCGTCGACAAGAAATATTAAAATAGTGCTGATACATACAGCTGCAAAAAAACAGCATCACCGAGGCAGGGTGAACGCACAAGTTGTTGTGAGCTAGCCTATTGCACACAGAGCAGGTGGTATATAAGATGCCACCGGCATGGCGAAGCAGAGGGCACAGAACAAACGAATGCATCTCAAGGTGAGTGAGATGTCTACAGGAAAGACCCTGCAGAAACACACCCAGTACCGTGTGCATGCCGGGCAGTGCCAGCCTGGGCATTTATCCCATCAAGCGTGAGCTGGAGCCAAGGACTGCTGGGGTTAGAAGACCCCGGGCTGCTGCTGGTACGACGGGCCCTTTCTCTAGGACCCCCAGGAGAATTGCAGCAAGAACAACAGGATAGAGGGCTGGCTTAGAGACAGAGACAAACAGACAGACACACAGGACCCGATTCACAGAACGAACTTAAGATAAAATCCTAAACTTGCTACCATTTTGGTATTCACAGAAGGCACTTACTCATGCCTTCTGTGAATACCGAAAGTCTTAAAGTTAGGATTTTTCTCAGTTTCGGAGTCGTAAAGCCAGGAGTCCTAATTTTACTATTCCTAAATTGAGAAAAATCCTAACTTTAAGACTTTCGGTATTCACAGAAGACATTTAGGAGTCCTAAAGTTAGGACTCCTAACTTCTGTGAATACCGAAATGGTAGTAAGTTTGGGATTTTGTCTTAAGTTAGTTCTGAGAATCGGGCCCACAGATAGACAGACAAACAGACAGACAGACAGACAGACAGACAGACAGACAGACAGGTAGGTAGGTAGGTAGGTAGGTAGGTAGGTAGGTAGGTAGAAAGATAGATAGATAGATAGATAGATAGATAGATAGATAGATAGATAGATAGATAGATAGATAGATAGATAGATAGATAGATAGATAGATAAACAGACCCGCAGGCCATCAGAGACCTTTCTTCCTTGTAGGAATCTTTGGTTTGCCTTAAGACATCCCAGCAGGCTTCAGTAGACTCTCAGCCAGTCATTAGACACCTTCCCTCTATCCTGTGCCTCTGCGGTTCCCCTGACCATCCCTCGGATACCCAAAGAAGGCTGGCGCCTTCCCCCTTGACACCTCCCAGCTGCCCCTCAGCCTGTCTTCAGACATCACCATCAGACACCAACACTCTCTACCCATCCCCCATCTAGTTCTTAATTTGAGACAGTGGTTGCCGGCGGGCCCCAAGGGCACTCATTTTTGGGGCCTGCCACTTGTTTTTTTCTGATCTGACATTTCCGAGAGCAAGAGAGACAAAACCCCACAAAGGGGAACGAAGGAGGATGAGAAAGATGCCCCCGCCCCCCACCACCACCACAACGGGAGAATGCAGGAATCCGCAAGAGTGAAACAAAGGGGGAGGTGGTTTCTGGGAGTGGATTAAAGAGGCACGAGTGGATACAACATTATGCAGCCTTAGTATTCGGAGCGCTGACATTTAATAGGAACGACCGTAGGCTTTTCAGCAGAGCTCTGGGCACCAGCACTAATTTTTGCAAATTAAGCAGTGCCCCCATGCCTACTCCAGGCCACTTCTTTTTTTTAACCCCCCACCTCCATCGCTCTCCCCGCCCCACCACTACTGCCTGGTAGCAGCCGGTAATGATAAACATTCTCTCAGAGACCCTCCAAATAACTCAAGCAGGCCTTAAAGCTCCATATCGGCCCTGGTAGTCTACTGGTGAGTCCTCGATTACACCCAGAATACCCGCAAGAGGCCCCACACCTGTCTTTGGTCAAACCCAAGAGATCCTAGCACAATGGCATTCACAAGAGGAACACTGGCAGATTGGGCTGTTCCTATTGGAGTAGGACCAAGGTTGATTTGCGTAAGGGTGGTCTCTGTCTAGAGGGGCATAGTGGGTAAAACAAATTGGTCTGGAATGCAGCGGTCGCTACTGCACAGTAATTCATGCATTCCTTCCATCATTTTGTTGCTTGTTGCACTAATGTAACTTGTAGCCATCATTTCTTAGCACACCAGTGACTCCATAACAGAACACATTTTCTGTCGGGAGTGTCCCATGAGAGTGAAAAACTGCAATTACGTTCATAATCGAATGATTGAGAGCAGGCGGCTGGCCTTTTAATCACATTATGCACAAAAATGAGTCTTTTTTAGGCTTGAACATTCTGGCGACTCCTCTGCCACGGTCCGATGCAGCCGGGAAATTAATGGCCCAACAGTGAGGTGTGAAGTGTGCATTATTTTATTCACTCAGGAACGATTTGCAAAGACATACTGAGGGTTTGCTGGGGTAACTGTTTCTTTGTAGTAAGTTAGGATGGAGGCGTGGGGGGATGGCGCATGCATGGGAGTTCTGGTTCGAGAAGGGTAGCGGAGGTAGGTGCGCCCTCACATCTAACACTGTCACCTCCGGTACGTTCACAGTGATCTCTGCCAATACCAGGAAGTCACCTGCTGAGAAGACGAGGAAGCTAGATACAGCGCCTTAAGAAAGGCTTTGGCAGAGTTCGATAGATTTAAGCGGCAAGAAATCTTAGTGTCCTTAACGCAGTCAGAAATTACGCTGTTCTGATGAGGGTTGGGAAATATTCAAGGTACACATTAGGGACCTGAAGCAGAAACCCCTTTTCCTACTCACAAAACTACTGGCACCCATATCAATCATGGCTGATGCCAACGGAGGGGTTCAAGCAAGCCGGACTGAAGATGTCTGGAATGCCAGAAACCGGTCCTCGGATGCTTGATTCCGGTCCAGGAAAGACATGGCTTGGCAGTTTGGGCTGGACTGTTCCCATGAGGCACAGGGTCAGACTGATTTGCATATGGCCATGTCTGAACTGGGGTGGCAGATTGGGCTAAAGAACGGTGATGGATTAAACCCAGATCTGTTGACTGGGTGTGAGTGTTTGATTCGTTCGTCCATCACCATCCCCTTCTGTACCACCTATATCAAGCATGGCTGATGCCAACGGAGGGGTTCAATCCTTTTCATCTGTACTTTTATAGAGCAGAAGGTCCCTGATCCTTCCCTGTAAAAGGTATTCAGTGGTTCAATACTCGATCCCCTTCATCAACCCATGGCGTGTGAACATGTGCTGGGTGAGCATGTTACGTGTTATGTGTATTTGTAAAGTGCACAATCACCTGCAAGGGTATCCCGGTGCTGAGCAGGTGTGTGTGTCTAGCCCTGCCTGTGGTAGGTTGGTTAATCACCCACTAGGGTATCCTGGTGCTGAGCAGTTGCGTGTCTAGCCCAACCTTTGGTAGGTTGGGTAATTGAAAAGCCAGGCCTTCAGCGTCTTGTGGAATTCAAGAAGAGAGCAGCAGGCTCTGATGTGGGGTGGGAGGCTGCCCTCCCCTTTGAGCAATGTAAGTGAATGCAAGTTCTCCTTATCTGGTTCTGTGTATGCGTGGGATGGGGTGAGAAGGAATACTGCAGAGCGGAGGTGTCTGTGTGGTTGATGGAAGGAGGTGTGACTGTTCAGGTAGGTGGTGCCTGAGTTGTGTAGAGCCGCAAGTGTGTGTGGGAGGAGTTTGAATTGAGCACACTTGTGTATCAGAAGTCAGTGGATCACCCTGAGGTTTGTGAATTCTGTGCGGGAGGTTGAGGATGAGTCTGGCTGCTGAGTTCTGTATGGTTTGTAGTCTTCTAGTTAGTTGTAAGGTTCCGTGAATTCTGAACCCGTTTCATAAAGGTCATGGTTTTGTTACGAATTTGATATTAGCGAACCGTAACTAGTGAGTGCGGCAAGTACGAGTGTTTTCTCCATGTTAGACCGATGGATTCACTACGTATTTAGGGATTTCGTTCCGAACCCTCGGGTTCCATTTTGTGCATGGCAGCCATTTTGTGGTTGCCCTCACATAGGCCGATGACTACGGCCAAACGAGTCTTTAGTACACGTACACGTTAACTGACTTCTGAATGACCTGATCGACCCCGTTGCCTGAAGCTGACCTTGTTAAGCCAGTTCCTTGTCCGGTAGTTGATCGAGATTAAGGATCAAAGAACAGGACATTGTTGAGTTTATTGCACACGCACACACCCCTTATCCTACTTCTCATCTGTTTCTATTCCTTCCTTTATGGCCTATTTATGGTATGTATTGTGATCTTTTAATATGGGTTTGTCCGGCCTGTCCTAGAAAGAATGTTGGGCTTTCCCGTGTAATTGATGGTGGGCTGGGCAACTGAAAAGTGGGTTTGTCGTCATGTGATACCTTTTGTAATGATGCTCATGATTGGACAAATTGTAAGTAGTGGGTGTTTGTCCGGAATGTGATTATTAGCATAAAAGACGATGTCTCGCAATACGAAAATTGAGCAGTCTCTGACGAACCTACCCGTGTTGTACTTCGTAGACCTCTGTTCCTGGTTGCAGCCAATAAATTTGATCTTTGAAGTCACCGAGAAGTATCCCGTGTCTCTGTATTCTAAGACAGGTGAACCCGAAGACTTTGGGCGTGCCCCTGGCGCAGCTGGGTTCTAAAACCCGGTTCTTCAGTTGCTAGTTGGTCCAGGCATGGAGTGTGCTCCCGTAGTCCAATTTGCTGGTGACTAGGACATGATAGACAGTTTTTCTAGTGTACCTTGGATTAATTGCAGGTTTATATAGCGCTAGGATCGACTCCCGGAGGAGTATCTCCGCGCTTCGACCGCTGCGAAACCCTTCCTGGCTTCCCTGAGAGATGGTCCCTTAGTGGGTATCTCCAGGGTGAGACCAGGCATCCCCGGCGGTCTGGTGGGGCCGTTAGTGAAGATGAGGCAAGCTAATGCCCAGAGTTGCCGAGTGTGATCGCTGATCAAAGTGGGCACCGAGGCGAGAGAATTATCGAGTCCGCTGACCCTGGTCCAGAAACCTGCCGCGTCGGGAATCGAACCCTGGTCCCGGGCCGTCCTCTGCTCTCGGGTCTGCCGCCTCTAACCAGTGAGCCACACTACTTCACATGCCATTTGAAAATCTTCCTCAGCATCTTCACGGTGTGGAAGCGGGATGCAGTGACGGTGTTGACTTGTGCGGTCATGTCCAGTTTGCTGTCAATTATTATTTTGAAGTTCCTGGCAAGGGTGCGGTGTGTGGGTCCGAGTTTGGCCGGCCATCAGTTGGAGTCCCATGTTGAGATGTTCTTGCCAAAGATCACTACTTCTATCTTGTCAGTGTTGAGCACGAGAAAGTTGGCTTTCATTTAGTTTGTAACTTTGGTCATGCAGGTGGTGAACCTGTTTCTTGTGTTGGGAGGGAGGGGGAGTTTGAGATGCTTGTCAATGGCATAGGAGAGGATGCTGATGATGTGTGCGCAGATGAATCATGAATGCATTGAAAAGGGTGGGGCTGAGCAACAGTGAGGCTGCAGGCTTCTGAGGAGTAATGTCCCTGGATGATAGATTGTGTTCTATCCAGTGGAGCCGATGCAGCGGATAGCAGTTCCTTGGATGTCAATCTAATGCAGCTCCTAATGAGGATGGGGTCTTAGACCATGTGGTATAGAGAGGTCCAAAAGAATGAGGTCTGCCGTGTGTTCCATGTCAAGGATCATGCGGATGTCATCTGTGGCCACAATGAGTGCTGTTTCTGTACTGTGGTTGGGCCTGAATCCAAACTGCATGTCGTTGAGGAGCTGGTGGTTGCTGAGGTGGTCGCTGAGGTGGTCAGAGAGGCATCGGTTGAATTGTTTCTCTAAGACCTTTGCCAGGTTTGGAAGGATGGCGATGGGTCTAGGGTTGGAAAGTGAGGCTGGGTCAGTGGATGGTTTTCTGAGCAGAGGCATGATGGTAGCACATTTCCAGGTGTCCTGGAATGTGGCTGAATCGATAGAGGTGTTGAAGATGGGTGTTAGTGCTTTGCTGATCCGCAGGAGTCCTTTGATGAAGGCATGGCGGGGGTAAGGGTCAAGTGGAGCCCCGAGTGGATGGTTGTCATGGCAGAAACAATTTTGAAGGCGGTGATGACAGACCATGAAGTTATGGATCGTTCTTCGGCTGTAATAGCAACTCTGTCCTTTTAGGTGGAGTGTTTAAAGTAGCCAGTAGCCATACTGTGTCCGGATAGAGAAAGGAAGGTTTGTGCACTAGTCCAGATAGTTGTTTACTGGGCCAGCACTTTTTTGTCACTGTATCCATCAGCACTTAGACCAGGCCTTGGAATTATATGCCATGCTGCTTCAATTTGCCCAGGAAGATAGGGAGCTGGGCTGCTTATTGTTAGAAAGGCAAAAAAAACAACTGATGGACGGAATGATGAACAATGTCAAACATTCACCCCCCAGTACAGCTATCTGGGCCTAAGTCCATCCTCTATTTTGTGCTCACCATGCCACCCCAGTTTGAACCCAGCCATATGCATTGAGCAGGGTCAAGACTGATTTGCATATACCTTGGTTCAAATTGGGGTGGCTTGGCGGACAAAATAACAATGGATTGGGCTGCAGCCCTGGTGATTATCAGTGGCTGAGATTAATTCAAGCATTCATCCATCCCTGTTTGTATCCTTCTAGATGGAAAGGAGCAGGCCTCTCAGAAGGGGACCAGGGATTGATGCTCTACTCGTTGAAGCTGTGTAGAGGCCATCTGAAGGAAACGAGCTGGCTAGAAGCCACAAGAACCTTGCAGCCACTCTGGCCGGAACTGACAGATATCCTATGTGATGAGAACGCAGGGAGCAATTCAGGACCATAAATGTGTCCATCAAGTGCCTTCTCTGCACCGCCCTCTGCCATTGCTGCCAAGGAGAAGGGTCACCCACATACATGGCTACAGCAGCTGCACAGGAACCCCTTGTGGAACCCGCCATACACTTGTACACACCATCCTTGTTCCAAAGAGGTATCATTAGAACAATATTTCACATTAGCATGATGTACATAATGAACCATATAAACAATTAATGCACAAGAAAGACTATTCCACGTAAACTAAATCACTGCTAACTCAATGAAGCATATTAAACAAACATGAGTTAATGTATTTGTAAAAAGTGCAATGTAAAGTGCTCAGCGCAAAAAAAGTGAATGATTATGGCACTAAAGATGAGTTAAAATATAAGAATGTATATGGAGTACACACACAGATTTACAAATACAGATTTACACAGATGAAGGGTTATTGTCTGGATTCTACAAAATGTACTTATAGACCTGTCACTGTCTCCATCTAACACTTTTAAGCAACTATTGCCTGTATCTCCCTGCACCCAGTGATGAGTCAATATCACACGATAGGTCACAAGATGGGCTGGAAACACCTGCATGGAGGGGATTTGAGCTCTTACTTCTGCACAACCGACATCCATCGCAGGGTGTGACAAAACCTTAGGACATCTGGGGCAGACTAAAATAATTTTTTTCTTAGAGAAGTTGGGGGCGTGGTTAGAAGTGCATCACAAGTAGTACTTGGCACAAAGCCCCGCCCATCCATAGGACGCCTCCTCCTCTCAGATGGTAAAAAAAGATGTTTAGATGATGGTATTTCTGGTCCCGGCAGTGTATGGGGTAGGTCCACCGACAGGTTGCGGTGCACGTACGACACTACATTTCTGAGTGTCTTTTCATGCCGGGAGTCAATGATACGAGCCAGCTACCTGAGTAGGGTTGGCTGATCATATTTACAGGTACCACACTAAGGGGGCTGCTCGTGGTTTCTCTGTTTTACCAACATAGACAACCACAGTTAGTGTAGATCACACTGTCAGATTTGGTCCTGAAGAATTGCTGTCTACTTTGACACAAGGGCAAGAAACACGTTGACCAACAGATAATGCACAATATCCTGTAACATAGAGACAGGGGGGCGCTACATTCTTTTTAATCAGGACAGGAGCCAGGTTCATTAAAATTGTTTTGAGTGGACTTCTATTTCCTGTTTTAATCCAAACATAGTCGAGTGCCCCACTTCACACACACATCTACACTTTTTTAAGGCCCCTCACACCCACTGCACCAATACAGCATGGAATAAAAGATCTCCGCCAACGAGCCCTTCCTAGGGGGCCCGTCAGGTATTGCAGCGCTGACCTGATGAGGGGCATGCCCTATGATGACATGACACCTAGCTGGCTGGGTGTGTGAGGGCACTCATTCCAAATGGAGGAATTCTCCTTTTCCTCTCTACGGTCAGTATACATTGTCTGATACTTGGCCAACCTTTTAAAACCAACCCCACACCCTCTGGTAGGAACTGCATATTCATTTTGTTGGATTTCTGATACACACACATCAATCATCTTAAATGAACATTATTATTATTAAATTATTATTATTATTATTATTATTATTATTATTATTAATAAAAAAAATTATAGAGCGCGTAGTCACCCTGAGGTATCCCAGCGCTAAAAAATCCCTACACCAGTGGGGCGGGGGTGAAAGGAAGGGGACAGCAAATTTAAAACAAGCAATTTTAAACAGAAGCAATTTCAGGTAGAAGTGGTTGAAAGTTGTTAAGGGAATAAGTGGGTTTTGAGTCGTTTCCTGAATCGCAGGTAGTTCGATTCTTTCCTCAGGTCTCGAGGGAGGGCGTTCCATAGGCGCGCTGTGTGGACCGAGAAACGTCTTCCACCCGTGCGGGCTTTCTTGAATCTGGGCAGGGTGATGAGGGACTCCTTGTCCGATCGGAGAGATCTAGGGGCTTTGTAAGGTTGTATAAATTTCCTCAGAATGGGGGGGCCCTGATTCTGTAGAAGCCTATGGGCCAGGCTTAAGGCTTTGAATGTTACTCGTTCACTCACTGGGAGCCAGTGAAGGAGCTTCAGAGCAGGTTTAGCTGAAGCTCTGGCAGGAGTATGCGTGAGGATCCGGGCTGCAGCATTTTGAATTTTCTGCAGTTTGTTAAGGGTTGCTTCTGGTGCGCCCAGGTATATAGCATTGCTATAGTCCAGCCTGGACAGTATGAGGCCTTGGATGAGAAGCCTTTGCGATGTGGGTGGAAGGAGGGGCAGGATCTTTCTCATCGATTTGAGTAGCCCGAAGCAGGTGCCTGCTACCTTTTTGGCCTGCGTGGTAAATGAGAGATCTGTTTCGATCCATACTCCCAGGCTTTTTACTTCCTGTTTAGGGGGAGGGGGGGATCCCAAACAGGGTGGCCAGATGTTCAAAGGGAAGGTGAGTCCTTTCTGACCCAGAAGGAGAATGTCAGTTTTAGACCCATTCAGCTTTAAGGCTGAGTTATTCATCCACCCTTGGATCTGCGTCAAGCAATTGAATAGGTCCGCTGGCTGTTGACTAGGGTGGGAAAGGGAGACAACTAGTTGTGTGTCATCCGCATAATGAGAAGGTTATCAGACACCCACTGCTGGGGTTCCCCGAGGCGTGACCTGACTGTTACTCACTGATGCATGAAGTCTTGAATTACAATTGCTTGTCATCAGCAGACTGATTTATTTGTATCTCCAGCGTCCACCAATATGTGGATTGAGGTACAGATTGATTATTAATTGTGCTCATGCTGAGCCTTGTAAGACCAATTGCTTGCAATGAGAAAGGTTTGCCTAGAACCGAATCAAGCCTCGGTCATGGAAACGCACACAGAATTCAAATAGGTTAGAACCGAATCAAGCCTTGGTCATGAAAACGCACGCAGAATTCACATAGGTTAGAACCGAATCAATTCTCTGTCATGGAAACGCATGTAGGATTCACAGAGGTTAGAACTGAATCAAGCCTCGGTCATGGACATGCATGCAGGATTCACATAGGTTAGAACTGAATCAAGCCTCGGTCATGGAAACGCACGCAGGATTCACAGAGGTTAGAACCGAATCAAGCCTCCGTCATGGAAACTCATGCAGGATTCCCATATGTTAGAACCGAATCATGCCTCGGTCATGGAAATGCACTCAGGATTCACATAGGTTAGAACTGAATCAAGCCTCGGTCATGGAAACGCACGCAGGATTCAGAGAGGTTAGAACCGGATCAAGCCTCAGTCATGGAAACCCACACAGGATTCACATAGTTTAGAACCGAAGCAAGCCTCCGCCATGGAAACGCATGCAGGATTCACATAGGTTAGAACTGAATTAGGCCTCAGTCATGGAAACGCACGCAGGATTCACAGAGGTTAGAACTGAATCAAGCCTCGGTCATGGAAACCCACACAGGATTCACAGAGGTTAGGACCGAATCATGCCTCGGCCATGGAAATGCAAACAGGATTCACATAGGTTAGAACCGAATCATGCCTCGGTCATGGAAATGCACACAGGATTCACATAGGTTAGAATCGAATCATGCCTCGGTCATGGAAACGCATGCAGGATTCACAGAGGTTATAACTGAATCAAGCCTCGGTCATGGAAACCAATGCAGGATTCACAGAGGTTTAGCAGGCTCTAAAAATCAAAGGCATCAAATGCTGCAGAAAGGTCGAGCTTTCTTAGCAGGCAAGGATCTGTCTCTGTGCTGGACCCTGCTCTGAAGTCTTTGAGGTGGTTTGAGGAGATGAGTATCTGTCAGGTTATTCACCAGAAACAGATAGAAGGACACTGTCACAAGCAGAGTTGAGGAAGTAGCAGGTGTACTGGGACAGTATGAAGACACAGACACAGTGAGCAGTGGGCAAGTACATTCGGACAGTATGCAAAGGCACACAAAGTAAGAAGTGAGTAAGAGCATGCAAGTATTCTGGCACAGTATGCAGAGGCAGACAGTAATACGTGAGTAAGAACATGCAAGTACACTGACACAGTATGTAGAGGCCGACACGGTAAGAAGCGAGTAAGAACATGCAAGTACACTGGCACAGTATGCAGAGGCAGACACGGCAAGAAGTGAGTAAGAACATGCAAGTACATTGGCACAGTATGCAGAGGCAGACACAAAAAGAAATGAGTAAGAACATTCAAGTACACTGAGACAGTATGCGGAGGCAGACATAGTAAGAAGCAAGTAAGACCATGAAGTTCACTGGGACTGTATGCAGAGGTGGACACAGTAAGAAGTGAGTAACAACATGAAGTACACTGGCAAAGTATGACCAGACAGACACAGTAAGAAGCGATTAAGAGCATGTAAGTATACATGCACAATATGTAGAGGCAGACACAGTAGGAGGTGAGTAAGAGCATGAAAGTATACTGGCACAATATGCTGAGACGAACACAGTAAGAAGTGAGTAAGAGCATGCAAGCACACTGGCACAGAATGGAAAGGCAGACATGGAAAGAAACAAGAAAGAACATGAAGTACACTGGCACAGTATGCAGAGGCAGACACGGCAAGAAGCGAGTAAGAACATGCAAGTACACTGGCACAGTATGCAGAGGCAGACACGGCAAGAAGCGAGTAAGAACATGCGAGTACATTGGCATAGTACGCAGTGGCAGACACAGAAAGAATTGAGTAAGAACATTCAAGTACACTGAGACAGTATGCGGAGGCAGACACTGTAAGAAGCAAGATGTGGGAGTCAACCTCAGCTAGGCCTACATGGCTCGTAGGAGTTTGCACGTTGCCTGTCTCTCGTCCTTGCTGGGAGCAATTTGGTTTTCACCGGACCCTGCTCTTTCCCCGATTTTGAAGGGAAGGACCCTGTCTTCATCACGCAGCGAGGCTTATCGGGACTGCGAGGACCAGCATACCTCAGGACATCGCCAGCTGGTTCCTCTTCCTGCGCAAGCCCCGCCCTTCCACACCTGTATTTCCCTCCTCGCGGCCCTCGCTCCGCGGGAGCCACTCGTAGGAGTTTGCACGTTGCCTGTCTTTCGTCCTTGCTGGGAGCAATTTGGTTTTCACCGAACCCTGCTCTTTCCCCGATTTTGAAGGGAAGGACCCTGTCTTCATCATGCAGCGAGGCTTACCGGGACTGCGAGGACCAGCATACCCCAGGACATCGCCAGCTGGTTCCTCTTCCCGCGCAAGCCCCGCCCTTCCACACCTATACTTTACTCCTCGCGGCCCCCGCTCCGCGGGCGCCGCTGGTAGGAGTTTGCACGTTGCCTGTCTTTCGTCCTTGCTGGGAGCAATTTGGTTTTCACCGGACCCTGCTCTTTCCCCGATTTTGAAGGGAAGGACCCTGTCTTCATCACGCAGCGAGGCTTACCGGGACTGCGAGGACCAGCATACCCCAGGACATCGCCAGCTGGTTTCTCTTCCCGCAAGCCCCGCCCTTCCACACTCCTGTATTTAAAACAGGGTCATAACGCGCGTAGCGGGACGCACGCAGGGGCGCGCTGGCGAAGCCCGGGCAAAGGGCGGGCCCTCCTAGGCCCTCAGAGGCCGAGTGAGGCCGGGCTGGGCCTACGCTCTTTCACCTCATTTACTGACCTTAACAGTGGGTGTACTTGTCTGTTATTGCCCAGAGTCCCGACAAAGCTTTCCCAGAAAAGACGGGGGGGACGAATAATGGCACACTTGACAATTATTTTACAAGGGTCCCCACTGACCTAGACAGGGAAAATTCTCTGGCAGAGCACCGGACAGAGCGCCGGCGCTCTGTCGAATGTATGAAAAGCAGGGCTCCCACAGACCTCCCGCTCCACGTCCTTTCCCCCAGTGTAGGATGTACTGGTAGCAATGAAGACCTTTTATCCCTAGAGAGTGTCCCACTCCTGTTACGAGACTGCACTCCCACACCTCTGGTCCTTACTGACCAGCCTATAAGTGATACTCTCCTTCCCAGTCCATTAGCATAGATGTCGACCCGATCACCCAGACACCCGTCCTGGGCAAACCTGCTCAAAACAAGCTGAAGAAACCGGTGCCTGCCAAGGTCCATGGTCCACCACCAAGCAAAAGAAGACGGAAGGGGGGGGACCTACAAAAGCCCAAGATCAGTCATTCCGACTTTGGCAAATCTTCAAAGTATAGTACCAGAATTGCCCCGGCCCCAATGGCCGCACCAGTTAATATGTTAAACTCGGCACTTCCCCTACCATTGGCACCAGTTGTAAAGGCTGGGAACACTTCTGTTCCAACTGTTATCCCTGCTGACTCCCTGCTAAAGGAAGTACCTTCTGCCGTCTCACTGGATAGTATGGAACACCTAATAAGGTCTTTTATCCTACCCATAATAGAGAGGCTGAAGAGGGTCGAGAAAAGGCTTGAGGATATTGAGTCTGCAATTTGTAATAACGATGGACCAACTAAGGCACTGGTGAGTGGGGTTGTGCCACCCACAGCCTTAGTGACATCGCGTACTCCTAATGCCTCAAAAGTTACATCCCAACCTACTAAATTTACAAACTCCGAGCAGCAGAGGGCTCTACCCCCTAAGCAGGTAAACAAACCAGTTGTAAATGCAGCTAGTGAAGTTCCGAGGGGACCTGAAAAAGTATCTGTTGGAAACACACGGGAGGAGTGGGGAAGCACCAGACATGCCAGGGCACCAATGCACAAAGGGCCCCAAGCAGAACTACCCCCTGAAGCTGTCCCCTTCGTGGTTGTTCTGACAGGGGTCCCTACATTGCCAGATAATAAGAGGGAAGGGTTCCCCCAGCTGAAAAATAAAATTATGCACTGGCTCAGCCAATTCAGACCACTCACACACAACATCAACGGTGAGATCGTGCATGTTCGGCGACTCCCTTGGCTGGGCAGTAGGGTCAAAGACATCAAGGGAGACCTAGTTGTTGTAAATTTCAGAGACCCACGAGCGGTCAACCATATACTAAACTGGCCTCTAGGTAGTGGCAGTAATTGCATCGTCCCTCGTCCTTTGACCCATTTCTACCCCAGATCCCTATTGTTCCCCCCCATCTATACCGGTGGTCAGGCACCCAATCAGACTAACCCTTCAATACCGTACAATACCTGGCACTTGTCACATGTACTATACCCTTCACCTGTTGTTGATCCCTTTGGGTGGAACATTGTACCTCCTAGGTTTAATAGAAATACCAACAGGAGAATGGATCACCTGAGACCCTTTACACCCCTGGAGACAGTAAATAGGTTTGATGTGTTCACAGGTATGGATGATTGTGATTGAAGATTACAGTCTAAACAGGGCATGGGTGGCCAACTAAACGCCATTGGCCCTGAAGGCACAGATTATGAGAGTCCCAAAGTAGTTACAACACAAACTATGTCATCCTTGCCCCGGGGGCCAAATATGGCAAATAGATCTACACAGGGAACCTCATATTGTCTCCCTTCTCCCCCCGTGGAGGGTGTTACCTGTGCGGAACCCCAACCTATTGAACCTCCCACCGAGCTGATGGACACCACTGCTGCTACCACGCTCGATTTTCCTGGTATCTCTCCTAATGAGCATATATCTTGCTTGTCCATTCTCTCCTGGAATTTGGCGGGACTTCAGGGCAAACTAGACTCCCCGAGTGGGGGTCTTTTATCGACACACAGGATGTATGCCTGTTCCAGGAGACATGGGCAAGGGAGGATAAATGGCGATCCGGCTATGCAGCCTTCTCAATTCCAGCTAAGTGGGAGGGGAAGGGACGGCCTTCGGGGGGTCTCTGCATATGGGTGGCATCCCATTTGGGATGTAAGGCTAGGGTCCTTAAAACTAACTCTCTGGATGTTCAGTGCGTGTTGTTGGAATGGCCAAACCATACTCAACTTGCGCTGATAAATGTGTATTCCAGACCGATGGGAATAACGAAGCCCTGACCCACCTTCGATGAACTTTCTCTATTTCTGCCCACAATACCTCAGGGTGCTAGGATCCTCCTGGGGGGTGAATTTAACTGTCAGTATGAGCCGCTAACCCTAACTCTGGAGGGAGCACTTCTGGAGGAGGATGACCAGTGGGGAATTCCGCAATTAGAGGGCCCCCCAGCAAAGCCATGGTCACCCTTAGCAACCCAAATCTTGGCACTCACCCTCAGCAATTCCCTGAGGGCTTGCAATGGCCGAACTAAGGATGACATTCCTTCGAAACCCACCTTGAATAAACCAGGGCAGGAGTCTCACTTGGACTATATCCTTGTTCAGACATCTGACTGGAACAAGGTTTCTGACTTTGCGGTAGTACAAAGAACTGACAGCGATCACAATGTGCTGATTCTTTCGTTGGTCTCACCCGGTGGTCCCACGGGTGATCAGCCGGCAGAGGCATCTTTGGATTCAAATCTAATTTTAACTAATGACAGGCGCAGAGTGAGGTGGGCCAAGCTCCTGGACAATCCCGCCCACATTTCCGAGCTCTATGCACGGATCCTCCCCACATTCGAACGTGTCGGGCCCTTATTTCACAACCCTCTCCAGCAGAATTGTTTCCCAAGTTGGGCACTCTCCACACAGAGCTGGTGGACACCCTTGCGGAACTTCTAAATCCAATTGCTCGGAAAGGGCCCCGCAGGGGGCAAAGAGCTTCCTGGTTCAACTCAGCTTGTAGGAGGGCAAAGGCTGACCTCCTCGCTGTATTGCAGCACCCTAGGGACACAGGGCTAATCAAGATTAGGAGGGCGGAATTGAAGCAAGCAATCCACCATGCAAAGGTGGAATGGGACGATACCAACTGGGAAAACATGCTGGCCTCCCTCCAGATCAGAGATGCTCGTAAATTCTGGCAGATAGTGAGAACAGGGTCTGCCGAGCCGACTCCAGCTATGGAGGCCAATATAGCGGCTGGGGTGTGGGAAGACCACTTTCGCAGCCTTTATGAAGAGGTTATCCCTGGTTTGGCTAAGCTCCATGATGGGCTACCGATTGATCACCTCCCACTTTCTGGTAGGCCAACCGCGCACTCTAATACTATGGAGGGTGCCGAGGCAATGCAATTTTCATTGGGGGAGGTTCTTAATGTAATATCTAAGCTGCCATCGGGTAAAGCTCCCGGGTTAGATAAAATCCCGGGAGATCTATTTAATCATCAACCCAGGGTTTGGGCCCCCTACCTACTGGAAGTTTTTAATGCAATCCTTGGGGGAATGGCGGTACCTAGTACTTGGCTGGGGGCAGAGATTGTCCCTATCTTTAAGAAGGGCTCTCCTCTGCTCCCAGCCAATTACAGGCCGATCAGCCTCATTGACGTTTCACAAAAAGTCTTTGCGAGGCTGATACTTGACCGCCTGCAGGAATGGATGATAGACCATTTAATCCTAAGTACGATCCAGGCTGGGTTCAGGAGTAAGGTTTCAACTACGGACCACATTTTTCGTTCAGCCCTCCTCTTTTGGAAGACGGTGCGGGTGGAGGGCGGTACGCTCTACACCGTCTTTGTTGACCTCCGCGCAGCCTTTGATTTGGTTCAGCGGAGTAAACTATGGACGGTACTCTCCAACCTGGGTATCCCCCCAGATCTTTTAGATATCATTGTTCATTTGCACACACACAACTATGCACGGGTTAGGTGTGGGAGGATGGGCAGCCTCTCAAAAAGATTTCCCGTTGGCAGAGGGGTAAGGCAGGGATGTGTCCTAGCACCCACCCTATTTTGCCTCTTTGTCAACGGGGTAATCGATTACCTAAATAAGGTCCCCAACACAGACGCAGCAAGGCTCGGCGGCAGCAGTGTGCCCGCAATTATGTTTGCGGATGACACCCTGCTGCTGTCGAAATCCCCAATGGGGATTCAGCGTATCTTGGAGGGTTTTGAGGCATTCTGTGGAGAGCACGGTCTCGAAATTAATGCTCTCAAAACCAAGTATATGATTTTTAACCCCCCCCAAAAAACACGCCCTAACCCCTCTATAGGCCTGAACAGGTTAGAAAGAGTGTACACGTTTGAGTATCTGGGTGTGACCATGAACGACAAATTGGAATGGGGCGATCATCAAGCTAAGTCCTAGCTCAAACTAGCTCAAATAGCAGGGGGAATAATCAGGCTAGTTAATTCTAATAAATCATCTGTTAGACCGATAGGCCCCCCGCTGGAGATCTATAGACTCCAGGCCAGAGGTGCGATTCTCTATGGTAGTGAACTCTGGGGCCATGTGTGCAAAAAAGATCTAGTCATTGCTGAAAACAAGTTTCTCAGACAACTCCTAAAGTTACCGGCTAGCACCCCCTTTTGCCTCTTAGGTTGGATCTGGGTTTGAAACCTCTGGACGAAGTACTGGGTGTAAAGCCCTTAACTTTCTGGCGAAGATTATGGTCCACTCCTGAGTTAGCCAACTATAGGCAGGAACTGCAGGAAATTCTTGCTCTTCCTACTATAGAGAACATCCCGTGGTTTAAATATCTAAAAACCGAGTTTGCCAGGCTGGGTCTTCTGACCCTGTAGAGTGATCCTGAAGCGGCGTGTCAGGGACTATCTCAAAAACATCTTGTGGCAACTTTCCATGCATGCGATCTTGCATCCCATACACAGGGTACACACCCAGATTCCATATCTAACATTTTCCTCGGGGTCAAAGATTGCTACAAGTTTGAGACAGTTCTAGACGACATTTCCCCGAATCTTGCCAGGAAATTATACCTGCAATGGCGGTATGGCACTCTTCCGCTAAGAGCCTTCACCAGTAAATGGAAACAGCACTCCCTGGAAAATTGTCCCGGCTGCAATTGTAGGCTAGAAGATGAATTGCATTTAGTTTTCTTTTGCCCTGCCTACATTGCTGCTAGAAGGTTTTGGATAATTCCACTTTGTAAAAATCTAGGGTTTGCTAACTGCTCCGAGGCCTTCAGAATACTTAAGACTGACCTCTCAAGGGCAACTGTCTTTGCAGTGGCCAAATTTCTCGAAGCAGTATGGCACAAGAGATTTTTTTTATTCCTAGGGCACTCCAATCTTGATTTAGACTATGCACCAGTTAGTGTAACAAATTTTTATGTAATTTGTCATTTTTGTAAGATTTTTAGCTGTCAGTGTTAAATCGCTTCTATTTTTTTATAATCCGTAATATTATAGATTGTTCTTAAATAATTAACCAGTTCTGAATCATCCAACTGTTTTAACAGCATAGATTGTTGTGTATTGGTTCCTTGTCTTTGAGAACCACTAGCCTGTACCTGTGTGCTACCCCGCTAGTGATGTCTGATTCTTCATGTGCATTGATTTTATGCTGTATCTTTTAAGGCAAAATTGCCGAAATAAAGATTAACGAACGATGTAATGTAATGTAAAATGCATTTATATAGCGCATAAATCACCCGACGGTCTCAGAGCGCTAGCAGATCCTCCGTCACAGATCCACAAGACAGGAACAGTGAGCAGGTGACTAAAAGAGCCAGGTCTTAAGGTTCTTACGGAATCTCAGATGGTTGGGTTCTGTCCTGATCTGGAGGGTCAGGGTGTTCCAGGCTTCATGAGCTGTTTTACTGAATGCCCTATCACCATTTCTAAAAGAAAATAAGTCCCTGAGTTTAAGGATATCCCTTATGTCGTCATACAACCAGCCAAAAATTATTGTGGATGGCAGTACTCGACCCAAAGAATAACCGTATAATCCAGTTTGAACTATATTTTTTCACTAAATAGTGACTAACGTCAGTTTGGGAACTCTGTGTAAAACCATACAACAATTTAAGAACAATCTACTATGAGAAAACAGTTAAAACCATCAGTTTATTTCTTAAAAGTTAATGACATATCTAATCTTCACAATACATGATTCAAACATTTCATAATTATACAACAATATGCAATAAAAAAAACAAGAGTCGACGCGGCGTTTTGGTGTCTTGTGTGGATAGGTACGCCTTCTTCAGGACGGTTTTTTAAAATCAGTAAAAAGAAATACCACAATTAAAATTTACTTCTAGCAGAGTCCTAATGCATGCTGACGTTAGAAATTACATTTTCACTTTTAGTAATGTATCATGCTGTAAAATCACATGTTAAAGTGCTTATAGCGTACAAGTATTGAAATTTAAACAGATCAAAAATTATACACAGTATTAATCACTGTTTCTTATGAAAGGCCCATTCACAGCTGATTGATCACCGATTTTTAATATATATATATACACATGGCCCATGTTGTTTTTCATACCTTACATGTACATTTATTTGCTATTTCACCTTCTAGTATGTATCTCTTTCTTTTAAGGAATTCAATATCGCAACATACCTCGAGATTTGAGGGATTTGAGGGAACAAATTACACCTAGATGATACGGCTTCTTATTCTTTTAGCGACGTATCTTGCAGTTTTGATAGTGGATTTTTAAAATAATTTTCCATCTAGAGGATAAGTTTTATGAATTATTTTTTACTCAAAACCCTTATTTACACATATCTCGTATAGCCATTTAAGCTTCTATATATTCTATGTCAGGAGGTCAAGTAATCTAAAAAAGACTTCCTACCTGAGTCCAAGTATTGCACTAGCAGGATAGTTGCTGTACCAGGGGTGACCACCGTATGGGTAATAAGATCAGACACAATTGTGCTAAAAATAGACAGAAATACACGATGTTTTGTTTAACCTGTTACACACTCATGTAATGAATAAGAGTCTTTTATTAAAGTCAAAACCTTAATACCTCTTTATTAAAAGTTGGATGCAATCCCATCATGGAGTCACTTGTAAGGGAAGTCTTGCGACTGTAGGACCGATAAAATTGGGAAACGTCTTGGTACTTGCTTCCTTCTGCCTTTTTGTTTATATCCATATTACGGCTTTTAGTCTAAGAGGAAAATGTCCCCATGTTAGTATCAGTATCACTGTTGATTTTGTTAGGCGGGGGTGTGGTCTGAAAGGAAGGAGTTAGTTGGGGAAAGAGTTTGTGGATATCATTGATTTTTTCGTGGAAATACAATGATACAGAGTTAACCCAGTCTTGTGATTCATTTTGAAGAGTGCTGACAGGCAGGGGGTTTGTAAATTCTTTAACAATTTTATATAGCTCTCTCTGCGAGCTTGCTGCCTGGGTTATCCTGTTGCCTAAGTACACTTTTTTTGCCATAGCAATTTCCTTCATATAGGACCTACGCGTTGTTTTATAATGTTGTCTGTCAGTTTGGGCTTTGATTTGTCGTCATTTCCTTTCTGCTGTCCTGACAGAAAGTTTGATCTTTTCCAGGTTCGTAAATGTGCTAGGGGTTCGCCCTTCTCTGCACAAGTCCTTAGACCAATAGAATAAAAGTTGGCACTGAAACTGTAATATAAAAAACAATATTTATTAACCTCATGAGGTGGAACTACATTCACACAACACCCTTCGGTAGTGTATGAAGTAGCACACTGAACAGTAGGAGCATGGTCATTTTATACCCACACAGGGGCTCAAAAGAAGGCGGTACAAGTACCGAAGAGAAGGTTTACATACATAAAAGGTCATACAGAAATGCACAGTCAAAATGGCTTCAGCTAAATGCTAACCCCAGTTTCTGTCAAACTACAACAGACGACCCTTTTAGCATTAGCTGAAGACATTTGTAAATTTCGGGTAATCTGAATTCACATTTTGTATATCTATTTTCATCATTTAAGTAATTTCTTTATTCAACATACGTTGGGCTCTAATTTCGGCAACATTCTTCTTAGCAGGTGTACAGGCAGTAATGCAAGCTGAGCAAAGCATTGGACCACAGTGTATGCATACACATCATGTGAAAAGTATTGTAATTATTACACACAGGATAGTCAGTAGCTTCAAGCCCAAAGCGGAAAAGAGTGTCCAAAACCAGCTGGCAAAAGTCCATTTACCGGTCTCTGGATGAATTTCTGCAGCAATCTTATGCAGTTTAGAGATTGCATCAAACACTGAAGGTGAGTGGTCCGGGATAAAAACACAGCAACTACTCCCAATTATGCGACATGCACCACCTCGATCAGCCAGAACCACATCTAAGACCATCTGGTTCTGAAGAGCTACAATCCTCACATCTTGTAGCTCATCTCTCCTCTGTAATGTTCCCAAGTGCCATAGCTATCTGGTTGGTAACAGCTTCCACAACTCTAGTCAATCATCTTATCTTTCTACTGTTTAATGCAGCACCCACAAAGAAAAACAAACCCAAATTGAAATCAACGTATTTTTGCAGAGAGGTGTAGTCTGGTCCACTTCATAAGTACTTATTGTCCTCTTATATCTATTTTTGGAAAAATAGTTGAATAGTTTAAAGTCCCTATGATACGATGCGGGTGCCAGAAACACAGGGGGCAACAGGAAGGACACATAACATACACCAGACCAACCAGCAGGTAGTTGATAATATCCTTTATTGCCACAAACAAAGTAGGTATTATGTGAGGCCATAAAACTGCTGTTATTGGCACATTCAATAGTCGGTACCACTGTACACTCACTCCTTCCTACTGGAATTCTCCCAACACTACTAATACACAAATCTGCTTTAGCTCTAGTAACAGAATTCACAAATAGTCCATTGTTCTTAATAGTTCTTATATTCGTGAAGACATATGGTGTCAAAATATTGTCAGGTTGATACTCATCCCATTCCCATTTAGTTCCTTCAGCTTTAGGATAGCCATCTTTATCTTGATAGCATACTTTATTGAGGTGAAAGTTAATCTCGCCTACTGAAGGCTTTCCAGATGCCAACAAAAACGCATACCAGGCTTGACAAGAACCATTGTGCGAGAATGGAAGAGGAATAAAAGGTGTTCCTCCTTTCTTTTGATGTGCAGATATCATCCCACACACCCAACAATTGGTGGTAGTTGGTGCATTGTGGGTGTGATCCAGCATTTGGATGAACGTGTTATTCAGGTAGGATTGTCGCTGTTTCTGCTCATGATATGAAAGCGTAAAGTAATGATGTCCAGCTGCTACTGGAGTAGTGGCGATGAAAAGCTCTCGAGCAGGAGCCACTTTCTCAACAACCCAGGTTGTCAATGCTACAGCCATCATAGCAACAACAAATCCTACAGCACAAATGATCTTTCTCTTAGCAACAGTTAATCTCATTACAGACATGATCAACTCGTCGTAGAAACAATCGTAGGAGCTCTTATCCCTGGACAGCCATTGACTTCTTCACCGAGGGTCAAGGCAGGTGTCACTACACTATGCAGGACTGATCCCCCCCCCCTTGCCACATCGGCACTCCGTTTCACCAACCCAGGGCGTAAGCTCAACCAGTCTTTTTCGGCGAAGCAGATTCTTTTCTTGGTCTCAACTGATATCGGGTTACTCCAGCGATCGTGTGGTCCGGGAAGACCTCCTCAGATTCGTCAGGTGATATGGCGTGGCCTTTCTCCGCATTCAGGATCTCTCGATGGTCAGTCAGCACAGCAGGTTCCACCTAGGTAGGTAGCACTCTCTTGCAGTGAGTGCTATGGATCCAATTCTCCCGGTTCGTCACTCGAACTGCTGTCCTTGTGAATAGAAGCACTTGCTCTGGTCCTTGCCACCTTGTCTCCAAGCTGTTCGACCTCTCAAAGACCTTGATCATCATGTGATAATCAGGCTGGAGTTCATGGGCCTCACCTGCGGACATGTCAGGAAGCGCTTCTCGAACCTGTTGATGAATAGAAATCAATCTGTCAGTTAACTGTGCCAAATAATCAATCATCAGAACACATGGAACATCACGTATGGGGCGTGGCTTAGGAACTCCCCAATTGTTCATCGGTATCCCAAATACCACTTCATATGGTGTAAGCCCAGATCATGAATGTGGCACCGATCTAATAGACAATAATGCCAATGGTAATGCATCTGGACATTTTAGGGATGTGGAAGCCAGTATTTTCGCTAGTTTCAGCTTCAAAGAAGCATTATACCTTTCCACTAGCCCTGCTGATTGTGGGTGGAAGACTGCATATAATGTCTGTTTGATCCCTAATCCTTTCAGGACATACTCAACAACTTGCCCAATACAATGAGGTCCGTTGTCACTCCACAAAAGTTTACAAACACCATATCTAGGGAAGAATTCCTTTAAAAGCACCTTTGCTGAAGTGAGAGCTGTATTATCCTTAGTAGGGTATGCCTCTATCCATTTACTGAAGGCACATACCACCACTAGAACATACTTCAAATTATTGCAACGTTCAAGTTGAATATAATCCATTTGCAAAACTTCAAAAGGTGGAGTTGGTGTAGCAAACCCTCCTGTAGGAGTTCGTGTCCCTTTACTAGGATTGTACTACCAACAGATCAAACAGGACTGTTCTACTCTCTTAGCTGTGCTGGCATCTTCTGGATGCTCCCAAACTTGCGTAAGCAATTTCGTTATTGCTGAAGCTTCAACATGTGCCAGCCCATGTGCCATCTGAACCATAGACTGTAAATAGGCTACAGGCAGTTTCCACTTATCCATGTATTTGGTTCGCCAACAGCCCTCATGATTCAACATTCCCTCTTTAGACCATTGCTCAAGCTCCTTCGCAGAAGCAGACCTCTGTATGTCTAGTACTTTGCTTGTCTAGCATCATGCCAACGTTCAGCTTGTGACTTTACTACATACTTGGATGTAGTGCTTTGTTGCATCGGAGTCTTACGAGCTACGTGGTCTGCAAAGGCATTGCCTTGTCCTGTCTTATCAGTCACCTTCTTGTGTGCGCTACACTTCACAATAGCTATTTTCTTTGGATATGTCAGTGCAGTCAAAAGATTATGCACTAGTTCTCCATGCATTATCTGCATCCCGTGGGATGTAAGAAAGCCTCTTTCCTTGCAAAGCAGGCCAGAATCATGAGCCACTCCAAAAGCATAGCCGCTATCTGTATAGATGTTCACACGCAAGTCAGTGCTAAGCTCACACGCTCGTGTCAAAGCTACAAAGCTATTAGCTCAGCTGCTTGAGCTGACTGTGGTATACGAGCTGTCTCCACTACTGTGTGAAGTGTCGTAATTGCATATGCAGCTGAGATCGTACCATCTGGTAACTTCAAACAAGACCCATCAACCCACAGTTCCCCATCTACATCTGAAAGGGGCGTATCTTGCAAATCAACGTGACCCTTTGTCTGTTCCTCAGTAAGGAATATACAATCATGAGGCTCCTTTGACTGGGACTAAGTCACAGGATATGGCAACATAGTGGCTGGGTTTAAAGTCGCACCTCTCTTTAGTGTAATGTGAGGGATCAACAGTGTAACTTTGTATCCTGTCAGATAGGCACTAGTTAGGTGTTGCGTCTTAGTCTGGTTCAAAAGGGCATCCACTGCATGGAATACTAGCACCAACAGCTTATGTGACAGAACTATCCCTTCACTTTGATGTATGGACACAGCTGTTGCTGCAACTGAACGAAAACACCCAGGTAATGCACGAGCAACAGAATCGAGGACAGCTGAAAAATATGCACAGGGATGCTGCTTATCACCGTGTGTCTGTACTAAAACTGACAACGCACACCTACCTTTCTCATGTACATAGAGTGTAAAACTCTTCGTATAATCTGGAGTGCCTAACATTGGTGCAGAACAAAGAGCTTCTCGTAACTGACGAAAAGCATTCTGGCATTCATCTGTCCATGGATGGGGCATAGGAGTGTCTTTAGTCAAAAGTGCTAACAAGGGTTTAACGATGTGTGAAAAACCTAATATCCATTGCCTACAAAAAGAAGTAGGTCCAATGAATGCACAAACATCTTTCTGAGTAGAAGGAACTGGTGTGTCTAAAATTGCTTGAATGTGATCTGGTGTAAGTGTACACCCCTCCTTAGACAGAAGGTGACCTAAATAGGTAACCTTTGGTCTACAATATTGCAATTTCTTCTGTGACACTTTGTGGTGGTGTGAAGCAAGAAAAGAGAGCAGGGACAAAGTAAATTTTTCACACTGCTCAGGTGTATCGGCTGCCAACAAGATGTCATCGAAATATTGTATGAGAACCACTCCTTCAGGCAAAGTGAAAGAATCAAGTTGTCTTTTCAATGCTTGGCTGTAAATACTAGGGGCCTTATTTATGAAGGACTTGCGCCGCCGGTGCGTCACTTTTAACATGGGAAAAAGTAACGCACCGGTGGCGCAAGTCCTTCATAAATAAGGCCCTAGGACTCTCAGTATACCCTTGAAGAATTCTACAAAATCTGTACGATCAATTATTCAAAGTGAAGCCAAACAAATATCTGCTATCAGGATGAATAGGGAACGAAAAGAAAGCGTTCTTCAAATCTATCACAGAAAATGTAGTTGCTGTTGGAGGAACCAAAGTAAGAAATGGCGTTATATCAGAAACCACGGGGTACTGTGGTACTACAATCTTGTTAACTTCTCGCAAATCGATAATGAATCTGTAAATCCTAGTGTCAGTATCTTTTTTCAAAATAGGACGTATAGGACTGTTGCAAATATTGTAAGGAACTTCCTCTACAACCCCCACTTCAATTAGATCATGGGCAATGCGTATAAGTGCTTCTTCGCCTTCCAGAGAAATTTTGTATTGATGTAAACGTGGCAATACTGCGCCCTCCTTGACACTAATATGTACTGGTGGAATAACCATTTGCCCTACATCGGTGTCTGAAGTAGCCCACAAAGTACTAGGAAGTGAAGCTAATGCAATATCCTCTTTAACAAGACAAGATCTCTCAATCACAGGATGGTTATCATTCAAAATAACACATACACCTTCTGGAGAACATTGTATCAATGCCCTGAAATACTAGAGCATATCAAGATCCACAATATTGTCTGGTGTGTTTGGAGAAAGCAAAAACGGACATGGAGCAGTAAACTTATCAACATGGAATACAAGTGTTTGTGACAGTGGGCTAAGGGAAGTTGTTCCATCGAAACCTATCGATGTGATGGTTAAGCCAGACAGGGGAGCCCTCGGAATCAAATTGTTTAGACAAGGCGCTACGAGTAGCTCCTGTATCAATCAAAAACTAATCAGTAGAACCCTAAACATGTGCTGTAACATAGGGACCCCTTTGATCTACTGGAACTTCAACTGACTCCTTACCCCATCCTAGGTAATCCTATGCATAAGTAGAATCATTCAAATCAGATGGCAAATAATCAGACATTTGGTATTGATTCCATCTATCAAACGTGTTAAACCCATTTTGTCCGTGCTTATTAGTATCAAACCTAGCACGATCGTCCATGCTTCCTCCAGGCCCTGAATATCCTGAACGATTTCTCATTTGTCCCCGTTCACGTGGATACTGCTGAGCATGCAATACCGGACAATCGGCAACCCAATGTCCAGTTTTCCTGCAATAAGCACACTGGTCAGAAGACAACGTCGAACGATCATAAGGCGGAAAAGATGGATCATAAGACCCACGTCCACCTCTATTATTACCTCTAGAGGGCGGACCATAAACCTGAGCCAACATAACCTTCGTTTTCAAATCCTTACTCTTTTTATCCTCATTACCCTTAGCTTCTAACTCCTGATGCTCATAATACTGAGCCATAGTCAAGAGAGAAACCGGAGAAGAGGTAGTCCATGAACTCTCTCTGGCCTTTAGGCGACTAGCTATTCCTGGCAACAGATTTGCGACATATTTATCGCAAACAGATGCCTGCCTGTGTCATCTGCAATGACTGGTCACTAAAATCGTGGAATGCCTCCTCAAAACGTGTAAAGAAATCCGAAACTGATTCATCTGCCTTTTGTTTACACAAAACTAATACAGTCCAATCTATCTTTTTAGGAGGAATAATTGTCTTTAACTTAACTAATATAGCTACAGTAAGATCTAAAATTAATTTACAAGGTTTCTGTGCGGGTTCCCTCTCTACATCCATTTGTTCTAACTCTTTCCATAACGCCCCAAAAGTCGCACGATCATCAACTTTACGAACAGTTCTCCACATGTCAGAGGGTAATAACAACCCAAAGAACGTCATTGTCGGGCAAAGTCATACTACAAGAGCTAATGGCTCCCTCAACTTCCTCATAAAAAGCAGCTGGATTCTTCCGTGAATCAGGCAATGCATTTTTAAGTGCTCTGACATCCGCTCTATTCCAGGGAGTATAAACCCAATTGTAAATAAAATAACCCTTTGCATCAGCAGAATCCTTATTAGTACTTGTTCCCTCGCCTCTAGGAGGAACATACAAGTCACGGATAGGTTTAGCATGAACTATAATAGTCTTATCTGTTCCTGGGATAGAAGCTGGTGTCATGCCGGTCTGAGATGTTTGTGCAGCTGCTTCAGCAGCCTTTTTCTCCTTGCGCAAATGGACTGCATCAACACGCAGTTTAACCAAACGCCTGATTGTATCAGCCACCTGGGAGAAAACAAAAAGACCATCATGCATTTGCTTACAATTAGCTGCTACATCGTCGGGCTCTAACTCCTCAGAATATTTCCTAAACAGCTCAAGGACCTCTGCGGTAGGTATGGGCGGAAAATCCGTTCCGCTCGCGGATTTTGCGGATTTTCGGAAATCCGCAATCCGCGAGATTCGCGAATCTCCCGCAAAATCCGCAAATCCGCGAGCAGCGGATTTTGCTCGCACTGCTCGCACTGTTCGCGTGAGTTCGCGGCTTCCCAGTACAACTTCGCGCCCCGCGAATAAGTGCTAAATTGCAGAAATACGATCTTAGCAAAACTGAAACTACTTGCCAGGTTCAAAAGTTCAGGCTCATCATTAGTAGCCATTTCCTGTAGTGCTTCCTGAGGGGCCCCTCCAGAGTTCAGTTGCCAGTTGCAACTATTATGTGACCCTGCTCTGAACCTCAGAATAGTTACACATATGCCACAAAGGTCCTGAATTACAGCTAAGGGAGACAAGCAGGAGCCAGGCTGGAAGTTAAAATCCATTAATCAGCCCCTAATTCATTATTGTCAGTTGGGGCAGGGCAGGTGTTGTAACTAATTTTGCAACAATGAAAGCACTTAGCAAGTGCAAAAGATCACTAATCAGGGCGCACTAAGGAAGCAGGTGCCAGCTAAAAAAATATTCTGTGACACATTAATCAGCCCCAAATTAATTCAGGTCACTTGAGGCAGGGAAGGTGTGCTTTGCTTTGCCGAAAATAATGTACACTGGACAACCAGAGGGTGTGGTGATGAAACAGAGGGTGGCATGGGTGGGCCAGAGGGTGGCATGAGTAGTCAGAGAGTGGCAGTGGTGACAGAGAGTGGCAGTGATGAAGAAGAGTGTCCCAAACAGGCTGGAGACGTGGAAACAACAAGTTCGCAAAACTTGCGACCCGACAGGTAAGTTCGCAAATTGCGAAATTGTAAAAACCCTCGCGAACTGGCAGAAACACGGGCGAACACAAAAAAAAAAAAATCCGCAAATTCGCGGGAATTCGCGGATTTTGCGGATTGCGAGTTCGCAAATCCGCAAAATTCGCGAACGCGAGATCCGCAAAATTCGCCCATGCTTACTCTGCGGCAAACACCTCAGTAAAATACAGCTGCTCCCTTTCCTGCCACCCTTTCATGCTATCTAGAAGTTCAGAAGTGGAGGCAGTACTACGAACTGCTTTACGAGCAGCAGATCCAAGCTGGGACGCACGCTCAGCTGATAACATAGAACGAGTTTCTCGTGCCTTCTGTTGCTCTGAATCGGAGTCCTCATCTAACTCCTGAGGGGCAGAAGGAACAATATACTGAGGTGGAGGATGATCTAATAATAAGAAATCATCTTGTGGTTTATTAAGTATAGGATAGAGGGGCCGCTGAACAGCGTATTGGCCAGTTACCTGTAAATTTTGCTCCCTATCCTCTCTCTCTTTTAGCTCTTTTATTTCTTTATTTTTCAACTCTAACGTTTTTGTGTCAACATTTTTTCGCTGTTCCTTTTCGATCAAGGCTTGCTCACGCTTCATTTGTTCACGCACTTCTTTCACCCACATTCGCACACAGTCAAACATATCTTGCCTAGTCTTTCTTTTTGACATACATTGTTCCACATACTCAATCTTTCATAAATCAAATGGCCCATTCATAGGCCAACGCAACTCAGGATCCTTACGAGTATATTTATTCCATAACGTGCTGTACATTATAGAAGAAATACCATATTTATTATACATGTCCCTATTAGGCAACCCCTCCGGGGGAGGCCGGTTGTGCTTCATCCAGTCTCAAATCTGTACCACTACAAAAGAAACAGATTCTACGAAGTGTGCTAGAAACAGGCATGCCATAAATAGTGCAGAATATGCAGTATTATAACCAAAGTAGAGCTTAAGGTACTCTTTGTACGTTGCGCCGTTCAAATCAAATCAAAACAGAGAAAATTCTCCTCATTACCTGCTTATATAAATTGCAATTCATATATACCAACAACTACTACAAAAATTGGCCAATACAAATCCAAACCCACAGTAAGCGTTACTAAACTACATTACCTATCCCAGGCATCAAAACCAACAGCAAGTGTTGCATCAGCAGAGCACTTACCATTCCCTTGCTTGTCCAGATTCCAACTGCCGAGTTCTAAAATCGACCAAATGGTCACTGCACGGCGAATCAACAGAAGAGATCTCAGTCGAGGACCGGCACCACCTGGATGATCAGATCAGAAAGAGAGGAAAAACGCCGTGGTTTGCCAAGACGTGGGTCTCCTTGGGCAATGATCGTCCGTTTCGAGATTCCAATCTTCGTCGCAACCACTCCTTCTAGCATCCGAGTCGCCGATGAGGCCCTTGTTGGGCGCCAAATTGTGGGAGCAAGCCTTAGCTAGGCCTACATGTACTAGGGGTTCGCCCTTCTCTGCACAAGTCCTTAGACCAATAGAATAGAAGTTGGCACGGAAACTGTAATATAAAAAACAATAGTTATTAACCTCATGAGGTGGAACTACATTCACACAACACCCTTCGGTAGTGTATGAAGTAGCACACTGAACAGTAGGAGCATGGTCCTTTTATACCCACACAGGGCCTCAAAAGAAGGCGGTACAAGTACAGAAGAGAAGGTTTACAGACATAAAAGGTCATACAAAAATGCACAGTCAACAATAGGAAGGAGCTAACAGTTTGCTGATTCTGGTAAGAAAAACCTGACAGTTACAGACTAGGAACAGATGTACGGACAGTTATAGCTTCCCTCTGCGCATGTGCAGAGTAGAAGAACCTAAATATAGTCTGGTCACAGGCAGAATACAAGAGCAAACAACAGCAAGATAGGACAGAGCACATGGCAGACAAGATGGCTGCTGAATACAAAATGGCTTCAGCAGTCGCTGTCAAACTACAACAAAGTAAGACTATGAAGTACGCTGGGACTGTATGCAGGTCTCACTGGTTTATGGGACCTTGTTGCAGCGCGGGGATGCACGGGTTTGTGCAACCAGGCGCTTTATAAATTTAAATTGATTGATTGATTGATTGAGGCGGACACAGTAAGAAGTGAGTAACAACATCAAGTACACTGGCACAGTATGCCGAGCCAGACACAGTAAGAAGTGAGTAAGAGCATGTAAGTATACTGGCACAATATGTACAGGCAGACACAGTAGGAGGGGAGTAAGAGCATGAAAGTATACTGGCACGGTATGCTGAGACGGACACAGTAAGAAGTGAGAAAGAGCATGCAAGCACACTGGCACAGAATGCAAAGGCAGACATGGAAAGAAACGAGTTAGAACATGAAGTACACTGGCACAGTATGCAGAGGCAGACACGTCAATAAGTGAGTAAGAACAGCCAAGTACAGTGGCACAGTATGCAGTGGCAGACATGGTAAGAAGCAAGTAAGAACATGAAGTATACTGGCACGGTATACAGAGACAGACACAGTAAGAAGCAAGTAGGAACATGAAGTAAAATAAAGGATTCCCTGACCACAAAAGTACACGTATCTGTGAGTATTACAGATAATATCTGTTCAAAAAATAATTGTCCGTATCTGCGCATCCAAAGTATGAGAAAGTCCTTATTTTTATTTTCTTAGTCCATAGATGTTCATGAAGACTTGTGGATACAGCAGTACAGTCTCGATACAGTACACAACAGCCAAACGCCAACACGTGTTTCGTCAAGGGACATTACCCAATGACTTCTTCAGGGCCTAAACTGTTCTCACTCTTAGTGTCATACAATCAGGTTCATATCAAGGACCTTGGTTATATAATTCTCCTTCAATTAGTATTTTAACTGTCCCAATAGTCACTGTCTTCCTTAATATAATTTTCTTGGTTAATAACACCTGGCAATATCAGCCTTCGCTCCAGTATGCAGTTAGCAGGCACATGCAGGTATCATCGCTAGGCATGCAGAGGATGGCCTCCAGTATGCAGTTAGCAGGCACATGCAGGTATCATCGCTAGGCATGCAGAGGCTGGCCTCCAGTATGCAGTTAGCATGTAAATGCAGGTATCATCGCTAGGCATGCAGAGGCTGGCCTCCAGTATGCAGTTAGCAGGCACATGCAGGTATCATCGCTAGGCATGCAGAGGATGGCCTCCAGTATGCAGTTAGCAGGCACATGCAGGTATCATCGCTAGGCATGCAGAGGCTGGCCTCCAGTATGCAGTTAGCATGTAAATGCAGGTATCATCGCTAGGCATGCAGAGGCTGGCCTCCAGTATGCAGTTAGCAGGCACATGCAGGTATCATCGCTAGGCATGCATAGGATGGCCTCCAGTATGCAGTTAGCAGGCACATGCAGGTATCATCGCTAGGCATGCAGAGGCTGGCCTCCAGTATGCAGTTAGCATGTAAATGCAGGTATCATCGCTAGGCATGCAGAGGCTGGCCTCCAGTATGCAGTTAGCAGGCACATGCAGGTATCATCGCTCGGCATGCAGAGGCTGGGCTCCGGTATGCAGTTAGCATGTACATGCAGGTATCATCGCTCGGCATGCAGAGGCTGGGCTCCGGTATGCAGTTAGCATGTACATGCAGGTATCATCCCTCAGCATGCAGAGGCTGGGCTCCGGTATACAGTTAGCAGGCACATGCAGGTATCATCCCTCAGCATGCAGAGGCTTGCCTCCAGTATGCAGTTAGCAGGCACATGCAGGTATCATCGCTAGGCATGCAGAGGATGGCCTCCAGTATGCAGTTAGCAGGCACATGCAGGTATCATCGCTCAGCATGCAGAGGCTTGCCTCCAGTATGCAGTTAGCAGGCACATGCAGGTATCATCGCTCGGCATGCAGAGGCTGGGCTCCGGTATGCAGTTAGCATGTACATGCAGGTATCATCGCTCGGCATGCAGAGGCTGACCTCCAGTATGCAGTTAACAGGTACATGCAGGTATCATCGCTCGGCATGCAGAGGCTGACCTCCAGTATGCAGTTAACAGGTACATGCAGGTATCATCGCTCGGCATGCAGAGGCTGGGCTCCGGTATGCAGTTAGCAGGTACATGCAGGTATCATCGCTCAGCATGCAGAGGCTTGCCTCCAGTATGCAGTTAGCAGGCACATGCAGGTATCATCGCTAGGCATGCAGAGGCTGGCCTCCAGTATGCAGTTAGCAGGAGGCTGGCCTCCGGTATGCAGTTAGCAGGTACATGCAGGTATCCTGGCTCAACATGCAGAGGCTGGGCTCCGGTATGCAGTTAGCAGGCACATGCAGGTATCATTGCTAGGCATGCAGAGGCTGGCCTCCAGTATGCAGTTAGCAGGAGGCTGACCTCCGGTATGCAGTTAGCAGGTACATGCAGGCATCATCGCTCGGCATGCAGAGGCTTGCCTCCAGTATGCAGTTAGCAGGAGGCTGGCCTCCAGCATGCAGTTAGCATGTACATGCCGGTATCCTGGCTCAACATGCAGAGGCTGGCCTCCGGTATGCAGTAAGCAGGTACATACATGTATCCTGGCTCAGCACGCTGAGTCTGACCTCCTCTATGCAGTTGCAGGTACATGCAAGTATCATCGCTCAGCATGCAGAGGTCAGTTTCTGCCGGTTATATTCCCCAAAGTACAGGTTGGGCTGCTTTGCTTTTGCTCTCTTTTTCTGCATCTGAACAAACGTCTCGTCATTTGTCTTCCCTAAACTATCTGGATGCTGATTCCTTGCAGCCTTTCCTCTGCCCAGCATTTACCCCTGAGATCCAATGCAAAGCCTCTGTCTGCTTCTCAGCCTTCATCACTGGATGTTACTTTGTGCTACATTCATCCAAGACAGAAAGGGGCATATGTACAAGCCCCTCTCGCCACAGGAATGTCACTTTTTGTGACGTCTCTGTGGCGATAGGGGCTTCGACTTATTTACAAGGCAGCGTTAGCCACTTAATGTGGCTTAACGCTGCCTTGTAGCTAAGGCCCCCTTTCACGCTATGCTTAGTGTGAAAGGGGTGGGCAGTGGGTGTTGGGGTGGGCCTACCACCGCAACTCCTATTGATATTGATGGTACCCTGATTTACAAGGGTGGCATAAACAGGAGGCAGCGCCAAAATTACGTTCTGGGAAAACCCGGTCTTAACTTGGCGAAATGAGGAGAAATGCTATATTTCTACTCATTTTTGCTTTTTACATGTGTGCTGCCTAGTGCAGCAGACATTCAAAAACAAAATGCCTTGGATTGTTTATGTGTAGGAAGGTGCCCCTTCCTGCACATAAACAATGTTTAGAAAAAATTGCATTCTGGGAGTTCCATGTGTGCTGCATTAAGCATCACACATAGAAGTGAAAACATGGCATTTCAAGATTGTTTATGTACAGGAAGAAGGACCTTCCTATACATAAACAATCTTTCTCCTGCACCAGACACCCTTGCACCATGGTGCAAGGGTGACTGTGTTGGCTCTACACTGCTAAGTATAGGGCAAGCGCAGGGGGAAATGCAAGGAGGCACCATATTCTTGTAAATATGGTGCAGACTTGCATTTCTGAAGTGGCGGAGTGAGGCCTTAAGCCCTGATGGGTAATGCCTCACTCCGTCACTTCTGTTGTACATATCCCCCAAAGTATCTACTTCCCTTAGAAATCAGAATCCTCCTGTTCAGTTTTCCCAGCAATTAAATCCTGTGAGGAGTCCTGATTCGTAATTAGGGGTCGATTAGGATCGTGGACGGACTTGCGTCCGTCCGCGACCCCAGAGCAGGAGGGAACCTCCGCATAGCATGCGGAGTTCCCTCCTGTGCAATTAGGATGTGACCGCCACCCTGGCGGTCAACTCCTCTATTTTTATCATTGCGGCGGGTGCAGCTTCAAGCTGCACCCGCGGCAATGTTCAAAATGCACGCATTGCATTTGCATGCAGTAAGAGGCAGGCACCGCGCGGTGCCTGCCGCTTTCTGCATGCAAATGCAGGGGTGTACCATAGGTACCCCCCATGTGCACTCCCCACCCCCCCTTCACCTAGGGGCCCCGCAACGGGCCCCCGCAGTGAAGTTCCGTATGCTTTTCCACGGCGGAAAACCCGCCGCGGAAAAGCATTATTTACATGCCATCCTAATATGGTGGACGGTGTCTGGAAGATACCGTCACCATATTAGAGCTTTTCCGCCGCGGTTGTAAGCTGACCGCGGCGGAAAAGCTGCGGACGGAAACCAGGACCCACCAGCCATCCTCATGTGGCGGTGGGTCTTTGGTCAGTCCGCTGCGGTTTTTCTGCATCCTCTGGGCCGGCGGTGGCTTTCGCCGGCCCCGAGGATGCGGAAAAACCGCAATCATAATGACCCCCTTAATTTGATATATATGACCCTGGAATTTTTTGTCACTTTTAGAACTGCCCTGGCCAGATACCAGGCACATTTTATTTATTGGTAATCAAAGGAAGAGTGTCCATAAAGACAAGGTATATAGAAAAGTGGTTGTCGCACGTGAAGTCTGAGGCCAGTTGTAAGTGGTCCGGTAGTAAGACCAATTTCATGAAAAAATTCACTGTTTTTTCAGGAAACCCTCACTCACCCTAGTGGTGACATGCTTCATCATCGGGTCCACCGGGAGAGATCGAGTACCTCCCCGGTGTGCTGCGACGCCAGGAGACTGCGGAGCAGGTTTTTGTGTGAAGATGAAGTGTGAAAAATAATGGGGTTAAAAATGTCAATGGTTGTGCCAAAAAAAACTTTATTCACTCGTCAACCTGACATATTAAAAGCTGGTTATGTGAAGGGAAACTAGCCAATTACATTATACTGGTGTTTACCCTGTGAAGAAGGTCAACATGTTTCTGCCCGTTCTATGTGTTATTTTACTGGGCTTTCATCAGGACCGGTAAGCGAGTGTGCCAATGACAGGAGGGGCGCGCTAAGGCCCGCCCTGCCAATGGTGGTGAAAGTTAAAAATAGCACTATGTGTAAAATGGTGCAAAAAAGAAGAAAAAACAAACTCATAAGTTGTGGGGTTTTACCTCTTTTGCGAGGAACCTAGGAGTCTGTAGGAAGAAAATGACAAACAGACAAACACAAACATAAACACAAAGATATAAAATCACTGGTTTGTGCATATGTACAGTGGCCATAAAGAGTGACTTTGTGGCATGACACGTGCTTGCATACCTATCAAGGGCCGTGGCCGGTATGCATGAGATGCGCTGTTGAGGTCGTGCCAAAATCCATGGTGGAGGGGCCTCAACTAGCACTGAAGAAATGTATTCAGCGTGGACTGTTGCATATGTGTAGTATAGCAACAGTGGTTAAACGAGAAGACTTATCGTGTCTAAGTCTATCTGTGAGGTAGTACAGGTAAGTAACACGCTACCTATGGTGGGGTGTCAGGGAATGAACCCCGAGGGAAGAGAACGTGAGAGCAGGGTTCCGGTGCAAAGCGCCGTGACACTGCTGGCCGTGGTATATAATTTAACCAAGCACACAACCCTAAGTACAAGATATAGGAAAATGTCCTCACTTGCAAAGAAATAGATCCACGCCCCATAGAACTCAGGAGGGGGGTGGGAGCGACGATGGCACACCCTGTTAATAAAGGGGAGAGAAACAAATACACACAAAGGAGGTTTTTAGAACTGGCAAGGTCCCATTCATACAACTTATCTTCTGTGAAGATGTCCCAAAGTAAGGTCTCTTACGCCCGCAACGCTCAGCACCCGCTCGGCACCTAGCAACAACCACGGAAGTACCACTCACGTGTGTAACCACTTACAGTACCCTCTCAGACACAGTCAAAAAATCCATCAATAAGAATTGGAGAACCATCACAAGCAACTTGAGTAACTGGGAAAAACCCCTTTTCTCCTTCAAGAAAGGCAGGAGTATAAAAGATGCCCTGGTGCATACAAGACCATTATCAGCCCCTATTGCAAACACTGCTACCAGGTCTATTACAGATGCTTGGCACCTACCCCCAGTTACAGGTCATTTTCCATGCACAGACTGCAGTGTCTGTCATCTCACCACTCACTCTAAACAACTTAACTTGGAACCTGGTAAAGTGTGGACGCAAAAATCCCACACAAACTGCAATTCAACAAATGTGATTTACTTGATCACCTGCCCCTGCGCAAAACGCTACGTGGGGATGACCACCAGGAAAGTTAAGACGCGCATTGGTGAACACCGCAGCAACATTCGATGCAAAAAAATTACCACTAAACTTAGTGAACACTACCTACAAGCCAATCATACTCCGAATGATATGACCTGGACAGTGATCGAACAGGTCAATTGTGTAAAAAACAGAGACAATATATTGTTTGAAAAGGAACAGCGCTGGGTCTATCGACTCAGCACTCATATTCATGGACTAAATGACCAAATTCCGTGGACCAGCGTCCTAAAACATTAATTAACCTTAGTTCTCTTGTTATCTCCCATCTCTGCTGTTAATACCACAACTATACTTGTTGGCTCTGACTGTTCACACAAGAGTTGACATGAGCATTTTTCAACCTATTATTTTCACGTCTGACATTCGAATCAGCCATACATTATTAGGGATTCCACACTAAGGCTGTTCCTTTAAAGTTCCACCTTAACTGGGCAAGATATGCTGGCCATACCTGCCCCGCAATGTTCTATCTGTTTACAAGGGCGGACCCCGCCCACTCCATGACCGAGGCTTGCATTCCAGCATAGCTTGCGTTGCAAGCCTCGTCTTCATTTCAGGAAACCACTCGGGGCTCCGCGTCCTCTCGCGGGACTACGCGAGCATCAAACCAAGCCTCGTGTTCATTGCCGGTCCCCGATTGGCTTAAACGCTTCTGATTCCAAGCCTCGCTGGGATCGAAGGACTCCGATTGGCCCGCGCGCAGTCACCGCTCCTTAAACGCCTTGCTCGCCCTTCGCAAAGGATCCACGAGATCCAGCGAGGGTGCAGCTAGGTGCCGAGCGGGTGCTGAGCGTTGCGGGCGTAAGAGACCTTACTTTGGGACATCTTCACAGAAGATAAGTTGTATGAATGGGACCTTGCCAGTTCTAAAAACCTCCTTTGTGTGTATTTGTTTCTCTCCCCTTTATTAACAGGGTGTGCCATCGTCGCTCCCACCCCCCTCCTGAGTTCTATGGGGCGTGGATCTATTTCTTTGCAAGTGAGGACATTTTCCTATATCTTGTACTTAGGGTTGTGTGCTTGGTTAAATTATATACCACGGCCAGCAGTGTCACGGCGCTTTGCACCGGAACCCTGCTCTCACGTTCTCTTCCCTCGGGGTTCATTCCCTGACACCCCACCATATGTAGCGTGTTACTTACCTGTACTACCTCACAGATAGACTTAGACACGATAAGTCTTCTCGTTTAACCACTGTTGCTATACTACACATATGCAACAGTCCCCGCTGAATACATTTCTTCAGTGCTAGTTGAGGCCCCTCCACCATGGATTTTGGCACGACCTCAACAGCGCATCTCATGCATACCGGCCACGGCCCTTGATAGGTATGCAAGCACGTGTCATGCCACAAAGTCACTCTTTATGGCCACTGTACATATGCACAAACCAGTGATTTTATATCTTTGTGTTTATGTTTGTGTTTGTCTGTTTGTCATTTTCTTCCTACAGACTCCTAGGTTCCTCGCAAAAGAGGTAAAACCCCACAACTTATGAGTTTTTTTTTTTCTTTTTTGCACCATTTTTACACATAGTGCTATTTTTAACTTTCACGACCATTGGCAGGGCGGGCCTTAGCGCGCCCCTCCTGTCATTGGCACACTCGCTTACCGGTCCTGATGAAAGCCCAGTAAAATAACACATAGAACGGGCAGAAACATGTTGACCTTCTTCACAGGGTAAACACCAGTATAATGTAATTGGCTAGTTTCCCTTCACATAACCAGCTTTTAATATGTCAGGTTGACCAGTGAATAAAGTTTTTTTTGGCACAACCATTGACATTTTTAACCCCATTATTTTTCACACTTCATCTTCACACAAAAACCTGCTCCGCAGTCTCCTGGCGTCGCAGCACACCGGGGAGGTACTCGATCTCTCCCGGTGGACCCGATGATGAAGCATGTCACCACTAGGGTGAGTGAGGGTTTCCTGAAAAAACAGTGAATTTTTTCATGAAATTGGTCTTACTACCGGACCACTTACAACTGGCCTCAGACTTCACGTGCGACAACCACTTTTCTATATACCTTGTCTTTATGGACACTCTTCCTTTGATTACCTGTAAATTGTTTGGGGACTAAGAGTGCCCTTCAAACCCTCTCTCTCCTTTTGTTGATACACATTTTATTTATTATCTGCAAAATCCATCTGCACATCCCCTCTCATCAATCAAATATCCTAGGACAGTTATACAGCACAGGCTGCTTCATGAGAAGCGTCCAGGCGCTACATCCAGATAAAACTCTACTCTCTAGTGCTGGGCAGCGGACATTACTGCCTAGTATCCTTCCTCAACAGGGATTCCTTCCTTTGGACAAGGTGCAGAACCTTTGCTGTAAGAACCCAGGGGCTTATTTACAAGGGGATTGCGCCACTGGAACGTCACTTTGACCGAATCATAATAATGCTAAATGCCCTGCGCTTTAAGAAACTAAACGAGCAGAGCACATCCGATAATCAGTCAAATGAGCAAAGAAAAATAGGACTAAATACAGAAAGGACCACAAGCATCTTGCCCTCTCTAAGCAACAAGCAATAATGTCTAGAATTGGAATTAGAATGAGAAATTAGAGGAAGAATTAGAAAAGTCTTTTCCCCAAATAGCACATATTTTATATTTTTCCGGAAAATACACACATTCACAGCAGGAAATCAGAAAGAGAGGCAGCACCAACATTATACCAGCGCAGCAAAACAACTGTCTCTGTTACATTCAAAACAATACAAACTCGAAGATTATTTTCATTGGCTGTAAATTACATTATTTGTTCAACAGAAGAAATCATACAGTTTATTAATGCAAAAACTTGAGAAACTGCGCATTCATAATAACTGAGGTTTTGCTCACAGACTTGTAATGCTGCAACATAGGTACACCCCTTCCCAAAGAAACCAGAGATGTGTGATCTTTGCACACAAGGTCAGAGACCATGGGTGGAAGCGTCATTTCGATGATTTTCTGAAAACAAATAAAATTCATGAACGAGCGCAGCTTGTGAACAAAAAGCAAACATGCACTTTTCTGAAATGTGACAGGCACTCGTGTTAGAGGCTAGTTATGGTTGAGTGGTGTGACTCACTGGTTAGAGGCGGCAGACCCGGAAGATTTCTCCCCAGGAAAGCTAACATACTCCTCTTAGGTATTGCGGAGTCTAAATACTCAACATGCGTTAGCCGTAAGCTGCACCGCTCGTCTAGAGGTAGAAGGCCCTTTCTCGTGCCGCCTCTGTCACACTCAGTTCTCTATGCAACTGACAAAGACACATCGTAGAAATTGTTCTAATCCTATGATATCCACTTTATCGCAAGTTGCAGATGCCCTTCCACTGGGGAGGAAAAACATCTTATGTAATATTAGGTCCCTTTCGAAACATACCGCAGAGGTCTGGGAAATTATCTCTTCCAAACAACCTGAGGTGTGTTATTTCACGGAAACGTGGCTCAAACCACACTGTATTCCTGCTATAACTCTTGCTATCCCTTGTAACTATAAAATACTTAGATTAGACCGTCCTTTGAAAACTGGTGGTGGGATTGCTATTGTATATAAAGAAGAGCTGATAATTTGTGTCTTAGAGGAACTCAGCTCCCCTGATATTGAAATTTTAGTCTTTAAAATACAGACATCCCCTAAAGAAAACTATAGAGGCGCCCTAGTTTATCGGCCACCTGGTCCCTACGAGGATTTCACCAACATCTTGGTTGAATTACTCGCCCCACATATCAATAATGACAGTGAGTTTATATTAGTTGGAGATTTTAATGTGCACAGTGAGAAATTAGATTGTAATGAGGCACAATCTTTAATAACAGACCTATCATCCTTAGGTTTAATATTGAGGAATAGCGGACCTACCCATCAGGCAGGTCATACCTTAGACCTGATCTTTTTTAATGTCCCGCCTGTTTTTTTTCCCGCCTGCTACTCAGGTGAGTTGGACTGACCATTTTATTGTGGAATTCATTACCCCCTTTCAAGCTCCCACTCCTTTATGCCCCAGCTCTTTACCTTGCATCCATAGACAGTGGCATAAAGTCACCAACTCTACTTTTAGAGAAAATTTTAATCCCCCTATCCTACTAACTTTGGATAACATTGAAACTGCTCTTAAGAAATACGAAGGAGAAACCATGAAAGTCATAGATAAAATTGCCCCACTAAAACATTTTAAATCTAGGCCTGCCAAAAAGCAAGAAATGTGGTTCTCTGATCATTTAAGAACACTTAAATTAGGGGCTAGGAAATTAGAAAAAAGATGGAGAACATCCCATCTTTTAGAGGATAAGAATAAATACTGGGGCGCATTATCCTCTTACCATAAAGCGATTCGTCTTGCACGAAAAGCACATATTGCATCACAAATATAGGAGGCAGGGAACTCCCCCAGGGTTCTTTTTCAAATTTTGCAAACATTCGCTAAACCCACTGCATGCGAAGCCCCCGACATGTCATCCCAACAGTTGTGTGATGAAATTTCCTGCTTTTTCACTGATAAAATCAATAAAATCTATGATAAAATAGTGTGCACAAATCAGGCTACACTTTCAAACTTAGTACCCCCCCTGAATCTCACAGAATCTATATCGGATGCACACTCTCTAGACATTTTTCCCCTTATTTCGTTACAAGAAACGTCTAATTTTATAAAACAGATTAAAAGTGGGAGTCCAGAGGATACTATCCCCGCCAGGTTAATGCCTGCATTGGATGAACAACTATGCCCGACAATCACTGAATTAGTAAACCTTTCACTTATTTCAGGCACTGTCCCTAAGGAATGGAAGCAAGCTCTTGTCAGACCCATAAGAAAAAACACTGCCTTACCGTGGTCTGACTTAACTAATTTAAGACCTATTTCCCTATTACCATTTTTAGGGAAACTTATAGAAAAGCATGTGAATCGCCACCTATCCGGACATATTGAACTTGTAAAGGCTCTGGATGACTCCCAATCAGGATTCCGCCCCAAATACAGTACAGAATCCACTCTACTGTCTGTTACTGATGACCTCCACGCTTACCAGGACAAGGGCCTCTCAGTCATCTTGGTTCTATTAGGTCTATGGGCAGCGTTCGACACCGTGTCTCATACCATCTTGACTCAACGGTTGTCGAACGCTGGCATTAAGAACAAAGCCCTTGACTGGTTAAAGAGTTTCCTATCTGATCGCACCCAGAGAGTCACCATGGGTGCGTATCTCTCAGCGGAAATAGAGATTTCTAAGGGGGTGCCACAGGGCTCATGTTTGAGCCCCACTCTTTTTAATATCTATGTGGCACCCCTGGCAGGAGTATTGCGTAGGTACGGCTTTGTCCCCGTATCATACGCAGATGATACACAGCTCCTCTTTCCCTTCAAAACTCTTTCCGCTGAGGTTAGGAACTCTTTCTCTTCAGGCATGAAAGAAGTGGCAAAATAGATGTCTACTAACTATCTCCAATGTAATGTCAGCAAAACGGAGGTCATGTTGTTTGGGGAGGCTAAAATACTGTGGACTCTGGAATGGTGGCCATCAGAACTAGGAGCAGTCCCTGAACCTAAACAGGTCGTGAAGAATTTGGGAATTCGGCTCGATCACGACCTGTCACTAAAACAACACACCAGCTACATTTCAGGGATATGCTTCCATACCATCAGTCTGCTCCGCAAAGTTTTTCCACTTCTACCTGACTCTGTTAGGAAAACACTTGTTCAAGCACTGATCCTTAGTCGGATCGATTATTGTAACGGTTTGTTACTTTCTGCGAACGAAGGAGTGTTGGCTAAGTTACAAGTCATTCAGAACACGGCAGCCCGCCTTGTTCTGAATGCCCCTCCGAGAACTGCCTCCAAGCCCCTCCTTAAACAATTACATTGGCTTCCAATCCGACAAAGAGCAAAATTTAAAATATGCTGTTTGATCCATAAGTGCTCGAATGGACAGGGGCCGATCTATCTTGAGCGGAAATTTGTTCCTTATGTTCCAGTACGATCCCTCAGATCAAGTAACGATCTTCTCCTCGTGGTCCCCCGTGTCAAAAAGGTCAGACACGGAGGTAGAGCCCTGTCCACCACTGGTCCCAAGCTGTGGAACAAACTTCCCCTGGCTTTAAGACAATGTAAAGAACATCTAACATTCCGCAAACTCCTAAAAACTGTTTTGTTTAAAAATGAAATTTAATTCCATCTCCATACCATGCTTGCTGTTTTACCGGTTTCAAAAAAAGAGCAGAGATACTCCTGCTGGAGTGGATTCAAGCACTATATAAACCAACAAATAAATAAATAAAGAAGTCGGCCCGGTACCAGGGTTCGATTCCCGACGCGGCAGGGTCTTGGGCCATGGTCAGAGGACTCGATAATTCTCGCCTCGGTGCCTACTCCAACCATGGGTCCCACTCAGCAACTCTGGGCAATAGCTTGCTTAATTTCCACAATGGCCCCATCAGCGCCGGGGAATGCTTGTCTTCACCTTGGAGATGCCCAGGAGGGACCATCTCACAAGGAAAGCCAGGATGGGTTCCCCAGCGGTATATAGCGCCGGGACGCCCCTTTGCTGGGGCAGCTGTGCGCTTTACAAGTATACGACATTTAACATTCATGCTAACTAAACCAAAGCTATGTTAAGCACTATTTTTAATCAAATATTTTACTTTCACAACCGCATTTTAGTGAGTTTGGAAAAATCCCTTGTTATAGGGATGCAGTGATAATTTTGCAACAGGCATTCGCAAAAGAGGAGAATTTTGCTTAATCCGTGTTTGCGGATATGGTGTTTTTGTAGTAACCAGTGATTTTGAGACATAGATGGAGAGGATTTTACTGTTAAAGTATTTCAGAAATGCATTCTATTTACTAGTTGAATGATCAGAGAGAGTTTGGCAACAGGGGAGACACTGATGTGGAGGAATTGGAACCATGTTCGTGGCCTACATGTTTGGGATTACAAAAAAGTAAATGATGTGGAGTCAGGTTCAAAATACTTTATTCGGTTAAAAACAGAGAATAACCATAAAAGTAGCATGAAAAGGTACAATTTACAATGGGTCAGGTGATCATTAATTAAAATCTCCAAAAAGAAGAAACACATAAGAAGACACCCGAAAATGGATACATATATACAGCATAAAAGATTAATTGATTTGGATGGATTTACCACACTTAAAAACTGATTAAAAAAATTCAGCAAGTGATGCTACCATAAAAACAGTTTCCATTTTCTGACACTCTAAAAACGCTAAGCGGCATCTATATACGTTTAAATCTCTGAGACTGGGAATAATAAGTTTTCTTCTTTAAAAAAGATAAAATTTACAAAAGAATAAAATATGCCTATCGGATTGTGGGGACACATCATCACATGGGCAGGGACATAAGTCTTTCGCCCAACAATTCATCACAGGAAAAGATAATAACCTAAATGCAATGTTAAATCTAAACCGGGTTAAAAGGAAACGTTCATGGTTGGACATATATAATGATAGGTATGGCTGTAATTTCTCTCCATTTGTAATTGCTTGGTGAGCAAAAACCGTCTTTTTTTTCACCTCCTCCGTTTGTCTTTTGACCCTGAGGTGAGCAATACACAGATTTTTCAGACCTCTTCTTGATATATGTGCCATCGATGACGGGTCCTCAAAGTATTGAGCACAACTTAATTCTTCAAGAAAGTTTCTGACATAACATATCCATTTTGAAATTGTTAATATTGTCCAGTGCAAGAATGTCCTTTAAAAAAGCCCGGTTAACCACGCAATCTTCATTTGTCCAAACCCTGTGCCAAAGTAAGATTGGCTGAATCATGATTATATCAGTCACAAACACCACACCCAATTCAGCATGGCATATAAGGGTCGCAGTGCTCTCAGGGACGGACAGAATGTGGCGTAAAAACTTATTTTCCATGGTTTGAATTGAACTGACATTCGAGTAACCCCACAATCCTGAGCCATAAGTGGCTACGGCTATGCAAGTAGCATTATAAATAGTTAAAATTTCCTTTATGGGTTTTTTTCCTAGCTTTTTCATGGAACACTGTAAAGCCATAATAGTTTTGGAGAATAGCAGGGTTCTAGCATTAATTGCAGAAGTCCATGAGCCACTTTCATGAAACAAAATGCCCAGGTATGGGAAAGTAGCGGTCTTCTCTAAGGGATTGCAATTTATAAAAATTGGCTTCAAATGCCTGGTTGTTCTTGTCCCACAATACATAGACAGTGTTTTGGAGCAGTTAATTTTCAAGTCCAAGCTAAGCATGAAGCTATTAAAAGATGTAACCAAAGTTTGAAGTGCCATTGGGGTGCGTGCCATCAGGACTGCGTCGTCAGCGTACAGCAGGGCAGGGACAGGCCTCTCGCCCACCATAGGCATGTCCCTGCCCTCCTGCACGAGGCGACGCTCCAAACCATTTGTATATAGCAGAAATAGAAAAGGCGCTAAAACGCACCCTTGGCGTACACCACGACCAATCCCAAAGTGTCTGCTACATTCTCCCTCTTTCCCATACCGAACAGTTGCAGTAGCCCCAGAATATAAATCTCTCAGGAAGCATATAATAGCATTGTCTACCCCCAATTCAGCCATAATTGCCCACAATTTATTGTGTGACACACAGTCAAAAGCTGATGATAAATCAACAAAAGTGAGGTATAGACGTTGTTTTTTAACCCTTATATACTTCTGTTGCAAGATAAACAAATTTAGTCCTTGCTCTATAGTCCCTAAACCCCTTTGGAACCCATATTGAAAATCACTTAGCACCCCATTTTCTTCTGCCCAGCTTTGCAATTTAACTAAAACCACTCTCCCAAGAATTTTTATGGAGGAGTCCAATAAAGAAATTGGCCTATAACATGTGCAGTTCTGCCTGTCACCTTTCTTAAAAATCGGGACTATAATAGATGTAAACCAGGTAGGGATTAAACCTTTTGCCAAGGCAACATTGAAAAGCTGGACTAGCAATGGCCCCATAAATCAGTATTAGCCTTATAAAGGTCGGCTGGTATACCATCCGGTCCAGCCGCCTTACCCCCCTTAGTCGCCTTCAGGCTCGCAAGAACTTCAGGTAGAGTTACAACCTATGCTTTTGGTGGATCTAGATTTACCATTGTAAGGTCATAACCTGTATCGGGCACTGGTTCAACGGCCCTATAAAGGGAGGAAAAATGAGCCACCCACTCATCTTCTGTAACGGCGATATCCATGCGTGCTTTTTATCATACAGGAGCGGTGTGTTTATAACCCTCCAGAAGGCGGCCGAGTCCTTTGATTGTGACGCCGAACATAATTCATCCCATGCATCCCTTTTGATCAGGTCCTTCCTATTCTTCAGTACAGTGTTGTAATCCCTCCTCAATTCTCTAATTAAAATTACATCCCGTGGTCTTCTGTGAATCGCGTGTCTAAGCTTTGTTAAGGCTTTAGTGCACATCTTGTCAAACCATTTCCTATTAGATTTTAGGGAATTTTTTCTTGTAACCCACAGAACCTCCTTAATTGTAGTAGCAATATTATTAAAATGAAATAAAATTTCGTTACTCTCAGCATACTCGTTCAAACAGATCGAAAAGCTATCCATACACTTACTCATCAATTTGGACAAAAAGTCATCCGGGACCACTTTACTCCATTTAAGAGTATAACCATTTTGGGAACCTAGCTTCACATCCTGCACCATGTACTTAGAACTTACTACATTATCGGATGGAACGAATAGGTTCTCCATTTTTAATACTGTGGGAGGTGGTCACTCAGAGGTAAGTCCATTATGCTAGAGCTAATCAATCTTCCAGCAGAGCTATTTGTACACAAGCTAAAATCAATAATAGTCGAAGCCCCCCGACCCACAAAAGTTGGGACAAATGGCATTGTGTGGTTGGCTAACTCATTTGTAAATCCAAAATCAAAATTAAAAAGCATCTCATTTAGTGAATCACCAAGTAGGGTATGTTCAAAGTGCGTCAAATTAATGTCCTGTTCTAACATGAGGCCGCATATACCCTTATGGCCCTTTTTACACAATGTACAATTAAAATCACCCCCCCATAATATCATTACTTGCCCCTTTTTTTATCAATTTCAAACTGCATATCCACAGTTATTTCGGCGAGTACTTCCTTAATCATGCTACTTGAAAAATTGTTATAAAAATTTAACAGGACAATCCTTGGACCCTGCCTTACATCTATCACTATTTTCTGATAGTAACTGGATCCAGGAGAAAAAGAAATCTTATCATAAACTAGCAGGTTAGATATATACATAGTCAATCCACCCTTGGGTCTTCCATATGAACCCCCCACCGCAGGAGTAAAGTAGGTTTTATAGCCATTTAGATGTATCGGTGCGGTGGCCCAGGTTTCTTGTAAAGCTAGTATGGCTACACCAGAAATTACGTCATCCCATGATGGATTGAGGATTTTTTGTTTTAAGCCTGCCACGTTCCAAAAAACCACTTTACAAAGTTCTTCTATGGGTAACACTTATTCAATAACCCCAGCTTGACCGCCCTGACTTCCTTGTGTTATCTCGGCCACCGCTCGAATTTCGTGTGTCACCTCATACCGTGGTAGATTAATCCCACCCAAGTTTACAGGCATAGGGGCCTTAAGAACCTCTTTTGACTCGGGGAGTCAATCCACCATTTCCAGGCAGTCAAACCGGTTATAACACGGAGTGATCGGAGGAAATTGCTGGTTACCAAACCAACCCGGGTCATACCTTTGCGGTGGAAAGTGAGGAGTCCTCCCCCTATATTTCACTACGTTCCACCCGTCTTCAATTCCCGCTCCCCATTGTGTATTATGTTGATTCCTATCAAAGTCCGCACCATTTCCGCCTCTTTGATGTCGGTTGTCCCTAGTCCAACTCCATCTATTGTCCGGATGTTCCCCATCAGGGTAGAAATAAGATAATGCCCTGGCCACAATGGACAGGCCATGGTTTCTTGGGGCCCTCATTGTGATATATTCGGCGGTGCTTGGATTCTCGAAGGTTATTACCACACAGTCGCCCTGTGCCCTTTTTTTATTATACCCAATCCATGGTACCCGTTCAACCATTAGAATATTACTTCTGATGGCTGGTGAGAGAGGGTAATTATTATTCAGCCAATGGATGATCTTATTTACAAGTGCCCCATTATTTTCAGTTGATTGTGGATCCAGTTCAGGCACTCCAGTAAGAATCACAACATACGGTGAGGCTTTTGGGGGTAACTTTATACTTCTACGCACTTCCCTTTTAGGTAGTTGGTCTTTGTCCTGTAATGAGTTAGGAGTTTGTAGAACTGGTGCCTCTTTATCAGTTGGAGCCAGAGTCTTAGGTTTTGAAGCACTTTTTGACGGTTGGTTATTAGGGAGTTTTCCTTTTTCGGCATTAATTGTACTTAAAGAAGTATTATTTGGGAGACTCTTTGTCAATGTAGGGCCGGGTTTATTTAGTGTTGTTACAGTAACTTTAGACTTGGGCACACTAGCAGTGAGTACTTGTTTAGCCAAATTCTCCAGCTGGGTTTTTGTGTCTTTTTTCAGGTCCTGTATTTGTTTCTCCAGCTCCTTCAGAAGTTCTATCACTGGGGCTAATAGAGTTTTCATTGAGGATTCCAATAGATATAACATTGTACTCTTTCTTACCCTGCTAGCATTAAGGCTATCCTCAGCTGCGCTATTCCCAGAGGTATTAGAGATTAAATCGGCCATCGAGTCATCCAGGATGGTATCATCCGGGATGGTTAGACGCACAATATTAGGGGGGAGAGGATCTTCTCCTTGTGTATCGTTATCATTAACAGAAAGTACATTACTTGTGTCTGTTAGTAGATCTTTACCACCTGCATTGATGTGCGTATTTTGAATAGTCCTCTTTTTGGGTATTGCCCCTTCCTTTAGCCCCTGTGTCACCACATTTTTAGGTCTCGCCTGTCGATGCGCATGCGCATCGAGCAAGGCGAGAGTATTGGCACTTATCCGCTCTTTATCCACACTGCAAGGAATCGTGGCGATTCCTTGCAGTGCACGAGAAATTTAAGCTCAATGCGCATGCGCATTGAGCTTAAATGCGCGTGCCACATGCCCCCAGCCGCCTGCCTTGCCTACTCTCTCTCACAGCCTCCCCCAGCTCCGCCCCCTCACTACTTGATTGCACGGCCGCTAGGCCGTGCCTCCCCTACTCTCCTCCCCCCTCCTCCTCTCCTCCCCTGCCATGCCCCTGATCTAGATTGTCCCCGTGTCCCTCTCCGCCCCCTCACTACTTGATTGCACGGCCGCTAGGCCGTGCCTCCCCTACTCTCCTCCCCCCTCCTCCTCTCCTCCCCTGCTATGCCCCTGATCTAGATTGTCCCCGTGTCCCTCTGGGTCGTTGCTATGTATTTTTTGTTCATTTTTCCTGTGCTTGTCTGTCCCTTTCTATCTCGCTCAATCTGTCTCAGTACACTTCTGCTAATCACACATCACAGCGGCAGCTGCGTGACACGAGGAAGGGCACTGTAGGCGGAAACGGTGTGCTTAGGTTTACAGGTCAAACTCCTAGTAGCGCATAACGATCAAACTCTTAGAACTGCAGGGTGCTCAGGCACCCGAAACTGATAAGAACTTATAATATTGGAATTGCCATTGTTTCGTAATCCGGGCAATTGGAAACGCTTCACTGCCATACGTTTTTATTTGTAAATGTGAATTTGCTGCATTAGCCGCACAATCCACTATCTGCTGCATACTTTGGAGATTTCAGCGAAAATATAGATGCAACTGCAGATTATTAACCATGCTTAAGACATCAAAGGTTGCTGCTCCCCGTCTGCCCCCCCCCGCCCCCCCAACCCCAGCAATGCCGACAGCTTGTTTCTTATTCTATTCCGACTTCATCCACTTCTGTTTCGAGATGAACACTGCATACATATTGCCACCGGCTTGTTTTACTCCATGCCTCCCTCCAGACAAAGCAACCATTTGCTAATCAGCCTTGGCCCTTCTCCAATAGGTACCATCACCCCCAACCGCACATCGATTTCGGCCTTTTTATATCCCATTAGTGATGTGCAACTTGTATCCGCTGGCACAGCGAGCATTTTATATCCATGGTCCCGAGTCCGATGTCTGCCGCCATTAGGACTGCTTACAGACAGGCTATATATATATATATTAACCACTGTACAGAAGAGGCCATTAAAATAAAATATTTTCCAGTATCTTCATTCCTCCGTCTTTATTACCCACTTTTTCTTTTCCTCATGCATTGTTCTCCCTACTGGCTAGGTTGTTTTTTTTCATCCCTTCCCCATCGCTCTCTTCCCCGTCCCCTTTTCTCGGCAGTCCCTTTCGCCTACCGCGGTATTTCCTCCTTCGTCTTAATGCCTTGCCCTGGGCCTCTTTCCCTGGGTTCATTAGTGCTGGGCGCACTGAGGCGTGAGAGGCCGCTGCTCCCATTCGTCTCATGGTCCGGCATTCAGCACGCGGCCAGGCTTCGGCTGCAGTAACACCTGAGTCTCCTCCCGTGGGGCCAGGATTTTATCTTGTTAGTGGTTGCTGTAGGTTAAGTCACTTTTGTCGAAGAAGGTGTAAATGTGCACTTTCTCTGCCACAAAAATGGATAACATAGCTTAAGCAGCAGCAATCTGCTTTTAACTAAAGTCCTAGCAGTAACTTTTTTATCAATTACTCCAAATTACAGTAGAGCATTCTTATGTTCTCTGCATCTTTAGCGAAGGACAAACTTCCATATAGCAAACAAATGCCCTGCAGCGCTGTTTACTGTCTGCAAGAAACATTCCTTTTTCTAATCTATCACACCATCTATGTGTGATCTCAATTAGCCGCTAAAACAAGCTTATCTCGTTCGTATACCTCAAGCTGCGCCTTTACCCCTCCTCGTAAATGCTTCCATGACAATTGCAAACAGCCAGACTGAAAGGCGCCCTTGGCGCATATGCCCGGTACATTTCCGCAAATCTTGCAATACTTTTAGATCAATGCCAAACCACTACAACCAATACTCTTACGACACGTTCGATTATTGTACAAACAGCCATCTTAAACTAGGAACAAAGCTACAATAACAATCTTGTCACCGGACATTACCCCGCACGGCACGGGCAGCACGAGCCTTCTGCTAATGCACCTTTTATTGTGCCTTTAAATACAAATTATTTCTTCCATACTTTTCACAAGCTATACACGGGTTTTGCAGCACTTTTCCCACTAATTCCCATGATAATTTGTAACCCATACTACACAAAATACAATTTGATCATTGCTTCCTCGCTTGTCTCACCACCCATCTCCACCTTCCTCCTTCCATCACGTCACTAGCGATTATAACTATACACATGCATTGTACCAATTTCAAGTCCTTTACTACAACAATGCTCACATTTATACCCCATGTCCTGTCGCTAAAAATACAACCATGTTTACACTAGTTGCAGTACGTACAAATATTTTAAAATGACCCATTACTCACCCTCACTCACCCTCACCCTCACTCACCCTCAACCCCTCACCCACCCTCACCCTCAACCCCTCACCCTCAACCTCAACCCCTCACCCTCAACCCCTCACCCTCACTCACCCTCAACCCCTCAACCTCAACCACTCACCCTCACTCACCCTCACCCTCACTCACCCTCACCCACCCTCACCCTCACTCATCCTCACCCTCACTCATCCTCACTCACCCTCACCCACCCTCAACCACTCACCCTCACCCACCCTCAACCCCTCACCCTCACTCACCCCCTCACCCTCACTCACCCTCAACCCCTCACCCTCAACCCATCACCCTCACTCACCCTCACCCACCCTCACCCTCACTCACCCTCAACCCCTCACCCTCACTCACCCTCAACCCCTCACCCTCACCCACCCTCACCCTCACTCATCCTCACCCACCCTCAACCCCTCACCCTCACTCACCCTCAACCCCTCACCCTCACTCACCCTCACTCACCCTCACTCACTCTCACTCACCCTCACTCACCCTCAACGCCTCACCCTCACTCACCCTCAACACCTCACCCTCACTAACCCTCACTCACCCTCAACCCCTCACCCTCACTCACCCTCACTCACCCTCAACCCCTCACCCTCACTCACCCTCAACCCCTCACCCTCACTCACCCTCAACCCCTCACCCTCACTCACCCTCAACCCCTCACCCTCACCCTCACTCACCCTCAACCCCTCACCCCCTCACCCTCACCCCCTCACCCTCAACCCCTCACCCTCACTCACCCTCACTCACCCTCACCCTCACTCACCCTCAACCCCTCACTCACCCTCACCCACCCTCACCCTCAACCCCTCACCCTCACTCAGCGCAACCACAGCATCTTCACTAAATATATTTAATACACTTTAAGCTATTGGCAATATAAAATAAAATCCATTTTATTTACGTATTAATTATTGTTTTTTAAAGCCATTGATTTTTTTTATATCAATACATATAAGTCACATATAAGTCCCGTTAATACAAAACATGTTGCTTTACAAATGCTAGAGGTGTCACATTTAGAAAAATTATAACTATTGGCTTTGTAAAGAAGAAAGCTATTAATTTAGCTATTTAGAAAAAACAACACATAAATAAAAAACAAAAAAATAATTAACACCTATAGCTCAAACTTTCCTACTGCGAGACCTATTGCATTTCCAATGCTTGTTGTCTTTAGGGGTCGCTACTGTATGTATCAATACACTAGTAGATGCCTGGGTAGATGGTAAGATTGGAGCTAGGGGAGCCTGAGTGGAGTTAAGATTAGGTGTTACAAGGGGAGATTGCAAAACCGCTGTACTTGTCCCCTCCAAATGCAATATATCATTCTCTCCTCTATTTGGGCTCCGTACATTAGCAAAATGGCCCATAGAAGACCTCTTGGCATGTTCCAAATCCTGCGATACCCTTCTTTCCATCAGAGAAATCCCTTCATCAATCAGTATGTGGGTTCTGACAATAAAATCATCCAGGGTGCCTGTTAATTTCTTCCCCCCTGCTGCTGCCCTACTTCTGGTTTCACGCATCTCCATGCTGTAATTAGAAACACTTACTTATATGTCCGTGAAACAGGAAACCCCAGCCAATCAATGCAGTAACTATACAGTAAGGGGATGTATTAAGCGTCTTACCACGGCACACCCAGATTTTGTGTCACGTAGATGGCCCAGAATCGGGAATAAATAACCCAACAATTTATTTGGGCAGAGTGAATGGCCCTGCCCGGCCTGCTCAGGCCGATGAGGGCCGTAGAGGGCCCGCCCTTTGCCCGGGCTTGGCCCCGGGCACTCCCACGCGCTCCCGCGTTACGCAGTCAGATCTGAAAAATAGTCACACGGGTGTGGAAAGGCGGGGCCGGGCGATGGAGTCAGCCCAGGTGTGTGTGCGTGCGGAGGCTCCTGGGACACTGAGTCCCTGCCCAGTTCACTCCGACTTCGCACTCTCCCCCTTAGTACACACAGTCACCTCCTCAGGGGCACTGGACGATGCTGCACCCGCGCAGCGGTTTTCCGAACAGCAAACAATCAGCAGAGCTGGGACCGACATCACACAGTCCTCAAAGCAGGTTCCCAGTGAGCAGGAGATCCGCTGGCCTTTTCTCTGGTGCGAGTGCGGGAGGGCGGGGCCGGGGGATGGAGTCAGCCCAGGTGTGTGTGCGTGAGGAGGCTCCTGGGACACTGAGTCCCTGCCCAGTTCACTCCGACTTCGCACTCTCCCCCTTAGTACACACAGTCACCTCCTCAGGGGCACTGGACGATGCTGCACCCGCGCAGCGGTTTTCCGAACAGCAAACAATCAGCAGAGCTGGGACCGATATCACACAGTCATCAAAGCAGGTTCCCAGTGAGCAGGAGATCCGCTGGTCTTTTCTCTGGTGCGAGTGCGGGAGGGCGGGCCGGGCGATGGAGTCAGCCCAGGTGTGTGTGCGTGCGGAGGCTCCTGGGACACTGAGTCCCTGCCCAGTTCACTCCGACTTTGCACTCTCCCCCTTAGTACACACAGTCACCTCCTCAGGGGCACTGGACGATGCTGCACCCGCGCAGCGGTTTTCGGAACAGCAAACAATCAGCAGAGCTGGGACCGATATCACACAGTCCTCAAAGCAGGTGGAGTCAAAACACTGGGTTAAAATTGTGCCAGTAGGTTGACTGTGAAGTAATGAATAGTGTCTCCAGGCACAAGGTTAAGTAGGCCACAGGCAAAGACTGGTGCTGATATGACTCTTAAGTATTCATGGTTAGGTCTACATGTTTCAGCCCTTAGTGGCTCTCTGGTCAGGGGCCTTCTTCAGGTACTAAATAATTCCTATGCTCTTGCGAGTCTCATCACCTAATCCTAATATGTTAGTGTCGCATGCAGCTATGGCAACAAAACAGATAAGAGTAGTGAAAGCTGTTGGCCAGTTGCCGGAATCTGAATCACCTCCGTCTGTGCCTTCATACTGTCCTAGGACTGTGGCAGACACGTTCACCCTCCTGGTGTGTTCCACAGTTGACAAGCAGAGGAGGATCAGAATCAGCTATCAGCATGTCAGTGATTCTGAAAGTATAAAGCCATTCAAAGTCAGTCGCAGCTCAGGACCGCGACTCTTGTACGGTGGCTCTGATGGTTTGTGCCCTTTCATGCTATCAGGAGTAGGGAACCATCAGTTACATGTCAGGTTGGTACCTCACAAAGTGGATGGCTAGCAGGTTTCCAGCAGAGAGAGTGACATGTTCTTTCGGTGTCCAGAAAGCTGGTAGGGCTGGGCTAGAGTCAATCACATGTCAGAGGGGATGTAAGAGTCCCCGTAACAGTATTGTGCACAAAGAAAGCAGCGGAACACTCAATGCATGGTTGCCAATTTATATAAATAACTAGCAGCCCGCCCCAGCGTTGCCTGGGGCAGAAAGGGGCTGGGGGCAGTACACCCGCTCCCGCCCGACCCCCTCCCGCACCGACTCCCTCCCGCCCGACTCATTTGCGCTCCAACATTTTCATTTACTGCTGCCTCCTTCTTGCCTCCCCCTGCATCACACAGTCTCACTTTCCCTTTCCTTACCTGTGCCGCCGCTCCTCACTGCACAGCCAGCCGCTCGTCACTGCACCGCCCTCCTCCTTCGTCATCACACACGTCGCGTAGCGGCCAGCGCTAGGTCCCGGCCGGCGCTACTTTCAGGGGACTACTTTGTTTACAAACTTAATTTTTTTAATTTACTTTTAAAAAAAAAATTATATAGCCTATGTCCATCTACGCTGTGGTTCCCGAGTTTACCTGGCCAAAAGGTGCAAGTTCTCTCTTTATAATAGTAGTATAGATATACACTCCAATCATCTCTATGACTCAGGCTCTCTGAGTTGAAGAGGAACACTTGCATTCCTGCAAGCTGGGAAGTAAACAATAGCAATGCAAGTGATGTCATTGAAACACTTGGCGCAAGGTCCCTTTCATCGCGGACAATGAACCTACCTTCTAATGTGAAGGCACACACCGCTCTTTAGTGCTGGCATGCACTCAAGGTTCACTCTTTATAAACCGTAATACAAAAAGCATCATCAGAACCATGTGACTTACATTGATGCAACTAATCACTTCCCATCACCCCCACCACTACCTTGACACAATATGCACGCTGTGAATATTTAATGGTCTTTGCTGGAGAGCATCTTTTCTGTTTCCTCACATAATCCCAGGTCTGATAAATGTGCTACAAACATATAGTTCTGTTCAGTGCTGTAACGAAACTTTAGGGCCCCCACTCCAAAGTATATGATGGGGGCCCACACAATCCTGACCTAGTCAGGATCTCTCAGCCCCGGGGCCCACCGCCCGTGCATAGTGCCTAAGGGGGCCCCCTGGAATTTGGGGGCCCCCAGCATTGCAGGGGCTGCGGGGCTATTGTTATGCCACTTAGTCTACGCAACAGTAGGGAAGATGTTGAACTTAAAAAACCAACACCAGTCCAACAACGCGACCCCTACAGCAAGTCGGTGTAACGACATGCAGGTTAAAACAACGCCTGGTAACGTCACAGTTGGGTAGTGACTGCCTTGTAAAGGCTGGTCGTTGTTGAGACTGCAGGGTAGAGGATGTTTCCCATGAGAATGGTTTGGGTAGCAGGTAATAATCATTTTTATTTTATATTGAATTAACAAGTAGCTGTTGTTGTGGGCATCTCTATATTAGCCAGTCATCACCACCTAGTGGCAGACTAAGTGCAGTGCCGAGCACCGGAAACCACTGGCTCAAATTAAGCACTGCAGAGAGGCCTGTAGTCTGAACATCTGCCTGACACACTGACAGGCACCGTGAGAAACTTGCCCTGCCTTCTGCCTTACCTTCAGAGGTCTTGATCATGCTCCACCTTAAACACCCACCCACACCAGGAGGTGGTGACTCAATTCAAAGAATGCACAATGCACGAGAAAAGTATTGCATGAAAACAAACTACAGAAACAAAACACCTTAAAAACAGCAAATACTTTTATGGAATGCAATGTGGAGTAAAACATGTACAATGAGAACATTGATTGTTCCACGGACGGTTGTATGATGGAACCCCACATGCATTTACCACGCAGTCTCTACTCTGACTGCAATGATACCACATGTTCCTTTGTAGGTCTCGCCTAGACGAAGCAAAAGCGAAGCTTTTGCGTCTAGGGCGAGACAGCTTATGTTGTTACTTTTGGGGGAATGTGGACAGCAGAGTTCCACGCGCTTTTTCTGGCCGAGATTTAACCTCGGGAGCGCGCACGTCGCCGTGCCTCTCATTCCCATTCGCAAACAAAGCCACACTCACGCATGTGCACATACACAGGCACACACACACTGCATACACACACGCACCCCCCCTTAAACAGACACACGCGCACATAGACAGACGCACTCACGCACAGACACACTCAAACAGACACACGCGCGTACACCCCACCCTCAACCCCACTCACCGGGCTCCTCTCCCCTTACGCATGGGAAGGCACTGTGGAGCTCTGTGCCAGCACATATTGAGGAAGGCAGCGTGGTATAGACTCCCACAGCGGCATTGTAGGGAAATTCAAAGTTGCCTCCCCGTAAACACCGCCGCAGCCCGGGAACTTCGGGAGCCTCAGAAATCCCGAGCGCAGCTCCTCTGACGTCAGACGAGGAGCCGCGCTGGGATTGGTGCCGGTGGGGCCGTTGCCCGGAAACGGAGCGCAGCTCCTCTGACGTCAGACGAGGAGCCGCGCTGGGATTGGTGCCGGTGGGGCCGTTGCCTGTAAACGGAAGACTCGTCGACGCCGGGCGGGAGGGGCTGCTTTGCTCCTCACCCGGGCAGCGCCTGCAAGGATCTAGCACCCCGGAGACCCACGGAGCCTCGCCCAAGTGCCTACAATCCCTGGCGCAGGTAACCATTCTGGGTGCAAATACTCCTTATTTGCCAGCAACAGTGTGGTGCCTTAAGCACAGACACGATTGTCTTCACTGTTCTGTTTTAAAAGTTCTTAGATGTAATTGGAAGAGTGTGTGGCATAATGGCTAGAGAGGCTGATTTTGAAGCTGCGGAACTGGGTTAGAGTCCTGGCTGGAAGCTCAATATCCTGTTATTTTACACAAATAATTTAATCTCTCCATGCCTAAAAATTAATTTGTCTGCATATAATGCAACTGGTGATCATGTAAAGCGCTCGGATACCTTTCGGTGGAGTTCGAGATATATAAAACTGCAAACAAATTAACAAATCTTGAGCAACGTTCAATGTTTCAGCTGTCCGGTCACCACAAGTGTCCCAAAACGTCCAATATGCTCATCATAACCCCACTAATATATCTCAGTATTCAGGACATTTCTATATCACGGAGTACTTGAAAGCTCTATACTGGTTCCAGTGGCTGGGGTGACAATGACAACGCACGCCTCAAGCCACCTGGAAGGACAGTAAGAGTTCACAAGGACTTTCTGATCACTGTGTCAAAATGGCACCATTGTTCATTCAAAAGACCACTTCATTCTTGGATAGGTAGTCTTCATTTGCTGCAGTTGACCTGCATAGACTACGACACATGATAAAAACATGATTTTCAAAAACAAAGGTCAGGCCTGAAATCCTGAAATTCCCTAGACATGGAGCGACCCGGATGTCCTATCTTTGGAGGCTTTGAACAGTAAGTATTTCCGATCAGTCAGCCCAATGAGCGCTCCTGCAGACTCCCCCTGTGCCTCAAATAGGGCGCCAGTAATAGTCATGCAAAGCTCTGAGTTGCACAACGCACCTTTGGTACCGGAAGTAAGAGCGTGCAGGATGGGTTGGCCTGGGCAGAGAAAGCGAGTGGGAGCTTCTAATGAACTCTGAAAATAGAGCTAGTCAATTAACTGGGAAGTAAAGGTGAAAGTGCCTGGGCCAGAGGTCAGAGGGCAAGGCGTTTGGAGACAGTATTTGAAGACATTTGGAAAGGGGATATAGCGAGTTGAACTCGTTGCTCTTATTTTACGTGGCACTGGGTCTGGTTCCTGTTTTCCTGGCATACCACAACCACTGATGCGTGCATGTCCACTCATAATCTCACCCTCCCACTGAGGGACACCATCTCACAAGGCACAGTTCGCTTTTTGTCAGAAGAACTGGAAAGTGAGACCCACCTTGAACTTTTCTCCCTAACCAGCATGGAAGAACCATAAATAGACGACAAGCATTTTCAATGCAATAGGTCTCGCATTTAAGCGAGTTTTAGCTATTAGCATTGTAAATGGCAATGCTTTTATTTATGCTTTATTTTTCATAAATAAAAGGCATTGTCATTTACAATACCAATAGCTCAAACGCGTAAATGCGAGACCTATTGCATTGCAAATGCTTGTTTGTGCAAGTCATTACAGCGGCTTGACTTAGGGGGATCCTGGACTTTGGAATAGTATCAGTCCACGCAACAGTAGGAAAGGTGTTGGAGATAAAATTCAACAGCAGTCTAACAACGCACCCCTTAAAGCAAGTCGTTAATGTGAGTTGGGGGGGCTTGTATGACAGAACCCTGCATGCATTTACCCTGCATTCCTCTACATCTCTGTCACTACCCCGACTGCAATGTTACCACGAGTTACTTTACCACACAAGCCATTACAATGACTTGCTTTAGGGGGCACTGGACTTTGGAACTGTATATTTTACTATTACAACTCCAGTCTATGCAATAGTAGGGAAGGCGTTGGACTTAAAAATCCAACACCAGTCCAACAACGCTTCCCGTACAGCAAGTCATTGTAATGACTTGCGGTTTAAAGTAACACATGTTAACATCGCAACCGGGGTAGTGACTGAGTTGTAAAGGCTGGTCGGTTGTTGATACTGCAGGGTAAACGATGTTGCCCCTTTTGTAGTAAAGCAACATGTGGTAATGTTTCAGTCGGGGTAGTGACTGCGTTGTGAAGGCTGGTCGGTTGTTGATACTGCAGGGTGAAGGATGTTTCCCCTTTTGTGGTAAAGGAACACGTGGCAATACTGCAGTCGGGGTAGTGACTGTGTTGTAAAGGCAGATTGTGGTAGTGACTGCTTCATAAAGGATGTTTCTCTTCACGGACATTAAATACCTTAGAGGTTTTTGTGGTCCATGCTGAGAAATAGATCTGTTTTTTGTCAGTTTAGGACATGAATACGGAACCTGACAAAGACCCATTTCAAAGTCAGCTTTCTATTACGCCCGGGTTTGAGACCCCTCAGCACCCGGCCCACTTAAAGTCCTGAAAAGAGCCCCCATAGACGTCTCCATCTTCGGATAGATGATAGGCAGAGCCAGTCCTACTTGGGTTTGCACTTTAGACCTTTAGGGGTCCATTAGGATGGTGGGTGGATCGGCCCCGCCATCCTTGCAGGAATGACCCCCCGCCATATTATTATGGCTGGGGGGCCTGCGGCGAACGAAAAAGATTGTCTGCTGCATTTCCACCCCGGTCGCCTTGCGACCGGGGTGGAAAAGTCTGCAATATGGTGGCGGTGGCGGTTTGACCCCGCCAGCCATATTACAATGTACGCTGGGGAATGCCTTTCCGTGACGGCATTGCCGCCACGGAAAGGCATGCAGAGTCTACCTGCGGGGCCCATTGTGGGCCCCCAGGGACTCCGGGGAGGGGTGGGGTGTGCACATGTGGGGTACCTATGGTATCCCCCTGCATTTCAAAGAACAACGTGGCAGGCACAACGCAGTGTCTGTCACGTCGTGCTTCGAAATGCACAACATGAATTCTTAGCATTACTGCGGGCGGTGCCGCAATGTTAAAGATACAGGATGCGGCCCGCCACTGTGGCGGGTGCATCCTAATTTCCCCCACGGGACCCCGCCCTTATGGCGGGTGGTCCCTTTCTACGATGGGATAGCGGGCGAACAAAGTCCGCCCGTCATCCTAATGGTCCCCTTAGTTTCTTTTCAGCCACTGTGCTGTCTGCAGACACCTAGGGCAATATGTTGCTTTTGTTACATTCCTGAAAGATGTTCTCTTGTTGCTTTCCACACTTCGGAGCCTGTAGTAAAGGCCTTAATTTGCATTACCACCGCAGCCCTCCTCCCCTTGGATTTACGTACATCCCTGCCAGGGCCTGCCGGGCTCTGGCCTCAGCATCTTCTATCAGATGAGACTAAGCCATCATGGCCACCATCTTCTAATGATACCTTCCTCCAATGATTGAGGCGCCTCTTTCCCTCAGTCCAATTTTCACTTTGACGAGACGTGTTTATTCGTTTCATCTTTCAATCTAAATGTAAAGCTGGCACCCTGGCATCCTGCTTGTCTTTGGCATTCACCCTGGAAGCTGCGAGAAACTGTGCTCCTGAAAGACATCCGCGTCACTGGCTGATGCTGTGACTAGACACGTGCTGCTGAGCCTGCTGTGATAATCCACCTTTCATTCGTGTTTGAATAACAAGGCTGCTGCTGCGCACCGGCGTCACAGCATCCTTTCCCGCAGCACCTGCACGAGGCAGAGCCTCCTGTGCAAATTGAAGGTTCGGGTTGCAAAACCCACTTGCAACAGATGGGTCGTGCTGTTTGCATGCATATCCGAAGCGTCTCATCTTTGTAGCTTTTCCCCCTCGGTGTACTTTTTTGCACTTTAGTATTTTTTTATATATCTTTTTTATTGAAGAATCGTGACAGCAGTTACACCATATTGTCAGTAAGATCAGGTTAATGCACATGTAGCATTCAGATTTCGGTTCTCCTTAATTTCTACCGGGGCCTAGCCTCTCCCGCCCCTCCTTCATCTATTCTCCTGCCCAAGGCATATATCGCAGCTCTCCCCCACCCCCACAACCCCCGGATCAGTGTAGAGACCCCCTCTGTAATCATTCCAACAAGCCCAGATTTCCCCCCATTTTTGCGGCCACCCACGCCCTTCATAAGTTACTTTTTTCTCCATCATGCACCAGTCCATATCTTGTTTCCAGTCTTTAAGCTTTGGCGGTAACTCCGCACCCCACAGTCTCACAATAGTCCTCTTGGCCACCATCAGTCCCAATGTGACCCATGTTTGCTCCATCTCACCTACGTCAGGGGATTCCCACACACTCAGTAGAAATCTCCTCTCTGTGACGGGAACATCTCCTTCCATTACATTATTTATACAAGACAGAATTGAGGACCAATATTTGAGTATCTCTGGCATCCCAGAGGGATGTACGTCGTTACAATGCATGCTTTTACAACGCATGCCTTTACGACGCAACTTTTACAACGCAAGTCGTTACAACGACTTGCGTTGGGAGGCACTAGATAGTGAATCGTTTAATTTACTATTCCAACTCCAGTCCCCGTGGATAGTAGGGAAGGTGTTGGATAGTAAATTAAAACTATTCCCTATCCTAGAGCGCCCCCCAGCGCAAGTCGTTGTAATGACTAGCGTTGTAATGGTTGCCTCGTAAAGGTACTGCGTTGTAAAAGTTGCGTTGTAAACACTGTTCCCCTCCCAGAGTATATGATGGAAGGTTCTGTTTCCTCCACACCTCCGCAAACTGTTCTCCTCCCTGTCCTTACTAGTGTATTTTCTGACATATACGCCATGTGTAAGATCTTAAGCTCTACTGAGCGAAATCGTGACTTGATTTCTCCTTCTCTATGTGAGGATAGAGCTTCACCCAATCATCTCCATCTATTTCCCCTATATCCTCCTCCCATATCTGACGGAGCCGAAGCAATGTGTCTGGCATACTGTTGATCAATTTCTTATATATCAGTGAGATCGGGGTCCAGGGTCCAGCCCTTGACTGGGTCACGTCCTTTCTGGATGACCGATCCCAATCTGTCATCTGTCTCACTTTATCGCGCCCTGAGGTTACGATCAATTGTGAAGTGACACAGGGATCCTCAATATCTCCCCACTTGTTTAATCTATACCTACTCCCTTTGATCCGATCCTTAAGGCAGGTAAGGTGAACACCTTTAACTATGCAGATGACCTACAACTTATATTCACAATCAATAACACACCCAAGTCCACCTCTGACTTTCAGGCTACCTTGCTGAACACCAGTAACTGGATGAATAGCAACCATCTGAAGCTAAACCCGGACAAAACCAAACTGATCTTGACTGGTGTCATCCAGGACCCCTGGATCTCACACTGTTGTCCTACTGAGTTGGAGAGTCCTCCAGTTACACAGAATTAGGCCTGTTGTTTTTGTTATGATGATAAAAAATAGATCTTGTATTTAGGGCATTTCTTTACCCTAATTGAATTTTTCCCTACAGCTAGCAAGATACACTGTGTTTAGGAGGGGTCCCCTTTTTACAAAATCATCTTTAAGTCCCTACAGGAAGAAGAATACTTTATTGTTTGGTTACTCAAAACCATTACATTAAAACCAAAGTACAAAATTACAAAATTACAAAAGTTAAAACCAGGAGAGTTTTGAGAGATCAGTCTATATGGTGGCTCCCTGAACACTGGAATTACGATAGATAGAGTTCGTTGTAAAACATGGGCCTGCAAAGTCTCTATATGTTCGAACCCTCAGAAGCCATCAGCAGGGACCGTGTCTGATGGATAAACTTTCCAAAAGAGGCCATGTGCTTTACAGTGGTCAGGGTGTAGAGATGAATGATCCCCTCCTTTGCGGTACGTGACCCTGCTTGTCTTAAGATTGGCCTGAGATAGAGACTGCGGGCCATGCGCAGGGTCGGGCAGCAGAATAGAAGATGGGCCAATGACTCACGTTTGTACCTGCAAAGCCTACAATCCCGGACTCCTGAGCCAACCTGACCGAAGGCATATAATTCTTTGAGGGGCAGCGGTTGTAGTCTGTAGGCTAAGATCTTGTGAAGGGCGGCGCGGCCCACGGCCTGCGTGAGATGATGTTTAAGATTGTGCATGATGTGCGGTAGGCACAGGGACTCATGAAAGTCTTTTCTTACCAGAGACTCCAGATCCAGTTCCCGTGACCGCGCGCGTACTTGTTTTTTGATCGAGTTTTTAATGGCGGTGTAATTGACGAGTTCGGGGTTCCAAGACTCAATGGCAAGGTTGGGATGGTCCTTTGCCGCATTAAGAGTGGCCGACCAGGGATTCACTGGTTCTCTGAAGATGCATTTCAGGGTTGCCTTGAGTGTGTTCTCCTGAGCCGCCGTTGTTAGAAAGTAATATTTGCTTAGGGCGGCCATCTCTTCCAGATTTTGCTGGTTGAGTGAGAACTCCAGGCGGACGAGGGTGTTTCTGGTACACCTTGGTAGGTGGAATAGTCTCTTGTAGGCTCTGCAATGAATTTTTTCTAGTTCTTTATTCAGTTTGCCTGGGAATGCCTGTAGAGCGTAATTGAGGACCAGCATTAGCTTGGCTTTAAGTACTCTTTGGATGGCCATTGTGGACGGGCTGTATAGGGAGGCTTGCAGCTTGCAGATAGCGTAGGTGATGGTTTTACCTTTGCCTTGGATGGTCTTTAAATGGGCGCTTGAAAGCCCCGACTCCTGGAAGCAAATGCCCAAATAGGTGTACCGCTGTATACTTTCCAGCAAGAGATGGCTCACTGGTTAGAGGCGGCAGACCCGAGAGCAGAGGACGGCCCGGGACCAGGGTTCGATTCCCGGCGAGGCAGGTTTCTGGACCAGGGTCAGCGGACTCGATAATTCTCTCGCCTCGGTGCCCACTCTGATCAGCGATCACACTCGGCAACTCTGGGCATTAGCTTGCCTCATCTTCACTAACGGCCTCACCAGACCGCCGGGGATGCCTGGTCTCACCCTGGAGATACCTATTAAGGGACCATCTCTCAGGGAAGCCAGGAAGGGTTTCGCAGCGGTCGAAGCGCCTTGGGACCCTACGGGTAAGTAGTGCGCTATATAAATGCCAATACATTTACATTTACAAGCCTCCATTTTTTCTTTGGGTTATGTCCGAAGATAATTACTTTTGACTTGGATGGATTTGCTACAAGCCTATTTTTATCGTTGTATGCAGCAAGTGCCGTCAGCGCCTTTTGCAGCCCGATTTTCGTATGGTCCAAGAGTACCAGATCGTCAGCATATTGCATGAATTGAATTTTGGTCCCACCGATCTTTGGGGTGGCCAAGGCTGCCCCAGTCAAGGCCCTCTCCATGTCCGCTGTGTATAAGTTAAACAACAATGAGGCTAGCACACACCCTAGGCCTCGATCTGTGTCGATCTTCGCGGATGCGTGGCCCCTTGACAGTTTGATTCTCACCCACGTTTTTTGGCACAGGGACTGGATCGCTCTTAACAGGGATGGATTGATATTCCATTGAACCAGATTTCTCCACAGAATTGCACGATCTACCCCATTGAACGCCGCCGAATAGTTAATAAAGCAGGCGAATAAGGTGGGGCTTTTGCGTGTCCCCGCGCTGTGGACCAAAAAAGAAAGTGCGATGATATTATCGACTGTAGCGGACCCGGATCTAAATCCGGTTTGGCAGAGTGGAAGAAGACCTTCTGCGCTCGTCCAGTCTGCGAGATCCCTCAAGATGGCTCTAGCGTAGGCTTTTCCCTCGATGTCCAAAAGGGCGATCATGCAGTAGTTTGATGGTTCAGTTTTGGGGCCTTTTTTGTGAATTGGCTGTAGGAGCGAGCATCTCCATGAGTCTGGTACATCCCCCAGGAGCCAGCATTCAGTATACAGGTGAGTCAGGTTTTTGGACCAAAAGTCGATGTTTGCTTTGAATAAGTGTCCAGGGAGGCCATTAGGGCCCGAAGCACCATTTTGTCTGATGCTTTTTAAAATTTTGGACACTAACAATTTTCCCGGCGGGGCTTTCTTCTCGGTGGTTGGGTCTAGATTGGCTCCTGCGATGGATGTTTCGTTTTGCATATTAACAGGGCCGTCTTTGGTGTAGAGAGCTTTTAAATGGGAGACCCAGATGGAGGCTTCAAGAGAGTTTTCTCTATGGTTTGAGTCTCGTCCCAGGTTGCTTAAATAGTGCCAAAACTCTTGCGATTTTCCTGGGCTCAGCAAGTTAAAAGTTTTCAGCCATTGCGCTTCTCAAAAATCTCGTTTTGCTGCCCAAACCTTCTTTGAATGACTTTTTTTGGCCTCTTGTAATAGTTTCTTGTTTGGCTTGTGCCAATTTTGCGAAAGAGTTTGCGTTTCTTGTTCAGTTGTTTGGCGCTTCTTTTAATTTCTGCATTGTGGCCATATGTGGATAGAGGAAGCCAATGAGTTGCACCGTTTGAATTCCCGCGAAGAATCGCCGCCAGGGCCCCTGTTATGGCATTCCAGGTTGCTATTGTGCCCTTTTTCTGTTCGCTCGCTGGCCAGCCTGTCCACTGGTTTGCCCAGTTGTTAAATGTAGTGATTGCGGCTTGTTCCCATTTGATTCTTCTGGGGAGCTTTATTAATTCTTCGCCGTCGGCTGCTCCGATGTATTCGAGCCTGTGGCGTGTGTCCACTGTGAGGTCCAGTGTAATAGTTAAGGCGGCATGATCGCGGTCACTACGCGGGTGAACTGAGAAGTTTAACATTAGGGGTTGCAGTTTATCGCTTAGGATGATGTAGTCGATCGTTGTTTGGTTGTTAAATGTGGGACCGACTAAGGACCCTGGGCTGTTCTTTAGGAGGACTGAATGCGCTGTCGCCAGCTTATATAATTTTAACAGGTCGTTCAGAGCGTTAGAGGCCCCTGGCAGGTGACTTCGTGTGGTTGGTACCCCTATGTTATGGATATTGAAATCGCCAAGGATTATGCAGTCTAAAGCCGGAAATTGCAGCAATAAGGACTCTAGGTGGTTTATCAGAGGGGCCGAGTTAGATGTGGGCCCGTGAGGGTTATGATAGAGGTTGATTAGTAAAAGTGAGAAGTTTCCATTTGTCATGCGACCGCCTTTCAGGATGCCTGCCTGGAGGGTATCCGGAAGATTAGGTATTTCCGCAAATTCCAGTTTGAGTGAGTGTTTTATATGGACGCATATCCCTCCCGATGGTCTTCCGAATATGTTGAGCTTTTTTTGCTGGTTTTCCGTATTCTGCATATCCTCTTAATGAGAGAGGGTGGATCTGCCAGGATTCTTGTATGCAGATTATGTCTGCGTCCTCCATGAATGTCGCCGCGGTTTGGCTGAAAAGCAACCTCCTGAGCCCAGCGACATTCCAGGTCATGATTTTCAGACTGGCTGAAGGCCGATCCCTGTCTGAGGGCTATGGGTGCGCGTTGGTCGTGCTTCGGTGGGGTGGGCCTGAGACATTGGGGCAGTTGCTGTTAGATCTGGGATTTAATACTAGCGGCAGCCAGGACCAGTCTTTGCTCGCGCATCTCAGTGTTGCACATATGCGTGTGCCTTGCGTCGAATTGGTTGTTATCTTGATTGGGGTTCTGATGGTTTGACCTGTGTTTGTGCCACCTTTGGACCCCTGAAGAATGGGCACGATGTTTGGCATGTGGGTGGGCGGAGCATGCAAGCATAAGTTCTCTCCGGCTGGTTGTACCGTATTTCCAGTCTGGAAATGCGCAGAGTGTATTTTTTAAGATTAAGGGGTAATTTTGTGCACGCTTGGATTTTATTATTATACTCCAGCTTTCCAATAGCTTGTGCTGGCTTTTCAGAGCCTCGGCCATGTCCCGGCTCGTGAAGGTTAGCTCCGTGGTTTCGTTTTTCTCCTCCGCATCTGGCGGCAGGAAGGAGATAGTTTCAATGTCTGTCGTTTTTATTCCCTCCAGCCCTGGAATATTTGCACAAAGTGTTAGAAGATTACTGCGGTTGAGAATGTCCCACCTCCCCTGAGAGACATAATCGGGGTACAGCATTATTTTCGGATCCTGGGCTTGGGAGAGGTTCGATTGGCAGACGGAGGCCACTGCCTGGCCGCCTTTTTGTGATGACTGTAATACGCAAGGTAGAGGGGCGTTTGCCTGCCTATTTAGTCCCATTGACCGCTGATGGGCCGCCGTGAATGGTACACTCGGTGGGCTATTATTAGGCGGCATATTTTCAGTGCACTTGAGTTCTAGGGCAGCTGGTGGCACTTGGGACACATGGTGCGTCGTCAACGTTGATGGGGCGACGACCTGGGAGTAGTTTGGGCGGGGGGCATATTCGCTTGCAAGGGCTTGAGCCGGTTCCACAGAGCTTTGTCCTTGTGGGTCATTTGCTTTATTTTTTGTTAGTGCTGTTGAGGCTGGCTGGGAGGCTGCGAGAGGGGGAAAACAACTCCCGGATTATTGCTGCGTTGGTAGAGTGGGGAGCTTCAAAGATTGGCTCAGTTATTTCTGATGGTTCGGTGATTACTGCTAATTGGGTCGTATCCAGTGTCTCTGTGTGGCCTGGCGTCTGGTTGCCGGGCGGTAGCCATTCCCGGATGGATCTGGAAGTGAGAGATTTGTTTTTGTTCGCCTTGTTGAATTTTTTTAAATTTTTTCTTATTTTTCCTGGATAAGTTTTGAGGGTCTAGGCGGGGCGATGTGGTATTATGCTGGCGGTCGTGGTTTTTTGTTTTGATCGGGATGGCGTTTGTTCTGCTTGTGCTGATCGTAGATGGAGTCGCCTCCCGAGCAATTTTATCTTCTTTGTGAATTTCTATACTGTAATTTGACGAGTTTTTTTAGCCTTCTATTTTTAGGGGGTCTAGAGCTGGGGCCTGAGCAGTTGGATCCTTGATCTTGCCGGTTTCTATCTTGAGGTCCTCAATTAGTGTGGTCATGATGTGCGGGAGTTTTTCTAAGTTGTTCAGGATTGGGCTGCAACTACATGGCTCAGGCTTAAAGTGTGTGCTATCCTGTGCTCTATGGATCAGGGAATTCAGGTGGTCCAATTTGGAGTCGATCCCAGAGATTAGGTTTGCGACTGTTTGTAATATATTTATCTGGGCATCGAGCTTGTCGGCGTGCATTATTGCGGTGCCTGTCATAGAAATGAGTGTCTCGTTGATCAGAGTTAGATGGTCTGCGATCACTGGGGGGCTCTCCCCCCTGTCCGAGCTTCTGCACATTGGCGTTGATAGCTGGGCCGTTTTGTCTTGGTCCTGGGGGCTCCAGCTCGACGGGTTCGGGGACTGGGTGTGCCGGGAAAGTAATTGTGGGATTCCTATTCCTTCATTGGTTTCATGAGGGCTGCTGGGCGCATAAAGCATGTACTCTACATTTTCCGATGCTTTGCTGCATATGCTGTTGGGTATATCAGCCGTGAGGGCCCCGAATGGGGTCGTATTCGGTTGAGGGTCTTCTGGTGATTGGTGGGTCGGAGTTGTTGTTCTGATGTGATCGAACCTCGGCGCGACCCTGTCTAATGCCTCTAATTTGAAGGGTTTTCCACCCTGGAGCGTAGTCATTATTGGTGATAGGGGTAATCCTCCTGGACCCCGGGTGGCGGGGGGCCTGGGGGTTTGACCGTCCTCAGGTGTTTCGGTGGACGGTATGCAGCTTAGAGGCCTAGACGGTTCAGCTGAACTTGTTGCCAGGGGGAACAAGAAACTTCTTATGTCTCTGTTTCCTAGGGGACAAGTGGTGGCTGCGTTGGCGCTGGAACGGGGGTAAGGTTGACTGGGTTGTAGCACTTCCCATCTTGCCCTACTTGTGATGATGATGGGATCGATGTCAGTGCTGGGAATGCAGTAGGTAGACCTGGGGACGTTGGCGTTGCTCCGGTGGCGCCAGGTGTTCCTGGGAGTCTCCCCTCCAGGAGCCCTTGCCCATGGTAGAGGCCCCCCGATCCCGTGGGGGTAGAAAAGTTTTGCCTTCCATCTCCTGGCAGATCTATGGGGACGAGGCTTTTCCTGTGTCTGCAGTAAGGTCGAATTTCTAGTCCTCATTGTTTTTCCCTGGTTTTCCCTGTTTTCCCTGTTGTCTTTTCCAGGTGCGTTGTGCTCGCTGCGATGATGGGGCGGTGGGGAGAGGGATAGTGTAGGGACAGCCGCGGGGACCGTGTTCCCCAATGCGGGGGGGTCGCCGTGTGTACAGGTCCCGCTACCTCTGTCTCAATAGGCTGGCCGGGTGTAGAAAGTCTGGCTTCGCTCTTGCTCTGCGTGTGCTCTCTCCCAGCCCCCAGCTGTAACTAGCTGCCTTGCTGCCTTGCTGCCTTGCAGCCTTGGTGTTGACTCACCGGCACCCAAGACCTCTTGTCCTCGGGCTCCTGCACCAGCGCCAGTTCCTCGCTCTCCCCAAAGGTAAGCCGGTTCTCTTTTCTTCAATTCGCTGCCCTTCTTTGCTCTTAGCTCAAGGCTTTCTCGGTCACCGAGCTGCTCAGGGGGCCAAATGCAGCAAGCTGTGGCGGTGGCGGTGTTGTTATCACATCGCTCTGGCTCGAGGCACAGCGCTCATACCTGCCTGTGGCTCATCAGCACACATCAGCACACAGGGGTGGTGGGGGGGCAGATGGGGGTCAAGATGACAAGCTCCCCCACCTCCTGCCTGGGGTTGTTGTTGTCTCAGCGCTTAGAGCAGCGCTCACACCCCCAGCAGCACCTTGCAGCGCCTTGAACCTTGCTCCTGTCTCGTGGCTCTCTGGGGCACTCAGGGCACTCAGGGCGGTGGCAGAGGCAGAGGCGGTGTTGTTGAATCGGTGCTTGAGGCAGCGCTCACACCTGCTCACACCTGCTCACTCCACCGCACCGCACCGCACCCTGCACCTGCCCCTGCTCCTGCTCGCGGAACGCCGTATCACTGTATCGCCTCACTGTAGCGGTGCGGCGGTCCAGTCGCGGTCGGGCCAGCAGATGGGTTGAGAGCGGCGGTGGCCCGCTACAGCCTCGTATCTCTCGTGCTCAAGAAAGTCCGTAGGATCCTTAGCGAGAACGGCGGTGGGAGCGGCAGTCTCCGCAACCGTCTCGCTTCAATGAAGATGGCGTTCTGGCACAACTCGCGGGCTCCCTCCAGTGGCAAACTGAGAGAATCGGCTAGCTGTGTCCATTCAGCTTACAGGATGTGGGCCCAAAATTCATCTACATGGGCTCACCCTTTAGTAGCTTGGCACAGAGCAGTCAGGCTAAACTAAAGAGGAAATGTATAAAGTATTTGTGCACACACATGCAGTAACACAGTAAAAACACCACAAAAGTACTCTACACCAGTTTAGAAAAAGTATCCAAACTTTATCTGAATAAAACATGACCAAAATAACAAAAATCCAACATTCACAAGTCAAGATATGAATTTTTAAAGATTAAATAAAAATGCAGTGCTTAGAAGTTAATAGCTCCAACTGGGGCTATCTGGTCATGCTTGACGTGGACAAATTCAAAAGTTCAGTCCGACCACGATGGAGCTCGGGCCAGATATAGGGTCAAACAGACCTCCTTACAGTACCTTGGATGCGTTGGAAATCAAAGAAGATGGGTTGCGCAGAGGAGGTGAGATGTCGCAGAAGCAGGTGATGTATTGTTTCCTGAAGGCGGTACAAAGTCAATGGAGCTTTACCTCCTGGGGACAATGCGTTGCACAGCGGAGGTGATGCATCGGTTGTGGGTCCTGACGTTGCTGATGCGTCAATGTCAACAGTATAATGTGTCGATTCTACAGCGTCGAAGTCTAACAGCGGGGCTGAAGGTGATGCATCGCTTAAAAGCCATGCAGTGCTGGGCTGTGTCAGATCGGTGAGTCACAGACTTCAGTGAAGTAGTGCTCGAGACACAGTGACAGTTCTTCGGAGGTGCTGCGGCAAAGTCGAGCTGCGCTGTAAGTTGCAGTTGGTGCATCATGCACTCGGCGAGAGGGACTGCCGCTTCAGTGCCAGCAGTTGTGATGCTTTGATTCGCAGGGATACGCTAGTTCTGAACTGACACTTGGAGTCGGTGCATCAATTTCTTGGTTGCAGCACCAAGTTCACCTCAAGGGCACATGACATAATATGGCATCACTGTGCAGGACTCACAGCAGAGGAGCTCAGGTGCCGGTAGCAAGAGGCAAGTGAACTCTTTGATGTCCCTGAGACTTCAGCATCAGGAGGCAATCTGAATCAAACTCTTGGAAAAACTTAGAAAACAGGATGTAGAGAGTAAAGTCCAGTTCTCTCACTCCCAGGGAAGAAAGACCAGGCCACAGGCCACAGGCCAACACTCCAAAGCAAGCAGCAAAGTGGCAGTCCTTCGTGGCAGCACAACAGCTCTTCTTCCAGGCAAAATATTCTCAGTCCAGAAGTGTTCTGAGTATATGGTGTCAGAGGTCCAATACTTGTTCCCATTTTGTCCTTTGAAGTAGGGAGACTTCAAAGAAAGGTCTTTGTAGTGCACAAGACCCTGCCCTTCCTGTTGCTGGCTCCAGACACACTACAGGGGTTTATGCATCTCTTTGTGTGAGGACAGGCCCAGCCCTATTCAGGTGCAAGTGTTGGTTCCTTTCACCAATCTAGCTCAGTAAGACTCATCAGCCTGGTGATGGACCATCAGGATATGCAGGGCATACCTCAGCTCCCTTTGTGTGTGACAGTCTAGAGTGAATTCACAAAGCCCAACTGTCTAGGGACAGGCAGAGGCACAGAACGGTTAAGTAAGAAAATACAAACTTTCTAAAAGTCACTGGTAGATAAGACCATGCACTCCAATTTCTCAGAATCTTGATATAATTAAGAATGCTCAAAGGCAAGAATTGTGCGTGCAAGCTTGGCGTGTGCTTTTTTTCAGTAGCACATTTTAAAGTTCCCAAAACAAGCTGGTGCATCATTACGCTCCAGTCCCAAGCTGCAAAGCCATACTGATGTAAATTACTTAGGTAACAAACCAAACTTCCATGTTTTTCCATGTAATTCAAATTTATGTCACGTTTTTCTGTACTTTTTTGCACAACCGAGGCAGATTAATTCCAAGCTTCATATGTTACAGACATGTCTATCCAGCTTTATCCTGTAGCACGATGGAACTGACAATACATCCTGGTTCACCGTGTAATGAGCCAGTGGCTTTGCTTGCAGCACATTGCACCACCGGAGCTTCAAAAAAGTGACTGTCCAGCTGCGCAAAAGTGCTACTATGACCTTGCAGATGAAGCTACAGATCTTAAAGGAGATGGACTTTCCTGTCCCCTCCAGACACTGCAGATATGCTGCAACCATTACCCCTTCAATCTGCTTCTTTTGGCTTGAGGTCCAGCTCTTTGAGACTACAAACATGGGCTGTTTTCTTTTCTTCTGCCTCCATTTTGAGCCTGGACATCTGCGTCCAAAACTCCATTTCAGCCCTCCTGTCGGTCAACTCCTCTGGGGCCAGGCCATGTGAAGATAGGATGTTTCCCACTCTGGGAGGAAGTGCCAAGGCAGGGGGTGAGTCCCACCTCTCCTCGGAGGTCTGAATTACAGGTTCTGCACCCAGGTCCTCATCTTGCACCTCCATATCATCCTCCTCATCCATTGTAACCAGTGATTGGTGGATGTCCGTCCAGGCCCTCGCATCTTTTGGAGCTCCAGCTTTCTGGTGTTCCACTTGGCAGGTTCTCATTGCTGAGATTCTGTCCTATGTGCGGAGACCCCCCTCACGAATGAGAGACCTCCGCCCCGAGTTGGGCGGAGGCCCTTTGTGAAGTCTTCAGATATCCATTATGACCAGTAGGCATCAGTGACCAACCAGTGCTTTATTTGAGCCAGTGGTTTTTGATGCTCAGCAGCAGCACTTAATTATCAACACTGGCGCTTATGACAGTCTGTTACATGTTGGCGCTGTCTGTCTAATTTACAGATGAGCATGAATAAAGTTGTTTATTAATTCAATATACATTTAAAAAGCCAATACCTGCCACCCAAGCCATTCTTATATCTTTGGGAGTCACACCTGTAGGAGTGTGATGCTTTGTCGTTGTGTTGGTACTGTTATTGGCAGAGAAGGCAATGGGTAGTGCAAGTTGCAGAGGGCCCTTGAAGATGGCCATGACACTTATTTTTTTTTTATTATTAAGCACTGTGACCAGCAAAGTGACACATTAGAGTTGCAAAAGCCAATGTTTTCCCTTATCTCATTCACATTTCCCTGGGTCAACTGGTAATCCACATACTGTGTTCACCTATTGTTCTGAGTATGCAGAACTGTGGAAAGGTTCTTTGATCCATTTGTTTTGTCCCTTTAAATTTAAGGTTATTGATTTCTTACACATGGCTGGGATGGGCTAGGCTATCTAGAAAACTTTTAATACCGTCTTAGGTCTTAATAATGTTTAGCTGAAACAAATCCTTCTAATTTATTAGTATGTCACCCCCAAATATTTAGCTTTTTGCACTACAGTCCAACAACATAAGCCCTGCTTGGTTTATGGTTTAAGACAGCCTGCCTGTCTCTGTAGAGTTGACCATATTACTTCAGCAGTCAAAAAATATACTCATTACTAGAAGGGTATGCATATATCATATATTGGTACCCTTTAAACTTCAACACATGGGAAAAGTGAATTACGCATGGCGCAAGGGGCTTGTAAATAAACCCCGAAAGGTGTAACAGAGAACCATCTCTGGTGGATCGCATCACACCTGCAACCAAACAACCTGGATGACCAAGGCCCCCTAGATGACAAAGGCCGCCTGGATGACGAAGACCGCCTCGATAACGAATGCCCCCTGGATGGTGAAGGCTTACTCAAGAACCCAAGGCGGACCCCCAAGGACCTTAAGAACTTCCGGCCCATCTCCCTGCTCCTGTTCCCGGCAAAGATCATCGAGAAGACCGTCAACAAACAACTGACCCACTACCTCGAGGAGAACAGCATCCTGGACCGATCCCAGTCTTGGTTCCGCAGCAAACACAGCACTGACACCGCCCTCATTGCCGCCACCGATGATATCAGGACCCTGCTAGACAACTGAGAAACCGCGGCCCTCATCCTCCTGGACCTGTCATCTGCCTTCGACACAGTATGCCACTGCACACTACGGACACGTCTCCATGACGCTGGGATCCAAGAGAAGGCCCTGGACTAGACCACCTCCTTCCTCTCTGGCAGAACACAGAGTGTCCACCTCCCCCTTCCGTTCCGAAGCCACTGAGATCATCTGCGGCATACCCCAGGGCTCATCCCTCAGCCCAATGCTGTTTAACATCTACATGGCATCGCTCGCCCACGTCGCCCGACAGCACGACCTCAACATCATCTCTTACACCGATGACACCTAGCTGATCCTCTCCCTCACCAAGGACCCCCACACCGCCAAAACCAACCTCCACGAAGGAATGAAGGCCGTCACGGATGAGGAACAGCCGACTAAAGCTGAACTCAGACAAAACGGAGGTCCTCATCCTCGGATCCACCCCCTCGGCCTGGGACGACTCCTGGTGGCTGACCGCACTGGAAACAGCACGCAACCTAGGGGTCATCCTTGACTCCACCCTCTCCATGTCTAAGCAGGTCAATGGCGTCTCTTCCTCCTGCTTCAACACCCTAAGCATGCTCCGCAAGATCTACAAATTGATCCCCACCGAAACGAGACGAACAGTCACCCAGGCCTTTGCCAGCAGCAGGCTGGACTACAGAAATGCCCTCTACACAGGAGCCTCGGCCAAACTCCTGAAACGGCTTCAACGCATCCAGAACGCCTCTGCACCCCTGATCCTTGACATCCCCTGCCGCAGCCACATCACACCCCACATGAGAGACCTGCACTGGCTCCCCATCAATAAAAGGATAACCTTCAAGCTCCTTACCCACTCACACAAGGCACTCCACAACACCGGACCAGCATACCTTTACAGACGACTCATCTTCTACACCCCCACCTGCCAGCTCTGCTCCGCTGACCTCACCCTCGCCACAATCCCCCGCATCCAAAGAGTGACCTCCGGCAACAGATCATACTCCCACCTCGCCGCTAAGACCTGAAACACCCTTCCCATCCACCTACGGCAGACCCAAGACCTGCTGACCTTCAGAAGACTCCTCAAGACCTGGCTTTTTGAGCAGTAGCAGCATTCCCCACACCCCAGCGCCTTCAATCAATCAATCATTTGTAAAGTGAACTACATACCCGTGAGGGTCTCAATGCACGGGGGCGCTACTGATCGAACAGCCAGGTCTTGAGTATCCTCCTGAAGGTCAGCATGTCTTGGGTCTGTCGTAGGCTCAGTGGGAGGCTGTTCCATGTATTGGGGGCGAGGTGGAAGAAGGATCTCCCACTGGTGGTTATTCTTCGGATGCGCATGACGGTGGCGAGTGAGAGGTCAGCGGAGCGGAGCTGGCGGTTGGGAATGTAGAAGGAGAGCCGTCTGTTGAGGGGGGCTGGGCCAGACTTGTGGAGTGCCTTGTGTGCATGGGTGAGGAGCTTGAAGGATATACTTTTGTTGATGGGGAGCCAGTGCAGGTTTCTCAGGTGGGGGGGGGGATGTGGTTGTGGCGTGGTACTTCAAGGATCAGTTGTGCTGAGGCGTTTTGGATGTGTTGTAGTCGTTTGATGAGCTTGGTCAGGGCTCCCGCGTAGAGTGTGTTTCTGTAGTCGAGTCTGCTGCTGACGAGGGCCTGGGTGACTGTCTTTCTTGTATCTGTCGGGATCCATCTGTAGATCTTGCGGAGCATGCGGAGGGTGTTGAAGCAGGAGGAGGAGTCAGCGTTGACTTGCTTGGTCATTGAGAGCGTTGAGTCGAGGATGATTCCCAGGTTGCGTGCATGGTCGGTGGGTGTCGGGGCTGCCCCCAGTGCTGTCGGCCACCAGGAGTCGTCCCAGGCTTAAGGGTTGGAGCCGAGGATGAGGACCTCCGTCTTGTCCGAGTTCAGCTTCAGACAGCTGGTCTTCATCCAGTCGGCGACGGCCTTCATTCCTTCTTGGAGGTTGGCTTTGGCTTCTGATGGGGTCCTTGGTGAGGGAGAGTAGTAGTAGTAACTGAGCTTATAAAGCGCCTGGTTACACTATCCAGTGTGTCCCCACGCTGTACCGCTGAGGAACCCATCCTGGCCTGTTCCTGGGAGGCACCCACTCCTGGGCACCCCAAGGTGAAGCCAGGCATCCTTATCGATTAGGGCTGGTGTGGAGATTAAGTAAGCTATTGCCCAGAGTTGCAGAGTGGGACCCATGATTAGAGTAGGCACCGTGGCGAGAATTATCGGGTCCGCGAACATAGAGTCCAAGACCCTGCCGCGACGGGAATTGAACCCTGGTCCCGGGTCAGATCTCTGCATCAGGGTCTGCCGCTCTAACCAGTGAGCAACACTGAGTCAGCTGAGTGTCGTCGCCGTAGGAGATTATGTTGAGGCTGTGCTGTCGGGCTACGTGTGCGAGCGGGGCCATGTTAATGTTGAACAGCACCGGGCTGAGGGAGGATCCCTGGGGTACGCCGCAGATGATCTCGGAGGCTTTGGAACGGAATGGGGAGGCGGATGCTCTGGGTTCTGCCGGAGAGGAAGAAGGTGGTCCAATCCAGAGCCTTGTCTCGGATCCCTGCGGCATGGAGGCGTGCGAATAGTATGCGGTGGCAGACGGTGTCGAAGGTGGCAGAGAGGTCTAAGAGGATGAGTGCTGCGGTCTCGCCGTTGTCCAGCAGGGTCCTGATGTCGTTGGTTGAGACCCTCATGGGTAAGTAGTGCACTTTACAAATGCTATCATTGATTGATTGATTGGATAATGAAGGCCCCCTGGATGACGAAGGCTGCCTGGATGAAGAAGCCCCCCTGAATGACGAAGGCCACCTGGATGATGAAGGTCGCCTGGATGACAAATGGCCCCTGCATGGCGTTGACTGCAGAGAGTTGCTGTCTTCCCCACGTGAGGCTAAGTGTAGTTCTCAGTACCACCTCATTCAGCTGCATTACTCACACAGGGTCTACTATACAAGGGATAGCATGTGGAGGAGGGGCCCCATTGCTTCCGCAAACTGCCTATGCTCTTGGACTACATCTGGTGATTTTCTACATATGGTCCAGGGCTGTTCGATCTTTGCCCCCTTTTGGGAGGGGGTCTTTGACTGCATGGAGGAGGTGCTGGGCCTGCCCTTGCCGCAGTCTCTAAGGTGCTCCCTACCACGTATTTCAGATGACATTGATGGGAACCGCTACCAACAAGCATTTTTGTGGTTGGGACTTATGGTGGCTAAGCATGAAATCGCTAGGGCCTGGAAGGGGGATAAGCGTGACATCGCTAGGGCCTGGAAGGGGGCTAAGCATGACATTGCTAGGGCCTGGAAGGGGGCTGAACGTGAAATCGCTAGGGCCTTGAAGGGGGCTAAGCGTGACATCGCTAGGGCCTGGAAGGGGGCTAAGCGTGACATCGCTAGGGCCTGGAAGGGGGCTACGTCTCCTTCACTAGAAGTTTAGAGGGAGGGTCTGGACCGCTCAATGGGCCTTGAACATCCTATATACATAGCCAGGGTCTGTCCGCAGAAACATTACTAAGTCTGGGAAGGCTGGGCGGACTATTGTAGAATACGGCTGGAACCATGTCCTCAGCTAGAGGGATCTCTGGAGGCCGAGAGATCAGAGCGTGAACATCCTAAGTGCGCTCGGGAGGCGGGTGGGTGGGCAGGCTGGGTGGTGTGAAGCATGTTTCTTCTTCCTTTCTCTTTTACTCGACCCATGGTTGATGGTTGTGCTAGCAGTGGAAGCTTTGTTTTTTTCATCACTGTAAAGTTTGTTTTGTTTTTGTTCTTGTTGCTTTGTTGATGAAGATTATAATTAGCCATATTAGCAAGCTGGATGACTCTGTTACTTTAACTACTTCGCCAATATGTCTTTTACCTCTTGGATATTTTCTTAACTTTATTGTTTTTTTTGGGGCAAAACTAAATTTAAAAGTCTTGGAAAAAAATATGTGATCTAATTGCTCTGTCTCAGGATAAAAGTACATGCATTTCAAACTCTCCCAACTATAATTACAAACTGAATAATTGAATTCTATCTTTGGGTTTGAGAGCTTCCTGTGTACATTTATAAAGCTCCTGAATTTTTTCTCAATAGCTGTCAGCATTTAGGGGATTATTTACAAGAAATTGGCGTAGGGCAGTGCCGCAAGGCTTCCTACTGCGCAGTTCTACGCCAATTCAAAAGTGTGGGAATGAACAATATTTACAAGATACAGAGCATTCCAGTCCTTTTCCCTTGTGTTGGTGCAAATGTTGCAGCCATGCGCCAACGGAGGCACCCTTGCACAATGGTGCAAGGGTGTCTGTGTTGTTGACACAATTCTTTTTGTGCAGGAAGGCGCACCTTTCTGCAACAAACAATCCTGAGAGGATTTTTCCTTTTTCCATGTTTGCTGCAGAACATATCTATGAGGCCGTGCAAAACCATGCAGGGCGACTTTGCATGAACTTGTAGATATGGGTTTGCTCTCAACGCCTCTGGAGCATCACAAAAATGACCCTCCAGTGGCACAAGTGTGCCTCAACGGCCATGTAAAAAAGCCTCTTTAAGTATGAGGATTAACACAAATATAGATACTGATTCAGGTTAGTTAAGGTGTGACTTACGTAACTCACCTGACAAAATGCCAACTAATGAACAGAAAAACAACACAACTGATGCCCATCATAAGGCAGACACAACTTAGACCACACAGGTGTGTGCACACAGGCAGTTTACACTGCACTGCTTATCGAAATCTTAACTCCCACCACGACACCTTGGTGAAGTGCACAATGAAAGGCCAGTCACGTGACAACACTTTTGGGAGCATGGAAGCCATTTTATGTTGAGCACAATGAGACAAAGTTCAGTTCAACAGGCCTTAGATCACAGTGTTGGCCGGATGGGACGTTTTACAGATGCAACATGTCGCAACATGTCCAGGTCAAAACACTTTACCATGGCCCCTCATCGCTCGAAGTGGCCCCATTCGAGACCTCTTGTATATACTTTAGTATATACTTGTATGTGTATGTACTTTGTGGGCTCTGAAGATCAGCCCTAGGACTTGTCTGCTTCCGCGTAGGGACTTTTTTTTCTGTTCAACTGCCTCTATTTAACTGTCTTGATAGAAAACAGCCAGAAGAGGTCAGTAAAATACCAGAATTACTTTCTGCTTGTTTAACTGCCTCTATTTAACTCTCTTGATAGAAAACGACCAGTAGAGGTCAGTTAAATACCAGAATCCCTTTAGCATTCTCTAGATTCCAGTCCATAGAAATTGTCTTCCACAAGCACCCGTAGACAATAATATTTTTTTTCAAATCTTGCATTTAGTGATATGACCACCGAAGGCCCTGATTTTATATTAAAAGCAGAAACTTTGGACTATACCATTTTCCGCTGAAAGGCAATATTTCTCCCCATGTGTTCCCATACCCAACGTGTCACGCAGTTTGGTGCTTACTTTCCCTCCATGTTAAAGAACAGTAGATGTGTCAGCACCCAGGCTAATATGCTGCATAGCTAAATACATATAAGGTCCTAAAGGCGAGACCGATTGCATTGCAAATGCTTGTTTTAAAGAACTGAAAAAGTAATGGTGAAAACTCAACCAAAATAGGAATACCAGTAAGCAAAGAATGAGATAACAGTAAGGACATTGTACATTTTGAATAAATGAGTGAGTGGCTGAGCCAGCCCTCTGTGTCACGATGGATGGATGGGTGAATGGCATGTGTCACGCCCGCTCTCCGCCCCCTCCATCCTCGCGCGTGCCACAGGCGCAGCGTCTAAAGGTCAGCTCGGCGGATGTACCCACTCGAGGACCACCCATCTCTCGGCACCCTGCAGCTCCCAGCTCCATAATGCAGCACTTAACACCATATTTACTTATAAATAAACCATGAAACAAGGCTGGTGCTTAGCCTGTCAAGGTAACATGCATCATCGCCCGCCTACATCCCGGCATGCAGAGCAAATGACTTAAGAGCTGCTTTAACGGAAGAGCAGCGGTAAAGAGCATCAGAGCTAAGGGGGCAGAAAGTGCTGAGAAAAATCAAGGCTATTTTCCAGAGACTCGCAGCCATGATTCACGCAGATGTGTGATGTTGTGACCTTGATGTCGCTTTCTTGTCTCATGGTGAGTACACAATATTTACCCTACAGTTAAATGCTCTGAAAAGGGCCTTGGACAGGTGGACGGTGCAGAGACTGGTCTGTAGGACTCACCCGGTTAAAGTGCTGAGAGGGTGCTTGCTAAACACTAGCTTGCAGCAACCAGGAAGGAAGGTGTGGGAGACCACAGGTAAGAAACAAGCATGCATCAGAAGGAGGCAGAGGTCAAAAGTATAGAGTGGGAGGGGCTAGGGCCCTGGCATAGGGGTCTCTGCACATCCATGCCAACTTTGTATGGTGCAACACTATGGAAGGGAAACATCCTTTACAATGCAACTTTTACCACGCAGTGCCTTTACAACGCAGCGCAAGTCATTACAACGAATTGCGCATGGGGGCGCTGTAGGATAGGTAAAAGTTTAATTTACTATCCAACACCTTCCCTACTATCCACGGGGACTGGAGTTGGAATAGTAAATTAAACTATTCACTATCCAGCACCCCCAACGCAAGTCGTTGTAACAACTTGCGTTGAAAAACCTGCGTTGTAAAGGCATGCGTGGTAAAAGCGTGCTTTGTTACAACGTACATCTCTATGGAACAGTGCCGTCAAGGAAGCGTCTGACTGTGTGAGGGCCATCTTAAGGTACATGGAATCCCTGACTTGCTCCTAGATAATCCACTTAAAAAAGAGTTCTCCGGCCAGGCTCGGACCTCTGGTGACAACTCTTGGAGGAGTCTTTTTTGTTGTTATTCGGTGTTTAGTAACACTGGGACCTGGTGCGAGTGTGCAAGTGAGTGTTTTACAGGGAATATTTTGAACTTTAAACATAGTCAAACGGTGGAATCCTGGGGTACACATGAAATGTGCACCCCAGGATCACACCCAGGATTCCCCCAGGTCCATTTTAGGGATTAACCCTATTCCACAGGAAGACAGGGGTTCACCGAAGCACGTCTGAGGTTTGAGGAGCACAAGAGGTCCACTAGGAAGTGCCTGGGTGAGGGTGGGAGTAACTTACATTGGAATCACCTCAGGGGCGACCTGTAAAAAGGCTTCTATCAAGGTTGGCAGTGAAACCTGGCTTGTGGCATCTGCCCTTTCTCTGCTTCACTCCTTTCTCTCATCTCTACAGTTGCTTACTCCAGACTCACTCACATTCTCTTCATGTCAGCACTAATATTCGATTGAAGACATCAAGGCGCTTCAAAGCTTGTGAACTCCACAATATTCTGCACAACTGCACTCACAGGTTTTTTTTTGTTTGTTTTTTTTGTGTTTTTTTTTCAAGTTTCAAGTTTAAGTTTATTTGTTTGATTAATTAAAATCTTACAAAAATGTGACCTTAGAGAAAATATCTCACTCACACAGAAATCTCTCTCACAGACAAATTCCTTACAGGATTAATCCCTGTGAGAAAATCAGCTGCTGCCAGGTAAGCATGCAATGCTGCAACAAAGACTCAGGGCCATATTTACGAAGCATTTATCCGGCTGCAAACAGGACGATTCTCAGAATCTGCTTGTTTGGCTCATTTTCAACCAGACAAATGCTTTTTAGGATGTACTAAGCCTTGTTACTGAATCGCAACTTGGGTTCTGTGATCAAAGGGGATATGTATCAAATACTCTATTTGATATTCTCAAATAGCGATTTTTTGAGAATCAATATTTGAGAATCGCAAACGAGATGTATTTAAAAACTCGCAAATAGTTCGCGATTTCTTGGCATTTCTTAATTGCGATTAGCAAATTGTGAATCGCAATTAAGAAATACCTTCCCATTTATTCCTAAGGGCCAGGAGGTCCATAGGAATGAATGGGAAGACATTCTCAATTTGCAATTTGCAATTAGAGAATCGCAAATCGAGAATAATTTCAATGGTGCAAGGGTGTCATAAGGACACACTGATGCACCCCTGAAATGAGCATGTGTGCACATATAGTGCACATACATACCCTAAGGGCATGTATGTGCGTTACATGGCACTTTGAAAAATGCCAAGAAGTGCATTTTTCAAAGAAATCTCAAATTACCAGCAACTTGAAGTTGGTGGTAATTTGTGATTTCTTACGAAGAAATCACACAACTTGGGTGCTTGTTACATCACATTTAAGGAATCGTAATTTGCGATTCCTTAAATGCTTTCGCAAAATAGGGAATCGCACATTTTGTGATTCCCTATTTTGCGATTTCTTTTTGGGATGATACATCCCAAAAGGCCTTTTCCTGTTCGCAAACGGGACGATTCTGAGGATCGGCCCATTTGCGAACGGGAAAAGGGCTTGATACATATGCCCCCAAGTATTTAGAACAGGCATGTTTAGGGCGTCCCTTCCAAATATCGAATGGCATTGGTACGTACGAATGCTTTCTGACCGAAATGCAGTCACAAAACATTCACACTCTATCGCCAGCTCAAAGCAGGTGCTTATGCATTCGCAAATTGGAATGGGACCCAAAGGGACCCCTTCACCTTTATAGGTGTTGTTTTTAATAGCAGACAGTGGTCCCCGGGCCACTGTCTGCTCTAAAATTTGAACACTAAACATTTCATTTTTTATTGTTGAAATGCATCCTGTTTTCCTTTAAGGAAAACAGGTTGCATTTCTACAAGGAAAAAAACTTTATTCAAGGGCAATCACAGACATGGTGGTCTCCTGACCACAGCAGACCACCATCCCTGTGATGGCTGCAATTCCTAATGGGTCGCAAACTGCAATTACCTCAGTAATATTCATGAGGTAAGTCAATTTGCGATTTCCAAATATTGATTTTATCCAAATTGCTATTCCTTTTCTTTGTACAAATGGACCTAAATTACATTACCAAGCCACCAGTGCCTGAGCTTTACTCCTACTGTGACCGGTGCCCCCCTGCCAGCGATGGGATTGCTACCCTCACAAGGGTTACGATTGCTACAACTAGTTGATACTGTTATGTGATTTGGATGTTTCTTAGTCCCATTAGTGTTTTCCTTACAGCAGCACATATGTAAGCATATATTTGAGAAAAACACTATTAAGAGGTGTTTAGGGCAGAGGTGAAACAGTATGGTGTTAACAATACACATACACGAATAATCCTGGCCATCATTGACGTCACTGACTCAGGGCCGGACTGGCCATAGCGGGCACCAGGCAGTTCCCCTGTAGGCCGCTAGGGTGGGGGCCGGTTTAATTACCGGGGGTCGGCAATATCGGCCCCTTAACCAAAATCGTCCGAAACCGTCCGTCGCAAACTGCTCGGCTGCACTCTCCCTCACCCCAGTTTGTCATGCTAAAGTCATCATCTTCCCAGTTTTTAGGAACATACTGAGCTAAATAAAAAAAAAACAATTTTCTTTACCACAGATTTGGTATTGTACAAAGAAGTAGCGTGTTTTTTCTATTTTTTGTGCTCAAGACCTACTTTCAGTTTGTGGGGGAACCCAGTGTGAAACCCACACGTAATTCAAGGAAGCTAAAAATGTCTGAAATATAGACGAAATTATGAATTCAGTAATGGGTCATATGTGAAGTACCATCAAGGGCTTCCCAAAGAACCTAACTGTTGAATTAAAGAAATATAAAAAATGAGTAGAAAAAAATAGACATTTGTGGCAAAGTTTTTATCTGTAACTTTTGTCACAATGGCCGATCTACAAAACCAATGTTTCATTACGTCGCTCGACCCTTCTGGTTGTGGGGATATAAGGGTTCAAAGGTTTTCCACGAACCCAAGTTACCCAGAGCCAACAACTGAGCTGCACCGTACAGTGGCTTATCATTGTGCACCGAATATAGACTAATTCGTATGGTGAACTATGTAGAGTGAAAAATGGGTATAAAGGAAACCTATGTATTTCTAAATTGAGAACAAGATATGGAGTTTTTGAGTAGTGTTTTTTTTTAACTCATTCAATTTGTAGGTACCCGTTCTAGCATATGATTTAGAGGGTATTTTTCAAAATGTCTTCTTTCCTACGCACTGACTTACATTTAGAAGGGACATATGCAGCAAAATCAAATTGATAATAACACATGTTCTTCTATGCTATGCTTCCACATGTCTTCTGATAAAAATGGTACCACACTTGTGTGGGTAGACCTAGTGCCTATGCCAGGAAAAGGCCCAAAACACAACATAGGCACATCACATTTTTTTCCACTCAAAACAGACCCTTTTTTTTTGCAAAATGGGTAGCTGTGGATTTTGGGCACTAGCTCATCCAGCACCTAGCAAAACCTAGCAAACTTGCACATTTTTGAAAATTAGACACCCAGGAAAATCCAGGGTGTGGTGACTTATGTGGCTCTCGCCAGGTTTTTTCAAATAGGATTCTCTTGCAAACCTCAACCTTTGACTAAAAAACACATTTTCCGCACACTTTTGTGATGAAAAGTTCTGGAATCTGTGAGGAACCACAAACGTCTTTCTGCTCAGCATTACCCTAAGTCTCCCGATATAAATGGTACCTCACTTTTGTGAGTAGGTCTATTGCTAACGACAGGAAAAAAAAATGGATATATCAAATTTTTCCAGTCAAAGCTGACCCCTTTTTTTTGCAAAGTGGGTAGCTGTGGATTTTGGGCCCTAGCTCAGCTGTCACCTAGTGAAACCTAGCAGACTTGTATATTTTTGAAAACTAAACACAAGTGGAAATCCAGGGTGGGGTAACTTGCATGGCTCTCACCAGATTTTTTTACCCAATATCTCTTGCAAACCTCAAACTCTGACTTAAAGAACACATTTCCCTCACATTTCTATGATGGAACGTTCTGGAATCTGTGGGGGGCCACAAGCGTCCTTCCACCCAGCATTCCCAGTGTCTCCTGTTAAAAAGTGTACCTTTCTTGTGTGGGTAGACCTTGTGCCTTCCACAGAAACTGCCCAAAATGCAGCATGGATACTTCACATTTTCCCACTGAAAACTGACCCTTTTTTTTGCAAAGTGGACAGCTGTGGATTTTGGGTCCAGATCAGCCAGCACCTAGGGAAACCTAGCAAACCTTGAAAAGTAGTCAACCAGGGGAGTATAGGGAAGTTAATGGTAATGATAATGTTGGACTGTTTTGTATAGCGCATGGCTACCCAGATTGGGCTTCCGAGTGCTTTGACAGAGATAGTGAGATGGCTAATGCACTGATCACACAAATAGGTGGGTCTTTAATAGCTTCCTAAAACTGAGTACGTTGTCATTGGCTCTTAGGTGAATAGGTGGGGAGTTCCACATCTTGGACACTAAATAGGCCCTGTGCTTCCAGCCCTTTTGATTCTGGCCATAGCCAAGAGGAGGTGGTTTGTTGATCTTAGCTGTCTTGGACTATGATAACAATTAATAAGAGGACTAAGGATGTGAGGGCCTGAGGCATGTTTTACCTTGTGTGCAATGCACAGAGCTTTAAGTTAAATTTGTTGTTTTACCGGAAACTAGTGAAGGCTAGTCAGAGCTGGGCATGTTGACTATGATTTTGGAAGGCTCAACAGGTACTCGAGCTGTAGCATTTTGTATATACTGCAGATTCCGGGTGACGTAGGCAGGGCTGCCTAGATATAGCAAGATGGCGTAGTCTAAGCACGATAGTATAACGATTTGCACTACTATTCTCCAGGCTTCAACAGGGAGCCATTTATGTGTCTTCCCGAGCAGGCCAAAGCATGTCCATGCCACCTTTTTAGCATGAGAGGCCATAGTAAGACCTTTATCCAGGAAAACACCAAAGCTTTTTACTCCTGATTAGGGGTAAGGGCGATCACCCATGCATGGTGGCCAGAGGAGATGTTCACAGAGAGATGGATTGTTCCCGACAACCATGATCTCTTTCTTGTCGCTGTTTAGTTTGAGGCAACTGTAGGCCATCCAATGATCCACTTGTTCCATACAGGTGGACAGTTTCCCTGCTGTCAGGTTGAGGTTAGGATCCAAAGAAACAACAATCTGGGTGTCATCAGCTTATGACACCGTTGTTAAAAATGATGAGCAAATGATGTCAGCCAAGAGACACATGTACACAACAAAGAGAGCGGGGCTCAAGAATGGGCACTGAGACACTCCACGTTTGGGCTGATGGATCTCCGTCAGACAGGTCCTTCCCTGACCTGGAAGCTTCTATTGTCAAGGAATGAGGTCAGCCATTTTAGTGCCTTTCCAGTGATGCCCAATGCCTTCAGCCTATGTCCGGAATGGCATGGGAGACAGTGTCAAAAGCTGCTCTCAAGTCGAGAAGAATGAGCCCAGCTGAACCTCCTTGATCCAGGGCTTTTTTCAGTGTGACTTGCATGGCTCTCGATAGGCCATTTTATCCAGAAGCCCTTGCAAATGTCAAACTTTGGTCAAAAATACAAATTTTCCACGCATTTCTGTGACAGAAAGTTCTAGAATTTTCAGGAAGCCACATATTTCCTATCACCATGAGTACCCACTTGTCCTTCAATAAGAACAGGTGAAATCCAGCGGGTGGTCTCATTATGGGTTTGGTCGTCTTGGAGCAGGGCGCTGGCTTGGCAGCCTGCTGCAAGACCATCACACTCATAACAAGGCCCTTATTATCTCCGGTCTAACTGAAAACTATGTTTGTGTTTCTCACATTATTGAGTTCTTAATATCACCCAGTGCTTAATTTGTAAAACAAGAAGTGCTGATGCCCACACACCATGCTCTGAGGTTCAGCATCATGCCTGTATAATGCACCACCGGAAACTCCCTGTCTTTTTAACTCACTCTTGCATGTTCATTTTTTTTTTTTTTTAATTTGTTTTTATTGTTGCTATCACATGGTACACAGTAACGGTGAATCATCCTTCAGTGCAGCGTCAACATTTAGCTGCCTTCAATCAATAGAGCAACATTTTTAATTTTACCCCCCCAACTTTAAACTTGCTACTTCAAGGGTCAAATTACACGATCCGTGTCAGAAATCCATTATAACAATTGGCGTGTCTAGAAGCATCTAACGGCATTTTACACATTTACTGATAAAAACAGGCTCGCCTACACTTACAATTCCCAGGGCCTCATGTTGTGCGCTGCTTCTGATACCTACTCCTCCCCCCACCCACTACTCTACATCCTCGTCCCCTCCTGAGCTGTCCCCATCTTCCTCCTCAGGCAGAGGCTCACAAATGTCTCCTCTGTATGCGTTCCAGGGTGTCCAGATTTTGTTCCATTTGCGTGGATTACGCCTCTGTTGGTACACCGCCCTCTCCGTCACCATAAGCATATCCATGTTCCTGCACCACTGCGCCAGTGTCGGTGTCTCCAGTGCCCCCCAATTTTTTGCGATGTCCCGCTTTGCCAGCATCACCCCAATGATCACCCATTGTTTCGCATGCAGTGACATGTCTGTTGGGCCCCATACATTCAACAGGCAAACTCTAGGGTTAGGCGTGAACGGGTTCTGTAGGGTCTGGCTTATCGTGCGTGTTACACGCCTCCAGTATTCTTGTATATTAGGACAGGTCCACACAGTGTGGAACAGTGTACCCTCCTCCCCACAATTCCTCAGGCAATATGGGTGTTCTGCCCTGTGTATTTTATATAGTGTCGTGCGGGTGTAGTAGACCCTATGTAATACTTTAAATTGGACCAATCTGAATCGGGTGGATATACCTGCCTCCCTGGGCGATGCCAGAGCTGCATTCCAGTCCGCCTCATCCATGTCCCCTATCTCATCCTCCCAATATTCCTTCAGCTTCCCCAGCGGATCCGGTAGGTTGTTCAGTAGTTTGCGGTAAGTGAGGGAGGTCGCACTTGCCTCCATATAATCCGTAAGCAGTCGGTCCTCTAACGGAGCCGACTCCGGAACTGTCACACCCGGCTCCAACACAGACATGAGTGCGTGCCTAATTTGTACGTATCTGTATGTTTCAGTTACTCCAAGGTCATACTGTTCCCTCAGGGTCGCAAAGGAGAGCACGCCCTCTCTCGTCCATAGATCGCCCACCGTGGAGATTCCGATGTTATCCCACTGGTCAAACCCTTTAGAACTGCGCAAGTTACCGAGGGCCTTGGCATCCCATAGTGGTGTGAGTTTAGTGATCACTCCCTCCCATGCAAGCCGCCTCTGAGCTTTATGCCATAGAGCTACAGTGTGTTTGGTAGGTCCTTCCAGCTTCCTCACCATTCCTTTGTTGTAGAGTGGGGCCAGGAGGGTGGTCGTGCCCAGTTGGCGTCTATCCGCCATGTAAGCCGGGTCATCTTGTGCACTATGGATCCACTGGTTGATCACCTTAAGGTGAGCTGCCCAGTAGTACAATTCAAGGTTGGGGAGGGCTATCCCCCGCTGTACCAGTCTCTAGTTAATTTCAACTGCGCTACCCTGGCCGGTTTGCCTCCCCACAGGAGGTCTGACAATTGCGCCGACACGTGGCGGAAGAATGATACGGGGACCATCGCCGGCGTGTTTTCCAGGACATATAGGAAGCGAGGCAGCGCCATCATTTTAAAGAGCGCCGCCCTACCTAGAAGTGTCAAGGGGAGATTCTTCCAGTCGCGCACGTCTGCCTTCAGCCTGGCCAGCTGGGGCTTAAGGTTCAGGTCTAGAAAGGTTGAATGTTCCCTTGTAATTTGAATCCCTAGGTACTTAAAGGAGATGGGTTCTACGAGCAATTGGCAATCCGTAGGTAGGACCGGAGGGTCACCCTGCACCATATAGATTGTGGACTTGGACCAGTTAAGTTTATAGCCTGAAGCTGCACCGTGCCTCTCGCACAGTGCCAGTAGGACCGGGATACCGTTCGTAAGGTCCGTGAGGTAGACGAGCATGTCGTCGGCATACAGGGAGACCCTATCTTCCCAACCACCTCCCCACTGTATGCCTTTCAGTAGCTGGGTGGTTCTGATACTCGTGGCCAGGGGTTCCAGCACTAAGGCGAATAACAGCGGTGAAAGCGGGCATCCTTGTCTCGTGCCCCTCGCCAGCGGAAGCTCCCTCGAGATATGCCCATTTGCAGTCACCCTTGCCACGGGTTCGGTGTACAGTAATCTGACCCATGATATGAAATTCGAGCCAATACCCATGTGTTCCAGGACCGCAAAGAGATAGCGCCACTCCACCATGTCAAACGCCATCTTGGCATCCAATGACAGCACCGCTGCCGGCTCCTCCAACTGTGGGGCTCTTGCTAGCACCCCGTGCAGCCGTCGCAAATTCAGCGCCGTACTCCGGTGTGGCATAAAGCCCGACTGGTCCGGATGTATCAGGTGCGCCAGATGGGGCAGCAATCTGTTGGCCAATAGTTTTGCCAAAATTTTACTCTCGGCGTTGAGGAGGGAGATCGGGCGGTATGATCCGCACTCTTCAGGGGGTTTGCCGGGCTTTGGTATTGCGATGATTGTGGCTGTGCGCTGATCAGGAGGCAGTCGCCCCCGCTCCTGGCACTCCCTGAACATATGGAGCAATGGTGTGGACAGCGTTTCGGACATGAGTTTGTACCATTCTATCGGCACTCCATTGGGGCCCAGTGCTTTCCCTGGGTGTAACGCTGCTATGGCTATCTGTATTTCTTCGGCCGTCAGGTCGGAGTCAAGCTCGTCCCGATCGTCTTGCGAGAGAGTACGGGTAGGCACTCCCATGAGGGAACTTTCTACCATCTCCCGCGTGACCTCGAACTCAGGGGAGTATACGGAGTGAAAATGGTCTGCCAGGAGTTCTACTATTCGCGCCGGACTGGTATGTATTTCACCAGCTGGGTCTTTCAGTTGCAGTATGGCCCTCTGCCCACCCCGTGTCTTCTCAAGCCACGCCAGGAGCTTCCCTGCTTTATCTCCTATGTCATACACCCTACTCGTTGTTGCTGCCATACTGTCCATTACCCTGCGACGTACCTGGTCGGTATGCCGCTGCTGGCACAGTCGGAGCGTGTGTTGGGTAACCCCAGTCGGGTTCCTCTCGTGGTCCTGTGTTGCCTTGTCAAGCTGTTCCTCTAGCTCTACCAATTCTTGACGCTGTGTGCGCTTGTGCTGCGTGATGACTGAAATTGCCTGTCCGCGAAGAACCGTCTTGTAGGCCTCCCACAGGATGGTATGTGACTCCACCGAACCTACATTTTCGGTGAGGTATGAACGCGTACCTCTCTTCAAAGCCCTGGCTATACCCGGTTCCCTGAGGTATCCTGGGTAGATAGGGTAGACGCGTCTATGGGTTCGTTCCTGACTGGACAGAGTCAGTGTCAGCGGGGAGTGATCGGAGACCCCTCGCGGTCTGATCTGAGAGTCAGTGAAATTGAGGAGCCCCCCCCCCAACGTAAGGAAATAGTCAATCCGTGATAGGCTGTCGTGAACTGCTGAGTAGTATGTGTATTGCCGGTCTTCTGGGTGAAAACGCCTCCATATATCTATTAAACCCTGTGCTTCCATGAAGTCATGCAATCTGGAGGGCCCTGGTGTTTGTGTACGCACTGGGTGGCGGTCTAGGGAGTTGTGTGCCACTGCATTGAAATCACCTCCCACGATGAGATCCCCTTCTGGAAGGTCTAACAAAAATTTCCCCAGTTCCGGGAGAGCTATGGTGTGCAGTGCCGGCGGGATATACACCGAAACCACGTTAAGCGGCTTCCCCTCCCACTGCCCATGTATCGCCGCAAAGCGCCCCTGGGTGTCAATGCTAACTGATTGGGTTATGAACTTGGACGAGCGATGCATTAGTATCCCTGTACCCCGGGACCCTTTAGTAAACTCAGAGTGGACAACCATGCTGTAGCCTTTCCTATCTAGGGCCCGTGTGGCTGTGCCAGTGAGGTGTGTTTCCTGTAGTAGGACCAGGGCTGGATTCAACCTTTTTATACTCTGTAGGACCAGCCCACGTTTAATTTTGTCTCCCAGACCCCTCACGTTCCAGGACATGAGGCTTAGCGGGGGTGCCTGCCCCATATTAGTGCCCCCCCCCATCATGTTTGGATGAGCGGAAGGATAATTGGTGCGCGTGGAGGACTAGGCTGCCTGTGAAGTGAGCCTGCGTGCTGTGCCGCGACACTACCATTCTACGCTTGTGTGCCCCATGGTATCTTCCTAGATCCTGTGTACAAACTAAAAACCAAAACCACATCCTACCCCCAACTCCCCCCCTCCCTGCCCCCCTGCTCAACGGACTCCAAACTGCCCGCTCCCCCAACTCAGCAGAGTGCCTGACCCCAACCCAAAACACAGTACTTGCTCGCTGGGGTGGAGGAATCTCCGTAGTCAGCGGCCCCCTTCCTCGGCCGCGGAGGCCCCTCAGCCCAGTGTCCAAGGCGGCATGCCGGTCGTCGTTGTCGTCAATTCAGCCAGACAGTAGCAGTGACTCACTGTTCCCCATCGACGCTCTCCTCTTGTAGATCAGTCAAAGGGGAATGTATCTCCGCATCTTCGTCGTTGGCTTGTGAGCCCTGTCGGGATCCAGCATTACGGTGTTTGCTCTGCCTATTGGAGCGACGAGGGAGGCCCGCCGTCCTCCACCCCTCCAGCCATTCCTGGGCCACCTCCGGGGAATCAAAAAACCAAGTTTTGTTATCTGCCACGATCCGAAGCTTGGCCGGAAAAAGCATTGAGTACGGGATTTCCCTGGCTCTCAGTTCCTTTTTGACTTCGAAAAAGGTTCTCCTCCTCCGTGCAACCTCGGCTGTGTAATCCGGAAAGAAGGCCAGTGTGGCGTTCTGGATCTTAATAGGGGGTGAGTTCCTTGCCGCCTGTAGGATGGCGTCCCGATCCCTGAAATTGAAGAGCCTCGCTACGATCGGTCTGGGGTTAGCGCCCGTCTTATGGCGTCCCCCCGGGACCCGGTGCGCCCTTTCCACTGTGAAGAAGGCGAGAGACCTTTGGGCTTTAGGGTCTGCGTGATTAGGTTCTCCACGTATAGGTCCATCGCCCTCGTGTCTTCCGATTCCGGCACACCTATTATACAGATGTTATTCCGCCTCGAGCGTCCTTCCTGGTCATCGAGATTGTCGCGCAGTTCCTTATTTTCCTTTGAGATGCGTTCCATACTAATCTGCAGCTCCGATACGTCTTCAACCAGGGATTTGGTCACCACCTCCATATTATTCACCTTCTCCGTCATCTTATGAAAGTCCGCCCTTATAAGTGTGATTTCGGCTGAGATGGACCCCACCGTGGCTTGCACCTGTGTGAGGGCCCGCATGACATCGTCTATGGTCGCCTTCTTGCCACCGGCTGCTTCAGCCGTCTTGCCCGATTGTGATTTGGCGTCCGGTGAGGGAGAGCCGGGTTTTTCGTATGCAAACCGGTCCAGGCGCGATTGCGCCGCCACGTTTTTGGGCCCCTTGCCGGCCATCTTGGCTGCGAGACTCGCCAAAGGTGAATGTAGCCGGTGTCCCAGTCTCCTGAGCCGGTCCAACTTTTGTTCGTGTTTACACCTGGTTCCCCCGGGGCCGACCCAAGCGTTCCTACCCCAGATATCTACCGGACACAGTCTAGGGGCCCACGCTGCGCCCAGAGGGTATGTGTGGCCCTTGAGAGTTGTTCGTGGCCCCTGCGGCCAGCGACGACAGTAGGTATTGCAGGGTCCCTGTAGTCTGGTGGTGCTCTCACGATTTTCAATGGGGACGGTGGGGTGAAGTTGCCAGCTGAGACTCAGACCCCTGCGTGGGGCAGTCTATATCCTATGTTCCCCCTGGAAGGGCGTCTGCTCCTCCCCTCCAGTCCCTCATGTGCCGCCCTTGTCCTGTGGCCGTCGGATCTACCGCCTGGTACCCCTGATGGCAGCGTGGGGCCCGTGACACCGCTAGGTCGATCTGTCCGGATTTAAGATAAGCGTCCCGCGTGGACGCACTGCTGCTCTCGGAGTCGGCACCGGGAGGATGCCCAAGCAGGTCTATTGCTCGCCCGGGCTCCCTGTCACTCACTGCGTTCTTGTTCAGCGGAGGGGCCCCGGAGCTACACTGCGGTCAATTTGGCAGCGCGAGTTCTTCCGCCGCCCGTCCCAGTGCTCTGTCTGCCACGCCGGGTCTGCAGCGGCTGATGCAGGTCTTCAATGGGACTCAAGATGGCGGACACCAGTCCCGATGTCGCCGCACTGCGCGCCTGTACCTGTCCCTGCAGGCTGTTCAGGTCGTCCTCCTCCTCACCTTGGACGGGCGCTGGGGCACACAGTACGGGCTCCTGAGGTCCGGTGTCGGTAGGTGGACGCTCCGGTTCCCTCTCCGCCGTTGCCGGCCGCGGTCGGGCACTTGCGGTGTCACCCTGCCCGGGACAGTCCGCTTCCTGCCAGGTCAGCAGCGCAATTTGCTCCCCGGCCCGGATGTTTCACGCAGGCCCACACTGGGTGCTGTCAAAACTGCTCTTCCCGACCTCGGATTGAAGTCCCGCTGGTCTGGATCGCTGCCGCCCGGTCCTGGGCTTCGTTGCCTTCCCGCCTGGGAATTGTTATGGAAGGATAAATGATCGGATTTCACTGGGAGCCGCTTCAATTACGGAGCTCTCCTCCTAAGCTGCCGCCATCGCCGGCTGCTGGCCACGCCCCTCTTGCATGTTCATTTTTTTTTTATCCCTGCTTTCACCATTTGTCAATGTGTTTCTCTGTTTCTGTTCTTCTTTCTGTCCCTGGTTGATTTTTTATTTTTTCTTGCTGTAGATCAAAGGCTTTTGAGGGGAAAAAAGTGCAGGTTGCTGTTGGGCCCCACCTGCAACCACTGGCTCAAATGAAGCATGGAATGTCACCCTGCTATATACTGAACCCATAATTACCCAGATATTGTGAGGGTAAGCATATACAGGTAAGTATAGATTTAATATTTACTCATGTGTAACACACACAAACACACACACACACACACAGCAGGTATCCTCAGAGGAGGGTCCCAGGCTCACTGTAACACTGGAGCCAAGTTACACCTGGCTGAAGAGTGCAAACTAGGGGGAAACCAGTCCTAGGTTGCTTGTGTTCTGGTTCAAGGAGGACCTTGCCTGGCAGTTCAGGCTGGACTGTTCCTATGAAGAGCAGGGTCAAGACTGATTTGCATAAGGCTGAGTTTAATCTGAAGTGCCATAGTGAGCAATAAACAATGGTTTGGGATGCGGCTCCGAGGGATTGCCAGCGGCTGAAATTAATCCAAGCACTCCATACATCACATTGTTGTGTTTTTCAGAGTTCCCAGGTGGGCTGGCAGAGCACTTTCAGGCGCATCATCAAGGGTCGAGGGCTGGGATAGCACCACTTGGCAGGGCAGGACTCACAGTTGCAGAGTCCAGGTGCTAGTTACAAGAGACTAGCCATTGGAGTCATTCGGGTGGTACTGGGTTTAACAGATGCAGGTCCAATCCTTCTCCCTCAAGCAAGAGTGCAGCAGGGCAGTAGGTCAGCACAGCAGGGCAGCAGCCCTTCAGCTTAGCAGTCCAGCAGAGTGGCAGTCCTTTCAGCTGTACAGCAGTTTGTCCTCCTGGCAGAGTCTTACACAGGTCCAGAAGTGTAATAAAGAGTTTGTGTTTGAGGTCTAATATACATTCCCTGTGCCTCCTTTGAAGTGGGAGAAGTTCCTAGAGCTTTCGCTTTGAAGTGCTCAGGTTTCCTGTCTCTATTATCCTGACTCCAGTCCCACTACAGGGGTTATGCAAACCTTTGTGTGAAGGCCGGACACAGCCTTTTCAGGTGTGAGTGGGGCTGTGCCTAACTGTGCTCTCCCATTTCTTTAGTGATGGCCCATCCAGACACACCTAAGCTCTCTAGTGTGTGTGGCTGTCTAGGAGCAATACACAAAGAGCAATTGCCAGCTACAAATAGTCATGTGACCCAGAGAGAGGCTTCAGGAATTATATGGCTTAGGAAGGAAAATAAAAATTTTCTAAATTGGCATTTTCCAAATTGTAATTCAGATTATGACTTTATGATAAAAAAGGATTTCTCTTTAAAATTCCAAATACAGCAAACATGAACTGGTTACCTGTTCCATTTGAAACGTATCCTTAATTATTCAATTCAATTCAGTAAATCTTTATTCAGTATATATAGTATCCATAAAAGCACAGATCAAAATACCAGCAAAAAATAATTACATTAAAAAATACATTACAGAATATAAAAACAATTAATAACAGGGACTTGTAATATATGGCATAATTAGAAATGTAAATATTCATATTATAATAGTCAATATGTAAAGATACCACTCATGTAAATGACGTAGCTCGAATATCCATTACAATAGCAACATAGTATAATAGAGTGCAAATATGCAGTTGACAAATAATAACGATTTAAGTTAAAATGAGGACAATCAAATATGTAAACAAGTAACGACACCACGCAATATGTTAAAATACGATTAGATCTAGGCAAATAGTAGCATGATATATTAAGGTGCAGACAAATATAAACTAGATATGAAAAACCTTGGAATACAAGGCCACAGTTTCTACGGAGCACCGCCCAACGTTTGAGCTTATGGTTCTCAACAGATGACAGCTAGATGTGATCAGACGAGACCAAATGTTTTTAAAGGGTAATCATTGAGGGGCGTGAGCAAACTGCTGCCTTCAGAAAAAAACTTACGCTAAAGGTTAAGTCTACACTCTTAAGATGAAGAATTTCCATATAGGCTATTCTGAAGTCAGCAATAGCAGTTGCCTTAAAAAAAGGAATCAAGAATTGTTTAGTATATTTCAAATAAAAATTGCAAAAAAATAAAAAGTGTAACATTGATTGGTTACTCTGATTACCACAAGGGCAGGGCATTTGTCAAGATAAATATTAAAGCCTATAGGGAAGCAGAGCATGTATTTTAATGTGCCTGCCCTGAGGCGAAACAGCAAGCTTCTCTCCCTGCGGCTTAAATTCAATAAGAGATAGCTGGATGGCAAGTGAGTTGGGGGACAATTGGCAGACACCAAAGACATATACCTTGTGACTGACGACTTCGCAAGTTCTATTTCATGTCTTGAGTTACTATATTGATCGTATAGGGCCTCCTGGAGGGTCTTCTTAGTTATGCCCTCTATATTGTATGGGTTCAAGAAAATGTGATCAAGATTCACGCTGATCAGACTATCCTCAGGAGTTTTCAGCAAAATCAATTTTCTTCTCCCTGAATACTACTACTTTTTGCGTAACCCCAAACTTCAGCGCCATAAGTTGCTGTTGGTATGCACTGTGCTTCATAAATGTGAACTATTGATAGCACTACCTCAGTTCTTTTTGGTTGTGGGAGGCATACAATTGAGTTAATTACTCCTGCTGTGGGCCAGATGAGCTGCCCAGGTAGCAATATCTGAGAATAATAGTCCCAGGTATGGAAAAGTGCGGGTGCTATCCTTAGTAAATGTAATAAGGTAACCCCAAATGTTATCTTGTGGGAGTGGTAGGCCATGTGATAGTGAATTTTTTTATTTCAAAGCCTTTCACTACCAGGTCATGGCAAACTTAAAATTACTTGGCCTACGTTTTAACTACATTGCACCCTGCCCTAGGTGCTGCTTAAGACTACCTTAGAGGGGCTAACATGGATTAAAAAGGAAGGGTTGGGCCTATCAAAAGTTGTATTTTGCCAGTTTGAAATGGCAGTTTAAAGCTGCACACACAGGCTGCAATGGCAGCCCTGAGGCATGTCTAAAGGGCTACTTAAGTGGATGGCATAATCAGTGCTGCAAGCCCACAAGTAGCATTTAATTTTCCAGACCCTGAGCTCAAGTAGTACCAATTTAGTGGGGATTTACAATGAAATTAAGTATGCCTAATGGGAAGAAACCAATGTTACCATGCTTTACGGAGTAGGCACGCACACTTTACAACTGGTTAGCAGTGTTAAAGAGCACAGAGTACTAAGGCCAACAAAAACAAGATCAGAAAAATATCTAGGAGTAAGGGAAACATTCTTAACCTCTTCCCTGCAACGCAAATTCCACCGTGGCGCGGGAGGGACTAGGGGTGGGCGTGGCGCTCCTGTACTTATGTTGGCTCCATGCCGTCATGAGTCACGGGCGGCGTGTGCTCATGACGGCGTGGAGCCTTCATGATCCTGCCCCCTCACAGGCGGGGAATTGGTGCCGCGTGGGTGGAGCGGCAGCAGCATGACGGCTTCACACCGTCATGAGCAAACGCCGCCCGTGACTCATCACAGCGTGGAGCCGTCATAAGCACGCAACAGGTTAAGGAAGACCACTCTAAGGCTGAGAGGACTAACAGAGACGTTATAGTTAGGTGGAAATGTCGGTTTAAATGTAAAATCTTAAACAAAAAAAGGCACTGCAATTCACCAGTTATAGTTATTTCAAGTAACTATGACTCACACCCTCTCCATACACAGTGTTGTCATCAATGATGTAATTTCAGAAGTTGTATTGATGTTTTCAATAATGTGGTAGAATATTTCATGAGTGATGTAATAAATGAGGTCATATGCAATGCATGGAGTGGATGTGAATAAAACCCGCGGCCAGGCCCTGCACCCAACCCCCTGCGGCCAGCAAAACCCTGAGCCACACACAGCCTTTGGTGGTGCTTGGCATGGATTACTCGTAGACGCAGCCATCCATATGAGTTCAACCCACCATAGACAGTCACACTCTACCATTTTTTCTATGGTTTGGAGATCCGGAGAACTCCCGCTGGAGATAGCATGGCCCTACGCTCAAATTAGACTCCCACCAGGAGCAGGGGAGTCTTTCTGGCTCCAACGAAAGCTCTGAAACATCACGGTACCCCCAAAAAAAACTTTAAAAAATAATCGGCCTTGAATTATATTCATGTGAGATGCACACCACAGACTAAACAGTGGTTAAGTGAGCTTTTTACCAGATGAAGCTCCTAAAAAGAAACCTGTCATGCATTTGTTTCATGGTAGTAGATACAATAACCAAATTGAGCATTGATTGTGGCAATGCCCTGAATGATGAACACCTTGCATGCCATACCAAAATTCCACAAAAAGCACAAAGCAGGCAATGTGCCTCATAAATGGCCTAATAATGTGACAGCTTATAAAAACACAACTAGGAAGCCCCAACAGGCTTCATGTGGAGGCAACAACCTGATTAAAGACTTCAGGTCACTCACATACCAGCCTTGAAGGTTCTTCAGCACTATACCTGCAATATAAGGTCAAACCCTATCAGGTCTCCTTCTGCTAGAGCTCAAACTTTTTATCTACAAACCATTCCTAGAAGCATAAACAAAGCAGGGCTGATGGATGCTTATGAGCATTAGAGCCCACGAAATGGAATAACATTTCCTTCGACAACTACAGCACATCCACCCTGATGCTCTTCAGAAGAAAACATCGGGCCCGATTCACAGAACTAACTTAAGACAAAATCCTAAACTTACTACTTTTGGTATTCACAGAAGTTAGGATTTTGTCTTAAGTTTGTCTTAAAACAGACTTAAGACAGACGTAAGTTAGGATTTTGTCATAACTTTGTCTTAAGTCTGTCTTAAGTTTGTCTCAAGACAAACTTAAGACAAAATCCTAAATTCTGTGAATACTAAAAGTAGTAAGTTTAGGATTTTGTCTTAAGTTAGTTCTGGGAATCAGGCCCTAACAACCCAACTATTCCATTGCGATAGAGAACCAACAAAAACACAGTCTATCAAGCTCTGACATAGTGCTTTGGCCATGAGGGATCTATGGAACCATGTGCACCATGTCCAAATGATTAACTTATAAAATATTTGACAATGCACAATCCATACCCACTTGGCAAAGTCACAGATAAGCACTATGACCAGTGAGGAACTTGAGTAACCACAACTCCTGAATGAACTCTGAAATACTTAATGATGTAAATGCTTTAATATCTTGAACGACAACACAGGCAGTAAGTATGTGGCTATGACCCTAGCTTCTGATCACTTTCGCCAGCTTGTAGAAGCAACTGAGTTTTGCATTGAACCCTAGATAGGCCAACAAACATAGACATTGTCTGTAACATATTTATGTCTGTAGAGGAGGTAGCCATCTTTATGGCACCCCAGCACTTCTTCCAGTGAAGAATGAAGTTTTCTTCATGGCACTTCAGTGCTCTTCTTGTAGTGGATGAAGGTATCTTTAAGGCACCCTGGTATTTCTCAGGTAGAGCATGACATTACCCTAAATGGTACTTCAGTACTCCTCTTGCCATTCTTTGTTTTGCTCAATTCATCGTGACTCATAGACATGTGCAGAGCATGTGTTATCTGAATGGCACTCTGGTTCTCTTCTCGTAGAGGATAAATTAATGTTTATGGCACTCTTATTCTCTTCTCGTAAAAAAAAATGTAAATCTATATTTGTAAAGCGCAAACTACTGACCCTTACGGGTCTCAAGGCGCTGGGGGCCGTCGTGGAAATTGAGTGAGCTATTGCCCAAAGTCACATGGTGCTGAGCTGAGCTGCCTGATTGAACTGTGAACCCTGTGCTCTGAAGTCAGCTGCCCTGGCCGCTGCACCACACCTCTCCTCGTAGAGGATGTAGTTATCTGTATGGCTCTCTAATTCTATTCTCGTAGAGGATGAAGTTGTCTGTATGGCACTCTGGTTCCATGGGCGTCCGCAGACATTTTTCTAGGGGGGGGCAAAATGTTAATGTCATCACCATCCTCCGACATGATGTGTGGGGCACAACAAACACTGGGGTGCAGAACTGGGAGAGACTCAATTAAATGCCAGGAATCCAGGACATGTGACTGACCCTGCCACAGGCCAACAAACACCGCCTGTAGGGAAAACGCTAAACTTTCTGACAAGGGGCCATATGTATCATCATCACCATTTGTGATTTCTAAATAGCTATTTTTAAGGAATCGCTATTTAGAAATCGCAAAATGGTATGTATGTAGAAAATCGCTATTTTTTAGCGATTTCCAATTATTCCTTATTTGCGAATTCGCAATTTGCGAATTCGCAAATAAGGCATAATTTCCCATTCATTTCTATGGGCCAGGAGGCCCATAGAAATGACTGTAAAATAATTCTCAATTTGCAAATTCGCAATTTGCTAATTGCAATTTGCGAATTATTTCAAGGGGGCAGGGGTGTCTCAAGGACACCCTGCTGCACCCCTGAAAATTACATGTGTGTGCATATAGCGCACATACATGCCCAATGGACATGTATGTGCGTCATATGCCACCCTCACACATGCACAATTGTGCATATTTACAAGAAATCGCAAATTACCACCAACTACAAGTTGGTGGTAATTTGCGATTTCTAAACTTGAATTCGCAATTTTGAAAAGCTTCATACATAGCATTGAAGGAATCGCAAAATTGCGATTCCTTAAATGCATAAGCAAAATAAGGAATCGCAATTTGTTGCTAATTTTTCATACATTTCAAAATCGGAAAAAAGGCTGTTTGCGAATTCGAAAAAGGCTTGATACATATGGCCCAAGCTGCTTTATCTCTGTCTGCTAGGTGTGCAGACTTCCGAGTCCTCGATCCAACACCAATCAAGTCTGTTTTCAGCACGAATTGATTTTTATCAGAATACTTTAAAACAGCCTATGATTAAAGCACCAGATTAAATATACTGTATGCACAGTGTATGTTAGGGATTATCTGTAGCACACATATTTACCAATATTGGCTTCTTGGTGCTAGAATTCATGATAACTTTTATCCAAAGTTAAAGCACAACGTCAAAGTTAGTAATAAATAATGCAGCAATCACACACGCTAGTGATTCGCCAATGGGTACTACCTTTACTAGAATTCCCCGGGCATCGCTAAATTTTACACACAATTGTATAGGTCCAAATGTTAGCTATATTTTTTAAAAGAAACTTAGAGTCCCTCTACGTGTGGTCAATGTCAAACTGACAACGAGCGCAAGTATAGGGATACAATAATGGCCAGCTCCCTTATGCGGAAGCCCGGCACTGTGAATGTGTGGCACATCCGGCGCCCGCAGCGGCGGCACATCACAGCTTCAGGGATGCTGAGTCTTACACAGTGGTCGAAGTGGGCGGGAATAAGCCAAGGATTGGATCTGTGGGTGGAGCCAGAGGTGTGGCCAAAATGCGCAGACATCCCAATTTTTAGTATTTGTTTGGCATTTCACTGCCCAGTTTAATCAACCAATGGATACACATGATTATTTACGGTTATAATGAGTTATTGACATTAAAATATATTCACAAAGTGGGATATGCTTCTAATCACTGAATGCACCAAATACGATAAAATGTGGAAACACAAGCCATTTGTCTCCGAGCCATGGAGTTTCTGTCATCAGCACTTCTCACTTTTTCCACAACAGCAGTTCAAACATAAATGGCAAAATATCCTAGTTTGCAAATGTTTTCTCTAAAATTATGGCTCTGCCATATTTGCCTCATAATGCAAGATCTGCTGAATGATCTGAACATTTAAACTAATAAATTGTTTGTAGCTCAAACATATCAAAAGTTAATATAAAATGTGACTTGTGTTGCTGCGGAGTGGATGGCCTATTGCAAAGGTTGACTGGTCACCTTTCTCACTGCTGCGTTTGTATGTTACACTGGTACTAATAAGGTAAAATCTTTCCAGAGACTGTTAGCATGTGTGCACACGTCAAAATAATAAAATATCTGAAAATATACTGCATTACACTGCACCCTTTTTTTTAATGCATAATTTAATCAACACTACGGCATAAAGTTGTCATCCTTTGCTGCATAATTAATTCCAGTGGCCCCACAGCAGGCAGCACATGTTAAAAGTGCTTGTGAATGAAGCAGGGAGACTGTGAAGTTTGCGAACTTAGTTTGGTGTGTGAAAATCCTGCATTGCCAATCCCTGGTGAGTTGCAGCTACTGCTGCTGAAACAAGGCCAATGGAGGTACCTATGGGTGAGGCAGGCTGGCCTCAAGGGCAGGGCCAGCCATAGCACTGGTGGTGTCCTGTGCATTAATGTTTGTTAGTGCCCCCCCAATGACCACCTCTGCCATGGATTCCCTCAATACCACCCTTTAACTGTGCCACCCAAGTCTCCATAACCACTCTCTCTCAGATGCATTTAAATTGATCTACAGCATCACTCATACCTTTGTAGGGTGTCGGAGCACTTTACATCACACACATTACACAGAGACAATCAATATTTGTGTAAATCACTGTATAGAAAATGTTACATAAGACTAAGGTCTACAAGGTGTAGGAGTCGCATGACAACCATACTAGTAGCCCTTATAGTTTTATAGTGATTGGTCTGGAGAAACACAATACCCGGAATTTAAAACGTAATACCATGGTTAGAGGGTTCTCCTTAATAATCAGAATTGATTTCTGTCCAAAAGAACATTTTTTGGTACATTAGAATAATCAAAGACTAGGAGGGGGGGGGTTAACATAACGCTCTAATTTATACCTTGCAGTTTGTATGCAGCTCGTAGATGACAGTTAATAGCTCACTGTTCTAAGTTAGCATTTTAACTTATAAACTGCAAGTAACTGCAAGTAACAAAAGGATCCCTCTGACAAAAGCAGTAGCCCACTGACCTATTTACATTATGCACACTTTGTGATCTGCATGGCGCATGTTCTTTGCAGCCGATACATTAACCCTCTGAGCTACCTTTCCATGAGTCAAAACTTCCACTGGACAAAATTCTGATCTCTCTCTAGGAAGTTAAACAAATGGTCTCTGTTGCCAGATTCCTAAGAGCCTTGCTGGTTACCATAAATCACAACCAACACACAATGGGGTCGATCGTGAAAAAATGATATTGTGTACAAAAAAGGAGAAATTGCTCCTTTTTTAGGTGTCCCCTCACTCACCAGGGTTGCCCCATGGTGACATGCTTCATCATAGTGAACTTTCCTCCTGTGTGGAGGCACAGACACTCTTGGCAGATCTAACTACCCTTGGTCTGCATCAAGTTAATCAGGGACCCACGCATTTAGCCGGTCACACTTTGGACCTCGTGCTATATAATTCCACATCTATAAAATGTCTACCTCCCTGTCAAGTGGATTGGACTGACCACTCTATCATTGAGTTCTATACTCGGCCCAATCATGTGCCTAAGGGAGTACAGAAGACCTTGGCCGATGCCAGAAGACCCTGGAATAAATTAACGCCTGAGAGCTTTAGGGAGAAATTTACCGAACCTAATTGGGCTGAATGTGGCGACAACGTCACCGCGGCACTAGCCGCTTTCAATGAAGCGGTAACTATCTCCATTAATCATGTTGTTCCTTTTAGAACATATAAACCACGACCTGCCCCAAAACAAGAAGTCTGGTACACAGACGATCTCAGGCAACTAAAAATCACGGCACGGAAATCGGAAAAACGATGGAGAGTCACACATAAGGATGAGGATAAAGACATTTATAGGACTTCCCAGAAAAATTATCATAAAGCCATTCGATCTGCCCGGAAACATCATATAGCAGCCCAAATATCAGCTGCGGGTAAAAATGCGAAAGTCCTTTATCAGATCTTACAGACCTTTGTCAAGCCTGCAGCTTGTGAAACAGAGGGGATTGAGTCCCAGGAACTCTGTAATAACATCTCGCAGTTCTTTGTAAGGAAAATAGAAGGCATTTATGCCAAGATCTTCGCCTCAAAATCCACCTCTAACACCTTGAGAACTGTTGATAGTATGGCTCCGCCACACTTCAGCACAGCAGAAGACAATGCTAGCAAGCTTGTTGAATTCCCCCCTATATCAACAGAGGACATTGGCACTCTAATTAATCAAACCAAGAGTGGATGCCCTTCGGATATTGTTCCAGCTCGGATCATGTCTCTTTTAAGGGATGATCTAGGAGCGGGGATTCAGTGGGTGCTTAATCTATCCTTAGGATCAGGAGAAGTTCCTCCTGATTGGAAGCGTGCTTTGGTGAGGCCTCTACGGAAGAACAACTCCATTCCATGGACTGACCTCCCTAACCTGAGACCCATCTCTCTTCTCCCTTTCTTAGGGAAGCTTGCCGAGAAGTTTGTTAACCGGCACTTATCCAATTACATCGAGAGTGCAGGGGGACTAGACCCCTCCCAATCGGGTTTCAGACCTAGGCATAGCACCGAGACCGCCTTGCTGTCCGTCGCTGACAATCTTCATATGCTTCAGGATAAGGGGTACTCCGTTATCCTGGTGTTATTAGATTTGTCAGCGGCGTTTGACACTGTGTCACATGAGATCATGACCACCAGACTAGTTGACATCGGTCTGGGAGGCAAGGCACTGGCATGGTTAAGGAGCTTTTTCAGCAAACGCACTCAGAGAGTAATACTGGGTCCCTACCAGTCAGAGGAGGTGGAGATCTCAAAGGGGGTGCCACAGGGCTCCTGCTTGAGCCCAACTTTATTTAACATCTATGTGGCACCCCTAGCTAACATCATGAGATCCCACGGGTTTATCCCTGTATCGTATGCAGACGATACACAACTCCTCTTTCCGTTTAAAATCATGACTCCTGAAGTGCGTCACTCCTTTGCCCAAGGGATGAAAGAAGTAGCACATTGGATGGCAGCAAACCTCCTTCAGTGTAACGTCTCCAAGACGGAGGTGATGCTCTTTGGGGAAGCCAAACGTTTGTGGACTCCTGACTGGTGGCCTTGTGATCTTGGCCCAGTCCCTGAGCCAAAAATGGTAGTGAAAGACCTAGGAGTCAAACTGGATCAGGAGCTCACCCTAAAACATCACGCTACTCAAGTAGTAAGCTCCTGTTTCCATGTTATTGGACGTCTCCGAAGGGTGTTCCCCTTGTTACCTGACACCACCAGGAAAACTTTAGTTCAGTCGATCGTGTTGAGTAGACTGGACTACTGTAATGGTTTGCTGCTAGCCGCCAATGAGGGGGTCATCGCCAGACTTCAAGTCGTGCAGAACACGGCTGCCCGCCTTGTTCTCAATGCCCCGGCCCGGACTCCTTCAAAGCCACTTCTCAAAAAACTCCACTGGCTCACGATAAAACAAAGAGTGATGTTTAAAACTTGTTGCATCATCCACAAGTGCCTTTCTGGTAGAGGCCCGGATGATTTAACTAAGAAATTCATCCCATATATTCCAGCAAGACCCCTGAGATCTGGAGACCATGAATTATTATGTGTCCCCAGATTCTGGAAGACACGACAAGGTGGAAGAGCTTTCTCAGTGGCAGGCCCGAAACTTTGGAATGAACTTCCATTTGAAATCAGAGCATGCAGGGAACATTTTCCCTTCAGGAAAAAGTTAAAAACTTTCCTGTTTAATTATTGACACTGTTGAACATTGATAACACATGACAGGGCTATTTGCTTTCTGATGTCGCCAATGGCGCGTAGATACTCCCCAGGGAGTCGATTCCCAGCCCGGTACAAGTTTGCAAATAAAATAAAATAAATAAATAAATTGGGGCCATCCCAGTCCTCTACGGGCTGGGGCGTGCTACGACTTGCGACAGTTACGTAGGAGCACTTTTTAGAAGACTATGTGTGGTGCATGTGTATTTGAGGAGTGGACTATGTGATGTATCTTAAAAATACCTGCCCAGTAGGTTGACAATAAACTTTATTCTTGCCTCTAGGTGGTAATATTAAAAACGGGGTGGGTACATAGGGCGCCCTAAACGTAATGTGTCAAGGTGTACCTATCAACTCCTATCGTCGACATGTTTCGTGCATACCCCAAGCACTTCTTCGGGACTACACAGGGACCAGCCCTGTGTTCGCCACTCCTTAGCTCTCCAATGAGTTATTTTGATATAATTATAAAATTAAAGTGAACTTGCAGCAAACTATAATAAGTGCATGCAATGATACCTACGTTTTTTCTCTCTAAACACGTGGTTCCTGTAAGATAAAAGACAACTTGAGAGGTCACGGGGTAAAATACCCCAAATCTTATCACACATAGATCACAAAGTGGAATTGTTGAGGAAAACGTTATTACATTTCCCGTGGTCCTTAACGGACGTTTTGACTGTGGTTGTTTCCATGCATAAAACGTGTCTGATCTCATGCATCGAAAACGTGATGAAAACACCTATCGGTGACACACCCAAACATTCATCTATCACACACACTCATACTTGTTTTTACATACATGTCATGAGACCTAACTGGGCCCCATGGATTCGGAGGGGTTCAGTATCCCAGCAGATCTAATGGAAATAGGAGAGATAGGATATCCTAAATAGAAGACCACAGGGTCGGTTTTTACTGGCGATGGTAAAATGACCCGTTAAATTGCAGGGTTAGCACCCTTCGTTCGTCAGATTCTTACTTACTTGTGCACTGGATACCTCCCTCTTATAGGCACCTACTTGTCTCTCTAGGAAGAACATTAATCACCAGAGTGATCATGACATTTTTATTGTTGCCGAAAATTGCTGGAGGCCAGGAAGGAGGCAGCAAGCGTTTTTAAAAACATACTATACCTGCAAACATGATGCCTCCACCTAAAGTCAGCACCCAGTGTGGTCACACTGGTTGCACCGCCCTAGAGCTGGCCCTTCTCAAGGGTCCTGTGACCACATTGACTGTTGTTCTAGGCTGTGCTGCTTCATAGGCTTGCCCGCAAGACTGGAGGTGAACTTCAGTATGGATAGTGGTGGACAAGCCTTGAAGGTTAACCTACACTTGTCATGCTAGGGTCCACCTGCTGGTGCGAAGACACCAGGACTTCTAAGGTCTTGCGGAGCATTCTAAGGTCTAGCATGTGATTGTGCTCTTGCAGGAGAGGGGTCTGGTGGACTGGTTATTAAGTCTGAACCTGGTTCCCAGTTCCAAATTCAGCAGTTCTGACCATAGTGCCACATCTTCTCCCCCACTGAACCCGTACTGCCCCACTGAGAAAAACTCCCACTGTCTTCAACTACAACCCAATTGTTGCCCGCCATAAACACCTGGATGCGGCTCAATTTAAATTACGCACTATACAAGAGCAATATGCGGCCTACAAAAAAAAAGTAACAACATCCTGGAAAAAGCAAACAATTATAGGGAATGCAAAATTTAGCAAACCGTGGGAAATGTAATCAGCAACAACATGGCTACCTTAATGCTTTTACTTTCACTATTCAGAAATCAGTGAGTGTTTTGGCCTGAAAAGTTAAGGACACGACTACAGGGCCCTGAATGGACCCATTTCAATGGACATTTCTTATATCCTTACAAAATGTAAGCAGTATGGTAAAAAGACCACATCCCAGGACGCAGAGCGGCAGGACACATTTTGTTTTCCAATCCACACATTGCAGTACCTCCAGGATTGGTGCACTAGTTCCAAGTTCAGGGAAAACAAAGACAAGAAAACAAAAATAGCGCTTCACTGGCAAACTCTGTCAAAGTGGCACTAATGTGTTCCAGTGTGAATAAAATCAGTTTGGCCAGTTTGATACCACCAGGGCTCGAGTCCTAAAAAGAGAAGTGGGGGGACGCTGTCACCGGAAGTGACGTCACAACAGGACGTGACGTCACAAAAGGTGCGCTCCGATCTCGGCCTAGAGGCCTAAGAGTGAAGTCCAGCTGTTTGGCAGGGGGGACAGCGTTCCCCCCGGTAAAATAAGTGGGGGGACACCGTCCACTTGCGTGGTACCCCAACTCGAGCCCTGGCTACCACTCTGTTTTACTTTATTTAGATATTTATCTATTTTTCATATTTTTAGCCCTTTATTCCCAATACTGCACTTTGGAATTAAAATGTTAGAAAAATACGACATTTCCAGCAAAAGCGTCTTTCTTTTTTGGATCCATTTCACAGGGAAGCAAAGAAAAGAAAGGAGAAGAAAGATAGTGAGAACCAAGTCTTGATGTCACGGTTTTCATGGGCGTCCGCAGGGGGGGCAAGGAGGGTCGCTCCAGGGGGGGGGGCAAGCGCCCCTCCCTGCCCCCCCCTGCGGACGCCCATGTCTGGTTCTCTTCTCATAGAGGATGAAGTTATCTTTACGGCACTCTGGTTCTCGTCTTTTGGAGAGGACAAAGTTATCTTCATGGCACTCTGGCACTCCTCTAGTGGAGCATAATGTTATCTGTATGTCACTCTGGCACTCCTCCAGCAGAGCCTGTGTTATCTTTACGGCACTCTGGTTCTCTTCTCGTAGACGATGAAGTTATCTTGATGGCACTCTGGTTCTCTTCTCGTAGAGGACGAAGTTATCTTCATGGCACTCTGGCACTCCTCTAGTAGAGCATGATGTTATCTGTATGGCACTCTGGTTCTCTTCTCGTAGAGGATGAAGTTATCTTGATGGCACTCTGGCACTCCTCTAGTAGAGCATGTGTTATCTGTACGGCACTCTGGTTCTCGTCTCGTAGACGATGAAGTTATCTGTATGGCACTCTGGTTCTCTTCTCGTAGAGGACGAAGTTATCTTCATGGCACTCTGGCACTCCTCTAGTAGAGCATGTGTTATCTTTACGGCACTCTGGTTCTCGTCTCGTAGACGATGAAGTTATCTTGATGACACTCTGGTTCTCTTCTCGTAGAGGACGAAGTTATCTTCATGGTACTCTGGCACTCCTCTAGTAGAGCATGTGTTATCTTTACGGCACTCTTGTTCTCTTCTCTTAGGAGATGAAGTTATCTTTATGGCTCTCTTGTTCTCGTAGAGGATGAAGTTATCTTTACGGCACTTTGGTTCTCTCCTTGGAGAGGTTGAAGTTATCTTTATGGCTCTCTTGTTCTCGTAGAGGACGCAGTTATCTTTATGGCACTTTGGTTCTCTTCTTGCAGAGGATGATTCTATATTTATGGCACTCCAGCACTCCTCTAGTAGAGCATGATTTTATCTTGAATGCCACTCTAATTTTCTGCTTGTAGAGGAAGAAGGTATTTCTATGGCACTCATGCACCTCTAGTAGAGAATGTTGTTATCATTATACAGTCTAATTCTCTTCTCGTAGAGGATGAAGTTGTCTTTATGACACTCCGGCGCTCCTCTAGTAGAGCATGATGTTATCTTGATGGGCCTCTGGTTCTCTTGTCGTAGGAGATGAAGTTATCTTTATGGCACTTCAGAACTTCTCTACTACAGCATGATGGCAACTTTATGGTACCTCAGTACTCCTCTCATAGAGGATGACTTTATCTACTGTACATCAATGGACAGTGTCCCAGAACCATCTCTCGCGTTCATCAGTAAACGACTAGTTTGAATGAGATCCACACACACCCTTTGGAGCTCTCTCTCTCTCCGCACATGCAGATCTTTGGCTAGTTTCATTAAGGATTGAAGAAATACCTCATACCTCCTCCTCACCCCCTTCTCACCTGTGAGATCCCCTATCCCCATCCCTTACTCAAGCAACAACTTTGTTGCACCAGATCCACACAAAACAATATTCTAAATAAAATCAGGGGGTTACACTTGCTTGGTTGTCACTGTGCGTGCTGATCTCAACACCTAGGGGACAGATGTACGACCCTCAGTGTTTGCGACTCGCAATTTGTGAGTCACAAATCCTAATGAACAACAATGTCTGAGACACTGTTTGCGAATCCTGAATGGGTCGCAAAGGACCTGCCTCATTAATATTCATGAGGCACACTGCATTTTGCAACCCATGGGGAATGGCTAGCTCTCACAGGGATGATGGCCTGCTGTTTTTTGTTTTTGGATTTTTTGCAAGAGCTCTGGTCCCATTGCAGTATAGGACAAGTTGAGATAGGCACTCCACTGTTTCTTGCGCCTAGCCATCTTCCCTCTGCCCATTCCTTCCTCCCCTTGGGGCACAGCTGCCAGGTGCCCCTTTCCCTGTCCCGCTTCCACCATCAGAAGAGACCAGATTTTGACGTCAAGGGACAGAGCTCTGCTACCGGGACAATTGGTTGGTGGACACCCTAGGGGCGCCCGGTACCCAAGACTTGCCATCCCTGGGTCTGGGTGATGGGGCTGTGCGGATATATGTCGTTACCACGCGCGCGTTACAACGACCTACCATTACAACGCGGTTGTAACAACGCAAGTTGTTACAACGACTTGCGTTGGGGGGGCGCAAATTTAAAACATTTAATTTACTATTCCAACACCAGTCCCCGTGGATAGTAGGGAAGGTGTTGGGATAGTAAATTAAATGATTTACTATCCTCGAGCGCCCCCCAGCGCAATGCACTTTCGTTGTTACAACCGCATGGTAATGGTAGGTCGTGGTAACGCGCGCTTTGTAAACGTTGCGCACCGGCTGGGCACACCTGACCAGGTACAACCTGTGTCGCAGGTACCCCACTGTGGAACTGCTTATGCACTCAACTCATCTCCTGTCGCAGGGATGTGTCTCATATTATATATCAATTAAATATTGCAAATTAACAACATGTTTATAATTTGCACGAATACTTATAGATAATCCGTCTGGCTGACGATGCTCTTTAATCATTAAGCTCGATGTTTCTCATTAACCTGCATTTCAGATGTCAAGAGCCGCTCTTACTGTTGTCTGAAACTGGGCATGAAATAAAACGAAAAAAACACTATTGATCGGTTTCCGGAGTCTTTGATATATAAATGAGTCCTGGATTCCACGACCCCATTGGAGCTCACGTGCTTTGACTGTTGTTAGATCAAGAATTTCTATTACATCCGAGAAACACAATTCTTTGTCAGCCTGCTGCTGTTTCGTGAGTTTTTATTTTTTATTTCATATCTACAAAGCAGCGCTAGTTTTATTAATTAGATGCAATATTTGGATCTGTTCTTTCCGGAACATGGAAAATATATTAATTCACATTATTGCCAGTTGCTTGAAGTGCAAATACAGCAGAGAAAAGTAATAACGCGTTATATTTACAATCCAGCAAGCCTCATCTTCTGTCCCCGAAGGAGGCGTCGCTTGCGTCGAAGCCGCTGAACAATCTGGGAGATGCAATCCCACATTGTCCCTGATGACGCAAGAGGGTGGTGGCGGTCGAGGTCACGTGCACTCCAAGATGCGTCATCCCCAGCCCAGTGTATAAGGGTCTATCAGGAATATGCATCAACCATTTTTGCGAGCGCAAACAGTGTGATTCGCAAAAATTTGCCATTTGCGTCCACAAAAAGGGCGTCTGCGATGCATCAAACTGTCAGCCTCTAGCAATTTAAGAAATCGCAAATGATTGAGATTTCTCAAATTGCAATTGCATTTAAGGAATCGCAAATTGCAATTCCTTAAATGAAATGCATGATGGAATCGCAATTTGCGATTTTGCTAATAGGGGGCGCAACTTACCATCAATTTGTACTTGATGGTAATTTGCAAAAAAAATTTATTTTTCAAAGTTGTAGGTTACACACACACATGCCTTTGGGGCATGTGTGTGCACAACATGTGTGCACAGATCATTTTCAGGGGAGCAACAGGGTGTCCTTTTGACACCCTTGTACCCTTGAAATTGCATGCGCAATTTGCGAGTACTTACTGGTACTCGCAAATTGCGCATGCAATCTCCCATTCATTCCTATGGGCCTGTAGGCCACACCAGAACCTGGGCTTCTATGGCATATTATCAGGCCCCTTATCGTCGTTCTTGATAATATGGCCCTATATTTATTATAACACATCAGTGTTATGTTGAAGTACTCAAGGCAAGTCTATGGTTGTTCCACAAAGTGGTGGTCTGCATGCTTTTCTAAATTTGGGAGAGGGTGTTGCCTTACGGCTAGAGTGGTCGACCTCAAAGCTGGGGAACCAGGTTCGAGGCTCCGCAACGACGCTCAATATCCTGTGATTCTGGGCAAATCACTTAATCTCCCGGTGCCTAACAAAAATGAATGTGTTCTTCTGAAGCGAAACTGGTGCTCATGTAAAGGGCTCTGATACTCGATGTCTCGGGTCTAGTTTGCGCGATATAACACACACAAAAATACAGCAAATGGGTTTAGTCCTTTCCCCAGTGCATTTCTGTGGAACAGGATGCCCCAGTGTGAGTTTGGTCTTTAACAAACTCAGACCTTCGCGATGTCGCGTTCTCTTCAAGGACCATCCTTTGGAAGCCCGAAAAGCTCTCCCACCTCTAACTGTGTCTTTGTGCTCTGTAATATATCACTTACCTCTTATCTGTCTTCTAGTACCATTTCTGAATCTGTTTCTGATTCATGGACTTAGCATAAGATGACTCCTTTCCCAGTATCTTATTCATCAGGAAAAGAAAGTGACGTTTGTGGTTTTGCCCAATTAATCATGGCTCACACACAAGTGTTGAGGCATTCTTTTTTACAACATATCATGGCAGAGTATTCCCTGTATTCCACTTCCTACTTCTTCTTTCATTTCCTGTTTTTGCCTACACAAGGAGATGGAATCATCAGTACCCTGCATAACAGATTTTCCAGTAACCTTTGGTCAGTAAATTCTTTGCCTCATGTTTATAATGTTGGCCCTTATATTTAGCCTTTGAGATCACTTCCTCTAATCTGAGTGGCAGATTTACTACTTCTGGTGCATCTCTGCTAATCAGTGGCGCACCGATGGGCAGATGCGTGTCACATCCCCCATCCCAAAGGCGGCGCATTGCTGGAGTTGAGTCGCAAGTGCGATGCAGCTCCAGCAGGGTTCGGGGGTGCCCTATCCCTAACATGCTGCGTAAATCCTTATGCCTGCTTCAAGCAGGTGCAAGGTTTTGACGCAGCATAGCCTTAATAGTGACTGAATGAAATCTACAAGATTTCACTCAGTCACTTTTAAGAGGCCTTCCGGCGCAGGAACGCCTCCTAAAAGTGACTGAGTGAAATCTACAAGATTTCACTCAGTCACTATTAAGGCTATGCTGCGTCAAACCCCTGCGCAGGACCGCCTACATGTGGCACAGGGCTTTACAACGTGACGCATCTCCCAGATGCGTCAGGTTGTAAATACCCGCAGCATGGCGCTGGTTTTGCGCTGCCACTGCGTCACAAAAGTGACGCAACTACGGCATAAAAGAGGCGCAAGGGGCTTGTAAATCTGCACCAACATGTTTATGTCTGCTTCTGGGAGTCTACTGATTTTGGACATAGGCATTTGTTACTCCTGTCTGGGGTTTTTGAGTGTCCTGTTCCCCAATAATTCTCTTAGATATTTCTGTCTACCTGTATGTGTTTTTATGCTGCTTGGCTTTTTCCTCCAATGAGGAATTCTTCAAAGAGACACCTTCTGCTTCCATGTTATATCCTGAATTGTTAAGCCCCTTTGACGTGAAGAGGCAGTGCCCAAGATGTGATATTCAGTAAAATCAAATGGCTGTACAGTGAACCTGTGGCAACAGTTTCCCGCAAGGCTCTCACTAAGAAGCTTTTTTCATCTACACAGGCACTTGCTATGGATGCCCCTTATACCCATTACATTTCGGTTGCTGTAGCAACCGTGCAGCATATTTTCAAGGAAACTGTCGGAGCACGGTGTTAAGACAAAATTACTAACGCTGCGCTCCGACAGATTCAAAACAAAGGTATACGCCACATTTACAAGAATGCAGTGCACCGCTGCGTTTCTCATAGCACGCTCAATTTAGCCGCCTAATGCCAATGTAGGCCTCCTTGCACCATGGTGCTCCTTCCTGCATAAACAATCAGTAATGGTGATTTGTAACTTCTATGTGTGCTGCAGAATGAAGCACATATAAAAGTTGCAAAACTTCGTTTTTTTAATAATTGTTTATGTGCAAAAAGGGACACCTTCCTGCACATGGACAATCGCTAATGGTGATTTGCTGTTTCTATGTGTGCAGAATGCAGCACACATAGAAACAGCAAAAACAAGGAGAAACTATTAATTTCTCCTTGTTGCGCCTATTTAAGACCAGGTTTTCCCTGGTCTTATTTTTAGCGCTACCCCATATTTATGCCACCCTTGTAAATAGGGGGCAGTGTCAAAAAGCAATGGGTATTGAGATGAAACGCCCACAGCGACAACCATTGCCGCCCCTTTGCCGCAGTGGACTGCTGCCGTAAGGGGCATATTTACATGGTGGCGTTGAGTCACATTAAATAGCTTAACGCCACCTTGTAAATGTGGAGCAGGGCATAGCGCCACAGGCATGTCATTAAAAGGGAAGTTCCTGTGGCGCAATGCCCGTGTGAAAATGCCCCGCAGTCTACTGTAATGGGCAGTGAGCGGTATTGAGGGCATCCCAGCCAAGGCAGGGAGGGTTGTAATTGCTGCTATAAGTCAACACCAGTCCACTGACAGTCAAGAACCCTGGGCCCTTATTTATGAGGCTTTGCGTCAGTTTTGCGCCACCGGTGCGTCACTTTTTGTGACGCACCAGCGGCGTAAAATATGCGCCTTGTTGCGCCATATTTAAAAAGTGACGCATCTAGGTAGATGCGTCACTTTGTAAACCCCTGCGCCACATTATACCTGCGCCAGATATAATGTATGCAGAGGGGGCGTTCCCCCGCAAAAAGCCTCGTAATAGTGACGCAGTGAAATCTATGAGATTTCACTGCGTCACTTTTAGGACGCTGTTGCGTCAAAATCTTGCGTCTGCCTCACAGCAGGCGTAAGACTGAGGCAAGCTCTTTCACATGGGGCTTTCCCCATGTGAAAGGATGCATTGCTGGAGTTGCGTCACTTTTGTGACACACTCCAGCAATGCGTCACTTTTGCGCTTACAGATACGTCAGAAATACTGACGTATCTGTAAGTCCTTGCGACATGATGCCTCATACATTAAATATGACACATCAGGAATGTCGCAAGGAGTGCGCACTGAGAAGTGACGCATCGCTGCTTTCACGCAGCGATGCGTCATTTCTCATAAATGAGGCCCCAGGTTCACTGTTAGCAGCCCCGCTGATCATAGTGGCCAAATTATTTGTTGTTTCTGGCAAAAAATTACCTGGACTGAATGGAAGGCCCGCCAATGACTACCAGCACCGCCTGAGGTCCAAAGGGTGAACTGCCATTTAAACGGGTGCCTGAAGCTCTAGGAAATCTGCGGATCCTGGTAAGTTGAAATATAAGGGCCTCATTATGAGTCTGGTGGTCCTCAGATGTGGGCAAGGCGGTGGCGATGTTGCAAACGCCCTTTTGTGACCAGGGCGGTCAGGCAGCCCTGAGACCATCACAAATACCAGGGATATGAGATCCCTGGTGGTGTTGTCCCAGCCATGCTGCAGAAATATGCTTGGCCTTGCCAAGCATATTACGAGTTTCCTCACCGCCACACTTTTAATGGTGGCGTGACTGCCATGAAAAGCGCTGCAGTGCGGAAACAAAGGGAGCCCAACAGGGCCTCCTTGTGAATCTGTGCCATGTGAAGCATGCAGGGGGGCAGATATTGTGCCCCCCTGTATGCATGCACCCCAGTACCTGCACGGTATGGACAGCGTGACCCTTGAACCTCCGGGTAGGTCGCTTCTACACCGATGCAGCAACACCTGAGCCTTGCCTGCGACCTCCTCCTTCCTGCCAGCCGCCTGCTGTTGCCTTAGCTGACCTGTTCCGACCCCCCGCCTTGCTCCGCCCGGGTCCCCTCCTGGGAGACCCTCCCTGCGTGACTGCTGCCACCTCTTCGCTTCTGTACCCCAGTGTGCCAGTTCCTGCTCCTCTTTTTTTTTGTACCTCCGTGTGCCTGTTGCCCCTGGTTCCCTTCTCACCCTCGCTCCGCTGTTCCCCCGTTTTCCCACCGCTGACTCCCATGTGGCCCCGCCCCCTCATGCCCATTGGCTGTCCTGCCCTCCTGCCTCCCAGCTGACCCCTCCTCCCCCCTGCCACTTATGGAGGCCGCCGCACGGCCGTGCAGCGGGCGCGCCGCTGGTGTGCCGAAGGTGTGCCTAAGGCAAGCCTGTCTGCGCCCGTCCGCGCCTGGACCGTACCCAGCGCCAGGACCCCTGGCCCCGTCGCTGCCAACCAACCCGACGGAGCTACGACACCACCACCCTCCACGCACTCAACACCGGCCGGACCCCCGCCTGCCACTGAGCCACCCCGAAACGCACCCAAGGACCCTTCACCTGCCAAGCCTGCAAATTCACCTGCCTCTGGACCTGCACCGCACCTGCCAAACCAGGCACCAGCAGCAAACACCTCAAGTGCATCCTGCTCCATCCACAGGCACGCCGTCGAACTCTGGAACCTCCTCAACACAACAGTGCCGGAGGTCGCCTTCCTCACAGAAACCTGGATGAACGCCTCCTCAGCCCCCGACATCGCCATAGCCATCCCGGATGGCTACAAGATCACCCGGAAGGTCCGGGCCAACCAAACCAGAGGAGGCATCACCATCGTCCACAGAAACACCATCCGCATCACGACCAACTCCGACGACACCCTCATCGCAGCCGAGAACCTTCACTTCCAAATACACACTGACCCCATGACCACCCTCAGATCCACCCTCATCTACAGACCCCCGGGACCACGCACACAATTCAGCGAAGCCATCGCAGATTTCATCAGCCTGCTTGCCCTCACCTCCTCAGACTACATCCTCCTAGGGAACCTCAACTTCCACCTGGTAAACAACAATGACAACAACACCACCACCCTACTGGACAAACTCGCGAACCTCGGACTCAAACAACTGGTGAACAACACCCCCACCCACTACGCCGGCCACACGCTTGACCCAGTCTTCTCCTCCAGCAACCACATTTCCTTCAGCCACTCCACCGAACTACACTGGACAGATCACACCTGCGTCCACTTCAACTTCAGGAGAACCACGACCCACCACCACCCCCAACAGGCTCCCCGCAGATGCTGGAGCAAGATCACAACTGACCAGCTCACCACCTCGCCGAGCCAGAACCCTCCCACCACCACCACGGACTCCAACGAAGCAGCCCGCAACCTCACACAGTGGCTCACCAACTGTGCCGATGACCTTGCACAACTGAAGAACCCTCCCAGCAGACCCGGCAGCAAGAAAGCCTCGTGGTTCACCAACGACTTCAAGGACTCCAAGATATCCTGCCACACCCTCGAGAAAGCCTGGCGTCATGACCAATCAACAGAAAACATGACAGCCCTAAAGAACGCTATCTGCAAACACCACCAGCTGATCCGCACCACCAAAAGGACAGCATTCAGAGAACGACTGGACAACAACACCCACAACGGCAAGCAACTCTTCAGCATCGTCAAAGAGCTCTCCAACCCCAGCGTCAGCAACAAACGACATCACGCCCTCGCAAGACCTCTGCGATTCACTTGCCTCGATTTTCCACCACAAGATCGCCGACATGCCGAACAGCTTCGGCACCCAGACCACGCACCCAACCACCGAACCAACGCCCCCCACCACCATCCTCTACGCCTGGACCCCTGTCAGCACTGAAGTCACCACCCACGTAATGAACACCATCCACTCCGGCTCCTCAGCCGACCCCTGTCCTCACCACATCTTTAACAAAGCCGACTCCATCATCGCTCCCCAACTCCGGAACATCATTAACAACTCCTTCGCATCTGCCATCTTTCCAGAGAGCTGGAAGCATTCAGAGATCAGCGACCTCCTGAAGAAACCCACCGCAGACCCCACGGACCTCAAGAACATCCACCCCATCTCGCTCCTCCCTTTCCCAGCTAAAGTCATCGAGAAGACCGTCAAAAAAAAATTGACCACCTTCCTTGAGACAAACGGCACCCTTGACCCATCGCAGTCTGGCTTCCAAGCTAAAAACAGCAAGGAGACCGCTCTCATTGCAGCCACCGACGACATCAGGTCCCTGCTTAACAACAGGGAAACTGCTGCCCTCATCCTCGTCAACCTATCGGCCGCATTCGACACAGTCTGCCATCGCACCCTAACAACCCGCCTCCACCACGCCGGGATCCAAGGAAAAGCTCTGGGATGGATCAGCTCCTTCCTCTCCGGCAGAACTCAGAGAGTCCGCCACCCTCCCTGCCGCTCAGCGGCCACCATGATCATCTGCGGCGTACCCCAAGGCTCCTTGCTCAGCCCCACCCTCTTCAACGTCTACATGAGCCCCCTCGCAGCCATCGCATGCCAACACAACCTAAACATTATCTCCTATGCTGATGACACCCAGCTGATCCTCTCCCTCACCAACGACCCCGCCAGAGCCAGCCTCCAGATGGTATGAGAGACGTCGCGGAATTGATGAAGCTCAGCCGTCTAAAGCTGAACTCGGACAAGACGGAAGTCCTCATCCTCGGTCCATTCCCCTCTGCCTGGGACGACTCCTGGTGGCCCCCTGCGCTGGGCACCGCCCCCATTCCCACAGGCCACGAACGCAACCTGGGATTCATCCTGGACTCCACCCTCACGATGACCAAGCAAGTCAACGCTGTCTCGTCATTATGATTGAACACCTTGCGCATGCTCCGAAAGATCTTCCGGTGGATCCCCACCGACACCAGAAAGACGGTCACCCAGGCCCTCATCACCAGCCGACTGGACTACGGGAACTCCCTCTACTCTGGAACCACAGCCAAACTACAGAAAAGACTCCAACATATACAGAACGCTTCTGTACGACTCATCCTTAACATCCCCCGTCACAGCCACATCTCCGCACACCTGAGAGATCTGCACTAGCTCCCCGTGAGCAAGAGGATCACGTTCAGGCTCCTCACCCACACACACAAGGCTCTCCACGACAATGACCCCAAATACCTCAACAACCACCTCACGTTCTACACGCCCACCCGCCGGCTCCGATCCGCCAGCCTCGCCCTCGCCACCGTCCCACGTATTCGCAGAACCACCACCGGAGGAAGATCTTTCTCCTACCTGGCGGCCAAGAGATGGAACTCCCTCCCCAACCACCTACGGCTGACCCAGGACGATCTCTCCTTCAGGAAGCAACTCAAGACTTGGCTCTTCGAGCAGTAGCAGCACTCCCTCCCCCTAGCGCCTTGGGACCCTAGCGGGTGAGTAACGCGCTTTATAAATGTAATTGATTGATTGACAGCACCAGTCCAGCTGTGCAGGCGGTCTGCTCCCACACCTCCAAACTCATAATGAGACCCTTGGATATGTGAATCCGTAAAAATATTGTTTCAAAATACATCGAAACAGAAATATCATGTCAAAAATATTGTGAGGTGAAGATCCTCAGGTAGAATGTCAAAATCTTGTGTCTGCTCACTTTGAGAAACCGTCAGTTCGCTTTGAGAAACCTGCCGCTCGAGTAAAAAATCTACTTGAGTGGCGAGAAGGAGGCAGCGCCCGCTACCGCTGTGCATGGTGCTGTTTGCAATGATTGCACAGTTAGGACAAATACCCAGCACTGAAAATCAGAGCAAACGGCCTTTATCTAATGCACTCCGCTGCTTGCAGAGCTTCCCATAGAGTATCTGAGTTTTTTTGCGGTTCACAGAGTTAACTCCGCCAACTCTGCCCAGGCTTCATTTTTTGATGCCTGGGCTTGATTTCTTTTTTTGACTTTTGTCTTTTTTGTAGTGGGCATACATGTATTTTTGCCAAAGAATGTATATTACAGTTTTAGGATCTTATTAGGATTGCCTTAAAAAAAGTGTCCGATGTGTTTTGGTGGATAGCCTTACTCTCGATGGCCATGGCGCCAAAATGCGTCTGATGTTTTTTTAAGTTTGTTCGCTAATATGGAATAAAATTCAACTTCAAATTAACTACCTGGAGTGCCGTTCTGGTGCTTATTGTGACCGGAGGATTGAATTCATATATATCTATACTACTATTATAAAGAGAGAACTGGGTCCTTTGAGCCAGGTAAACTTGAAAAGTACACCACCAATCCAAACACCCAAGACATCTTTGGAAACCTCAGGGCAAGCAGAAGGACATAGGCTATATAAAAAGAAAAAATATACGTTCTTTAAAAAATTTTGGAATAAAAAAAAGTAGTCCTTTGCAAGTAGCGCCGGCCGTGACGTGCGTGATGACATCGAGAGCGCGGGGAGGAGCGGCGTTCAGGAGCAAGAGGAGCTGCGGACAGGTGGGAGGAGCGGCGAGCTGCGGACAAGCGGTGAGGAGCGGCGGAGCAGTGGAGCGGTAAACTCAGCAGCGCGGGGAGGAGCTGCGGCTGAGGTAAGTGAAGCAGCCGCGGGTGCGCACCGAGGGACGGGCGTGGGCCATGAGTGCTCGCAAGCCTTGTACTCAAAGTCGGGACGTCGGGGGAAACAGCGGACAAGAGCCGCGGGTGCGCACCGAGGAACGACGGAGGGACGGGCGGGGGCCATGAGTGCTCGGAAGCCTTTTCCTCAAAGTCGGGACGTCGGGGGGAACAGCGGACATGAGCGTGGGCAGAAGCGGTCAGGACCAACAAAACCGGAGCAAGGAAACACTGTAAGTACGCTCTGCTGCTCCCGGACACTCTGCTGCGCCTCTCCTGCTGCGATGCTGCCCCCAGCCACCTTCTGCCCCGGGCAACGCCGGGGCGGGCTGCTAGTATATATATATTTATATATATTTATATATATATATATATATATATTCACTGAAAAAACCATAGGTTTCACACCAGTTATAGTTAGGTGGAAATTTTACTTGCATAAAACCATTGAAATTCCCTCGTTATAGTTAGTTGGACTCACTATAACTTGCGCGTGCAATGCACTGCTGATGACGTCACATATTACATCACTCATGACATGGTCAGTGACATCATTCATGACATCACTGATGACATCTCCAATGACATCACTGATGACAACATCCTTGTGACAAAGTGGCAGACCTCCTATCAGCATAAAATAACCTTTGACACACACATTCAAAAATAGAAACTAACATTTTCTTAAAAAAGGAGAAACCAATACCAATTACAACAACTTATTAGGTAATTCCAACATCTACATACACATCCACTCATTCACCACCAGTTCTATAAAGTCACTCATGCATGTACTTACTCATCATATGTACTCATACACCCATACATCCTGTTACACACTAATACTCATCCATATAGTTACTCACACACAAATTCACACATGCAAATAAACTATCAAAAAAACCATTTACTTGATTATACTGCTATATACACACCACTACACATACTTCTACAGAAACGGAAACATATTTACTCTCTTAAACAATCAATTATAAAAACACATACTCACTAACCCACCCATACACACAATCATCCACCCATACAGTCTTGCACACATGCTGTCTTCAAAATACATACAAATAGTGAGTCACTCATTCATGCATCTGTGCTCTAAGTAATATCCCCCACCGAACCATACAGACTCTGATACTGATACTCAAAACAACAACTAATAACCCATATACACACTCATGTAGCTACTCACCAACCCATGCAGCCACTTATACACAAAGTGAGACACAGATACAGATATTTAAATATTTAAACATTACTCGCTAATATATGTATTCACTAAGATACATTTAATAAGTCAGTTAACCAATCAATTATACACAAAAAACATCCATTTAGACATTTATTTACCCATTTATTCTTCCATAAACCTTTAGATATACATATATAAAACATATTTATTTTTCAGAAAGATACAAATTCACTGGATGATGTCATCAGTGATGTCATTTGAGATGTCATCAGTGATGTCATGAGTGATGTCACTGACCATGTCATGAGTGATGTAATATGTGACGTCATCAGCAGTGCATTGCACGCGCAAGTTATAGTGAGTCCAACTAACTATAACGTGGGAATTTCAATGGTTTTATGCGAGTAAAATTTCCACCTAACTATAACTGGTGTGAAACCTATGGTTTTTTCAGTGAATTTAATAGGTTTTTTAAATGCTAATTCCTAACTATCACTGGTGTGAAACCTATGTTTTTTTCAGTGAATATATATATATATATATATAAACTTTCTATGGCAAAATGAAACCCCACATTTTGTTCCTTTTCAAATTAAATGTATTAAGTGTTACCACTTTATTGTAATCAAGAGGACTTCAGGTGTGCCATACTTTTGTCATAAGTAAGACTGTTAGCGTTCTAGTTGTTCTTTAGAACACTCTGGGACATTCTGTCATTGGGCTATAGTTGGGCTACATCTGGCTGATATTTGGGCTACATTTGGGCTCTTTTGTCTCTGGTGGCCATCTTGGGAGACTGCATATCAGAATTTGTTTAATGAAATATAAGAGGATTTGAGAAGTCACTCAAAATGTGCCCTAATTTTTCTTTCTTCAGCACTAATCATAATTTCTATGGCAAAATGAACCCCCTCATTTTGTTCCTTTGCAAATTAAATGTTTTAAGTGTTAACAGTTTATTCCAATCAAGATGACTTCAGGTGTGCCATACGTTTGTCATAAGTAAGACTGTTAGTGCTCTAGTTGTTCTTTAGAACACTCTGGGACATTCTGTCATTGGGCTATAGTTGGGCTACATCTGGCTAATATTTGGGCTACATTTGTTTTTTTTGTCTATGGTGGCCATCTTTGGGCTACATTGGGCTACATTGGGCTACATTTGGGCTCTAACATATATATAGCCCAATGTAGCCCAATATATATTTTTTCAAAGTTAATTTTCGTAAAAACCACTGGAGCATATATCTTGAGACATAGCAAAGACACATCAGGGTACCAGTCCCTACAATTTTGCCAAGTTTGGTGGAAATCCATTCAGCCGTTTGGGCTAAAAGTGAGGTCGACCGCCCTATGGAAATTAAAATGGGGAAAACACGTTTTGAGACCCCCCTTTTATCTCAGCCCCCGCTTGACGAATCACCCCCAAACTTTCAAGGAAGGACCGGAGCTCCGCAAGGCAAATTTGAGGAACTTTTCAGGCAGATTCGTCAACCGGCGCCAAAGTTATTCCAAATAGAATTTTGAGATTTTGCATTGAAAAAAATCCTAACTATAACTACCTACTGGCGACCGCCAGTAGGTAATATATATATATATATATATATATATATATATATATATATATATATATATATATATATATATATATATATATATATATATATATATATATGTGTGTGTGTGTGTATATATATATATATATATATATATATATATGTATATATGTATATATATATATGTATGTATATATATATATATATATATATATATATATATATATATATATATATATATATATATATATATATATATATATATATATATATATATATATATAACTGCTCCCAAATTTCTCCATGTTCCATAAGAACAAGAAAACAGCACTCTCAGGGGGGGTTATCAGTGCCAACAGTTCTTTATTAGCAACCCAGCACAGACAAGACACGTTTCGGCGCTTAGCCTTTGTCAATTGCGAATTACTTTTAAATGCATTGCTTCAATCACAGTGTGTATGGCATCAACATAGAAAGAAGACAACAAAATTGCAAATTAGTCGCCATTTTGGAAAGTGCAATTTAAACATGAAAAAGAAAGTATATACAATCAAAATTCATGGTCTTCAATAATAAGGTAAAGAAAGTTAAATTTAGTTCTCCTAATACCGTATTAACAGTACTCTATTAACCCTTTCGATGCTCATGACGAGCTCAGCTTGTCATGAGGCACGGTTGAGCTGTGCTCATGACGAGCTGAGCTCCTCATAAAACCATAATAATCAAAAAAGTCAGCGCAGGAGGGGAAAACACCTAGCAGCCAAGGTGTTAATGCCCTGGATGGGCATTATATATATATCAATGAATTCAATCCTCCGGTCACAATAAGCACCAGAATGGCACTGACCGTGTCATACCATGTAATATGTGACGTCATGAGCAGTGCATTGCGGGTTCGGGAGTTATAGTTAACTGAATTAACTATAATGGTGGAATTTCTATGGTTTTGTAAGAGCGAAATGTCCAGCTAACTATAACGTCCCTGAAACCTATGGTTTTTTCAGTGAATATATATAGCAAGGTTTATCTGTGATAAAAATCGGCGGAGCTTGGCGATAATAATATTGCCGCTAAGCCAACATAGTGATAATTATCGCTAGTTGTTGGTAATATGCCCAAGAGATTGTAAAAATGTTGTATTATTGTTGTGCTCCTTGTTCTTCTTCTCCTGTGGAATACTATAAAGGGATGTATGACGGTACCACGCGTACTTTTACAACGCGTACCGTTACCACGCTACTTTTACCACGCAAGTCGTTACAACGACTTGCGTGGAGCGGCGCTGGATAGTAAATTATTTAATTTACTATTCCAACTCCAGTCCCCGTGGACTCTACGGAAAGGAGTTGGATAGTAAATTAAAGTATTTACTATCCTGGAGCGCCCCCCAGCGCATTTCGTTGTAGTGACCTGCGTGGTAAAAGTAGCGTGCTAACGGTACCACGTTGTAAAAAATGCGTGGTAACCGTTGCATACCACTATAAAGTCACTGTGTATATTTTAATAATGTGAACTTATAGTACTTCAGAGGGGTTAGAGAGCTATCTATGCAAGATATTATGAACATTTAATACTGTTATTTCAGTTGCTAACTTACTACCTCACAGTTTGTAACACTTCTAATATTTTACAAAATAGTAGTCCCTAAAACCAACTGTATACATAGTGCTTTATTTAATGTTTTGATGAAGTGTACATTTCTAGATAATATGACAATATTTATGTTTAACTCTTTTTTACTTGTTATTGCTCTTCTGACCCGAGATAATGTAGTGCGGGAGTGTTTCTTGTAGCACTTATTTTCTATGTTATCTAAAAGTAACTGATGCCCTCTTATATTAACAAGAATATGGGGCAACACTTTTACAAACTATAGGCAACAAAAAAAGGAGGGGGTGGCCACTTTTAAGGGAAATTTTATGAATTGCGTTTTTATTTGTTACCCCTCTGATATATACAGCTACATATATATATATATATATATATATATATATATTTATATATATATATATATATATATATATATATATATATATATATATATATATATATATATATATATATATATATATATATTCACTGAAAAAAACATAAGTTTCAGGGACGTTATAGTTAGCTGGACATTTCGCTCTTACAAAACCATAGAAATTCCACCATTATAGTTAATTCAGTTATCTATAACTCCTGGACCCGCAATGCACTGCTCATGACGTCACATATTACATGGTATGATATGGTCAGTGACATATCACTGACATATCACTGATGTCATCACTGATGACATCTCAAGTGACGTCATGAGCAGTGCATTGAGTGTGCGCGAGATATAGTTATAGCTCAACTAATTATAATTGTGGAATTTCTATGTTTTTGTAAGAGTGTAAATATAGAGTCCCTGAAACCTATGTTTTTTTCAGTAAATTTCTAAGGTTTTTTAAATGCTAATTTCTAGCTATAACGTACCTGAAACCTATGTTTTATTTCAGTGAATTTCAATTGTTTTTAAAATGCTAATTTCTAAGTATAATATCTGTAAAACCTATTGTTTTCTCAGTGAATTTCAAAGGTTTTATAAATGCTAATTTCTAACTACAATGTCATTTAAACCTATATTGATTTTAAGTAACTTTTAAATCGATGTGCATACTTTTTGGAGTGAAAAACAAACTGTAACAGTAGTCTGTTATAGGTTATAATTTAACAATGTTTAAAACCTAATTAGCACTAATTAACATATAAGTGTGGAAAAAGTGTGACGCAGCAGCTATGATACCTGACTTCAAACAACAGCATTCACAGTTCGATTTCCAGCTCCAGCGGTACATTAGCCCACCACTATGTCACTGTGGGCAACACCATGCTTAATCTTCCCAACGCCCCGAGCGCAGGCACACCTTTCTGGGGGACCTGTATGCTTTACAAATGCTGGTATTTTTTTTATTTAAAACCATAGTGGAGAGATATATTAGCACATACTTTTTTATTCTTCTATTCTGAACAATATTTTTTTTACATCTTCTATTTGGAATTAGGGCTATTCATAGAAGTTTCGAGAAAGGAAATGACATGGTTTGCCGGGTAACAGTTTTTAAGCTCTCCAAGGTATGTACATATTAAGGAACTTATACTTATGAGGAGCGAAAGTGAAACCTTTACCGCTTCACATTTTGTAACTTTTCCCAACACGTGCACAAATAAAACAGTAAAAACAGGAGCACATGTCAACTGTAAAACGTTACATTTAAATGGGCGAAGCTGCATCTTCCTTCCATAGACTACTCAATAACCAAAATGTATATAAATCACACCCGTTCTTTGATTAGTTTTGTTTTTGCAAGTTATTTTCGTGTGTCCATTCTGTGATGCAGGTAACCCTTTTCTAGCGTTGGTTTCTTCTTTTGCGACAACAAAACATATTACAGAGTTGTAAGTTGTTTGATTATGGCATAGTAGATATTTATAATATGTAGCTATTTTGACCTGTCGACGCGAACACTAAAGATTCATATGGCCGAGATACCCGCCACCCCCTCTCAACACAATCCCGAAAAGGAGGGAAACCGGAAACAGTTCTTGAAGTTTTTGGAAGTGGGATGGAGTGACCATCCCGGCCGTATTTATTAAAACAAAATTAAAACATTAAACGTTTCATGTTATGTACAATTTCATTACCACATTGCGATGTTTGGCTAACCTTAACAGATTCTCTAATACAGAGGTTCTCCTAGCCGAACTAGCATCCTACAAACATTTTCTTGACATATTGAAATTGTACATCCTAACGTTTAAGGGCCAACGGCAAGGTCATAACCGGTGTCAAGATCCCTAACCCGACTTACCCCTCCCACTTGGGAGGGGCGACAGCACGGAGGCGTACCTCAAGTGCAACTACTACCAATTTCCCTTGACTTGACGGGGGCACCTAAAGACTCGACGCCAGTTAAAGGTCGTTCGAATACTCGTGTGAGGTATCTAGAAGGTATCGTAGACCTTATCCCAACCCCACACAACTTACCGCATCTGCCGTCGCAGATGTCACTGGCCCCGGGAAATTCCCCAGGAGGGGGCTGTAACCCCTCCTACAAAGGAAGGGGCCTTGACCGCCTTTTCCTTTACTTCCGGCGACCCATCCTTAGAAGGGACCGCCTCCCCATTGAGGGGCCAATGGCCACCTCTCCCGAGCGCTCCCATCCGTGTTGGGTGACGCCCACTCATAGGGATCTACTAATTAGTGCTCACCGATCATGACCTTACCGCCTACCAACATAAATACGACAATGCTAACTAAACCTAAGAATACATTGGCCACTATGACCGAAAGAGCATGTTTAAAATTCAACACTATATCTGAATCTCTTTTTAATGGCAAAAACGTACTCAAAAACGACCATTCTTTATTATACTCAACATCAACATGACTCCACAACCTGTAAACGAAATGGAAGCAAAATTAATCAACTTTATTACAAACAACTGGCTGTCTTCAGGGGCTGGTGGGTGGGTCAAAATTGGCTCTTCGTTCTGTCCCGAGCTCACGTGCAGCGAGGAGGTGCAGCTTCAGGGCACAAGAACAAGAGGATGTCTTCTGGTCTTGCGTCCCTTTTTATCCGTCTTCAGGGCGGGCGTATACCCGCCCCTGCCTGCCCCGAGGGCGTGGCTGGCTGCGTCAGTGTCTAGGCCAGCCCACTCTAGGGCGGGAACGGGCGCGCCCCAGCTACGCCGCTTCGGGCATACCAGCCGAGACGCGCCCCCCGCCCAAAAATGGCTTCCCGGGGGGATCGAGGCACTCTGCCATAAGTTCGGGGGGACCGAGTTGGTCGCCCCTTTCCATATGGCCGAGATACCCGCCACCCCCTCTCAACACAATCCCGAAAAGGAGGGAAACCGGAAACAGTTCTTGAAGTTTTTGGAAGTGGGATGGAGTGACCATCCCGGCCGTATTTATTAAAACAAAATTAAAACATTAAACGTTTCATGTTATGTACAATTTCATTACCACATTGCGATGTTTGGCTAACCTTAACAGATTCTCTAATACAGAGGTTCTCCTAGCCGAACTAGCATCCTACAAACATTTTCTTGACATATTGAAATTGTACATCCTAACGTTTAAGGGCCAACGGCAAGGTCATAACCGGTGTCAAGATCCCTAACCCGACTTACCCCTCCCACTTGGGAGGGGCGACAGCACGGAGGCGTACCTCAAGTGCAACTACTACCAATTTCCCTTGACTTGACGGGGGCACCTAAAGACTCGACGCCAGTTAAAGGTCGTTCGAATACTCGTGTGAGGTATCTAGAAGGTATCGTAGACCTTATCCCAACCCCACACAACTTACCGCATCTGCCGTCGCAGATGTCACTGGCCCCGGGAAATTCCCCAGGAGGGGGCTGTAACCCCTCCTACAAAGGAAGGGGCCTTGACCGCCTTTTCCTTTACTTCCGGCGACCCATCCTTAGAAGGGACCGCCTCCCCATTGAGGGGCCAATGGCCACCTCTCCCGAGCGCTCCCATCCGTGTTGGGTGACGCCCACTCATAGGGATCTACTAATTAGTGCTCACCGATCATGACCTTACCGCCACAGGCCGGATAGTTGACCGGCTATCCGGACCCCCACAAAACTCCTACCTAAAGGTCATGTTTCAACGTTTTTTAACCATGCTAAGAAGTCTCCTATGAGTAACTCATTTCCCACCCGAGACAAATGCACACCATCCCCTAGATACATACTGTCATCATTAATACAACCATGCGAGATAGAATGCAATGTCCTGGAACGGAACAACCTACTCACTTTGTTATTAAGTTTTCTAACAGAATGGTTCAAAGCAGGAATCGAAACAGCCCCCCGCCACATTTTTCGTGGGATCATATGAGACCACGCAATTATGCACCCCGGAACTTTCCTCGCCAACCAACTTACAGTGGAAAGCATTGCCTCTAGGAGAAGTCGTCTACCGGTGGTGACCAAATCATTGCCCCCTAAATGTACTATGACTATAGACGGCGGTGACCTCGTCCGCCCTAACAAACCCTCAAAGAATGCCTGAAACTGGTCAATACAGAGACCGCCCCTTCCGTAGAAGGACACCCTGTACCCGTATTCCCCAGCTACGTGAATCATGTCACCTGCTTTGAATACGTCAGCGGCACGCCTCACGTATGAGTGGCCCACGACCCACACCTCTTTCCTCACAGCCGGTGATGTCTGACCGCTGGCCTGGTGTTGGGTCGACTGCATAGTCCGCCCCGCCTCGAAGGCTTGCGTAACTGAAAACCAAACAAAAGACAAGAAGCGTGAGTACATTGTCATAGCTTCACAACATGTGCAACCGCACATACCTCTTATAACAATTGGAGGACCAGCGCCCCACACGTTTCACTTGTTCCACATTGAGACCCCTGGCTGTAGCTTCAGTGGCAGCCCCTATCCGAAAGGAATGGGTCCCAAACTCGCCCGGGTCCAAGCCCGCTGCGGTAATTGACATCGCGAGCACCCGCTGAAACTGAAATTTTGTCAGTGGGGTGGCGTCCGCGTGTCTCAACAATGTCCCTCCCCATGATGCCACCCTTCGTGCTAGGTAGTCTTCTAAACACTTTACCGGACACATGGAGGACCCTGGAATCCTGCGAATGACTATGCAGTCCCCTACCCCACCTTGATCGGTTTTGGACTTGACAAAGGATACGGTCATCGTCTCACCCCAGATCTGAACGTGTTCCCGGCACAAACCCCCCACCACATCCTGTTTGTTCCTTGCCACCAGCTCACTTATCCTCATCGCCCCGTGAAATGCAAGCGTAAAAGCAGCTCGGAACAAACAGGCCTCGAACTGAGACGAGCATGTGGCGGGGAGTGTGGCCAGCAACTGGGACAACCTATCCAGACCTATCGGGCGCCTCTCATCTACTCTGCGACCCTCAAGGCGTTGCCACCCACGCAGCGCTTTCTGTACCGCAAAAGACGCTGTCGGGTCCTGGATATTATGAGCCCTGGCAACAAAGGAAATGGCAGCACGATGCCTCTGGGCTGTAGCCACCGACTTCCCAGCCCTACGCAAGGACATCAGAAAATGTACCACCCAATCCTCATGCCCCCAAAGCCCCCCTCTCTCAGTCCCCAAAAAGGCTAAATAGGCCCGGAACGCCCCTTCGTATGCCTTCCTCGTCCTTGGTGCTAGACTCTCTCCCACGAGGTAACGAAGTTCGGGGCACCGAGAGACCAGAGAGCTTCGGGAAAGGGTGCCGGCTCTGGGTCCGCTGAGGGAAGGAAACCCGAGAAAGCCTGCATTTGAAAACGAGACAGTGCATCAGCCGCCTGATTCATCACCCCTGGGACATGTTTCGCTCTGAATACCACGTTCAGTTGCATACACAGTAAGACAATTTCTTTAAGCAGCCTTAAAATCATTTTACAACGTGCTGCCTGACTATTGATGCATTCTACAACGGTCATATTGTCAGACCAAAATATGACAGAGTGATTTTTGAATCCATCGGGCCAGGTTCTGAGGGCCACAAAAATGGGAAACAGTTCAAGGAAAGCAATATTACTCGTCAGCCCCTCTTCATGCCACCATGTTGGCCACCTTTGTGCCGACCATTTTGTGCCGAAGATGGCGCCAAAGCCCATGCTTCCCGCTGAATCCGTCCATAGACCAAGCTCTTCAGAGGACAAGGCTGGTTTGTTCCAGACGACTCGACCATTGAAAGCCGCCAAAAATGCTAACCAAATACGCATGTCTTGGCGGACCTCAGCCGATAGTCTCGTGCGATGATGACCCTCCTTTAGGCCGACCATCGCCTGGGCAATTGAACGGGAAAAGGGGCGGGCCATTGGGATCACCCTCAGGGCAAAATTCAACTTCCCCACCAATTGCTGCAATTGATGGAGCGTAACTTTAGATGCATTTATACACATTTGCAGGGCTGCCCTGAATTTCGACACTTTGGCAGCTGGTAAACGAAAACAACCCTCACTAGAGTCCAACTCGATCCCCAGAAACTCGAGGCAAGTCGTGGGACCCACAGTTTTACCTGGTGCCAATGGCACGCCAAATCGATCCATTAATACACAAAATTCAGTCAAGGCCCGGGCACATTCGTCATCCCCAGCGGCCCCAAGGAACAGAAAGTCATCAAGGTAATGCATCACATTTCGAAAACCCGTTTCCTTCGTGTAAACCCATTGTAGAAAACTACTGAATTTCTCGAAATATGCACAAGATATAGAGCACCCCATCGGCATACACCTATCCATGTAATACGAACCTTGAAACATGAATCCCAGAAGACGTTGGTCGTCCGGGTGTACCGGGAGCAAACGGAACGCTGACTCGATATCTGATTTCGCCATCAGCGTCCCGGGCCCCAAGCGATTCAAAATGGCTACGGCCTCATCGAATGATGCGTACCGCACCGAACATACCTCTGGATCAATTGCATCGTTCACAGAAAGGCCATGAGGAGCTGATAAATTGTGGATCAACCGAAACTCACCTGGGTCCTTCTTGGGGACCACCCCTAAAGGAGAACAGACAAAATTCTGTACCGGGGGAACACTAAACGGGCCGGCAACCCGACCTCGGCTAACCTCTTTCCGGATCTTATCCTGCACTACAGTCGTATGCTGCAAGACGGAAAGTTGATTTTGCACGTCCCGACACCCTGAAAGTCCCCCACCGGGATGCGGAAACCATATGAAAAACCGTTCCGCAGCACCCCAGCAGAAGTACGATCTGGGTATTCGCTGAGCCAGGGAATCATCGCCAAGGTATCAATCGGGGTTGGTAAAGGCGCCCCTCGGACTAGATTAGACCTGTTTGGCGCCTCCTCTACCCCCATTCTCACCCGTTCTGGCTCTGCACGAGGACTCAGGATGGGGTGCCCCGCAACCACTACATTCGTGCTTGAACTTACACGATCCCGGGGGCCTAGTACATTTCCCTTTGTTGAAATTAAAACAGAAACCCTTCTTCCCTGTATTGCCGGCGGGTCTCGGATAATCGTCGGTACCCGTACCCGACCGAAAGGGCGTCCCCCCATATTGGCGGGAGGATTCACCAACAGTACTCCCCACCAACGGCATTTTTAACATCCCTGACTCTTTCATTTTATCCCATGTCAAAGAATCATAACAGTCCCAGGTTAAACTTTTGTTATGCTCCATCGCTTTCCTGAAAAGGTTATCATAACAGAACCATTGGTTACCTTGGTGCGATGTCGAGTACCCCATAATTCGTGACTGATATACTGGAAACTCAGGGAGCAATTCAGGCCTACGTTCCCCCAAAATTGACGTAAAAATTCCCCATGCATTGCCCCAGTTGCCAATATTCTCATTCACTTTAAAGGCGGCCATTTTTGCGCGCCAAACACTTGGATGCATCAGATCCTTTTGACTCTTAACAGTTTCAACCTCATAATGATCAACAAGCAAGGAGAAAATGTTTACATATTCCCCCGCCCAAATCTTCTCCTTTATTGTCAAAGGAACATGTTGCCCCAATTTTTCTCTACGAGAGGGTGTTGACTCATCCCTCGCGATCGGCAATGGCCGCTTACCTGCACCGAACGCTGCTTCCGCCACTCGTGGCTTGTCTATCACCGCAGCCGGCGCGGGTACCTTGGCTGTATCACGTTTCTCGCGCAACCGTTTCATCAGTGCTTGCGCTTCGGCAGCCGTGGCGCCCTCGCTACTGTCCCCCAACCACGCTGCTAACTGTGCCGCCAACTCGGGAGGCATCTCCTCAGTGGATGTCGGGGTGACTACGACGGGAATCGGATTCCCTTCCTCCGGTACCGGGGCCGGGACCGGGGCTGGCGCCTCGAGCGGGGAACAGGGGACCGGGACGTCTCCCCCGGCTGGCCCCCTTCTCGGCCTCTTTGGCTTCCCTCCGGCCGGTGGACGCCCCGATCCCTCCTCCCCGTCTCGCTCCGCCAACCGCTTCTTTATTTCGGACATCTCCTTCATGAGGACCCGAACCATCTGGTCAGTCGTCATTCTCTTCGCGCCTTTCTTGGGCATCTTTCAAGCGAAGTATCTAGAAGACAAAAAGAAAGATTAAAACGCTCAAAATTGGCTCTTCGTTCTGTCCCGAGCTCACGTGCAGCGAGGAGGTGCAGCTTCAGGGCACAAGAACAAGAGGATGTCTTCTGGTCTTGCGTCCCTTTTTATCCGTCTTCAGGGCGGGCGTATACCCGCCCCTGCCTGCCCCGAGGGCGTGGCTGGCTGCGTCAGTGTCTAGGCCAGCCCACTCTAGGGCGGGAACGGGCGCGCCCCAGCTACGCCGCTTCGGGCATACCAGCCGAGACGCGCCCCCCGCCCAAAAATGGCTTCCCGGGGGGATCGAGGCACTCTGCCATAAGTTCGGGGGGACCGAGTTGGTCGCCCCTTTCCATTTGTAACGTGAACAGCTTTTCCTTCTTATTCTGTTTCCCCCCTTTGATCATGTACTGTGAACATGTATATTGTAAGATTCACGGTCATTATGATCTGAGAGGAGTTTCTGAGGCGTCGGCGTGAAGACTAGAAATTTCGAAGTTCTGGAAAAAAAAGCTTTGAACATTTTCACCGCTGAAAAATATTTCGTTATTGATCTTGTATTGTGTTTATGACTTTATTTTCCTTTTCCTATTTTTTTGTGTGGCATCAGTGAAACTCTCTATATTGTAGAAGAATGTCATATTTTCACACAAGAGGAATTGGAGATTTGTCGCCGTCAGGAGTAAGCCATCTCAAATACAGCTTACTGACCTTTATAACTTACTTGGTCAGATATTTGTAGAGTGAAAATATTTTTCAAAATTGCAGTTTAAAAAAAAGATTATTTACATAGACACTATTTTACTGAATGCCTTTGATAAACCCTATATTTCTTAAATAATATTTATATATTTCTCTTGTTCTTTGTTGTGGTTTCTATTCTCGTTCTCCCTATAGAGTATATAGGAATAGTATTGTATTTACTGATGGATAGAATGCAGAACAATGTCTTACATTCACCCCAGTACAAAGATCTGGGCCTAAATCCATCGTTTTTTTGCACTCCACACCACCCTAGGTCAGACAATGGCTATATGCAAATCAGGCTTGACCCTGTGCCTCATGGGAACAGTTCAGCCCGAACTACCAAGCCATGTCTTTCCTAGACCGGAATCAAGCATCCAAGGACCGGTTTCTGGCTATCAGCCTTCTTCAGCCTGGATAGCTTGACTCCAGTGATGTGGAGAGCCTGGGACTCACGTCTGAGCATACCCAGCCCACTCGGGGTGAAAATTGCAAAAAACACAGTTGATGGACAGAATGCAGAACAATGTCTTACATTCACCCCAGTACAAAGATCTGGGCCTAAATCCATCGTTTTTTTGCACTCCACACCACCCTAGGTCAGACAATGGCTATATGCAAATCAGCCTTGACCCTGTGCCTCATGGGAACAGTCCAGCCCGAACTACCAAGCCATGTCTTTCCTAGACCGGAATCAAGCATCCAAGGACCGGTTTCTGGCTATCAGCCTTCTTCAGCCTGGACAGCTTGACTCCAGTGATATGGAGAGCCTGGGACTCACGTCTGAGCATACCCAGCCCACTCGGGGTGAAAATTGCAATAAACACAGTTGATGGACAGAATGCAGAACAATGTCTTACATTCACCCCAGTACAAAGATCTGGGCCTAAATCCATCTTTTTTTTGCACTCCACACCACCCTAGGTCAGACAATGGCTATATGCAAATCAGCCTTGACCCTGTGCCTCATGGGAACAGTCCAGCCCGAACTACCAAGCCATGCCTTCCCTGGACCGGAAACAACCTTCAGAGGACCGGTTTCTGGCTATCAGCCTTCTTCAGCCTGGATAGCTTGACTCCAGTCCATCACCACCCCCTTTTGTACCGTTATCAATCCTGAAGGCAGAGTGCTTGGTTTTGTGTGAGAGGGTGTCCAAGCACAAACACAAGACTGGGTTGACTTTGTTGATTGTGCTACTAAGGCTCTGGAGAACTGGTTACTTGGCAGCAAAATGTGTAATTATACAGGATTGTATAACTTGATCATGAGGGAGCAGATCCTTAATAACTGTCAGAATCAGCTGTTGCATCAGAACCTGGCAGACTCTGATCTGACCTCTCCCCAATAACGGGGAAAGAAGGCAGACAAATGGGTCAGAACCAGGGTGAAGCAGAAGGTACAGGACTAAGGTGGTGACCAGAAGAAACAAGATCCTAATAAGGGTGGGGAGAAGGGTAAAGGCCAGAAGTCGTCACAAGGCCCCCACAAATCTTCTGCTGGTGAGGATTACCAATCTTCTAAGAAAAGTAAAGGCCAAAAGAAAACATGATGTAAAATCTGTAAACAGAATAGCCATTAGACTAGTGATTGCACCAAGAAGGATGCAACTCCAACCACCATTGCCCCTAAGGCAACTGTTTCCCCTAGTTTAGCTCCAAGTGGTGGTACTCAGCAGAAAGGTGTAGTAGGGTTATCCCTGGGTACTGAGATGGGCTCTGGCCTGGTCAGAGTGCCAACTCAGGCTGTGTTGATCTGTGATGGAGGCATGGATATGTCCTCCTCTGGGAGTCCCAGTAACTTGGGCAAGTACAGACAACAGCCTTTAATAAATGGAAAAGAGGCTTTGGCCTACAGGGACACAGGGGCATGTGTCACAATGGTGACACAAGACCTTGTGGATCCTGGACAGATTATACTTGGCGAACTTTACCAAGTGACCAATGCCAGCAATGTCAGGACCAAACATGTCCTGGCAGTTGTTAATTTCTCCTGTGGAGGGGTAACTGGCCTCAAGAAAGTTATGGTAAGTGCAGACCTCCCTGTTGAATGCTTGCTTGGCAATGATTTAGAGACGTCAGCCTGGTCTGAAGTGGAGTTTAGGACCCATGCAGAAATGTTAGGGATCTCTGCACAGGTGTTTGCTGTGATTAGGTCACAGGCCAAAAAGTCTAACACTGAACAGGCCCTGGATTCTGGAATAATGGACCAGGTGCCTTCCAAGAAAAGGAGCAGTAGGGTTAAGGCAGTGCATTCCACCCTGACTCAGAGTGATGAACAGTCTCTTTAGGGAGATGATTGTTCTCCTGAAGAAGGAACTGTCCCAGAGGAGCTTGAGCCTGATCAGGTTGAGTTCTTGGGGACAGGAGGCCCTTCCAGGACAGATCCGAGTCAGGAGCAGATGAGCTGCCCTTCTCTTGAACCCTCAGACAGCAAACTGCTGTTGAGGCTGCTGGGAATGCTAGTGGCACCCATAAAATGTATTGATATGATGGACTCCTGTACTCATAGAGTAGACACCCCAAGCCTGGTGCAGCCAGGAGGTTGGTTATACCGTTGAAGTTCAGGGGCTTCCTATTGACACTAGCCCATGATATTCTTTTAGCCGGACACATGGGCCAGAACACGACTTGGGACAGAATTGTCCCTCACTTTCACTAGCCCCACATGTCTGAAGACACAATTTAGTTTTGTCGGCCCGGTGTCAACTGCCAAGCCAGTGGCAAAGCAGGCGGCACCATAAAGGCCTCCCTGATACCACTTCCTGTGTTGGGTGTTCCCTTTGAGAGAGTGGGGACTGACACTGTTCGACCAATGGATCCTCAGACAGCATCTGGGCACAGGTTTATCCTAGTGGTGGTGGACCATGCCACTAGGTACCCAAAGGCTATACTACTTAGGACCACTACAGCACCTGTTGTGGCAAGAGCCCTCTTGGGAGTGTTCTCAAGAGTGGGTTTCCCTAAGGAGGTAGTATCTGACAGAGATGCAAACTTTATATCTCGTTACTTGACTGCAATGTAGAAGGAGTATGGAGTGAATTACAAATTCACCACACCCTGTCACCCACAATGCAATGGTTTAGTTGAAAGATTCAACAAAACCTTAAAGGATATTATCAAGGGTCTCCCAGAAAAGCTTAGGAGGAGATGGGGCATCCTGCTACCCTGCCTTTTATTTGCATACCGGCAGGTTCCTCAGAAGGGGTTGGCTACAGCCCTTTTGAACTTCTATTTGGGCATCCTGTAGGAGGCCCATTGTGTCTGGTGAAGGAGGGATGGGAGTTTCCTCTCAAACCCCCTAAACAGGACATAGTGGACTATGTACCAGGTCTCCTCTCCAGGATCGCTGAGTATATTAAAAAGGCAACTAAAAACCTTGAGTCTAACCGGGAATTACAGAAAGCCTGGCATGACCAAAAGGCTGTACTGACTGTTTACCAGCCAAGACAGAAAGTGTGGGTGTAGGAGCCTGTGGCCCCAGCATCTCTCCAAGACAAATGGAGTGGACCCCACACTATTGTTGAACAGAAGGGAGAGGTTACCTATTTGGTTGATCTTGGAACTCCCAGGAGCCCCCACGGGGTGCTTCATGTCAACAGGCTGAAACCATAGGTTGACAGGGCAGACATGGGCTTGCTCATGGCTTCTGAAGAAGGAAAAGAGGAAGAGAGTGACCCTCTCTCAGACCACCTGCTCGCCCAGAACCCTGATGTTGGGTCAGTAGATGGTGTAGCCTTGGCAGGCAGCCTCACTGACAAGCAGCAAATTGATTGCAGACAAGTTCTCAATCAATTCAGACATATGTTTTATCTGACTCCAAGTCAGACCACCTGATGCACTCATGAAGTGGACACTGGGGACAGTCTGCCTGTTAAAAATAAGATTTATAGGGAGCTTGATCATGTCAGGGACTGTATCAGGACTGAATTCCAGAAAATGTTGGATTTGGGAGTTATGGAACCCTCAGATAGACCTTGGGCTAGTCTAGTAGTCTAAGTACCCAAACCTCACACCCAGGGTGGTAAGAGAGAGAAGAGGTTTTGTGTTTACTACTGTGGTCTCAATGCAGTCAGTAGGACTGATGCCCATCCAATCCCAAGGGCAGATGAGCTTATAGATATGGTGGGGCCTCAGCCAAATTTCTAAGCACATTTGATCTTACAGCTGGCTACTGGCAGATCAGATTAGTTGATGATGCAAAGCCAAAGACAGCATTCTCAACCTGTAGCGGGCTCTATCAATTTGTGGTAATGTGCTTTGGTCTGAAGAATGCACCTGCAACTTTTCAAAGGTTGGTGAATAAAGTCCAACAGGCCTGGAAGACTATAGTGCAGTATATCTTGTTGATATTGCAGTCTTTAGCTCCACCTGGAAGGATCACCTGGTCCACCTGAGAAATTTTGTGGAGGCCCTACAAAATGCAGGCTTAACTATTATGCTAGTAAGTGCCAGATAGGGTAGAGTCAGGTTGTGTACTTCGGCCACCTTGTAGGTGGGGGCCAGGTTCAACCATTGCAAAGCAAAATCCAAACCACCATTGAATGGGTTGCTCCAACTACCCAGACTCAGGTCAGAGCTTTCTTGGGCCTGACTGGGTACTACAGGAGATTTGTCAAGGGGTATGGTTCCATTGTGACACCCCTGGATGACTTAACTTCTAAGAGAATGCCAAAGAAAGTTCAGTGGACAGTAAGCTGTCAAAAGGCATTTGATGACCTGAAGCAGGCCATGTCCACTGCACCAATTCTGCAAAGTCCTAACTTCTCGAAAGAATTCATTGCCCAAACAGATGCATCTGAGTTGGGGGTAGGGGCTGTGCTGTCACAAATGAATGATGAAGGTCAGGACCAGCCAGTAGCTTTTATTAGCAGAAGGTTGGCCCCTAGAGAGAAATGTTGGTCAGCTATTGAGAGGGAGCCCTTTGGTGTGGTTTAGGCTCTGAAGAAGCTGAGGCCATACTTGTTTGGCACTCACTTCACTGTTCAGACTGACCATAAACCCCTCTTGTGGCTAAAACAGATGAAGGGTGAAAACCCCAAACTTTTGAGGTGGTCCATTTCCCTACAGGGGTTGGACTATACAGTGGAACATAGACCTGGGAGTAACCATGCCAATGCAGATGGACTCTCCAGATATTTCGACTTAGAACATGAAGACTCAACTGCTCAAGGTTAGTTTAATGTCCCTGCGTTTAAGGGGGTTGTGTACGAGGGTTGGATCTGCTTACTATGGTTACCCCCACTTTTTGCTGGTGTTTCACTGTTTTTCTACTTTAGTCTGGCTGGGGCCCTACTATTCTGGACACCAGCCTAGCTGCTTCCTCTCTAAATTTATTGCATGTACTTTAGGTACACTCCAGATTGGTTACTGGGTTACACTTGTGAGTCCCTAGTATATGGTACCTTAGGTACCAAGGGCATAGGCACCACAGAGGCCTACCAGGGGCTTAAGCATGTATTATGCCACCCCTGGGAAGCCTTACAAAATGACACCACAGGTCTGCTACTGCAGCCTGGGTAATGTGGTGCATGCACCCCTTACTCAGATATAGGTTACCTATATCTACCTTTAAATCACTGAAACAAATAAACCTGTAAGTCAATCCTTTGGAAGGCATTATCAGTCCTGAAGGCAGAGTGCTTGGTTTTGTGTGAGATGGTGCCCAAGCATGAGCTGAGCCCCTCTGCAGCGTTTGGAATCTATTCTCTGATGCTGTTCTGTGATGTAACCAGACCATATACTCTTAAGTGCATTATAACATCGCGGTAAATGCTAACTTTGGAATGGCTGCATGGAAACATGTTGTGTTTGGTGTCAAACAGTTTAGAATCCTACCACTCCGCCAGTCATGGCGGTGGGGTAGAATTCCACCCTTCTAGAGGGAGAAGACATGTACACACTTACCTAACCGGTAATAGTTTAAAAGAGCCCCTGCATCACTAAATGGATGCTGCAGCCACAGACATGAGTCAGACCTCCTGCTGCTGGACGAAACTCTGGCAGAGGAGGCCTGGACAATAGTTTTCTAGTCACAGGGAGGTGTAACCCCCTCCCAGACAGGCTTTAGTGTATTGGGGCTAGGTGAGTGCATTCATAGAATGCTTGTCAGACAGTGCTGGGGGTACACATGGTGTCCCTGTGAATACCACAGTTCAAACCGGTTGCAGGGGCACTCAGCCCCTGCTCTGGTACAAAACTGGACAAAGGGAAAGGGGTGTAACCACCCCCTACCTGGGTCCTCCCATAGGTGGGACATTAGAGTAGTCTAACCCCTAAACTTAGTATAAGTACAGGAACCCAATCCTTAGGACTTTAGCTTATACCTGGAGAATACTCTGCAAAATATATCCAGGAACTTCGACATTCTATTTTGACTAGAAGATGGAAGAATCTTCCTTGGGGTCAAGGAGTGACTCCCTCTGTTCAAACAGGCATCAAAGAAGCATCTTGCCAGTCTGCATTCCCAAGGCTCCTAGCAGATACTGACGGATTTCTGACTCAGGACATAGACTTTCAGACTTCTCATAGGCAGACACGAGATCCCTGCAAAGCTGAGACCCGCAGCCCTCACGAGTGACGTGGGATTGGAACTCCTGGACACCATGTACATTTGCAAGTGCATCAACTTCCTGAGCTTTTCCGAAGTTGTGCATTGGGCTACTTGTAGTCCAAGCCTCGAGCACCATTTGCACTGAAGATTGTGGGCCTACACTCCACGAGTGTTTCGTGTGTCCGTTTCTAGCATTTCCACTTGAGGCTTCTTTGCGATCCGTGGTCCCTCAACTGGTGGGTCCCCACGAAGATAACTCTTCTGTTTCTTGGGTTTTTCTAGTTGCTCCAGATGTGTTCTGCCTCCTCTCCAAAGGGTGACTCCCTCAGGCCTTGCTGGTATGCACCAAAGCTAATCTTTACTTTCAGCATGGGTTGCTGTTGCCAAGGCTTGTTGGGTCTAATCCAGATACCGACACTGCAGCACTCGACATCCTTTTTGGGACAGCGGGAATCCAGCTCCTGGTTGTCATAGACACTTCCTGGTCCTCATGGCTGAAGAGTCATGCTTCACCTTCTGCACCTGAAATCACCCAACATTGGTGGGCATCTTCTCATCGCCTTCCTGGTCACTGGCAAGGGACCCAGACTCTGTCCCCTCTGCTTTAAGGTTCTTCAGATCTCCCATCCACCCCTGGATCCATCCGCACACTTTCCACTTGGTCGCCTGCAGCACTTTTCCGCAGCTCACTATAGAAATCGACAACAACACCCGAAACGAAAAGATACCTATGCACCCGGCTTCACTGGGTGAAGTAACTCGAGTACCCCAGTGTACCGTGGGTATTGACACTAGAACTGCCATTTTCTGAAGGGGTTTGCTCCAAGTCCACTTCTAAGTGTCACTAATCTATAAAATTCTAATCTCAACTTTCTCCATAGAAGTCAATAGTGATTCACAGCTGTGTTTAGACACTGCATGCGTCCCCCTTGGGTCCCCTGTGTCACTACCTTGGGTGGTTCCTGGTGGCCCCAGTGGTTCTACAGGCTCTAGGGCTGGTCTCTATGTCTATCATGGTTCTTATACCACTTTCTCAGTATATGGTTTGTGACGCCCCTAGGGCTAACCATATATTGTGCTAATTTACTTTGTGCTAAATACGTTTAAATTATGTACTTTTGCTTCTAGCCTCATAAAGAGACTAGAGGGATGTGTTTAGAATAAACACATATATTTTATATATATACACCTTGTGTGATTCTCCTTTCATTTGGTCATCTATCAGATTATGGACTGGTAAAACAAGCTGCTTTACATTCCTTCAAGATTTAGCCTGAAGGCTGCTCTCCACAGCTACCACTAGGAAAGCTTTCTATATAAGTTTTCTTTAAACCTACCATCAATAAGGGTCGTTTGGACTGGTGCAAGGTGCCCACTAGAATAGTGGACAGTATATGCCAGGCCAACTTCTCACACACAAGGCAGTGACAGTCTGCTTGGGGCCACTCTCCCCTGTGTTTCCCCGCGCCTGTGGCCTCTGTGGTTTGGTGACCACTCTCCTTTACCCTGGTGGATAAAGCTGATGCGACCGCCCTTGTCTGAGCGCAGAGAAACTAGAAAAAAATCCCATGCTTAACTTCCAGCCAGCACCACCAGGGATTACTGTTTCAGAAATATCCCTGCCCCCCACCCCCTTCACTGTCTTCGCTTTGCAGCCCCTGCACCGCCAGGAAAGCTCTGCAAGCCCCCCAGAGCACCCACAGCCTTCCCCGTCTTTCACTCAAGACCCTCCAAGTGTGAGACAATTTAATTTCACACTGCAGCAGTCACCTCTCTCGAAAGCCAGAGGTGACGTTGCTTTCTCTTCCCCCCTGTCATTTCTATCCTGCCTCCTGCTGTTTCCGCCTGCTCGTCTTCTCTGGTTCTCAAATTCCCTCTGACAGGGGTGTGTTTTGGATACCAAGGCGGTGGCCTCATTTCTACATGTTCACTTGGAATTTTTAAGTCGCTGTTTTGTTTTCTTATTGATCTGTGACACTTTGTCACAGCTGAAGTTGGTTTGTGCTGTTTCCTGTCACAGTGCCAAGATTATAGCGGCCCCCCCCCCCTTCCCGAGACCCTCCTCCCCGGACAGCTTCTGCTTTCTATTACTGGCAGCACGGCTGCGCCCCCTGCCACGCATGCTTCCCGTGAGTGACGTACATGGATTACAAACACGTGCCACTCCTGCATCCATGTGATAGCTTTGCTTGCCTGAACAGATATATTGCCTCTTAAATGTATTTGCATCTCATTAAGCAAGTTTATACCAGCACTGGATCGGCTCTTTTATAGTATCCAGTCACACAACAGATTTCTTGATTTAGTGTTTTTTGCCCCAGATTTTCTAGTATTAGATAAAGGAACTAACATAAAAATATAAGGGCATATTATCAACAACTAGCGATATTTATCTCTAAATGAGCTTTGCGATATTTTTCTTATAACCGCGCATCGCCGGATTTTATCGCAGAGGTAACGTGCTGTTAGCAACGTTTATCTCCAAAGCGATAAAATATCCGGCGATAGCGGCTCAATGCGTGAATATCGCTGGAACACCAGCGATATTCAGGTATGAACTCCAATAGGGTCTCAACCTGAATACCCAACTCCCAATGGATATACAGGTTAAGAGGTGATCTGCGCAGGAGTTCGTTTTTGGCGATATTCGCGCTTAGCGCAAATTTTGTATCACTTCGCCTGCGTTGATAATAGGCAATAGAGACGTTAGCGGCTGCTTTCAGTCGCTAACCAGTTGGGTACGCCCACTTTGCATGTCATTAGCGACATCGCTGACATGCAAAGCGGGCCCCAAACTGCTCGCTATCACCTACAAACTTTCGCCAGCTTGCTAATTGGCCGAAAAAACTATTGCTGCTTTTCGGCCAAAAACGGCCGCAAAAGCAGCGATAATTTCATATCGCCCGCCTTGCTAATATGCCCCTAATTTTCCTTCTGCCAAAACACCTATTTTTAATATGCATTTGACATTTTAAGGGGTGAGTGAAACTCGAATTCCACAGAGTTACAGAAAAAGTCTCAGATATTCTGTGGAATACAAATATGAGAAAAGTGGGCTGCTTGCGCTGCAATCTAGTGCCTGGTAGCATGTGCAGCACTAAAAATATGCACGAACGGCACCATGCATTGTGAAAATCTACTTGAGATGCAGCAAATACACTCAAACTGTAGCCCTTTTTGACTGTGACGGCTCACGTCTGCAGGCATTCGAAAATGGCGCTGTAAGGCTTTGTGGCGACTGGAAATCATGCCTGGGGCCAGCAAATCTCTCTCATGCTCGACGTAAGTCCGCATTGCGGAGCTGCACATTGATCCTGTGAAAATCACACAATTCAAACGGCAGAGTAACTCCACCTTGTGCCAATAAGTGGAATTTGGCAGGAACTCTGTCACAAATGGAATGCAGAGTTACCAAATTCTGCGAATCCCAGGAGCAACACTATAATTCCACCCAGACCTACTTTTAACTTTCACTCTTCTCGAAGGATTCAAAGTTTTTCCGTTCACCTTTACAGTTTTCACCAGGAGGAGAGCCGTGACTCCACTTCCGGGCTTTACACAGGTGACTGGACCCCGAACAGGCTTACTCGCCCAGCCCTTCTTGGCAGGGGAATTCCATATACCATTTCCTGCTCTCTCCCAAGGAAGGCAAAAGACACACAATTGATGGAGAGAATGCAAAACAAATCAAAACATTCACCCTAGTCAAGAGATCTGGGTTAAATCCATCATTTATGTATTTTGCTGCTGGCAGTGGCTTGTATACTGCATTATAGAGCACGATAGTTAAAATAAACATTTTGAACTATACAGTGACTCTGCCAATTCTTATTGTGGACAAGTACGAGTAAGTGAGTAGAAGGGTATGTCTTGCCACCGCGATTCCTGAGAGAGTCGGAGTGTTGTCTTCTGGGTTGTCATCATTTGTAGCTTCGTGATTATGTAGTATAACAAATGAGATACTATAGCTAGTCAGTTTGGGGATTTTGGGTACTAAGGTGGTATAAAGGTACAATACAAATACACTGAGGTCCTGTTTTCCTGCACATAGTTCAGTGTATTTGCAGAATCCCAGCAACAATGGTAAATAATGCTTGCCCTAGCATTCATTGCTATGATGGTGCTCACTTTAGGCAACTTGGTACCCCTGGCATCAAAGGGACAATTCTGAGATAACATGGACGTCCTTTCACATGCAGTAAGACTTTCATGTGCGTACAGTTATGGGTGGTATATGGCTGTCACGGGTCCAACAAGCAAGAGTCTGTTACCCCCGAAGACTGGTGGTCCGCCACCCCCCTTTCACCCTGCACATTCTCCCCACAGCCCCAAACCTGTACTTGGTACGAGGACCCCGAGGACATCGAGAAGGACTGGCCAGACGAGGTTAACGCGTTCGGCTCCTTTAAGGCAGAGGATCGGGGTTACGAGACTCCGCCCATGTTGACGACAAAAGCAGGAAGTTCCAGCAAGACGAGGGCCGGCGATTCCCCAGCAGCGGACAACGAGGAGGAAGCAGGACGAAAACCAGGACGCAAAGAGAAAGTGAACGACAAGCCGGGAGGCCAACGGTTGGGCGCTTCGCCCTGCCACGCGCCCACGGGAGGAGCGTGGCTTCGAGAGGTACGGGGCCGGGTCGAGGGTTGGGTTGGGAGGCAGAGGCAGCCACCAATGTAAACCCAGTAAGAGAAACCCTTCCCTGAGCACAAGCACTCCTAGGCACGTCAGTTTAGCTAAGTTTGAGCACTTCACACTGGTTGTGTTCCCTCACTCCCGGCCCTTGTCACCATCCCCCGAGTACTGGATGTGACTCATGTTTTCTTTTCATTTTCTTCTATGGTATTCAACGCGAGAACCTCTGTGCAGAGACGCCCCCTGGGAGAAAACCACCAAGACCACAAGGCATCGCGAAGGAACCCCTTAAACAGAGACAAAAGACTCCTTTTTGAGTTACATGAAAAAGACGTATATTCCAATAAAGCCTTCATTGAAACCCTTATTGAAGGCACCTGTGTTTCTATTTGACCCACCAGCCCCGCCTCAGGTGGTCGACACCCCTGCTAACCCAGCACCCCCGGGACAACTGGTGTCAGAAGTGGGATCCCCTACACCATCCATCTGTCAGGACAAGATGGAGACCCTTATCGACCATCTCATTAAGGGGCAAGAAAAGCTTCAATGGGCCGTGGAAAACCAGCTGACAATGGCCCAGGCGGACAGGGAAATGTTCATGAAAACTATAACTGCACACGTCGAAGGCATCAAGTCCCTACCTACAGTTTCCCAGTCCTCTAGCGGCGAGGTTCGTGTACACAGCCCCCACCCCCCAGGGATGGCCCTCCAGAAATATGTGCCAGGTGAAGACCCTGATGCATTTCTTTTGAACTTTGAGAGGGCAGCTTGGGCCATGAGGTGGCCCGAAGAAAAATGGCCATTCTTTCTGGCTCCCCTTCTTACAGCTGACGCTCAATCAGCGTATCAAGCGGCTAATCCCCTAGGAACAACCCCCTATGCGACCATTAAAATGGTCATTTCGGATCACTTAGGCCTGGACCAGGAGGCCTACAGAGTACGCTTCCGAAAAGAAAGAGGGGTTCAAGGGGAAAATCCTAAGACCTTATTCTTTAGGTTGAAAATGGCGGCCGACAAGTGGCTACGCCCAGACGTTAGCACAAAAGAGGACATTCTGAATAAAATTTACCTAGAACAATTTATGGAGGCATTGCCTTATGCCACCCAACGATGGCTACGACAACATGTAGGAATTACGCTAGAACAAGCGATAGAAATGGCTTCGCAGTACACCAGAGCCCAACCTAAGACTACTCCATGGGAGCCGGAAAAGTCCTCCAAGACGATACATCCCGCAAAAATGGACAAGAGACCGAAAGTAGTACCAGAGGTTCCCAGAATATTCAAACCTACAGGACTGATGGCTCCTATGACAAAAGGACCACAGTGCTTTGAGTGTGGGGAATGGGGCCACATAGCCAGATTGTGCCCCAAAAGAAAGAGCCAAGAGGAATCAATGGAAGTTGGTTATCTTCCCCGGACAGTGATGTACTCAGCGGAAATGGGCAGCACGTTCTACGTGAGTATGTGGATGAATGGTTGTAAACTAAAAGCCCTATTAGACTCAGGGTGCTGACAATCCGTCGTACAGACGCGGTTCATCACTTCTGAGCAGATGAATCCCCAGAATCCCGTATACATTAGATGCGTTCATGGGGACGTGAAGCCCTACCCAGTTGCTTCTATCACAATCACCCTACCAGACAGAGATCCCTGTACAGTTAGGGTGGGGGTGGTGAATTCCCTACCTGAAGATATGATCCTAGGAACAGACAATCCCGAGTTCCTGTCTCTTTTTAGGGAATACCTGTCTAGACATGAAAATAGGGAGAACGTTCCATCCTATTTATCACCAGAACCCTGGGTTATAGACAGAAGCTTTCGCTTTGCTCAGGGAGAAGATAGAACCCTGTTTCATGCATGGGAGTCCGCCCACCACTCTGATGGTCTGGCCTCACAGACATACCCCCGGTTCCTGATTAGGAACAATTTATTGTACAGGCAAGCCAGATCCGAGGGAGACCTGCAACTGTTGGTGCCCCGGTCTTTTAGGGAACAGGTGCTATTTTTTGCGCATGCCCACTTAACGGCTGCCCATGCGGGCAACAAGAAAACCACAGACAGCATCTTGAGGAATTTATATTGGCCAGGAATCTATAAAGATGTACAAGAGTTCTGTGCTCAGTGCGAAGTTTGCCAAAGGCGAAACACCCACAGACCCCCGGCCGCTCCCTTACAAAGGATGCCCATCATAGGGGTACCGTTCGAGCGAGTCAGCATGGATCTAATTGGGCCCCTGCCAAAGACAGGGCGTGGATATTTGTATGCCTTGGTGATAGTCGACTACGCGACCCGGTTTGTAGAAGCCTTTCCCTTGAGAAACACCACCACAGCAGCTATTGCCGAAAAATTTGTGGAATTGTTTTCACGCGTTGGGTTTCCCAAAGAAGTGCTGACGGATCAGGGGACTCCGTTTACATCAAAACTCATGAAAGAGGTATGTGCCTCTTTGGATATCAAACACCTGAAAACATCAGTGTATCATCCACAAACTGATGGCTTAGTGGAGAGATACAACCAGACGCTTAAGCAAACACTGAAGAAAATGCTGACTGCCGAGGGACCCACCTGGGATCGACTCCTTCCCATTGCCCTGTACGTTATACGGGCACAGAAGCAAAGCAGTTTGGGATGCTCTTCCTTCGAGCTTCTGTATGGAAGAATACCCAGGAGTCTCCTAGACATCACTAAAGAGATGTGGGAAAACGAGGTGTCCCAAGATCAGAAGAGCATGCTGGAATACACCACTCAGCTAAGAACCAGACTAGGCAAACTCAGAGAACTAGCCTATTCCTCTTTGAAGCATCAACAGGAGCGATACAAAAAAACCTACGACAAGGGAAAGAGGTTGAGGACCTTAGATGTAGGAAATTGGGCTCTCGTGTTGTTGCCGTCTCTCAATAACAAGAACAAAAACGAGTGGCAAGGCCCCTATCAGGTTATTGAGACAGTTGGAAAAACCACCTATACACTACGTCTATCACCCACCAAATCCCAAACCTATCATATCAACCTATTGAAGGAGTGGTTGGGACCGGTACCCCGAGCAGACCATTTCGTGGGACAGACCAGTGTCCCGAACACCTCCACACTGGAACAGCTGGAAGTGAACCCGGCGTTAAGTCCCAAAGAGAAGAAGGAATTAACAGAAACATTGAAGCCGTATGCTGACGTGTTTTCAGACTTGCCTGGAAGAACTGATCTAGCAGAACATCGCATTGAAACAACTCCAGGAGAAGTAGTAAAACAGAGACCATACAGAATTCCTGCAGCACGGAAAGACGCTGTACATCAGGAAGTCCAGGATATGCTCAAATTGGGGGTCATCCGGCCCTCCCAGAGCCATTGGTCCTCACCAATTGTCATGATTCCTAAACCGGACGGAACTAAACGGTTCTGTATGGACTTTCGGGCCATAAATGCAGTCTCACACTTTGATACGTACCCTATCCCTAGGGTCGATGATTTGATTGAGAAAATTGGCGATGCTAAATACATCACGACCATCGACCTCACGAAGGGGTATTGGCAGGTCCCGCTTCGTGAGGAAGATAGGAAGAAAACAGCCTTCGTGACAGACGACGGGGCATTTGAATTCACAGTTCTCCCATTCGGCCTGCATGGAGCCCCCGCGACATTTCAACGCCTGATGAACCGGGTTCTACAGCCCTACAACAGATTTAGCTCGGCTTACTTAGATGACATTGTCATCTATAGTCAAGAGTGGGAGGAGCATCTCCTGCATTTGCAAACCATTCTTACAGCCCTTCGGAGAGCAGGACTCCATATCAACGCGAAGAAATCACGAGCCGCTTTCCAGAGTGTGAACTACCTGGGTTATGTACTAGGCGAAGGAACCATTGCTCCACAGAGTGAGAAAGTAAGGGCGATAGCTGCAGTCCCGTTTCCCAGCTCCAAAAGAGACCTACGAGCTTTCCTTGGGTTGGTCGGATACTATCGTCGATTCATTCCCGGTTTTGCTGAGTTAGCTGCCCCCTTGACCAACATGCTCAGAAAAGATACCAAGAATCAGGAATTTAGCCACCCCTCCTCGGACACCTTGCAGGCGTTCCAAACCCTGAAAACCACCATGACTACTGCTCCCGTTCTGGTGTCACCCAATCATAGTAAACCCTTCTTGCTTGCCACCGACGCTTCCAATCAGGGGATAGGAGCAGTACTGTCCCAAATCAACAAAGACGGGGTTGAACATCCGATTCTATATGTGAGTAGGAAGCTCTTCCCCAGGGAGGGCAGATACTCTACCATAGAGAGGGAAGCCTTGGCTATAAAATGGGCCATTGAAAAATTAAGGTATCACTTGGAAGGCAAACCATTCTACCTACATACAGATCATGCCCCCCTGAAATGGATACATCAAAATAGCAGCCACAACCCCCGGGTTTTGAGGTGGTTTTTATCCTTGCAGCCATACTCCTTTACAATTCAACACCGAAAAGGAAAGGACAACGGTAATGCGGACTGAACGGGAGAAGCCGGGGGGGAGGTGTGTCACGGGTCCAACAAGCAAGAGTCTGTTACCCCCGAAGACTGGTGGTTCGCCACCCCCCTTTCACCCTGCACATTCTCCCCACAGCCCCAAACCTGTACTTGGTACGAGGACCCCGAGGACATCGAGAAGGACTGGCCAGACGAGGTTAACACGTTCGGCTCCTTTAAGGCAGAGGATCGGGGTTACGAGACTCCGCCCATGGTGACGACAAAAGCAGGAAGTTCCAGCAAGACGAGGGACGGCGATTCCCCGGCGGCGGACAACAATGAGGAAGCAGGACGAGAACCAGGACGCGAAGAGAACGTGAACGACAAGCCAGGAGGCCAACGGTTGGACGCTTCGCCCTGCCACGCGCCCATGAAAAGAGCGTGGCTTCGAGAGGTACGGGGCCGGGTCGCGGTTTGGATTGGGAGGCGGAGGCAGCCACCTATGTAAACCCAGTAAGAGAAACCCTTCCCTGAGCACAAGCACTCCTAGGCACGTCCGTTTAACTAAGTTTGAGCACTTCACACTGGTTGTGTTCCCTCACTCCCGGCCCTTGTCACCATCCCCCGAGTACTGGATGTGACTCATGTTTTCTTTTCATTTTCTTCTATGGTATTCAACGCGAGAACCTCTGTGCAGAGACGCCCCCTGGGAGAAAACCACCAAGACCACAAGGCATCGCGAAGGAACCCCTTAAACAGAGACAAAAGATTCCTTTTTGAGTTACATGAAAAAGACGTATATTCCAATAAAGCCTTCATTGAAACCCTTATTGAAGGCACCTGTGTTTCTATTTGACCCACCAGCCCCGCCTCAGGTGGTCGACACCCCTGCTAACCCGGCACCCCCGGGACAATCGCTTACATATCTGATGGGTGAGGAACTGGGATCTCTCGGATGTAGAGTACCCCAAGGATCCTCTCTCAGTCCCACCGTCTTCAACGTCTATATGGCCCCCCTCGCAAATACCTTCAGAAACCACAGGCTCAACATTGTCTCCTACGCCGATTAGACCCAGTTCATCCTCTCCCTCACTAACGAACCCAACATCAACAGGCACAGCTTCCAAGAAGGGATGAAAGCCATCTCAACCTGGATGTGGAACAGCTGCGTAAAACTCAACTTGGAGAAAACAGAAGTCCTCATCCTTGTCTCCACCCGCCCTCAAAAACCCACCCATGTCGACAGACCGTGAACATTACTTCGGCACCATGCTGGACTCATTGCTCATTGCAACGCAGTCTCCTCCGCATGCTTGAACACCCTCCGCATACTACGTAAGACAACAAGTGGATCCCCCCCCCCCGACTCCAGGAAAACGGTCACCCATGCACTCGTCACCAGCAGACTGGACTACCTCAATGCCCTCTATGCCGGAATCATCAAAAACCTCCTCAGCAAACTCCAGACTGTGCAGAACGCTGCAGCCAGACTAATCCTCGACGACCCATGGCACAACCACATCACCCAACACCTCCACGACCTCCACTGGCTCCCTGTCGCAAGAAGAATAACCTTCGAGCCGCTCACGCACACTTACAAGGCCCACCACAACATTGGACATCAATACCTCAACGACTGCCTCTCCTTCCACACCCCCAAGTGAAACCGCAGCTCAGCTGACCTTTCCCTAGCCTCATTCCCACGTATCTACAGGACCAGAGTGGGTGGAAGGTCCTTCTGCTACGTCGCAGCCAAGACCTTGTACAGTCTACCCCTTCACTTCCGGCGAAGCCTGACACAACACCATTTCAGGAAAGACCTAAAGACCTGGCTCTTTGCATTTCCCCAACGGAGCTTCCCACACCCACTCATCAGCGCCTTGGGGCCCTAATGGGTGAGTAGTACGCTCTACAAAACCCTGATTGATGAAGTCAAATTGGAGCAGTGCACCACTCGGTATTGAGACCTGTAGTATTCAAGTAATCAATGAGTCTTGTGATGTTAAAGTCTTGAAAGATCCTTTATTTACAAAAATTGCCAGCCAACGCGTTTCGTTCATGGGAATGAACTTCTTCAGGGCATAGGTCCAAGTTCCCTGGTGAGGCAACCGAAGTGTGGGGTTGGTAGTCCTGGCTGCACTGGCCTCCTTGGAAAGGGCTGTGCGCTGTATCTGACAAGTAGGTGGTATGAAGAGCTGTCCGTTTCTATGATAAGAACGGCTCTTATCACAGAAGAGGACAGCGAACATGGACCTATGCCCTGAAGAAGTTCATTCCCATGAACGAAACGCGTTGGCTGGCAATTTTTGTAAATAAAGGATCATTCAAGACTTTAACATCACAAGACTCATTGATTACTTGAATACTACTGGTATCAATACCGGGCGGTGCACCGCTCCAATTTGACCTCTTCATTTGTCTGCACAGCAGTTGGCACTCAACAACGGCAAGTGCTGGAGCCGGCTTGTGCACACTCAAATCAGATTGGCTGTGTGCTGGCGATACGTAACAAGAGAACACCACAGGATAGTGCGGTCACTGTGTCCGCCGTTGTTTGGAACTATAATCTAAAACCCTGATTGATATTGATTGATTGATTGATTGATTGATTGATCGCCTCTTATTCTTCTGATGGCAAGTCAGAACCCAGCCTATTTATAGATTTCTAGCAAGTTCCATTCATCAACCTATTAATGAACTTAAATCTTCAAATCATGCACCCAGCCACCTGTTTATCTATCCATCCACCCGTTGCCTCAATATTCATGCATTAATATTCTCGATTATATAACCGGTAACTCGTTCTTGCGTTCACCCCTCACCCATTCGCACCTATTCACACCTGTCATCTATGAAGGAAAGTTTCACGCAAATGTGAGACTTTCTTGGCGGTGTAAGTGCTTGTTCATTAGTTTGGGAAGACGTACCTGAGCCATTATCCACAGGTCTGGCCTGGTTGTGCCGCGCGCCCCATATTTATCCTAATACATCTAAAGATAGCGCTTTAAATCCTAATAAATCGAGTGACCCAGATGTGCCCTGTCTGAAGGATAATAGCTCCCATCGCCTCAGGCAGCGCTTTATCACACTCACAGTGTCTGCAGTGAAGCAAACTCATCCCCGGGTCTGTGAGACGGTCTCGAAGACCGAAGAGAACGATTACACTAACAAAGCAAAGCCCAAGAAAAACACAAGCGGCCTAAATGATGCACACAAGGGACCAGCTGCCGAAGATCACACGTGCATTACAGGAGCCGACACCGACCCAAGGGAGACTTAAAACGGACTCACTCATATTATGCATCAGCTCAGGCAAATTGATACAACTGAGGCCAGAGCAGGGTCTGCTGTGTCAGACACGCTGTCCTCCACTACGGTCCGTATAATATCTGGGATAAAGTACCCCCAGCTGTTCGTAATCAGGTTTTTGAAACCCAAGGAGTGGTTATTATTTGAGCCACAGCAGCCAGTGTTTTCTTTTTCTTTTTGTGAGGATGTCTGTCTTCATTCCCTGGGCTCGGTCTGGTGATGCTACGTGCCTGTGCCGCGCGCCCCGTATTTATCCTGATACAGCTACAGATAGAGCTTTAAATCCTGATAAAGAGAGAGTGTCCCCAGAGGTGCCGCATCTGGATGATAAATCCCAGCCCTCGGACAGAGCTTTATTACAGTTATATTGTCTGTCATGAAAGCGCGCTCCTGCCCGGTTTTGTGAAATAGCCCAGAAGATCTGAGAGACCATTTAAACTAATAAAACAAGGCCCAAGGCAGACACAGGCTGCCAAGGAAGACACAGGCCCAAGGCAGACACAGGCCCAAGGCAGACACAGGCTGCCAAGGAAGACACAGGCTGCCAAGGAAGACACAGGCCCAAGGCAGACACAGGCCCAAGGAAGACACAGACTGCCAAGGAAGACACAGGCCCAAGGAAGACACAGGCCCAAGGCAGACACAGACTGCCAAGGAAGACACAGGCCCAAGGCAGACACAGACTGCCAAGGAAGACACAGGCCCAAGGAAGACACAGGCTGCCAAGGAAGACACAGGCCCAAGGAAGACACAGGCCCAAGGCAGACACAGACTGCCAAGGAAGACACAGGCCCAAGGCAGACACAGACTGCCAAGGAAGACACAGGCCCAAGGCAGACACAGGCTGCCAAGGAAGACACAGGCCCAAGGAAGACACAGGCTGCCAAGGAAGACACAGGCCCAAGGAAGACACAGGCTGCCAAGGAAGACACAGGCTGCCAAGGAAGACACAGGCTGCCAAGGAAGACACAGGCCCAAGGCAGACACAGGCCCAAGGAAGACACAGACTGCCAAGGAAGACACAGGCCCAAGGAAGACACAGGCCCAAGGCAGACACAGACTGCCAAGGAAGACACAGGCCCAAGGCAGACACAGACTGCCAAGGAAGACACAGGCCCAAGGAAGACACAGGCTGCCAAGGAAGACACAGGCCCAAGGCAGATACAGACTGCCAAGGAAGACACAGGCCCAAGGAAGACACAGGCTGCCAAGGAAGACACAGACTGCCAAGGAAGACACAGGCCCAAGGAAGACACAGACTGCCAAGGAGGACACAGGCCCAAGGAAGACAAAGGCCCAAGGAAGACACAAACTGCCAAGGAAGACACAGGCTGCCAAGGAAGACACAGACTGCCAAGGAAGGCACAGGCCCAAGAAAGACACAGGCTGCCAAGGAAGACACAGGCCCAAGGAAGACACAGGCCCAAGGCAGACACAGACTGCCAAGGAAGACACAGGCCCAAGGAAGACACAGGCTGCCAAGGAAGACACAGGCCCAAGGCAGATACAGACTGCCAAGGAAGACACAGGCCCAAGGAAGACACAGGCTGCCAAGGAAGACACAGACTGCCAAGGAAGACACAGGCCCAAGGAAGACACAGACTGCCAAGGAGGACACAGGCCCAAGGAAGACAAAGGCCCAAGGAAGACACAAACTGCCAAGGAAGACACAGGCTGCCAAGGAAGACACAGGCCCAAGGCAGACACAGGCTGCCAAGGAAGACACAGGCCCAAGGAAGACACAGACTGCCAAGGAAGACACAGGCCCAAGGAAGACAAAGGCCCAAGGCAGACACAGGCTGCCAAGGAAGACACAGGCCCAAGGCAGACACAGGCTGCCAAGGAAGAGACAGGCCCAAGGCAGACACAGGCTGCCAAGGAAGACACAGGCCCAAGGAAGACACAGGCCCAAGGCAGACACAGGCTGCCAAGGAAGACACAGGCCCAAGGAAGACACAGGCCCAAGGAAGACACAGACTGCCAATGAAGACAAAGGCTGCCAAGGAAGACACAGGCCCAAGGAAGACACAGACTGCCAATGAAGACACAGGCTGCCAAGGAAGACACAGGCCCAAGGCAGACACAGGCTGCCAAGGAAGAGACAGGCCCAAGGCAGACACAGGCTGCCAAGGAAGACACAGGCCCAAGGAAGACACAGACTGCCAAGGAAGACACAGGCCCAAGGAAGACACAGACTGCCAAGGAAGACACAGGCCCAAGGAAGACACAGGCTCAAGGCAGACACAGGCTGCCAAGGAAGACACAGGCCCAAGGCAGACACAGGCCCAAAGCAGACACAGGCTGCCAAGGAAGACACAGGCCCAAGGAAGACACAGGCCCAAGGCAGACACAGACTGCCAAGGAAGACACAGGCCCAAGGCAGACACAGGCCCAAGGAAGACACAGGCTCAAGGCAGACACAGGCTGCATACATTCTATACCAGATGAACCGTTTGCTTACTATGACATCTGTAGGAATAGAAGCTGCTCAGGGTACTTACAGGGAACTTAAAACACCTCCTTAAGCACAGTGAGCTAGCACATGTAAATTGATGCAAATTAAACCAATTAAGAGACTTCTTTCTGGCATAATGAATCAGACATGTCCACCGCTGGCGTATGAATGTTACTCCTCTTGGAAGGCATAACATGTCTCCTTCAAGGAGCCTATTGCACTAAAAGCTATGAGTAAGGTATTGTTGGAAATTGTGTTTCTGGTTGGCAGAGCTATGTACTTTGTGCAAGTAGAAATCACAATCCTACTCAGGGTACGCTAGATATGCACTAAAAGATAACCAGTCCTTTCCCTCTGGTACTTTGGCACAGAGCATTCAGGTTTATCTAAAAAAACAATGAATAAAGAATTCAGGCAAAAAAAAACACACACTGTAATATATTAAAAACATCACAGAAATACTTCACAAAGGTTTAAAAAAAAATAGAGGAACATTTTATGAGTAAAACAAGACCAACAAAATAACAAAGATCCAATTAGTAGAACAGGAGTTATGAATGTTTAAAGATTAAATCAAAATCTCGTGCGAAGAGTCAAATATCACTTAGGGGTCTCTTCAGAATGCGCTGGACTGGGGTAAATCCAAAGTTCAGTCCAGCCGCGATGGAGGGTAGGCCAGCTACAGTACTCACGCTGGTCCAGCTGAAAAAGTTAACTTGGATGGAGCAAAGCATTGATGTTGAAGTATCGATGCGTTAGTTCAAATCCATGCAGGCGATGAAGAGTGCCTATGATGCAGGCACTGTGTCGTACTCAAGCTGTGCTCTGAATCATCGCCTAGCCGTGCAGTCCTTCCAAGCGATGTTGCCGATCGGCTCCTGCATCGGTGTCGAAGAGCAATGTGTTGGTTCCAATAAGCGCACAGTCATCACGGTGTCGATTTTGATGGTTCTGGACAGCAGAAATCACCTGTCAAGGGACCATGACTGGATTGGCACCACTTGGCAGATGGCAGAGTCCAAGTACCGTTGCAGAGTTGGAGGAAGTATTTGATGGCCCTAAGACTTCAGAACAATGGGCAAGCCCTTTGAGTCACTCTGGGTTCAAGTGATATGGGTTCAACCCTTCGGCTCAGCAGGGCAAAGTGCAGCAGGTAGCAGGGCAGCACCGCATAGCAGAAAAACTGTTCATTCAGAGCAGTAGTTAAACAGAGTGGCAATCCTTGTAGCAAGGCAGTCTTTACTCCTGGCACAGTTCTTCACAAAGTCCAGTTGTGTACTGTCTTGGTAAGGTCAGAGCAACACTACTTATACCCAAATGTTTCTTTGAAGTGGGGATGACTTCAAAGCAAGCTCTTGAAGTGCACAGCCCTGTCTGCCAGGCTATCTGTGGGGGGTAATCTGCTCTTTGTGTGGGAAACATGACACAGCCCATTCATGTGTGTCATCCCTCCTCTCTCTGCCTACTGAGGAAGAGCTATCACAATGCAAATGAATGCAGATGAGTTCTCTGTCACACCCACCCTTTCTGTGTTTGTGACTGTCTAGAATGAATGCACAAAGTGTAGCTGCCACCCACCCCAGACGTGTATTGGAGACAGGCTGCAGATACTCATAGCTAAGTTAGGAACAGAGAAATATCCACTTTCTAAAAATAGCATTTCTAAAGTAGGAATGTTAAATCCATCTTTACCACTAAAGGCACATTCTCACCACCATTCCAAATATATGAAACATGATGCAGCTACTCCTTTTTAATCAGGAATAAGGGCTTAAAAGGGTAGTAAGGAATTCCCAATGCTAGCCTGTGAGAGGAGTAGGTCTCACAGTAGTGAAAAATGGATTTAGCTGTTTGTCACTACCAGGACATGTAAGACTTAAAAGTTCATGTCCTACCTGTTACTTACATAGCACCCTTCCCTTATGGCTACCTAGGGCCTACTCTCAGAGGTGACTTATGTGTACCTAAAAGGGAGTTTAAGGCTTGGCAAGTGGTTTTAAATGGCAAGTAGAAGCGGCAATAAACTGCACACACAGGCCTTGCAATGGCAGACCTGAGACAAGTTTAAACAGCTACTTGTGTGGGTGGCACAACCAGTGCTATAGGGCCAATAGTAGCATTTGAGTTACAGGACCTGTATATATGGTATACACTCTTACAAGGGACTTATCAGTAAACTAAATATGCCAATCATGTATACACCAATGTTACCATGTGTAGGGGAGAAGCATATGCACTTTAGCACTGGTTAGCAGTTGTAAAGTGCTCAGAGCCCTAAGGCCAACAAGAGGAAATAGCAAAAAGAGGATGTAAGTAGGGAATACGTTTGGGGAAAGACCACCCTAAGGATGACAGGTCCACCAGGTATGAGACTGGGTGAGTGAGTGAGTTGGCAAGGGAGTTAGAACTATTTTGGAGCACACTGACCATATGTCACTATCCCTTGAGACTGATCTTGGGGATGGGGTTAGCAAGATGGCGCTGAACAGTTTATGCTGTGGCAAGCACATTTACAGATATTGAACCATTCAGCATCACTCTCCAATCAGGGTATTTCAATCCCTCTATTTGGGATTATCTCAGTACTGTATGCATAAACTATAAATAGTAAAAGCTCTTGACGCCCAGAGACTTTTAGGTGTGGCAAGTTTCTGCCATGCTAACTCTCCTAAAAACTATACATTGGATTTTGATTGGTGTTTTATCAAAATTCTAAGCACAAAAATAATGTTCTACCAAAATATCGTGGCCTACCTAGTGGCTGCCAACTTATCTTTAATGCAAGTATATAAAGGGAAAAATAGATTTACCATAATCAACTCTGCATCAATGAGACATGTGGTACCAGGAATAACTCATGGATAGGTGTATCAAATCTGCCTTTTCTGCATGATCACCCCAGATTTTTTGCCTTTTTCTAGAGCTTATTTTTTATGGCATTAGATCTCTGTGCACTTTACCCCTGCTACATAAAGTAAAGTACCTGTGCTCCCCCTTTAAACATGGATAGATTTGTGTACCCCTGACTGACATTTAACTTGGCTATAAATCCCTAGTGTATGGAGTACAAAAGGCTCCCAGGGCCTGGAGGTTCACTGCCACCTGTGGACTGCAGCATCCACTGTGCCATCCACAGAGTTGGCCAGTATAACATGGCCTGGGGTACACCATGCATGGCCTGACTGCATTAGCCTAAAAACCTGCTGCCAGGCCTGTAAAAAGAACCATTTTTTGACATGTGGGGCATCCAGCTGTGGTATTGGGTTCCCAAGGCCTACATGTTCCGAAGATAACCCACTTACACCGAAAGAACTGTTGGCACGGAAACTGAAAAATGCGAAGAACAAGTTTATTAAAACCCCATGGGGTGGTGGTACATTCCTACAGCACCCTTCGGTAATGCAAGAAGTATCACACCGAACATCGGTGTGACTTACTCTTTTATACAGTTTTACAGGTAATAAAACAATGGGCGGCACAAAGTTACAAGCGTTATGTACATATAAGGTCATCTTTGGAACACCGCCAGCTCATTGGAGGGGTTACAACTCTGCTGGTCAGTTTAGGCGGCACATTCCAGAGGGGTGACTGGTCAATGGGGACTGCGCATGTACAGGCTTGACCAGTACTAAAAATAGCCTGTTGCTGGGCAAACTCAAGTGGTCAATGGCACGGACAACGGACTAAAGGCCATGCTGGCCACGAGGCCGCTTATGATCTAAGATGGCCGCCGTAACACACAAAATGGTGTTTCCGAGTATGGCCAATTTAAACGGAAAACGTGTAGCTACAGCTAAGCGCTAACTCGGCCATCGTCAAATTACGACAGACGACCCTTTTAGCGTTCAGCTGAAGCTACCTCATAGTGAACATAATCTGGGTGTTCATCTTCGATATCGATCAACATTATTTGGGTTACTTCTTTATGAAGCATCATTTTGTCATGAGCAAGAGCTCGTCTTGATGGTATACAAGCCGATAGGCACATAGAAAACAAAGCTGGACCACATTGAATACATAAGCATACGCCAAACAGTATCCCCACAATAATACATAGAATCGTTAGCAGTTTCCAACCCCAAGTGGTAAGCATTGACCAGAACCACCCTGAAAGAGTCCAAGTTCCATTATCCGGATGTATTTCCGCAGCTATCTTATGCAGTTTTGAAATTGCATCATAAACGGATGGTGAGTTGTCAGGTACATAAACACAACAGCTGCTTCCGATGATTCTACATGCCCCCCCACGATCAGCTAGAACTACGTCTAGAACCATCCTGTTCTGTAACGTAACAATCCTAGAAATCTGAAGTTCCTCAGTAATGTTCCCCAATGCAATAGCAGTATCATTCGCTACAGCCTCAACTACACGAGTCAGTCGTCGTATCTTTCGACTATTCAAAGCAGCCCCAACAAAGGAAAACAGTCCAAAATTGAAATCCACATACTGTTGCAAAGCGGTGTCTGTCTGGTCAATGTCATCTAAAACAATGGCACGTTTAACACGGTTCAGTATGAAATCATGGTACAAAATATAATCATTATGGTACATTGGTGGGGCAATGAATACAGGAGGTAGTACAAAAGATACATAGCAAGTACCTAACCATCCCAACGGGAGCTGATGATAACCTTTCGTTCCGCAAATAAAATACGTATTTCGTGATGCTACAAACGATATACCATTCGGGCTGCCAAACGTTATTGTGGTATTACATTCGCTTTTCCCAACCGAAATCGTGCCTTTATTACGTATACAGAAATCAGCTTTTGTGGCAATGACATTTATAACATGTGAGCTGGAAACATTAATGTTACGTTGATTGCTGTAGACACGTGGGGCAGATATATTGTCGGGCGGTACTCCTCCCATTCAAATCGAGTACTCTCAGCTCGCGGATACCCATCTTGGTCGTGGTAACATACTTTATTCAAACGGAAAAGCACCCCCCCTTTTGTTGGCCATCTCAAAGTGAAGAGCAGAGTGTACTAGGCATTGCAGGATCCATTATGTGAGAACGGGAGTGGAATGAGTGGAGTGCCCCCTTTCTTCTGGTGCCCAGGCAGCATCCCACACACCCAACAATTTGAGGTATTTGTCATATTATGTGTATGATGCAGGATCTGAATAAAGCTATTGTTCAAATAAGTCTGTCGGTGCCGTTCTTCATGGTAAGGCAAGGTGAAGTGAAAATGTTCAGATGGAGCCGGGGTAGTCGGCAGCAAATGTTTACGTGCAGGCACCACAAGTTCAACTACCCAGGCTATTACTGCTATCACCACAACCGTTAGGACAAAAAGGATGGCACCAAGTATTCGTTTATCCCGTGAGGCAGACGACGCCATAGTTCAATTATAGTTCAAAGTCTTAAATGTTCAAAAAAAGTTCAGAAAGTTCACAAGTTCTCAAATGTACATATGTGTGTATTACACCTAAAAAGGAAAAATACGGTGCTGAGCTCCGAGGTAGCCGTTGTTTTCTTCTCCGGGGTCAAGACGGGTGTCGCTACTCTTGGCAGAACTGATCCCCCCCCCTTGAGATTCCCGGTTTCCGTTTCACAAACCCCAGAGCGGTAACCAACCAGTCTTGAAAAAAACCAAAAAAATCTTCCTATCGTGGCCGCAGATTGTAGTGCTCTCGTCCAGAAACAGTGTGGTCCGGGAAGGCTCCCTCAGCTTCGGCCGATGTCACAGCTGGGCTCTTTTCTTTCTCCAAAATGTCCTGGAAGTCGGTCAACACAGCAGGATTCACCAGATCAGGAGAGACACGACGGCAATGTGTTGAGTGAATCCACCGCTTCCTATTGGTCACTCGTACAGCTGTTCGAGTAGCAAGGAGGGCCTGCTCGGGGCCTCTCCACCTCGGTTCCAAGCTGTTCGCCCTCTCAAACGACCGGATCATGACATGGTCGCCAGGGCGTAAAGCATGGTCTTCTCCAGCAGAATTATCAGGGAGCGCTTCTCGAACCTGTTGATGAATAGAAAGCAAATCATTTGTTAATCGTGCCAAATAATCGTTCATCATTATACAAGGCACATCATGTATCAATCGCGGCTTAGGCACCCCAAAGATATTCATAGGCCTTCCAAACACCACTTCATATGGTGTGAGGCCTGTTCGAGAGTGGGGCACTGATCTAAGAGAGAGTAATGCTAGCGGTAAGGCATCCGGCCATTTCAATGACGTGGACGCCACGATCTTAGCCAATTTTAGTTTCAACGTGGCATTATACCGCTCGACAAGACCTGCCGACTGAGGGTGGAACACAGCATGAAACTTCTGTTGGATCCCTAACCCCTTCAGCACGTATTCCACAATTTTCCCGACAAAATGAGGCCCATTATCGCTCCATAAAAATTTGCAAACTCCAAAGCGAGGAAAATACTCCTTGAGCAACACCTTAGCTGTTGTTAAAGCTGTATTATCTTTCGTGGGGAAGGCTTCAACCCATTTGCTAAAAGCGCACACCACCACTAAGACATACTTAAGGTTATTGCAGCGCTCAAGCTGGATGTAATCCATTTGGAGTACCTCGAATGGTGCAGAAGGTGGAACGAACCCTCCTTTCGGAGTATGAGTCCCCTTAGCAGGATTGTGCTGCAAACATATCAGACAGGTCTGCACTACTCTCTTAGCTGTATTAGCAATCTCGGGATGCTCCCAAACTCGCGTTAACAATCGAGTGATTGCAAGAGCCCCCACGTGCGCTAACCCATGTGTCATCTGGACCATCGCTTGCAAGTAAGCTGCAGGCAATTTCCATTTCTCCATGTCCTTGCTTCTCCAACACCCTTCATCGTCTAGCACCCCATCAGTTGCCCATGCCGCAAGTTCTGATTCAGTAGCTGATTTCTGAATGTCTAATATTTCCGCTCTAGTATCATTCCATCGCTCTGCTTGGGATTTTGTCACGTACATGGGGGAGTCAGCTCGGGACATAGCCGTTTGTCTCGCTATGCTGTCCGCAAAGGCATTTCCCTTTCCCACTTCATCAGTGATCTTTTTATGGGCGCTACATTTGATTATCGCTACTTTCTTTGGACAAAGCAACGCGTTTAGGAGATCACGCAACAACTCTCCGTGCATAATGTGTACTCCATGAGAAGTTAAAAACCCACGCTCTCTCCAGAGTAGACCGAAGTCATGTGCCACTCCGAAGGCGTACCGGCTGTCTGTGTATATGTTCACACATAAGCCAGCACTCAATTCGCAGGCTCTTGTCAGGGCTATCAGCGCCGCTGCTTGAGCCGATTTCTGTGGTATTCTAGCTGTTTCCACCACTGTCTTAAGTGTCGTTATTGCATAGGCTGCGGAAGTTGTGCCATCTGGCAGCCTCAAACATGATCCATCAACCCACAGTTCCCCATCCACATCTGGAAGTGGCATATCCTGTAGGTCAACACGACCCTTTGTCTGTTCCTCGGTCAGGAAAACACAGTCATGATGTTTTTCTTCCTGACCCTCCTCGACCGGATAGGGCAATAAAGTGGCAGGGTTCAGAGTAGCACATCTTTTTAGTGTGATATGTGGCGCCAACAGTGTAAGCTCGTATCCTGTTAACCGTGCACTCGTGAGATATTGGGTCTTTGTTTGGTTTAGCAGGGCATCTACTGCATGAGGAACTAACACCAACAATTTGTGCGATAGCACTATTCCCTCACTCTGCCGTATCGCTACTGCTGTTGCTGCAACTGCTCGGAAACACCCAGGTAACCCTCGCGCTACAGGATCAAGAATGGCAGAAAAGTATGCACATGGCCTCTGCTTGTCCCCGTGTGTCTGCACTAACACTGATAACGCGCACCCATCTTTCTCATGCACGTACAATGTAAAAATCTTCGTATAATCTGGTGTACCTAATACGGGTGCAGAGCAAAGGGCTTGTCTCAGTTGATCAAAAGCATTTTGACATTCATCTGTCCATTCAAGGGGCATTGGTGTAGTTTTGGACAGTAACGCTAACAAAGGCTTGATAATGTGCGAAAACCCCATGATCCACTGCCTACAAAAGGACGTTAGCCCTATGAAGGCGCGTACATCTCTCTGTGTGCGGGGGACTGGTGTATCTAAAATCGCCTGAATTCGATCTGATGTCAATGCACGCCCCTCCTTAGACAAAAGATGACCGAGGTAGGTCACCTTGGGTCTACAGTATTGTAGCTTTTTCTTAGAAACCTTGTGATTATTCTGTGCCAAAAAGGAAAGCAACGCAATCGTACTCTCTTCACATTGCGTGTAAGAATCTGCAGCAAGCAGAAGGTCGTCCACATATTGGATCAAAACAACCCCCGATTGCAATCAAGCTGTCTTTTCAAAGCCTGGCTATAGATACTCGGGCTCTCAGTGTAACCTTGAGGAACACGACAAAATCTATACGATTTATTATTTAACGTGAAGCCAAACAGATATCTGCTATCAGGATGGACAGGGATGGAAAAGAAAGCGTTTTTCAAGTCAATTACACTAAAGGTCGTGGCCGTTGGTGGTACCAATGTGAGCAAGGTCGTAATATCGGACACCACCGGGTATTGGGGAATGACAATTTTGTTGATCTCTCTCAAGTCAATAATAAAGCGATAGACTTTGTCGTCAGTATCTCTCTTAAGAATCGGGAGAATAGGGCTGTTACAAACATTATAAGGAACCTCTTCTACCACCCCAGCAGCTATCAAGTCCTGGACAATGTGAGTCAGGGCAATTTCACCTTCCTTCGAAATCTTATACTGTGGCACCCGTGGCAAAGAGGCCCCCTCCTTAACAGTAATATGAATAGGTGGAATACGCATCTCCCCCACATCCGTGTCTGAGGTCGCCCATAACGTGTGCGGGAGAGAGGCCAAAGCTGGAATGTCTGATATGGTATAGAACCTATTCGGATCAGGGTAATTGTCATTCAGGATAACCCGCACTCCTTCTGGAGCGCACCGTATCGTTGCTCGAAAATATTTAAGCAAATCAAGGCCCAAGATATTTTCTGGTGTATAGGGAGATAACAAAAATTGACCAAAACTAAAGAATTTGTCAAGACAGAGTGCAAGGGGTTTGGACAAAGGGCTAGGGGAGGGTGTGCCATCGAACCCTACACATGTTATCATTTCGCCAGACAGGGGAGCCCTCGGAACCAATTTCTTTGACAAAGCGCTACGAGTAGCTCCGGTGTCGACTAGGAATTGATCGGTAGAACCCAAAATGCCCGCTGTTACATATGGACCTTCCTGATCTACCGGCACTTCAATTGGTTCCGCACCCCATCCTATGCAGTCCTATACATGCACATAATCCTGGTGCTCCACATTCTCACCCTGTGAAATCTGATATTGGTTCCGTCTATCAAAAGTATTTCGTTCATCCTGGCCACGGCCCCCTTGCTCAGCCCTTCCACGATCACCTCCGCCATCTCTCGCCCCCGTATAACCGCCCCGCGACCTACCACCTCCTCGACCACGCTGGCTACGTTGTTCCCGAAGTACCGGACAATCCTCAGCCCAATGACCAAACTCTTTACAATAAGCACATTGATCCTCCGCAATATCCGTACGACCATACAACGTATTTCCTCCACCTTGTCTACCCCTGTCTTTCCCTCTACCCTGTGTTCCACGAGCCTGTGCCAACATCACCTTCATTTTCAATTCTTTCGCTTTTTTATCAACACTTTCTTTAGCCTCCAACTCCTGCCGCTCATAATACTGAGCCATAGTCAACAAAGACGCAGGGGTCGCCGTGGCCCAGGAACTTTCACTCGATTTCAATCGTTTTGCAATCTCCGGCAGGAGATTAGCCACATACTTATCTACAAACAAATGCCGACCTGTATCGTCTGTTAAAGATTGACCACTGTAATCGTGAAACGCTTCTTCGAAGCGTGTAAAGAAGTCTGAAACCGTTTCATCTGGCTTTTGCTTACACAAAGCTAACATGGTCCAATCTATCTTTTTAGAAGGTATGAGCGTTTTTAATTTAACCAAAATAGCCGTTGGAAGGTCTAAAATCAACTGGCAAGGCTTGCATGCCGGTTTCCTCTCTAAGTCAGCTTCATTTATCTCTTTCCATGTACCCCCAAGTATTGTCTCATCATTATTTTTACGAATTTGTCTCCACATGTCAGGCGGAAGTATTAACCCAAAAAACAAATCTATGTCAACCAGAGTCATCACACAAGACGAAATAGCCCCTTCCACCCCTTCATAGAATGCTGCCGGATTTTTACGAAGATCAGGTAAAGAATTTTTCAACGCCATAACATCCGCTCTATTCCAAGGCGTATACACCCAATTATATACAAAGTACCCCTTCGCATCCTTTGACCTTTTATCATCATCTGTACCTTCCCCCTTCGGTGGAATATACAAAGGTGCAGCTTCACGCATAGGCATAACATGCATTGCAGAACTCTTATCTGAACCCCGGAGAGAACACTCCTTAGACTGCCCGTCGGATTCCGGCCCGGACTCCTTAATCCTTTTCCGCTCGTCCCGCAATCTGCCCGTCTCATCTCGCAGCTGGATCAGTTGACTGTAAAAGGCATCGACATCTGCAAGAACAAATACACCTTTTTCTAGATTCTCACGATGAACTGACACAGCCTTAGGTTCTAGCGTATCTGAAATTTTAAGAAATGCGGTAACGACTTCATCTGCCAAAGTGGCCATAAAATACAGTAACTCTTGGTCTGTCCAAGTACCCCTTTCAGAAATAATTTCAGACTGAGAAGCAAACTTCGTATTCGCTCTACGAGCCCAACTACGTAAATGCGCGGATCTCTCCGCCGAAAACCTGAGACCAGATACACCCTTCTTTCCCGACTTATCCTGTCCGTCGTCATCCGATTCTGCAAGTGGAGCCGTAGGCGAAGCGTACGGAGGCGGTGATCGATCTAGTAATGAAAAATCATCAATTTCATTATTAAGGACAGGATAAAGCGGTCGACGAATAGGGAATTGACCAGTCGTTTGCAATTTACGTTCCCGTTCCTCCCTCTCTTTCTTTTCCTGCTCCTCTTTTTCCTCAAGCTGTAAAGCCTTATCCCGAGCAGCCTTGCGCTGCTCTTTGTCCGCCAAGGCAACTTCACGCTTCATTCGCTCACGCACCGCTTTCTCCCACATTCGCACACAATCAAACATGTTCTGTCTAGACCTTCGCTGAAACAAACATTGCTCCACAAACTGTACTTTTCGCAAATCGAACGACCCATGTAGAGGCCATTGCAATTCAGGATCGGACTTGGTGTACTTATTCCATAATTTACTGTACATTATAGGTGGAAGGCCATGCTTTATATACATGTCCCTATTTGGTGTTCCCTCTGGGGGAGCCGGCTGTGCTTCCGCTAACCTAATTGCGGTACCATTTCCAAGACAGCACATCCCTCGGAGTGTGCTTAAAACAGGCATGTTCAAAAGGGTACCACGAAAACGCGATACCGTAGAAAAATGGCACTTACAGTACTTCACACAAACGTGCCTCTCGAAGGAAAAAAACAAAATTAGAGAAACATCTCTACATGCCTGCCTATGTGAAGTGCACTACACATATATTTTTTCAAAGATCACAAATTCACAAATTCACAAATGTTAGCTAACTCAAATCAAAATCATAGGTCATAGGACTTCGGCAAGCGTCCGAGGACTACCTTACCGATCACAAATCATAGAACTTCAGTAAGCGTCCGCAGACTACCTTACCGATCACAAATCTTACCCAAAGCCTCAAAGGTCCAGTTTCCAACTGCCAAGGTCTTGTAATCGAATCAGCCAAACGGCGCTTTATCCAGCAACACGGACAATCAAGGACTCAGTCGGAGACCGGCGCCACCTGGAAGGTCAGATCGGAAGGAAGGGAAAAAACACCGTGGGTGCCAAGACTCGGGTCACTCAGTGGCAGCGCGCGTCCATGGCGAGTATCCAGACCTTCGTCACGACCTCTCCTTTGGGCATCCGAGTCGCCGATGAGTCCCACCAGAGTCGCCAATTTGTGGTATTGGGTTCCCAAGGCCTACATGTTCCGAAGATAACCCACTTACACCGAAAGAACTGTTGGCACGGAAACTGAAAAATGCAAAGAACAAGTTTATTAAAACCCCATGGGGTGGTGGTACATTCCTACAGCACCCTTCGGTAATGCAAGAAGTATCACAACGAACATCGGTGTGACTTACTCTTTTATACAGTTTTACAGGTAATAAAACAATGGGCGGCACAAAGTTACAAGCGTTATGTACATATAAGGTCATCTTTGGAACACCGCCAGCTCATTGGAGAGGTTACAACTCTGCTGGTCAGTTTAGGCGGCACATTCCAGAGGGGTGACTGGTCAATGGGGACTGCGCATATACAGGCTTGACCAGTACTAAAAATAGCCTGTTGCTGGGCAAACTCAAGTGGTCAATGGCACGGACAACGGACTAAAGGCCATGCTGGCCACAAGGCCGCTTATGATCTAAGATGGCCGCCGTAACACACAAAATGGTGTTTCCGAGTAGGGCCAATTTAAACGGAAAACGTGTAGCTACAGCTAAGCGCTAACTCGGCCATCGTCAAATTACGACACAGCTTTTACATATTAACGAGAGTCACCACTAAGTACACCTTGTTATCTGAAGGTAGAGTCCCTGATGCTTAAAAGTAGATCATGTATGAGATTAAAGTTTGCATGATCCGCAGGGGTCTCCAAACCGGTCCTGGAGGGCCGGATCCATGCCAGATTTTTTGGATAGCTCCATTGAGATACATGTAGTAATTTTAAAAATCTGGCATGGATCCGGCCCTCCAGGACTGGTTTGGAGACCCCTGCTCTAGTGACTAGACCCCAAAAGAAGGTCTGTAGCTACGTCCCAGAAAATGTGAGAATATGGAATATAAACTTTACTCTGTAACATTTGGGGACATGGCTAAAATAGTTATTCACTAGAAAGCTTATACTGATATCCTTACAGATATAGTAGTATTCCTTAAGGGAAGAGAATTACTTTTCTTAAAATAACCCTCACACACCAAAAGGCGCCTTGGTGGGATGCTTCATCATCGGGGTATTCCCGCCCGCTGCGGGATGGGGCGTGTTTTGACCGACAGAGACGTAAGAGCACTTTCTGGAAGGCGTGGGCTAAACTGGAAAAATAGGAGTGAAAAGGTTGGTGAGATGGTGAAAAAATTGTAAAAAATACCTGGTCACTAGGGACCTAAACTTTATTGAATCCTGTGGCTGGTATTGTTAAAACAGGGGGGGGTGTTGGAGGTGCACAATATCATGTATGTGCTGCTCCTGGTCTGCATGTTTCAAGCCTTCACCATCTGCTTTTCCAGTCCTGAATAACAACTGTTGTATTTTTCAAAGCCTATTCTTGGTATATCATTATGCATTATATGATACTCGATTGGTATAATACTTCAATACTACTTATTTGGTACAATGTCTCACTTCATTCTGGAAAGATAAAAGTATACATAACATTGATTAATGTATCAACACGTAAAATTTGTAAACCACATTACCATCCAGTGGGAAAATGCGTGATATATTTTTTCTATGTGACATTGTCAGGGTGCCGTTTCATCTGTGTATAAAAAACAAGACAATACACAACAAATAACAGAAAGCCCACACTCTATAATATCGTCATGTTCAGGCGTCTTTTCTAAAAAAAACTATGCATAACTTTCACATGTTAACTTTTAACTTTAATTTACAATATTTATCTCTACAGAGTTAGACTACAAGCACCCCCCCCCGCAGAGCTCATGGGGAAAAGTTATAATAATAATAAGTATGTCGACCAAGCTGAGTACTCTCATTAAGTGGATATAGTGTTTCACAGGCTATGGAGCACAACAAGTGAACTATCTGATACAGGAGGCAAGGTCCACTACATGCCTCTCTCTCCCTCATTTGATTAGCGTGGTAAAATAGTTATTCAACATCTATTATTCATACTTATGTAAAGTACATTTCAGCGGTGGAATTAGATTTTTAATAAAAAGTTAATAAATTAACTTTTAGAAAGTTACTTTTCCCTTCTTGAAGACTTTGAAGGTTAACTTGTATTTGCTTGCCAGCAGGTGCCCAGCCAGTGCTTGACCTTAATGAGGTACCAAAACTGACCTCAGAGCAGAGCAATGACTTAGGCCTGATTCCAAGATGGAGTCGGTGCGGGGTTGTGATCCCTATCAGTTCAGGAAAGATAGTTGGTATGGCCTCCAGAAAGGTGAAGCCTGCTCACTTATAGTTTAATGAATGGAAAGACCTGAGCAAGGCAAATTCTTTGTCCCCGAGGATTATAATAGCCAGGCTGTCTCCAGCCCTGTGGGTGAGGAACTACCCCCAGAACGGATTTGAGTAGACACCGGGGAGGGAACTGCTCATTTTCCTAAATATACCCGAGCCTGGCACACAAGTTCCCTCCTTGGTCAGAAGCCCTGTGCCACCTTGCACTCTATTTAGACTGATGTAATGTGGGACAGTTTGCAGCAAGGCAACCCGGATGTGCTGAAAAAATTGGGAGGTTTGCCCTAGGAATTTTTCCCCCATTGGTAAGGGAGTGCGTTGGAATCAGTGCCCCTCCCCCCTTACAGGCTGATGCAAACCATAGATACGGCAAACCAAGCAACGCTCTTCATAACACTTTGTGGCCATGTGGAATATCAGAAGAGAACTGGAACTTCTGTCTGTGACCTGAGAGGAGCCATTAACTGGGCGTGCTCCCTGTTGCACCCAAAACAAAAGTGGGCTTCAAGAGTCTGTTGGCTAACCTCCGGTGTGACGACAGGGACACAACATGCTGCAAGAGGCCTTTTTCTTGAAGTGATCAGTTGACCAGTACCAACTGCACCTGGATTAGACCTTGCTGGCAGCCTCTGGTCGAAGGGGTCCTGGCCTACAAATGTTGCCACCGAGGTCCTGGGTGCCTTAGATGTGACCCAAAGGAACTGCTCTAGAAACCCTGAAAATCTATCACTTCGAAAATGTTCCCGCTTCCACGATTCCAAAGCTGGTGCATGATTTAGCAGCAAATGAGTCTGATTTACGATGCAACTGCATCACAAAAAGATTCAGGCTCATCCCAATTGATGATTTTAAGCACAACAAAAAAGACTAACTCAGAAGATAACATTTTTGACTTGTATGAACCGACCCATGCTCCACCACGGGGGCCCTGAAATCATGCCTGCGTCCCAGTCTATACCTTACAAAGACGATCATTCATGATTAGTGCCTGTTGGTAAGATTTTTGTTCAAATCTTAAAAAATTCTAATCTCTAGTTCCCCTAATTGGAGTTTTACTGTTTTGGAGTTGTTCTTTTTATTAAAAATTAATCAATTTTTCTAATTCAGTTCAGGATTTGTTTTGTTTGGTGCTTTGACTTTACTATTGTTTGTGTACTGCATACATACTTTACACCTCTCCCTAGGTTAAGCCTGTCTTCTGTGTGCCACCATAGCTACCAAGACAACAAGTTCAAGTTAATTTAGTGATTTTGAGGTTTATCTTGGCAGGTTAGTGTTATTATTCCTTGAGCTGGCCTCCCCAAATAACAGTCCACTTTCGTATATTAGTGTTCAGTAGTGGGATCCAGGACTTGTGTGTTTTGCTGTACCACACAGTGATTTATGTTGAAATTAAAAATCCCTTTTTAATTTGATAGCAAAAATGCCCCTTTTGGATTGGCAACTTGCATTCAGTTTTTGCACAGTGTGGCTTTGAGGAACATGGAGGCTGATCCGGATGCCCTGGTTACCATTATTGTGGCTGAGAGGAAGGTTCTCTCAAACAAGAGGAGGCTCAAGATGAGCATGAATGCCAAGAAGGGAGGTATGAGAACACCCTCAGGGCCATTGAAAAGATTGCCTTCAAGGAGTGTAAGAATTTTAAACCAGTGGAAAAGGAAGATGACGTCCCAGGACCACCATCACCTGAGTTGTCCACGACAGAGAGCATTGTTTCTTCTTGCAGCCTGAGCACTGCATAGCTGGAACCTGCCAAGTTTGAGCTGGCACACTTGTGGATTGAGAGGGCCCTTGAGTTGGCATTGGCAACCTTTGCCCTGGCAGAGAAGTGAGCAGCCATGGATGTTGAGAAGAAAAAGGAAGAGTCTGCCAGGGGAAGTTGCCCTGGAAGAGCAGAAGGTAGACCTCTCTCTGGGGGAGATGAGGTTGACAACTGAGTAGAAGAAGTTAGCTGCAGTCTTATCTACTGTTGAAAAACAGGAAGCATAGCTCTTTTGCTAGAGGAGAAAATGTTGGCCTTGGAGGAGCAGAAGGCCATACCAACTCATGAAAGGAGCCAGAGGAGGATAGGCTTGCAGCCCCAGCAAAGACAGAGTCCAGTGATGATTGTTGCAGAGATTCAGAAGTGTCTGGGAGAATTGAGTATAAGGTACACATCCCAAAAGATCTGGGGGTATATTTACAAAGAGATAGTGCCACCAGAACCTCACTTTTAGCAATGTTCTGGTGGCGCTATGCCCTTCTTCATATTTACCAAGCGTCGCTAAGCCACTTTCAGTGATTTAAACCCATCTTATATTATGGGCCATTTACACGCATTAGAATGGTGCAACGGGGAGAAATATTTTATTTCTCCTCGTTTTTGCTTTTTCTATGTGTGCTGCATTCTACGGCGCACATAGAAAGAGCAAAATGCCATTAATGATTTTTTTTTCAGGATGGTGTCCCTTCCTGCGCATAAATAATCTTTAAGTAATAACAATGTGCTACTTCTATGTGTGCTGCAGAATGCAGCACACATAGAAGTAGTTAATCACCATTATTGAGTGTTTATGTGTAGGAAGGGACACCATCCTGCACATAAACAATCACTCCTGCAATGGAGGCACCCTTGGACTGTGGTACAAGGCTTCCTGCGTTGGTGCAAGGCAGGTATTTTCAGTGCCAGCGATAGGGAAAACACAGGAGTGTGCTGTATCCCTGTAAAGATGGTGCCTCCCTGCCTTTTGAAAATAGCAAAGCATGGCACTGCCAAATTTAGCACAGCTCCACAATTTCCTTGTAAATATGCCCCCTGTTGGCTACATATGTGGTGCCAGATAACATGATAAGTGGTTTGCTGCTTATGAGGTGGTCTTACGTATGCACGTCTTACGTATGCACAGAGCCCCAAAGGGGGACTTCAGTGTTAGCCTGTCGAAGCACATGCTTATTGGTGGGAGAGACACACTACTATCCCTAGATGCAGCTGATCAGTGTAGGTATTCCCCGATTAAAGAGGCCCTCACACACAAATTTGGTTTGACCTCAGAAAAAGATTGTGTGCGGCTCAGAGATGCCCAGAAACATTAATTCCAGGCTTTGGACGATTTCGTGAACTTGTCCAGGAAGACACTGGAGGATTGGGTGAAGGGCAGTAAAATAAAGGATTATAATGGACTGTAGAGTTTGATTATGAGGAGCGCACCTTGAGAAATTTCCTTTACAGAGTTTCACCAGACAGACTCTAAGCTCACTATTTCTTGAGAGCCTGGGAAGGAAGTGGGCCTCTGGCTCAACATGAGAGTGTCCGAGTAGGTACCAGAGGTGACCACAAGCAAAGTGGGTGAGGCCCCTAACAGAAGGTGAAAAGTGAGAACCCCATACTGCCCCAAAGTCCTGGCAAGGGTAAGGAGTCCCAACACACGTAAAGAAAGCAGGAAGGTTGGAACTCAACTGGCAAAAGACCCTTTGAGAGGGTCAGGTGCTCAGACTGTCAACATTTAGGGCAGAGGAGGGGAGATATTGCATGTTCCAGGAAGGCACTTACTAATGGCTAGCTTAGCACTAGAGGGAAGTTAGGCCCAGACGGAGAATATAGATCATGCCTGGGTTTACCCAGCAGGTAATCTGGTGAACACAGAGAGCTTCAGGAAGTATTTCCAGTGGGTCACAGTGTTTGGGTTCCAAGTCTGTGCTCTGCAAGATACATTTGCCAGGCAAAGCCTGTTGGAAAGGCTGGTCCCTTCAGAACAGTACCTGCAGTGAGAGGTCTGTAGGGTAAGGAATGTTAGTTAGGGGGTGGAGTGATAGCTATGATCTCCCTAGACTGGAGGGGATAGAGCTCAGAGGAAGATAGTGTGTGTCCCTGATTGCCCCTAGATTGGATCCTTGGCAGCGAGCTCCCACAGGTGGTCATGGAACACTTTCAAAAAATTCTTTTGGAGAAGAGTAAAATGCAATACCACAGCATTTCAATGTTTTTGAGCAGTTTACTTGAAAATATAACTAGCATTCAACCCATAGCAACTTTCATTTGTTCTAATTGTATATAAACCATTTCCCTGGAGGGTATAATGCAGCTGGCAAAAAGCTAGCACCTACGCATTGCATCAGCATGGACCCATCTTCAAAGGGTCTCATGTTGTATGCACTGTGCACTCTTCAGTTTTCAGTTTCCTGCTTCAGTGCTGTGCTAGGTTTTGGGTATGATGAAGGGCAGATGTGTACCTGCCTGTATAATACATGGAGCACTGGTGGCTGAGGAAGAAGAAGCAGGACCCATAAAGCAGATGACGGGTAAGTAAACAAAATTGCTCTAAAATGCTATGTGCATGTGTGTGGGGGAGAGTATGTGTACGCATTTGCATGCATGTGAGCATGTGTGTGTATTTGTATATATGTGTGTGCTTGCATGCGTGTGTATGAACAATTGTGCTGGCTGGCTCCTCACATATTAGTGGACATTTTCAGCAACTAGGGCCCACCTTTGGAATATTGGGGGCAACTCCTGTCAAAATGGCGGCCATTGGACCCTGGTATGCCTTTCTTACAAATCTGAGCCCACCTAGAGAATATTGAGGTCAAGTCCTGGCATTCTGGGGCTGCTGCTGGTAGCATGGTGCCCTCTCTGGACAAAATAATGGCCCCTTGCACATAGGTGGGCATTTATAGCATTTACTGTCACCCATTGCATATTGGTGTTAAATCTTGGTATTTTGGGGGCATTCATGGCAATATGGTGCACACCGCCAACAAACTGCAGCTCTGTCATACTGTTGGCTAGTTTTGGTATATTGGGACCCTCCATGACATGATAGTTCCCGGTGCAACCCAAGGTAGACTGTTGGCCCTTTCATAAAAGTGGTGCTTCCTGGCTCACTGATGGCAGCCCTGGCATGAGGTGTTGATTCCATGTGGATGTCAGGCAGAGTTTTTTCTTAGGAAGCAGAAATGGATGTTGGTACCTGATGCAAAGAAAAAAAACGATATTTGGACATTGACCATGAACTTAGTATAAATGATAAGTTTTTATTTGAAGGGATCAATTTTTTGCTAAAAAACTTAAAATGTGTATTTGATAGTAAATTGTGTGCATTTTTATAAACAGACATTCTGATGCTTGGGGAAAAATGTATTCTATTTTCAAACATATGCCTAAAGCAGACAGGCATGTGATAATCAGTACATGTGTCTGAATCCATAAGATTGGCGAGTCTTTAACCTGAGCGACAGTGCTGTTTCAGAACCCTGTCCCATCTGTATAGCTCTGATACTGCATGTGCTGTTTCAGACTATGACGTCTATGGGGCATATTATCAAGAACGGCGATGACATTATCGCTGCTTTAGCGGCAGGAAATTGACGTTAAAGCGGCGATAAGGGTCTTGATCATATGCCCTTGAGAATTCCAATAGAAGCCCAGGTTCTGGTGTCAAGGACATCAAACCTGGGCTTCTATGAGAATTCTAAAGGTCATATTATCAAGCTCTTATCGCCGCTTTAGCGGTAGTTTCCTCCTGCTAAAGCGGTGATAATGTTATCACTGTTCTTGATAATATGCCCCCATGTATTTTTTTTTTTTATCTTTCCGCTATTCCCCTTCCAAGGAGATTCACAATTATAACATATGATTGAGAATCTACTCAGAGGAGGCTGGATGGAATAAATGAAATATTAATTTATTTGTAGAATAATACTATTGTATTGTGTTGTGATTGCATGTATATAGCGCTTACTACCCCTCACAAGGCATTGAAGTGCTTTATGGCGAGTAGCACGCTACCCCAGAGCCCAAGGTTAGTTGTTAATCCAGTGACATTGGTTACTGGGTTCAGTCATGTGTTGTAAAGAAAGAAAAAAACTTTACTGCAGTTTCGTTGTCATCAATTAAAATGTATACCCGTTAGGTGCCCTTTTTAGTGGGGCTGTGCGGTTCCAGGCAAATGGTTGGTGAGATAAATAGATAGGCTGACTGAAGTTAGTTGTTCCTTATTATTAGGCACCAGTGGCAGGTTTTAAAGAAGCAGACGGTGTGGTCTGTGTAATGAGGTGAGAGCCATTTACAGAATAAGCGGGCCCGATTAACAGAACTAACTTAAGACAAAATCCTAAACTTACTACTTTTGGTATTCACAGAAGTTAGGATTTTGTCTTAAAACAGACTTAAGACAGAATTCTAACTTAAGTCTGTCTTAAGACAAAATCCTAACTTCTGTCAATACCAAAAGTAGTAAGTTTAGGATTTTGTCTTAAGTTAGTTCTGTGAATCGGGGCCAGAGAGAATAGGATCTTAAAGCGCCGGGACACTCTTCGGAGTAGCTGCGCGCTATAAAAATACCCCCAATAACATAACATAACATACAGACAGTTATATGAATGAGAGGGGCCTATATTCAGAATTATAAGGCATGCAGAGGATGGAAGGTAAGGAGAGGGTCACGCTGAAGTTAGAAAGAAGAGGAACTATTGGGAGGAAATAAAGTTCAATTTTTCATGCAGGGTTTTAGATTTATAGTGCGAGAAGGCTTCATGAGATCACAAAAAACGTGAGAAAGTAAGCTATAAAAAGAAACAACGTTATATATAGTGCTCCATGTCTGGGGCAGACACCATTTAAACATTAAAAGCTGCAGCCTGCTCTTTGCCAAGAGCAGGGCAGCCCTTTTTCTGGAGTATCACAACCTTGGTACGGGGTCAGTGAGCTGCACAAGGGGACTTGGTGCGAAAAAGTAAGCCTCATTGACTGACCTTCACTCACTATTCGGTGTTAAAGGTTATTTCACTCACTCATTAAAATGAGTCATTTGGCCCAGTCTATGAGCATCTCTCAGGCAGATTTATACTGTGTTATCTAACCCCACTCCAGGCTCTTTCTACAGCAGAGCAACCGTAGCTACAACAGTTACCTAGCGTTAACATTCCAAGTGTATGTTATGTGTGTTTGTGTATGTGGCCAGTGCAGTGTACATGCATTATATGTGAAAGTGATGGAGGCCTGTGGCTTCCATTTTCAAAGCCCCTGGCCTGTCTATGTGCACAGGATTCTGCTGAGGCTGTTCCCCCAGACAATGGTAGTGTAGTACTGGCATTCCTGAAGCAGAAGGGAGAGGCCAGACACGGAAGTGGGGACACAGGAGAAAGGGGACTACAGAAATGTGAGTAGGTCTTTTCACTAAGAAAGTCTTCTAATGTCATCTTGCATCACCGACATCTGTACAACCCTTTGTGTAAGGGCCGGGTACCGTGTCACACCATGCAAACCTTCTTTTTTAAGTTTAAAGAAGTTTATTTGATACCAAAATAAGACGTAATTCAATAAACAAGAATTATCCATATGCATAGAATAATAACATAAAAATAAGAGGGGGAAGAGATAGGGTAGAAAATAATGTGGGAAAAAGGAAAGAAAATAAGAGTGAGGGGGCAGAGGATCCATATCAAACATAATTTGTGAAAAAGCAGCACATTAAGTTGAAAAGTTCCTACTTACAATGAAATATACTATTACTGTAAGGTAAACTCAAATTAACACAGTCATAAATGAAAAATCAAGGTTTGTCAGAGAGGTTAACCAGCAGCGTAGCCCTGGACTACTGCATTAACCTGTTTGATTGAGTGTAGTAAAATACCTGTCTACAGGCTTGTAAACAGTGTCATAATAATCCACTCTTAAAGATCTATTGTCTTTAGCGCATGCTTCTCACAATCAATAAGTAAGATCCTGTTTTGGTGGAGATTTTCATAACTAACTAATTACATTTGTGGCATTTGATTTCGCATTTTCCAAAGAACCTATCAGACCTACAGCCTCCATTTTGATTGTCACAATGAAAAAGTCCAGCCCCACTGTAGTGACCCTAAGCTTTTCTACAGAGTAACAATGAGGCATGCAGGGATAAACTACAAATATGTACAAAATGGCACTTGGCAAAATAAGTTATATCTATCTATACAACAATTCCTAAAATGGTATAACAATGATTATTACATTGAAATTCTACCTCCAAGGTTTGTGAGGAGGTGAAACAACACGAAATTGCTTTCTTATTACAGTAATTTCCAAGATTACATATGAAAAAATGGATGTTTACTTGTTTTAGCATGCAAGATCGATTTGTCCTTAAATATCCATAAACTGTAACACACGTGTTTCACAAACATGTCTGGTCTACTGCTCCAGCTGCCTTTTTTTAAACAGAAGGCAAAGAAAAGCTGTCTTTTTGGGTGTAATCATGAACTTCAGTGAAGTGAAAGTTACAGATTAACACATAGGGCTAGATGTAGGTAATCACAAATTACCGATTCTTAAATACCGAATTTTACCGATTCGATATTTAAGAATTGGTAATTGTGATGTAGGAAATAATTTGGTACATTTTACTGATTCAGTAAGATTCCTTATTACCAAATCGGTAATACCGATTCGGTAATAAGGAATACCTTCCCATTCATTCCTATGGGCTTGGAGGCCCCGAGGAATGAATGGGAAGCCATTCACTATTACCGATTTGGTAAATACCGAATCGGTAATAGGGGAGCATATTCAAGGGTGGGTGGGTGTCACATTGACACCCTGTTGCACCCCTGAATGGTGCATGTGTGCACATGTGGCGCACATACATGCCCTAAGGTCATGTATGTCTGCCACATGGCACTTTTAAAAAAGCACAAAATTGCTTTTTAAAAGGTATTCGCTATTTACCACCTACTTGTAGTTGGTGGTAAATAACGAATCCTTAAACCAAAAATGCACTCACTTGAGTGCTCCCTACATAGGATTTAAGGATTCAGTAATTTACAGATTCCTTAACACCTTGCGCGCTGGCGGTTTTCCCGCTGTGCGCTGGGTTTTTGAAAAACCCGCGTTACATGACGAGCTCAGCTCGTCATGAGTGTACGAGAGGCGTAACTCATGACGAGCTGAGCTCGTCATGAGCATAGAAGGGGTTAAATTAAGGAATCAATATTTTACCGATTCCTTAATTTAAGGAATCGGTAAATTGCCGAATCCTTAAATCCAGCCTCCTACATCGCAAAGGCTAAATACCGGTCAGTAACGGAAAATTTACCGATTTTCAGCCGTTACCGACCGGTATTAGCCCACCTACATCTAACCCATAAGGATTCTGCTAGAATGTTGCATTTTTCACCCAAAAGGCAATTTTTCTCTTTGATTAAAACAGAGTGAGGGTTTATTTCCTTTTGCAGGACCAGCGCAAAGAATGCAATTACTTCCCACACAGTTGTTCGAATCTGCCAAAATGAGGGGGAAGCAAGAGAGTTCGAGAAATATGAAATGAGTGGCAGAAAAAAATAATAAATGTTTTAACACAATCACCGAGAGTGAACGATCGATAAAGGGAAATGCCGAACATGAGAATAGTTTGTGCCTGAACTGCGGTCAGATATATCAATGGCTTGTGTGGCCCTGGTGTTACGTAAGGTGACGCCAGGGGAACGCAAACCCTAAAGTGAGATTTATTTTGGGTGGCTCTGCGTGGCATAGTAAATCTAGAGTAACACTAGGCGGTGCAAGTCACTGCATTGCTCTGCCCTGGGAAGGCGTCCCATTGGTGGAGCGTGGGTGTTCCCGTGGTTCCCATGGTTTTTGGCGCATCCCCAGAATCACTAACACTTCCCAGATGAGGTATAACAAGGAGAAATATCTTTATCCTTTCCATTTTTATCCTCTTTCTAAGTGTTCAGCATTCTTCAGCACACAAAGAGGAGATAGCATCGAAGGATTGTTCTGTGCAGGAAGGTGTCTCTTCCTACTCAAAAACAATCCTGCTTGCAACGCAGGCACGCTTGCACCATGGTGCAAGGGTGCCTCTGTTGGCGCTTGGCAGTTATTAGTGCGCCAGCGCAGAGAGATCGCAGGAATTCGCCATGTCTTAGTATACATGGCGCATTTCTGCCCTCTCCAATTGAAACAGAGAAGCAAGTTGTCTTGCTGTGTTGCCCTGAATCACATGTTAGTAAGTCTGCCCCTCGTTGTGTTGAATAATTTTCCTTACTGTCACTCAATGCAGCTTACCATGATTCAAAGCCAGCACTCAACAACTTGAGTCTTTTCCCTGCCTGTACCCCAAAATTCCCACACCTGAATTTCCAGCATAGCAGCAGCACCACAATGCACCAAAGACTGTCAAGAATGCTGGTGTATCTGTCATGCCATGGTCTTTGAGGACCCCAAATCCACCAAATGCAGCTATGATGATAGGATCATGACATAGGTAAGGCAGCCATGGTGACGGGATCATGCTATAGGTAAGGCTGCCATGGTGACGGGATCATGACATGGCTAAGGCTGCCATGGAGACAAGATCATACATAGTTAAGGCTGCCATGGTGACAGGGTCATGACATAGGTAAGGCTTCCTTGGTGACGGCATCATGACATAGCTAAGCGTGCTATGTTTGAATAGAGACTATGCTCTACCTAAAGTTGCTGCAGCTGTGCACCATAATGCAACAAATTATTCCAGGACAGAAGGTTTCCCTGGTGGAGGATCATGACACTTACCAAGACTGCTATTGCATCAGCCCTGGACGACCTAAAGCCTTTGGTGCCTCTTATCCTGCCTCATGTTCATAGCTATGTATGTAATGTAATGTAGAATTAGAGTAATGCAGCTAGAAGCATTAGCATCGGAAGTGACTTCACCCACATGTTTCTTTTTCATGTGTAATCCTGGGCAGGGCACTGTGTTGTGTTATGTTATGTTATATTGATTTGTATAGCCCACTAATCACCCAAGAAGGTATCCAGGCTGTGTGTAACAGATGCACCAGCACCGTCTCCTCCTGTGCAGTTGTAGCTCACAGTGGAATGCCATTCATCAGTCATCATTGATAAGTGTCCATGTCTATGTTTCTATGCCTGAACAACAGTCCTATTGGCTTTGCAATTCCTTGTTTTACGTATTGTGAGATAGTCATGGCAACAATACAAAGATGCATTGTTTCACAGTGGCATTGTGTTCTTGTCTGTTTCTTGTATTGTTCTCCACGTGTATAGTTATATCGCTGTACACATGACCAGCACGTGTGGTTGGAATATCAGCCCCAGCGACAAATATCGGAGGAGAAGTGCAGAGACAGGTCCCTGGTTCTTTTCTATTTTTCGGCCACTGGACATCCATGACATGGGAATGTTGCGTGCTTATCTAGGATCCTGATCGATACTGTAACCTTATGCCCCTATTCGGCTATAAATCCATTTATTCCCTATATTGGCATAACCGTTCAAGTGCGATATTCAGAAAGTCATCTCTGGCCTCACACGAACAGAGCCACATTCCAGAATAGTTTTCTCTGCCACTTCCTTTGCAACCAATTAGTGCAATGACAGAGCAGAAGTCACTATCTGAGATTCCTAGATTAACACTCCGAGTTCTTCAACAAGATAAAAACTCAGCAAACCTGGAAATCCCCGCTTGCTGTGTTTTGATTAGTAATGGAACTCTAATGAGCAACTGATAGCGATCACTTCCTAGTGACATCTTTAATTGACGTCTTATGTCTAGCAAACTTACGTCAAACCAGGCACCTGTCAGGTATAAATATTACCAACGTTGCCTTAAGCAATTGCCCTGTTGTTAGCGGTGTTGCAGCCTGTTGCCCGTCGCTTGATGAAGCTGCTGTATGCAAGCAGCTGATACCATTATCGCTGCTAAAGCGCGAACGATGGTGTGGTGAAACTAGGAGCTGAACAGCCGTCCCTCTGCGAAGAGCCCAGCAGATGCCAGCTGCCCGCGGACGCTGTCCCCCCTCCTTCTCCTCCTCGACGCGCTGAAGAGAGACGCTGCCTTTCTCCTGCCGAGAAATCCAGCTCCAGCGTTTCTGGTCTACCCTCGCGGGTGACTGGGATACCGAGTTTCCCCTGAAGGAGATACCAGACCTCCATCATTCTATTCAGAGGTATGGTGTTGACTAAACCCTTAGTGAGAATTCTTGAAGCAAACCTTGGCAAAACCAACTTAAACTGAAGCTACTTACTTACTCCCCTCCCAAGTATTAGGCTTAGGTCAGGTACACTGGGGTAGGCGTAGTTAGAAGCACCAGTTGAGTATTTTAGCCTAATGTATATATGAATGTATATATCTTTTATTCCTTTTAAACCATTGTATGGCTAAGAAACCATATCAATGCTTTTACAGTATTATTTCGCAATACTTATCTTACTGTACGTACTTTTTATAATAACAAGTCTTGCAATTGTGGCAATACATTTCTCTTGTACGAGAAGAAAGACTGTTCAATAAATGTTAACCCTTTATTGACAAACGCCCGTCTCTCTATTCTCTACATATTGTGAAAGTGATCTGCACTAACCTGACTGAGTAAAATAACTGTCTATTGTTTCACACGACCCTAGAGATTGACTCTTGATCTGAGGAGCAAAGTTGTCATGTTGCACGGTTGTTGGAAAACTGAATCCCTTCTTGTCTGTGCCAGGGAAGCTGATCACTTCCTATTTCAGTCAAGAAAGTTTCCAGTGACCTCTGAGCTAGTTGGTAACAAACCCAATTAAGTTTAGCATAGTCAGTAGAGGCCTGGAAGATCCGCACTTCTACGTCGATACTACTGTTTATGTTATTCCAATGCGCAGGGCCTAGTGGGAAACTAGGAACTACACTACATGGCGCCCAAACGTTTGGTAAGGCGATAAACTAACGCAAGACGTTAGAGTAACTCAGTCGTGCATATTTCACACAGACCCCTTTTCTCCCGTAAATACTCCAATAGACGTCTGGAGTGGGTGAAAGGTTAAAATCCGCCTGAACTCAGTAGGAAGAGATTCCTATGTAAAGCTCTGGTTTATTCAACGTTGAAGGATACAGTGTTCCAAAATATTGTGCACCTAATCTTTGTCTCCTTGGAGACCAACTCTGCAAAACCTGCATTTATATAATGTCAGACAGTGAAGAGGAAAGGGAAGCAGCTAGGCTGGCAGCCCAACTAATAGAGGAAGACACGAGTCTCCTACAGACTGACCCGGATGCAATTATCATCCCGGTCCACTTAAGAAAATCTATAACTTTAAAACTTATAGAGAACGGACTGACACCACAAGGTGGTACAGTAATTTTCGTGATAGAGGCTCACGAATATCGGCAGACAGAGGTATTCTATTCATGGATAAACTTTCCAGCGGCAAACGCTACAACAAAAGAGTTTCACTATTACAAAATAGAGGAACCACCGGAAGAGTACGCTCCTTTCGAGGAGACTGAAATCCCACTAAAATTCCAAGAGCACCTGCTCTGGTTTAATGGCGCCCTAAAACATAATGATCATATTACCAGGCTCGGTCCACTAGGTAGACCAGGAGCAACGTGGCCGGTTCTAGCCGGCTACACACCACATCCTGACATTGCAAAAATGTCTAGAGAAGAGCTGTTAGTACAGCTAAAAACATTAATAAAAATGCATAGACAATTAGTCCAATATGTAATGCGGACTGCAACAGTCCAACCAGCTGTTAATGTACCACAGCTGACCCCTCATCAGGGGAACATTAATAAAATCACACCACAGAACATACAATCATGTCTTGGTAAAACACCCGTAAAACGGGAACAAATTCCTTTCTGGTTAGCACAGAAAATCACTCAAATAGAGGCAGTATTTCCTGATACTACCCCTATAGAAAAACACAGAATCTTGACCATCTGCCTTCCTATGGGAATCGCACCACACGTGGAGGACTGCGACACTTGGGGTAACGTCTTTGCTTCCATTTACACAAAAACACACGGTGTTCCGTCTATGGCGGTAATACCAGAAGTGCTAAAACAGATTCAAAATGAATACGGTCCAGAGCCAGCTTTAAATCTAGGTAGGAAATTACTGAAAGACTTCAAGCAGGTCTCGGCTATATTATTAGCCAATATAAAGGGAGAAGCAGCATCTGTGGCGATTCACCAGAAGTTGAAGGAAACAGATATAAAAGATCAGCCAGTTGAGCTTGCCAGAATCATAGAGAAATGCTATGAAGAATTAGGTAGAGACAGCTTGGGTGAGAAACCAATAAAGCCCCAACTGCTCGAAAATCCTGAAAAGTTATTTATTAAAAATAATTCAAACACTCCTAAAAAGAGCTGGGATGGAAATAAACAATCCACTCCCAAGGAAAAAGTTTTCCAGTCCAGAGGAAGGTCTCCTTGACGGAGGGAAAGAACTCCAACTCGAGAACACCAGTCTCCCCAGAGGGAGCCCTCTGAGAAAAGATATAACCTTAGAAATAGGGATAATTTGAAAAAAACCTGATAGATATCAAAGTATTGATACACGTCCCTCTCGATCTTTTTCGCAGAAATCGGAAAGAAGAGGATGGTCAGACCCAGGAGAGCACACCAAGTCCAAAGACAAGGAACCTGCTCAGAGTAAAAAATCTCAATTTCCAAAAAAGAAGGTAGCCAGTATTAGAGTAATCAACCATGCCGAGAATACTGAGGACACAGTTAAAAAATGGGGAGTGGGCATTGACAGTGTTGGACAGTGCAGCAGAAATCAGTATAGCGCGCAAGATCTTGATGAGTCATCTGGAGACAGTGGACACGAATGAATACATTCAGGTTGAAACTGCCGACACCAGACTTAGCGAGCCCCATAAAATATACGAAATAACATTGCGTATAGAGGGTGATAAGACCAGGAAAATAAGAGGTCTATTTTGGGATAAACTCTCAAAAGGCTATGATATTCTGTTAGCTGAAAAAGATTGGCCCCCAGAGTTTGTCAGGGAGTGTCCTCGTGGCGAAGAAATGATTATGCCTGCCTTCTCGAATCACATTCCGATTCACAAAAAATATACTTATGCAAGGAAATGGGCAGTAGCCCAGGCACCTGCATTATATAAAAATCATGTAGGATGTGATGAGGACTCACCGCCTCACAAAATCCAACTAAAAAGTGAACCAACTGCCCAACGGCAGTATCCCATTAAGCAAGAAGCTAAAAAACAAGTCAGGGAGATTTTAGATCAACTTGAATACCAGGGGGTGATTGAAACATGCACCTCTCAAATGAACAATCCTTTGTTTCCTGTCTCCAAGCCAGACAATTCATATCGTCTAGTTTTGGACTACAGACATCTTAATACATGTTGTAAAACATTTGCAGTACAAAACTCGCATAGTGCAGCCCTAATGAATAACATAGTTAGGAAAAAATATAAAACGACATTAGACATATCTAATGGTTTCTTTTGTCAAAACATTGCAGCAGAAAGCAGATATTTGACCGCTTTCTCCGCATTTGGGTCGCAGAAAAATTCTGTCGACTCCCACAGGGGTTCAAGAACAGCCCAGGACTATTCTCAGCTAGGTACAAATATATGATGATGAGGCATTATCTTACGTAGATGATATCTATCTCACAGACGACGACTTGGATACTCACTTGAAAAGAGTGAACACCATTATTCTTGGGTTCGCAGCAGAGGGTTACAAATTCAACTTTAAAAAGTCTCGAATTGCCCATCTGAAAGTACTATTCTTAGGATACGAATTATCAAGTGAAGGAAAAAGCCTAGCGGACAACTTCTTAGAGAAGTGCGCTGTACTCCAAGCTCCAAAAACGCTGAAGAATTTACAATCCATACTAGGTTTTCTGAATTTCGGAAGAACTTATATTCTAAATTACGCGCAGAGGGTTAAACCTCTCTACGAACTAATTAAACCTGATTTAAAACAAATCAATTGGACTCAAAAACACACAGAAATTTTGAGATCACTGCAAACAGACATGTTAGCTAAAACAAAATTAGATACACGTGACAACACACGCAATCTTGTAATCCGAGTCATCCCAGGAAGATGCGGATTCACGTACCTAACCTCTAATGAGGGAGAAAAGGTACCTATTTCAATTAAATCTCACTTGTACACACAAGCAGAAAAAGCATTCAGTCTCACAGAAAGAACTGTGAAAGCAGTGCAAATTGCATTAGCAAATGAACGAGAACTAGCACACGGCAAAAGGATTAATATCCTCACAGCGGAATCCGCCTTCGAGGCGCTATTCAGCCCAGTAAACCTGCCTACAGTGCCACTGGATCCGAAATGGATACAGTGTGTAGATTCTCTTGGAGCGGAAGATGTGAAACACTATTTCGCCCCGCAATTCGAAGAACTGAATGATTTAGAATATGAAGAAGAATATCCTCTGCCAATCGAACTTCTGCCTCTCCCACAATACGCCTGTATAATCTATACAGATAGATTTGTACAGCATTTCAACGTAGAGAGCAAATCCTACGATGCAGCATGTGCGATTGTTAAAGGTCGTTGGCTGTGCGGTAAATTCAGACCGAAAGTAACAAAAACTGAATCAGTAAAGTACTGTTCGGCTCAGAGAGCTGAAATCAGATGTTTAAAGATGGCGCTCGAAAATGCAGAACGTGAATTCCCGACACTTATCGTGTGCGATTCTCATTTTTGCGTCAACTCTTACAATAATAAACTGCAGAGTTGGATTGAAAACGACTACAAAGATGACACAGGTGCCACAATAAAGCATAAATTGCTTGGGAAACAGGTAGCTCTTTTACACAAAGAACTACAAAAGACTCACGTGATTCACGCACAGAGTCTTCAACGTGATGGCGTTCACGTTGCAGGGAATTCATTGGCTAATACAGCCACAGCGGAAGCAACTAAACCGGCTTCCGTAGCCACAAAAAAGCGTACAGAAAAATACATAGACGGGGAAACCATGCTGGCAGTAAAAACGACCGTAAAAGGCGACTGTGCAGCACTACCCGTGAACTATCCACTCAATTATGCATACGTAATCGATGCAAACTCCGTTCCTTTTGCTCGAATCCCTGGAGTGGGGGACAGAGTAATTCCAAACAGGAGCAGGAGGGGCTTCCTCTTACTGGAAGCACACATGGGGTTGGATCTGAGACATCAAACAATTAAGGATTCTCTGAAAGAATTACAATCAGAGTACTGGTGGCCAGGAATGAGCATAGATATCCAATGTTTTGCTCAAAATTGTGAAGACTGCAACAGAGATCGCAGTAATGAACAGGCCAGTGTAGTTTCAGGAACCCTGAAAGACAGCATAAGGCGGTCGATCTGCGCAATCAAAGAAGAGAAGCGCGTCCCATTGTACATCCTTAAGGCTAAACACACTTATATAATGTGGCCTCCAGCGCTCGGCTGACACTAGAACTGTTATAAGAGAGATCTGCGAGTCTATATCGGCACATACACAATTACCACGTTCCATTCTGACCAGGGTCCTGCTTTCAGCTCTCGAGCCTATAAGGAGGCCATGGCCAGCATGGGAATTGGGTTGCGGTATTCTTGTCCGTCGCACCCCGAAGGGAATAGTGTGGTTGAAAGAAAAAACCGGGACATAAAGCGATCTATAACAGCGAAGGTATTAGGTTCAGGCGCTGGGTGGGTCAAACATCTAATAAGTGTCCAGACCAGTCTTAATAACTTGCCAAGAAATTCTCTAAAAGGTTTCAGCCCATACGAACTATTGTTCGGAATTAGAATGAGCATTCAGGACCTCGATAGTCAGATGTCAGTGGTACAAGAAAAAACAACAGACTTTGACATCAAAGATCGTTTGGCTGTTTTACAGGAACTGAATGAAACAAGAAAATCCTTAAGCAACATAAAGTTAAAGCAACAGCCAGATTCCACTGACGAGGCACCACAAGCAACAGCCCCAGCAAGGCCTGTCTGGATTCCAAAGATTGGGGATCTAGTCAGAGAAAAAATCGCGGTGAAGAAGGAATTTGGGCCTTCTTACAGAAAAGCAGTACCTGTCTTGGCAGTCACCGGAACAAGATCAGTAGTACTACCGCCCCTTGCTGGTAAAAAGGAGAACAGAGTCGTGTCTATCGACCTGGTAAAACCACAAGCATGTGGCCTATAATCAACAGTAGGCCCAGTGGACTACCAAGAAACAACAGAATACCCAAACTTGCAACAATCCAAGAGGTTCAAACTGAAAGACTAATCACATTTGATCAGCCTGCAGTGCACAGAGAAGGACTATGCAATAATGCCATGGAACTCATGCCTCTTGAGACACAGATTGAAACGGTTCGTCAAGAAACTCCAGTCTACAATAATGTGGCATCAGAAAGTGCTACCGAAAGACAGATTGAAAGAACAATCCCAACAATTGACAGAACTGCCTCTGGTTATTACATCATCTTCGACAACTTCTCTGAAGATCAAAACGACCCCGAAGTGATGCCAGAAGAAAAGTATTCTAAAGAAAATACAACAGGACTCCTTCAACAAATCAAAGAATTATATCTGGATTCACCATTGATTGAGCATTGGATTATTTCAGGGGTATTCATACTCCTACTATGCCTAATTTTAGGAAAGTTTATTACAATTGAATGGACACAGCAAGTCAGAACATCAACCTAGTCCTGAAATCACACATATCATCCCATGTGAAGAAAAGAGAACTGTCAACAGTAAATGTCACAGCAATTCCAATACCTGGTGGGGTAGTATGGGAAAAAACTGACTATGAGATCTATGGTCCAGTCGAAATCCTGAAGTATCCTCATCAACTGAAGGTTTCCTTAAGTGACTTTGTTAAACATAGTACATTCTCTGATAATTGGGACTTTAACAGTATTAATGACATGATGTCTGATTTAGTAATGTCAGCTAGATTCACAGATCATGACTATTTACAAGGTTCATCTAGTTATGAGCAATTATTCTGCTACACACATTATGGCGATCATTATTTGCATAAATCTGCACAGCCTAGAAATGTTTTTATGTATAATCAATGGGAACATTGTGCTGCACCACCTAAAAGCAGTTCTAAAGCATTTTTGGAGAAATTCAAATACTTCTCAGGGTTTAACACCAGTGATGCAGAAACGTTTTACTACAAACTGTTAGATAAAACAGGAATGAAAACAATGCTGACAAACACTAAATTAATATATTCAGAAGCATTTTATGAAAAAATTATGACATTTGGTTTTGATTATTGGAAAAATAACATTGAAACGAAAACAATTTGGGGTACAAAAGATTGGCAGGTACAAGGCATTGAAGCACTATTCAGAACCTGCATGATACCAGAACAAATGATGTTTTTAAATGACACAATACACCAAACATCCTGTCTTGACCTAGCTAAGATCAAAGACCTTAAAACACCGTCTATTCCAAAGCCAATACCTGAAAGTACAACTACAGATATTGAGTTAGACGTATCACAAATTTTACATTTTAACAGAACACATCCTGATTGGAAACAGTGGTTAATCTGGCCTACTGACACAAACAGCTGTCAAGATAGATTCCTGAATAAAACACAGGGGTTAGAAATGACCAGACTAGACCCAAGATACTCCCAGAGACAACATCCAGGGATACTAACAACATACAGTGTAGGGAAACTCTGCCTTGAATGGCTAACATCATCCACACTGGCTGAAATTAAGCAACACTTGTCTTTACTAAAAGATGGTGCTGATTTGCGCGATTTCATTCTTGGACCACGCAAACAGCGTCAAAAGCGTTTCATAGCGACCAGTATCTATGCTGCTTACAACGAGGCTTGGAAAGTCAAACAAATTGAAACAGCTGAAAAAATAAGAGAAATTGATCGTATTAATTTGGAAAAATCACTTTCTGTAGTGGACAATGGGTTAATGACTCTGTCTTCCAGAATATATTTGTTGGACAATATTGTATCCTCTGCCTTTGATGTGATAGAAAGAGACTTGCTAATGTTACAACATGGCCAATCTCAATTACGTTCTATTGTACAATTAGGCTGGACGCTGCAAAATCTTCGTTCAGGCTATGTGCCTTGGCGTTTAATCAACACAACGTCATTATTTTCCATTTTTAACCTTACTGATAAACAAATCAGTTTGGCACAGAAAGGAGCAGACTATACAATCCTGAGCATCAAAAAACTTGAGAGATTACCATTGACAATGTCAGAGAGTCCTGTCATTGAATGGATAATACACGGAATTATCACCATTCCGATAACAACTTTCCGATTTAAAAAGTGCCTTGAATACATACCTACTGGCCAGTATGAACGATTGGGTAAAGGATATGTAAAATCAGAATGGAAATTACCATACACACATTCATGCTACAGTGACAGCGACAAAAATGTATTTCTTAGTGGTGAAAACTGTAAACTTTCACTAAGCAGTATGCTTTTGTGCCAGGGTATTAATTTACACGGAGCATGTGATGGAAATTCTAACAACCTTTCATGCCACCAGCTAGTCACACCTGCAACTCAGATAGAGCCCTTCTTTATGCAACTTGCAAACAGGAGTTACATTCTTAGAACGGATCACAGATGTTGTGGCCTTGTTCCAGGAAAAAGTTATCTAGTAAGAGTAACATCCATGGTCAAATGTTGTATGCAGGCATTGTTTCCGAGCGGGCTTGCAGACACAGAGACTCCCATCTGGCCTCGTCTGAATCTCTATTCTATACGAATTGATACTTTAAGCAAAATGAAGTCTATGCTTTTACAGACAACAGTGCCCATAACGTCATCAAAAGAGACGTATGATCTCCTAGTTGCAAGGACAGCTACGGAAGTTCATGAACTTTTATCAACAAATTGCCCCGTGCATTTCGTAGAAATGCTTAGCCAACTCCTTAACATGTCTAGTGCCACAGGCATCCCAGGCATATTTAAGACGATTTTTACGGGACTGCTAACACAATTTCAAGCAATTTTGGGAATCGTTCCTAATTTTGTCCACTCTGTTTTTGGCGGCATACCCTTATTTTTGGGACTTGTAGCAGGGATTTTATTTTTGACCGTCCTGCTTCGTTATGGCAAGCCAAAGCTCAGACATAGCTCCCATGGGAATGGAAGAGACAATCCTAGCAATGCGCTACCGGGACAGGATAACTAACGTCCTTGGATTGGCCAGGCTGAGAGATCTAAACGTGACCTGGTTCCTTTCATTCAGACCTATATGGCAGAACTGTATCTTACCAGTACTACGATGTATGCTATGCGGAGATGAGTGCGTGTTGGACATCTGTCTTTCACTTCCATCAGCAGTACCAATGGACGTCGATACTTTGCTCAGTCCGATAACGGCTCACGCATTGTGTTGTCCCCAGCAGCTACCAATCCTGATGACGGCATTCGTTGAGACTCCTGTGCTACGACTAGGTGGTAACAGTGGAGCGAGTGACAAAAGCAACATCACCCAGGTATGACCTTCTGTGAGCATTGCTGATCCCGACTATGATGACAGCAATCATTCTCACACCTGCCAAGTTACAGCACTATCGAATTTGGTTGAACTGTCACCTGATTTTGTAAACCAATTCTTTGAGAGCCTGTCTGATATGATGTTCTCACCCGAACAGAAATAATAACTTTGGAGAAGCTTTCCGACACACAGCGTTCCCATGAACTCTGAATTCGGCCTTCAGTTTTGATCAACAAAAACTGCTAAAAGCGTTGGAACTCTATTTCCCCGTTCAAGCAATAATTCTTTTGAATTGAACACTTTTTTAATATTGACCCTTTTTTGGCACGAACAATTCTTTGCTTAAAGTAAAAACTATTCTTAGAGAACAGAAGCTTCAACTTCTATTTCTAAACACATCTAGAGACATAGCAACTTACACCAGCCTCTAGCACACATTTATTGCAATGCATTTATATGTGATGATTTATCTTGCCCTTCTTCTTTTTCAGAGATATTTCATGTGTAATTATTTTTGCATAATCGTTCATTGATTTCATATGCAATAATTTTTGAATGATTTCTATGCTTCAAAAACGTACAGTACCTAAAATTTTCACGTATGAAAATATACGCCTATTTCCAATGCATATATGTATTTTGGGGTGGGCAATGTTACACATGCATCTTATTGCTCTAGTTTTAGTAATTTGATGGACATGAACCCGTGGAGTGGGTGTTGCGTGCTTATCTAGGATCCTGATCGATACTGTAACCTTATGCCCCTATTCGGCTATAAATCCATTTATTCCCTATATTGGCATAACCGTTCAAGTGCGATATTCAGAAAGTCATCTCTGGCCTCACACGAACAGAGCCACATTCCAGAATAGTTTTCTCTGCCACTTCCTTTGCAACCAATTAGTGCAATAACAGAGCAGAAGTTACTATCTGAGATTCCTAGATTAACACTCCGAGTTCTTCAACAAGATAAAAACTCAGCAAACCTGGAAATCCCACTTGCTGTGTTTTGATTAGTAATGGAACTCTAATGAGCAACTGATAGCGATCACTTCCTAGTGACATCTTTAATTGACGTCTTATGTCCAGCAAACTTACGTCAAACCAGGCACCTGTCAGGTATAAATATTACCAATGTTGCCTTAAGCAATTGCCCTGTTGTTAGCGGTGTTGCAGCCTGTTGCCCGTCGCTTGATGAAGCTGCTGTATGCAAGCCGCTGATACCATTATCGCTGCTAAAGCGCGAACGATGGTGTGGTGAAACTAGGAGCTGAACAGCCGTCCCTCTGCGAAGAGCCCAGCAGATGCCAGCTGCCCGCGGACGCTGTCCCCCCTCCTTCTCCTCCTCGACGCGCTGAAGAGAGACGCTGCCTTTCTCCTGCCGAGAAATCCAGCTCCAGCGTTTCTGGTCTACCCTCGCGGGTGACTGGGATACCGAGTTCCCCCTGAAGGAGATACCAGACCTCCATCATTCTATTCAGAGGTATGGTGTTGACTAAACCCTTAGTGAGAATTCTTGAAGCAAACCTTGGCAAAACCAACTTAAACTGAAGCTACTTACTTACTCCCCTCCCAAGTATTAGGCTTAGGTCAGGTACACTGGGGTAGGCGTAGTTAGAAGCACCAGTTGAGTATTTTAGCCTAATGTATATATGACTGTATATATGTTTTATTACTTTTAAACCATTGTATGGCTAAGAAACCATATCAATGCTTTTACAGTATTATTTCGCAATACTTATCTTACTGTACGTACTTTTTATCATAACAAATCTTGCAATTGTGGCAATACATTTCTCTTGTACGAGAAGAAAGACTGTTCAATAAATGTTAACCCTTTATTGACAAACGCCCGTCTCTCTATTCTCTACATATTGTGAAAGTAATCTGCACTAACCTGACTGAGTAAAATAACTGTCTATTGTTTCACACGACCCTAGAGATTGACTCTTGATCTGAGGAGCAAAGTTGTCATGTTGCACGGTTTTTGGAAAACTGAATCCCTTCTTGTCTGTGCCAGGGAAGCTGATCACTTCCTATTTCAGTCAAGAACGTTTCCAGTGACCTCTGAGCTAGTTGGTAACAAACCCAATTAAGTTTAGCATAGTCAGTAGAGGCCTGGAAGATCCGCACTTCTACGTCGATACTACTGTTTATGTTATTCCAATGCGCAGGGCCTAGTGGGAAACTAGGAACTACACTACAGGAACATGGGGCAGTTCTTTCGGTATATAGTGAGCACCGAGGATTTATTGCCTGGTGTGATGGAAAAATCTCATATTCTCTAACAATGTTAGACTAAAATGTAAAGTGTAAGGTGCCTTATTGAAAACTATATTTTGTAACACATTTCGTAGTACTACAATAGTACTGCAAACATTCTACAAAATGGTATTCACAAACCTACATGCAGACTTTCCACCTCTGCCTCTCCTATGTGTTCTGTACTATGCAGTGATCTCCACCTCAACAGTAGACTCTCCACATACATAAGTATATGTTTTAGCAGTAACTGTGATAGTCATATGGCAGAGTGGCTGAAAAATGGAGAATACTTACTACTAGAGGGGATGGGTGTATGGAGGAGTAAGGAGGGGTTAAGGGAGGTGTTTAGAGAGGGACATACCTAACCACATAAGAGTAAGCCCATTCATAGTCACAATCTGCCCCTCTAAAGTTGCTAAAGCCAAAAAAGACCCTAAATAGCAATAAATTACTCCAGCTCATAGCAGTAAATCCGGAACCACTGATGACCAATTCCTGGTACTGTAACACCCTTTCAGAGAAAATAAATGAGTTAGGGACTTAAATTTAACCGAATAATAAAGATAATTTATTATTAAAAAAAGAGATAAAAATGGTACACATTGCTTGATTAATTGTAAAATATTTTAGTAGAATGTTTGCATTTAAAAATTACTTTTAATAAGTGTTTTGCATAATAAAAATACATATGTTTTGTTGAGGTGAGAATGCGCTTTTTGATTTCAATTTGAGCAAAATCATTTTAATCTAATATATTTTAAATCATTTAATTTCAATTTACAATTTAGATATTTGTTTTGTAGTATTTTCATTTAGTTATATGTTTAAATTAAATATGGGAATTTAATTTACAATAATAATTAACATAAAATATTTTCATGAACGTTTACCAAATTTAATAAACTTTCTTACTTTTCCATATACTATGCAATAAGGAGTTTTTCCCTATATTTTATCACAGAGAGATCTGTGCAGTTGGAGCAGAGATCTTTGCATAGTATACAGAAATGTTTTAAAGTTTATTAGGAATATTTTTATATTACATATTGATGTAAATTAAGTTTTTTATAATTATTTTATACGAAAACAAAAGATAAAAAAACTACTACACTATTAAATAAACATTCAATTAAAAATGAAAATATTTAAAAGATATTAAATTACATTATAACAATTTTTCTCATGTTTAAATAAAAGAATTAATTCCCATCAAAACCCAAAACAAGTATTCTTTATTATGCATTAATAATTGATAGGTGTTGTATAAAATTACGTTAGAGTAATTTAAAGTAATTTAATTATATTTACATAAAATGTATTTTACATTAAATTTTAAATACAAGAAATCGAAATATATTATAATTACATTTCAAGTATGTACAATTTTCATATATCTTTAATATCAATAAATGTATACATAGATTTTGACAATTTTATATCAGTAAATAGTTTTGTTTTATTATTTTCTGTGGGATTTACTTTTAGGGCCCTACCTCCACTATTTGTTGCAGTACCAGTGGCTTGCCAGGTGTAGAGCTGGAATTATTACTTGTACATTTTTCTACACCCCTTTCATGGGGGTGGAGTCATGCAAGTCTGCACTTTTGAGTAAACCTACACTCGGATGTTGTGAATAGCCAAAACCAGTGGAGTACCTCAAAAGTGTAAGTGTAAAGTCTCACGTGTATATTACCTTTGTGAATAGCCCCATCAATGCCTGGTTGTTTTTATAGTGCTTCATAATACCAGCATTTAAGGTGGTTCTAAGTGCTCCTAAATTCAGGGTTATTCGAACTAAGGAGGATAATGTTTATTGATTGATTATTTAAAATCTTTACAAAGAGTGAATGCACAGTACAAACATTTCAATTACGGTAATACAGTAAAAGAAATTGATTTTAAAAAAAAGAAACGATAAACTTTTAAAATAGTACACGTGGATTATAAAACTGTTTTAAGTGTTTTGATTCATATGTTTAAAAGTTTAAAATAGAAAAATATGAACAGTATGACAGTTAATATTATAAAAATTCAAGTTTTTTCCATGCAAATGCTAAGAATTTTGAGAAGGCAGAGTTAATGAGTATATCGTCTGGGCAAAGAAACTGGAGTAATGCTTGTCTACAAGTCCTTGTTGCTCTTTCACTGAATAACTTTTTAACAGTGTTAATCTTTCATTTTTTAATTCTGGACAGAGGCACAATAGGTGTATAATGATTTCTTCTCCTGTGTTACACAACCAACATGAGTCACAGGCATAGAAAATAGTTTGTGGAAGCTCACTCAATGTCATCACTATACTATACCTCACGTGCTCCTCACTGTACCACCAGGTCCAGGGATCATTCCACGATGGCAAATCTCACCACACACTGTTGTCATCAATCAAGGCCTGTAGGGGGCACTCCATAGAAGGGTGTCTACTGCCTTTTCTACATCCCTCAGACTTTTGACTCTTTGGAGCCTCTTTTTCTACCTCGGCTGAGGACTGTCACCTCTTCTACTTCTAGCCAATCCATGTATGGTGAAGTTATACTCCCCGCTACAGCACGACTGCACTGGTAACATAGCCAAAGTCCTGTGCGGAAGAATGCCACCCTTGCAGGGTACATGTAGTTCAACTTCTAAAAAATGCATTGAGCAGTGGCCAGCACAGTATCATGGGGAAACAGGTGCAGTAAGCTGTGCCCAGCCACAGGTCACTTTCTATGGGCCTCTCTCTGATTCCTTTTTATTTTGGGGGATAATACATAAAGCAGTAAATACAAATACTGCAGGAAGTGGTATTTACCAAGTTCGGAATTGGGTTCACCACTCCGAGTCATACATTGCAGAATGGGGGGCAATATGGCCAGATTGCTAGCTTTTCCTTCTTCCTGGATGCAAAACCTAGAATTTTACAGTTTTTCCTGAGGCAAATGTTTTAGGTGGCAAAACATGTGACTGTGATATTTCAAATAACTGTTTATAAGAGTTTGAACACTACGGTTAGATCAAACGACTGACAAGCTCACCCTGTCCAGTGGCTCTCAGCACAGCACAGCCTGTTCACCATCAGACTGGAGATGAAGAAGTGTAAAAAATTTTAAAAAACAGTGCAACAGGCCTTTTCCATCTATGCACCCAGGCTCTGGAGCAGCATCCCTTCATCAGTCAGTTCTGCACCAACTCTGCTCTAATTTAGGAAACAGGTAAAGACGTTCCCAAAGAAAGAAAGCTACAGTAGGAAACATTAATAGGCCAATCCCTTCCAATCCCATGCTGACTGTGTCTTTGACCTTGTACAGCTGTCTGCTTCCTTGTGGTGTAGTTTGTGCTGTGTAAATGCTGCAAACAAAGATACAACTGTCTTTTTCTCAACAGTCTTTGTTTCTATGAACCTTCAGGTTCAGAGTGAAGCCTTTCAGAATGTGAGGACCTCTCTCCTCTGGCAGGAGGAGTGTTGAATGCATGCCTTTTGGGGGAGGCTGCGAAGCCTCCACAATACAGAAACCAAGTCATTCCCAGCGAGACAGGTGGAGGGTCAGGGTTAGTCCAGGGATTGTCCAGAGTAGTTGTAGCTTCAGAGGAGACCCAGTTCTTACAGATGTGCCCTCATTGAGGTTCAGAAAGATTCTCACCTCTTTGAAGACTGAAGTTTACTGAAGTTCTAGGAGGCCAAACCTGAAGGAAATCATTCGCTAGTGATGCTGATGAACAGGGAGAAGTCAATGACGGAAAAGAAGTGAATGCCGGAAACATGTCGTGGACAGAATCATCCCTCAGAACTGCAGGACAAATCCTATAAATCCTTTAAAATCAATAGCCATGGCGTATCCTCAGATTTCTAGTTGAGGGTCTATGATCATTTAAAGGATACCTGGCCAGGTCTTGAGGAAGCTGCTGCTGCCATGGCTGTACACTAGTGTTGGCCAGCGTTGGCAACTACTATGTCCGGCGTGCCCTTTACTACCGCTGGCACTTGCTACACCAGGTCTGTGGTCATGAATGTAGAGCATGCTGGTCCTTCCTCTAAGCATCCAGCAGCAAAGGAAAGCTCTTGACAGGCTGAGGATGGAGCCAGGTGTCACCCCAGGGATGTCAACAGGGCTGAAAGGGTATGCAATATTACGACATATGCAATGGTACTTCCTATGCAATATGCAATATTCCTTACACTACTTCTGGTATTTTAGTGACAAGACATTTGTGCTGTTACCAGACTTGGGGGCTTAATTATTAGCCCTTGCGTCACTTTTAAGCTGCTGGTGCGTCACTTTTTGTGACGCACCAGCAATGTAAAAAATGTGCCATTTTGCGTCATATTTACAAAGTGACCCCATGCGACACATCATACCTGCTCCAGGTATATTGTAAGCAGGGTGAGCTTTCTGATGGAAGTAAGCCTCGTAGAAGTGATGCCGTGAAATCTATGAGATTTCACTGCATCACTTCTAGGACACAAATGCGTCAATAGCTTATGCCTGCATCACAGCGGGTGTAAGACTGACGCAGGCACATTTGAAATAGGACTTGCCCATGTGAAATGACCCATTGATGGAGTTGCGTCACTTTCGTGACACACTCCAGCAATGCGTAACTTTTGCGCCTACAGATACATCAGAAATACTGACGTATCTGTAACTCCTTGCGCCATGATGCATCATACTGTAAATATGATGAATCATTAGTGTCGCAAGGAGGGCGCAAGGAAAAGTGACGCATCGCTGTTTTCACGCAGCGATGTGTCACTTTTCATAAATGAGGCCCTTGGTGCTGTCCTGAGGCCAATGGGTGATCCAGATAAAGGCAAAAGATGAGATAACATGCCACCTCACGATATTTGGGTTTTACCCATTTTAGATCTCATTGAAAGTGTAAAGTCATTTCCAACAAAAAAAATCTTCAGAAAATGAACTGTAGAAAAACACAGTAAAAGCACCATCAACAACACACCTGGGACCTGAAGCACAAAATGTTTTGCAATTACGACACAACACAGACTGGACAGATCGTGAGGAGCAGAGATCTGTGTCACAGACCACCTCATGCTGTCCCCAGTGTCTGCTTGACAGTGTGCCCTTGGCTGCTGCTTCACAACTTCCATCTCTTTAAAGGACACGGATTGCAATGCTGATATTGTGAAGGATAATGCTGAGGTATTGTTTGAGGTCCCATTCAGGTCTTCATCTCAGCATTCACAACTGTTGACAAAGAGTCAATCGCCGAATCTCACACCGATAGAAATAATGAGGCAGGCGCATTGTGCCAGGTTGTGGACAGTTGCCTTGAGCTGCAGAAGATCTGAGAATCCCCTAACCCACCAAGGGAGAGTTTAATTACAATACAATACGAAGAAATGCTCCAAGACTATGGGGCATATTATCAAGGCAGGTGAAATGACATTATCGCCGCATTAGCGGCCGTTTTTGGCCGCTAAGCAGCGATAATTCCATCGCCCTATTAGCAAGCTTTCACTAACAGCAGTTAGCGACAGCTTTTAGGTGATTGCGAGGGGTTTGGGGGCCCGCTTTGCATGTCAGCGATATTTATTGCTAATGACATGCAAAGTGGGCATACCAACTGTTAGCGACTGAAAGCAGTCACTAACATCGCTATCGCCTATTAGCAAGGCAGGCCTAGCAATGGAAATATTTGTGCTAAGCGCGAATATCTCCAAATACTAACGCCTGTTCAGACCAGTTCTTAGCCATTATATCCAATGGGAGGTGGATATAATGGCTAAGAACCTGTTAGCGATAATGCGTGAATATCGCTGTATTCTAAGCGATATTCAAGGATTTAGCCGCTATCACAGGAAATGTTATCGCTTTTGAGATAAACGTTGCTAATAGCACGTTATCTCAGCGATAAAATCCGGCGATGCGCGGCGATAAAAAAATTGTCGCTAAGCCTATTTACCGATAAATATCGCTAGTTGTTGGTAATATGCCCCATTACTCTTTGTGCTAAATGATATTTTCGTAAAAGAAGGAAGAAAAACAAAAATTAAGGATGAACATCCTCCGATACAAATCATCATCGCACAGAAGTACTTGTTGCTGGGGTTCCACAAGTCTAATAACATCTGAAAAGGCGTTGTAGGAATTTAGTCAATTACTTTAAGGATAACCCTCACCCACCCAATGGGTGGCATGCTTCATCATCGGGCCCCTCTTTTGACTGGTATAAAGCACTGCTACAAAGGATCCATGTACACTACCCTAATGTGGGGGAGTTTGCAGTTCTGGTTGGTGACCTTTAAAAGTGGTGGGGTGTAATCCTTGGTTCGAATTCCAATGACCTTCTTCTTGAAGGATTCTCTCACACTTTCTTGCACTAAGGGTCTTATTTACAAAGATTTGGTGTAGGGTAGCACCACACGTCTTTTTTCTGTGTAGCCCTATGCCAAATCAAAAAAGCAGGAATGCACCGTATTTACTAGATATGGTGCATTGCTGTCCTTTCATCAAACGTCAGTGCACGATTTGGTACCTAGCGCCAACACAGGCACTCTTGTTCTGCATTGTTAGCAGGATTGTTTTTGTGCAGGAAGGGACACCTTCCTTCACAAAAGCAATGCATGGAGGTGTTGACCTTGTTTATGTGCTGCTGAATTTTCCTAACTGGTGTGCACACCCTGATTCCTATGACTGTGACAGAAACTGCCTTTTCTCTATTTTTTTCCTTGGGCCCGATTCACTAAAGTAATCTCAGACAAAATCCTAACTTTACGAATTTTGGTATTCACAAAAGACATTTAGAAGTAGTGCAGTTAGGATTTTGTCTCAGTTTAGTAGTAGTAACGTTAAGATTTCTAACTTTACTACTCCTAAATGCCTTTTGTGAATACCAAAAGTCATAAAGTCAGTATTTTGTCTCAGTTTAGGAGTAGTAAAGTTAGGAGTCCTAACTTTACTACTACTAAATTGAGAAAAATCCTAATTTTAAGACTTTCGGTATTCACAGAAGGCATTTAGGAGTCCTAAAGTTAGGAGTCCTAACTTTACGACTACTAAATTGAGAAAAATCCTAATTTTAAGACTTTCGGTATTCACAGAAGGCATTTAGGAGTCCTAAAGTTAGGAGTCCTAATTTACTACTACTAAACTGAGAAAAATCTTAATTTTAAGACTTTCGGTATTCACAGAAGGCATTTAGGAGTCCTAAAGTTAGGAGTCTTAACTTTACCACTACTAAATTGAAAAAAAACTCCTAATTTTAAGACTTTCGGTATTCACAGAAGGCATTTAGGAGTCCTAAAGTTAGGACTACTAACTTCTGTGAATACCGAAATGAGTAAGTGCCTTCTGTGAATACCGAAATGAGTAAGTGCATTCTGTGATTACTAAAATAGTAGTAAGTTTAGGATTGAGTCTTAAGTTCATTCTGTGAATCGGGCCCACTGTTACTAGTGTATTCCTGAGTGTATATAGTACACACACTGTTAGTAGTAATTCTTGGGTGTATACAGTACACACACTGTTAGTAGTGTATTCTTGAGTGTATAGAGTACACACACTGGGCCAGATGTAGGTCGCCAATTACCAGTCGGTAACGGCCAATTTCGGCCGTTACCGACCGGTAATTGGTTTTTGAGATGTAGGGGCCATTTTTTTACAGAATCGGTAAATTTACCGAATCAGTAAATTTACCGATTCTGTAAAATACCGAATCGGTAATTATACCGATTCTGTAAAACCCAGATGTAGGTAGCACTGCTTGAAGTGCTACAGGCCTTCAGAATTCGGTATTTTACCACTCAATCCAATTGGGTGGTAAAATACCGAATTCAGGTGTACATGCACATCTGTGCATGTACACCTGTGCCATGTGACACACAGACATGGCCTTAGGGCATGTATGTGTGCCACATGTTATACAAGCCTGTATTTGGGGTGCTAGACGGTGTCAAAGTGAGACCCCCTGCACCCTTGCAGGATTCGGTATTTACCGATTCGGTAAATACCAAATCTGTATTTCCCATTGATTCCTATGGGCTTCATGGCCCATAGGAATCAATGGGCAATTTTATTTACCGAATCGGTAAATACCGAATCATACCGATTCGGTAATTCTACAAATTGGAATTACCTACATCTGCCCCCTTCCTATTTACCGACTCTTAAATACAGAATCAGTAAAATTCGGTATTTAAGAGTCGGTAGATAGGAATTACCTACATCTGGCCCACTGTCAGTAGAGTATGCTTGAATGTATATTGTGCACACTGATAGTGGTGCATTCTTGAATGTAAACAGTACACCCACTGTCAGTAGAGTACGTTTGAATGCATACAGTACACACTGAAAGTAGTGTTTGCTTGAGTGTACACAGTGCACACTCTCAGTGTTGTATGCTTAAGTGTAAACAGTACACACTGTTAGTAGTGTATTCTTGAGTGTAGACAGTACACACTGTCAGTGGTGTATGTTTGAATGTATATTGTACACACTGTCAGTGGTGTATGTTTGAATGTATATTGTACACACTGTCAGTGGTGTATGTTTGAATGTATATTGTACACACTGTCAGTGGTGCATGTTTGAATGTATATTGTACACACTGTCAGTGGTGTATGTTTGAATGTATATTGTACACACTGTCAGTGGTGTATGTTTGAATGTATATTGTACACACTGTCAGTGGTGTATGTTTGAATGTATATTGTACACACTGTCAGTGGTGTATGTTTGAATGTATATTGTACACACTGTCAGTGGTGTATGTTTGAATGTATATTGTACACACTGTCAGTGGTGTATGTTTGAATGTATATTGTACACATTGTCAGTAGAGTAAGTTTGAATGCATACAGTACACACTGTCAGTAGTGTTTGCTTGAGTGTACACAGTTCACATTGTCAGAGTTGTATGCTTGAGTCTATATGCACTGTTAGTAGTGCTTGCTTGAGTATAAACAGTGGGGCATACTTGATTAAATACAGTTTCCACACTGTCAGTAGTGTTTGCTTGAATGTATACAGTACACACTGTTAGTAATGTATGTTCAAATGTATATTGTACACACTTAGTAGTGTATGCTTCAATATATACAGCACACACCCTGTTAGGAGTGTATACTTGAATGTATATTGTACAGACTGCCAGTAGAGTATTCTTGAGTGTATACTGTACACGCTGTCAGTGGTGTATGCTTGAGGGTATACATACTGTTAGTAGTGCTTGTATGAGTATAAACAGTGCTGGCAGTATTGCATACTTGAGTGTATACAGTTAACACTGTCAGTAGTGTTTGCTGGAATGTAACGGTACACACTGTCATTAGTTTATGGTTGAGTATGCTAAGTGTACACAGTACCCACTGTCAGTAGTGTATGCTTGAGTGTATACAGTACTCACTCTTGATAGGGTTTGCCAGGTTGTGCACAGCCCACACTATCCGTGGTATATGCTTGAGAGTAAACATTACAGACTGTCAGTGTAGAATGCTTGAGTGTAAACCCTACACATAATCAATGGCATTTGCATGAGTAAAGAGTACACACTGTTAATAGTGTATGATTGAGTATATACAGTACACACTGTCGGTAGTGTATGGTAGAGTGCATGCAGTATACACACTCTCAGTAGTGTAAGCTTGAGTGTACACAGTACACACTGTCAGTGGCCTATGCGTGAGTGTACACAGTACACACTGTCAGTGGCCTATGCTTGAGTGTGTACAGTGCACACTGTCAGTAGTGTTTTCTTGAGTGTACACAGTACACACTGTCAGTGGCCTATGCGTGAGTGTACACAGTTCACACTGTCAGTGGCCTATGCTTGAGTGTGTACAGTGCACACTGTCAGTAGTGTTTGCTTGAGTGTACACAGTACCCACTGTCAGTAGTGTTTTCTTGAGTGTACACAGTACCCACTGTCAGTAGTGTTTGCTTGAGTCTACACAGTACCCACTGTCAGTAGTGTTTTCTTGAGTCTACACAGTACCCACTGTCAGTAGTGTTTGCTTGAGTGTACACAGTACCCACTGTCAGTAGTCTTTGCTTGAGTGTACACAGTACCCACTGTCAGTAGTGTTTGCTTGAGTGTACACAGTACCCACTGTCAGTAATGTTTGCTTGAGTGTACACAGTACCCACTGTCAGTAGTGTTTGCTTGAGTGTGCACAGTGCACACTCTCAGTGTTGTATGCTTAAGTGTAAACAGTACACACTGTCAGTAGTGTTTGCTTGAGTGTACACAGTACCCACTGTCAGTAGTGTTTGATGAGTGTACACAGTACCCATTGTCAGTAATGTTTGCTTGAGTGTACACAGTACCCACTGTCAGTAGTGTTTGCTTGGGGGTACACAGTGCACACTCTCAGTGTTGTATGCTTAAGTGTAAACAGTACACACTGTCAGTAGTGTTTGCTTGAGTGTACACAGTACCCACTGTCAGTAGTGTTTGCTTGAGTGTACACAGTACCCACTGTCTGTAGTGTTTTCTTGAGTCTACACAGTACCCACTGTCAGTAATGTTTGCTTGAGTGTACACAGTACCCACTGTCAGTAGTGTTTGCTTGAGTGTACACAGTACCCACTGTCAGTAGTGTTTGCTTGAGTGTACACAGTACCCACTGTCAGTAGTGTTTTCTTGAGTCTACACAGTACCCACTGTCAGTAGTGTTTGCTTGAGTGTACACAGTACCCACTGTCAGTAGTGTTTGCTTGAGTGTACACAGTACCCACTGTCAGTAGTGTTTTCTTGAGTCTACACAGTACCCACTGTCAGTAATGTTTGCTTGAGTGTACACAGTACCCACTGTCAGTAGTGTTTGCTTGAGTCTACACAGTACCCACTGTCAGTAGTGTTTGCTTGAGTGTACACAGTGCACACTCTCAGTGTTGTATGCTTAAGTGTAAACAGTACACACTGTCAGTAGTGTTTGCTTGAGTCTACACAGTACCCACTGTCAGTAGTGTGTGCTTGAGTGTACACAGTACCCACTGTCAGTAGTGTTTTCTTGAGTCTACACAGTACCCACTGTCAGTAATGTTTGCTTGAGTGTACACAGTACCCACTGTCAGTAGTGTTTGCTTGAGTGTACACAGTACCCACTGTCAGTAGTGTTTGCTTGAGTGTACACAGTACCCACTGTCAGTAGTGTTTGCTTGAGTGTACACAGTACCCACTGTCAGTAGTGTTTTCTTGAGTCTGCACAGTACCCACTGTCAGTAGTGTTTGCTTGAGTGTACACAGTACCCACTGTCAGTAGTGTTTTCTTGAGTCTACACAGTACCCACTGTCAGTAGTGTTTTCTTGAGTCTACACAGTACCCACTGCCAGTAATGTTTGCTTGAGTGTACTCAGTACCCACTGTTAATGTTAATGTTAATGTTATGAGAATTTGTATAGCGAGCGGCTGCCCCAGCAAAGGGGCGTCCCCGGCGCTGCGAAAAGACAGTTTACAGTGAGATGGAGGCTCAAAGAGACTATTGTTGAAAGAGGTGAGTTTTAACAGCCTTTCTGAAGGCTAGGAGATCCTGTATCCCACGGATAGCTTCAGGTAGACTATTCCATAACTTGGCCGCCAGGAAGCTGAAAGAGCGGCCGCCTACTCTGGCCAGTCTGGTGCGGGGGATGATCGCAAGATGCTGCCCCTCTGACCGGAGCGATCTCCTGGGAATGTATTCTGACAGAAGCGGGCGAAGCATTGGGGGGGAGGAGGATTTAAGGATTTGGAAGGCGAGGCACAGTGCTTTGAACTGGACCCTTTTGCCCACCGGGAGCCAATGCAGTTTCTTCAAGGTTCCAGATACCGAGGAATGGCGCGGGAGACCTACTAGAGCTCTGGCAGCCGCATTCTGAACTCTCTGCAATCTAGTGATTTCAGCTAGATTAGCCCCCAATAGAAGGGAGCTGGCATAGTCCAGTCTAGAAAGGATGGACGCTTGGACGATTACTTGACGAGTGCGGCAGTCAAAGAACTTCAGAATGGGCCTGATGTTACGTAGGACGCCAAAACACGTGGCGGCAACTTTTTTTGTATGGTGCGTGAACTTTAGAGCAGAGTCCACGCAGACTCCCAAGTTTTTGACACATTCCTTAGGCATAGGGGGTGGGCCTAGGGCATCCGGCCACCAGTTATCACCCCAGGACGAAGTGTTTTTGCCCAAAAGGAGGATCTCCGTTTTCCCGGCATTTAGTTGAAGAAAATTCGCCGTCATCCAGTTGGTGATGTCAGTGAGTGTCTGTTTAAAGTGATGTGCCTCCAGACCACTGTTGTCATTAAGTGCCACCACCAACTGGGTATCGTCCGCATAGGATACCAATGCAAGTCCATTTCTTCTGGCCACCTCCGCCAGGGGGCGGACATAAACATTGAACAGGGTAGGGCTCAGGGAAGAGCCTTGCGGCACTCCCTGTCCAATGTTATGTTCCTCAGAGATGTAAGGGGGGGTAGAGACTCTAAAAGACCTGTTAGAAAGGAAGTCTTTAAACCATCCCAGAGCTGACCCTGTGATTCCGATTTCCTCCAGTCTCGTCAAGAGGACCTCGTGTGACACCGTATCGAAGGCAGTACTAAAATCCAACAGGACCAGTGCTGCCGTACCGCCGGTGTCAAGAATGGTACGGAGGTCCTCTGAAACACTGAGCAAGGCGGTCTCAGTGCTATGACCAGCTCTAAACCCGTGCTGGGAGTCATCCAAGATGTTATTGGTGAGGAGGAAGTCTGAAAGAATGTTATTGACGTGTGCCTCGATTATTTTGGCAGGCCAGGGAAGCAGGGAGATGGGTCTGAAGTTCTCAGGAAGCAAGGGGTCTAGAGTGGGTTTTTTTAGAATGGGAGAAACCCAGGCCTGCTTCCACTTGGAGGGAACTTTGGCGGTCAAAAGGGACTGATTGATGATTTCTCGGATGTGCTCAGTGATAGATTCGTGGGCTTCAAGAAAAGTGTCCGGTTTAAGGGGATCTGCCGGGGAGCCTGATTTAATCTTTTTGCAGATTTTTTGGAAACTCTCTTGCTCAAGCGTAGATAAAGAGGAGAGAGAAGGCCTAGTAGGGTCAAAGATGGCCACTGCCTGCGGGCCTTTAGGAAAGGTGTCATAAATTTTCTTGATCTTATTAGTGAAGAAGTTGGCCAAATTATTACAGAGGTCAGGGGAAGTGATAGTGGTGTTGACAGTTTTTTTTGCGGTAAGATCTTTCAAAATCTTAAACACAGCTTTCGAGGTGTTAGAGCTGTTATTGATTTCTTTGGCATAATATGCCGCTCTTGTACTGCAAATCTTGCGATGGTAGGCTTTTTGTAGCATGACATAGTCCAGTTTGAGATTAGCATCATAGTTTTTCCTCCAACGCCTCTCTGCCTTTTTGCATTCCTTTTTCTGGGTTGCTAATTCGGAGTTATACCAAGGACTAGAAGTGTGGGTGCGAGCCTTGGAACATCTGACCGGGATCAGGGTATCAAGTGCCTGAGTGATCCAAAGGCAGAACTGGTCATAGCTTACGTCTAAATCTTCAGTAATGAGTGGAGGATTTAATACCAGGAGATTGTGAAGGTCTTCAAGATGAAGTTTTCTCCATGGCCGCTTCTGGACTAAAGGAGTAGATACCGCTGCAGGTTTCAAATTGCACGGGATAGACGGAGTTACTAAATGGTGATCGGTCCAGGTCATAGGAATAGGCAGGCCTGCGGAGCAGCTAGTGATGTTGGAGAAAATGGGGTCAAGAAGGTGACCCGCTCTGTGGTTAGAACCCAGCACAAGTTGAGTGAGTTGGAAAACCATAAGATCCGCAAGAAAGGTGGCAATTTTGGGGTCGGAATCCTTATCAAGATGAAGATTAAGGTCACCTATGATCGTGAAGTTAGCAGATTTAAGAATGTTAGTGTCCAAAAACTGTAAGAGTGAGCTAATGAAAGGAGTATGTGCACCGGGGGGTCTGTAGATTAAGAGCCCCGTCGCGCAGAACTGAGAGTTAACTTTGATCGAGAAACGCGCGCTTTCACTGCCCTTAATATCTGTTTTGCTGAATTGGCAGTCAAGGTGGGATTTAATTATTAGGGCCAAGCCCCCCCCTCTCGTGCTCCTATTCACAGTGTGAATGGTATACCCTGAGGGGGTCGCCAAATTGCAGACCGAGTCCATTTCATCGAGAAGCCACGTCTCAGTCATGAACAAGGCGTCGAGAGAATGATCAGTTAGGAGGTCGTAAATTTCAGAGTGGTGTTTATACATGGATCTCACATTAAGATGACCTATCCTAAGAGTGTGGGTCTTGGGGGGTTTGGGTGTAGATTTTATAGTCGAGCACAGTAGAGAGGGATGTGGTAAGGGATGACGTATGTGAGCCGGGTTGCGTCTAGCACAGGTGCAGGTGGAGCGCTGAAGACCAAGTAACTCAGCTTTGGAGTAACACATCTTACCAAGTAACAATAAAATAAAATACCAGAGAGACTGGCGCCTGGCGCTGCCTTAGCGCGGACGGGCGCAGACGGGCAGCTTTTTGGCGGGTCTTCGGCGGGGCTGCGCGCGACCGCTGCGCGCCCGAGAGCCTGCGAGGGCTAAGTAGTCAGCAGGAAGTAGCACACTAGAGCGCTAACCGCTCTCCCAGCAGGGCGACCGGAAGTGCCCCTACGAAGAGATGCAGGGAGGCGGCTCCAGCAACAATCAGTAAGGCGTGTGGTGCAGGGGGGATGTGAATTTTAAAAAAGACACAGTAATTTGCAAGGCGGTAATCAGATGCACAGTTTACAATTAAAATCACAAAGTTTTAAAACAGACGAGCGCTGTCACTATCTTACTGCCAAAGTCCGAGCGCTAAACGAGTTGGAGACACTGCCACTGTCTCCTTCCCGCAGCGCGCTGCAGCCCCTGCGGGCAGTACCCACTGTCAGTAGTGTTTGCTTGAGTGTAAACAGTACCCACTGTCAGTAGTGTTTTCTTGAGTCTACACAGTACCCACTGTCAGTAGTGTTTGCTTGAGTGTACACAGTACCCACTGTCAGTAGTGTTTGCTTGAGTGTACACAGTACCCACTGTCAGTAGTGTTTGCTTGAGTGTACACAGTACCCACTGTCAGTAGTGTTTTCTTGAGTCTACACAGTACCCACTGTCAGTAGTGTTTGCTTGAGTGTACACAGTACCCACTGTCAGTAGTGTTTGCTTGAGTGTAAACAGTACCCACTGTCAGTAGTGTTTTCTTGAGTCTACACAGTACCCACTGTCAGTAATGTTTGCTTGAGTGTACACAGTACCCACTGTCAGTAATGTTTGCTTGAGTGTACACAGTACCCACTGTCAGTAGTGTTTGCTTGAGTCTACACAGTAGCCACTGTCAGTAGTGTTTGCTTGAGTGTACACAGTACCCACTGTCAGTAGTGTTTGCTTGAGTGTACACAGTACCCACTGTCAGTAGTGTTTGCTTGAGTGTACACAGTACCCACTGCCAGTAGTGTTTGCTTGAGTGTACACAGTACCCACTGTCAGTAGTGTTTGCTTGAGTGTACACAGTACCCACTGTCAGTAGTGTTTGCTTGAGTCTACACAGTACCCACTGTCAGTAGTGTTTGCTTGAGTGTACACAGTACCCACTGTCAGTAGTGTTTGCTTGAGTGTACACAGTATCCACTGTCAGTAGTGTTTGCTTGAGTCTACACAGTACCCACTGTCAGTAGTGTTTGCTTGAGTCTACACAGTACCCACTGTCAGTAATGTTTTCTTGAGTCTACACAGTACCCACTGTCAGTAGTGTTTGCTTGAGTGTACACAGTACTCACTGTCAGTAGTGTTTGCTTGAGTGTACACAGTACCCACTGTCAGTAGTGTTTGCTTGAGTCTACACAGTACCCACTGTCAGTAATGTTTGCTTGAGTGTACACAGTACCCACTGTCAGTAGTGTTTGCTTGAGTGTACACAGTACCCACTGTCAGTAGTGTTTGCTTGAGTCTACACAGTACCCACTGTCAGTAGTGTTTGCTTGAGTGTACACAGTACCCACTGTCAGTAATGTTTGCTTGAGTGTACACAGTGCCCACTGTCAGTAGTGTTTGCTTGAGTCTACACAGTACCCACTGTCAGCAGTGTTTGCTTGAGTGTACACAGTACCCACTGTCAGTAGTGTTTGCTTGAGTCTACACAGTACCCACTGTCAGTAGTGTTTGCTTGAGTCTACACAGTACCCACTGTCAGTGGCCTATGCTTGAGTGTATACAGTGCCCACTGTCCGTAGTTTATGGTTGAGTATGCTAAGTGTATACAGTATGGACTGTCAGTAGTGTTTGCTTGAGTGTACACAGTACCCACTGTCAGTAGTGTTTGCTTGAGTCTACACAGTACCCACTGTCAGTGGCCTATGCTTGAGTGTATACAGTGCACACTGTCAGTAGTTTATGGTTGAGTATGCTAAGTGTATACAGTACCCACTGTCAGTAGTGTTTGCTTGAGTGTACACAGTACCCACTGTCAGTAGTGTTTGCTTGAGTGTACACAGTACCCACTGTCAGTAGTGTTTGCTTGAGTCTACACAGTACCCACTGTCAGTGGCCTATGCTTGAGTGTATACAGTGCACACTGTCAGTAGTTTATGGTTGAGTATGCTAAGTGTATACAGTATAGACTGTCAGTAGTGTTTGCTTGAGTGTACACAGTACCCACTGTCAGTAGTGTTTGCTTGAGTCTACACAATACCCACTGTCAGTGGCCTATGCTTGAGTGTATACAGTGCACACTGTCAGTAGTTTATGGTTGAGTATGCTATGTGTATACAGTACCCACTGTCAGTAGTGTTTGCTTGAGTGTACACAGTACCCACTGTCAGTAGTCTTTGCTTGAGTGTACACAGTACCCACTGTCAGTAGTGTTTGCTTGAGTCTACACAGTACCCACTGTCAGTGGCCTATGCTTGAGTGTATACAGTGCACACTGTCAGTAGTTTATGGTTGAGTATGCTAAGTGTATACAGTATAGACTGTCAGTAGTGTTTGCTTAAGTGTACACAGTACCCACTGTCAGTAGTGTTTGCTTGAGTCTACACAGTACCCACTGTCAGTAGTTTATGGTTGAGTGTACACAGTACCCACTGTCAGTAGTGTTTGCTTGCGTCTACACAGTACCCACTGTCAGTAGTGTTTGTTTGAGTGTACACAGTACCCACTGTCAGTAGTGTTTGCTTGCGTCTACACAGTACCCACTGTCAGTAGTGTTTGTTTGAGTGTACACAGTACCCACTGTCAGTAGTGTTTGCTTGAGTCTACACAGTACCCACTGTCAGTAGTGTTTGCTTGAGTGTACACAGTACCCACTGTCAGTAGTGTTTGCTTGAGTCTACACAGTACCCACTGTCAGTGGCCTATGCTTGAGTGTATATAGTGCACACTGTCAGTAGTTTATGGTTGAGTATGCTAAGTGTATACAGTATAGACTGTCAGTAGTGTTTGCTTGAGTGTACACAGTACCCACTGTCAGTAGTGTTTGCTTGAGTCTACACAGTACCCACTGTCAGTGGCCTATGCTTGAGTGTATACAGTGCACACTGTCAGTAGTTTATGGTTGAGTATGCTAAGTGTATACAGTACCCACTGTCAGTAGTGTTTGCTTGAGTGTACACAGTACCCACTGTCAGTAGTGTTTGCTTGAGTCTACACAGTACCCACTGTCAGTGGCCTATGCTTGAGTGTATACAGTGCACACTGTCAGTAGTTTATGGTTGAGTATGCTAAGTGTATACAGTATAGACTGTCAGTAGTGTTTGATTGAGTGTACACAGTACCCACTGTCAGTAGTGTTTGCTTGAGTCTACACAGTACCCACTGTCAGTAGTTTATGGTTGAGTATGCTAAGTGTATACAGTGTAGACTGTCAGTAGTGTTTGCTTGAGTGTACACAGTACACACTTTCAATGGTGAATGGCAGAGTGTTGTTTGCATTCCATCCTGCCACTGAAACAGTGCTGCTGAGAGGAGTATACAAGGTTCGCCGAATTATGAGTGGTGGCAGCAGTGATTGAAAATCCCCTCTTGGAGAGAAAACCTTTGTGTACACTGACAGCTGGGTCACTTAACAAGGACTGGTGAGATGGACTCCAACCGTGCACAAAGATGAGTGGAAAATCAGAAAATCAATGACACCCTTATATATGGATAGAAATGTGGAAGAAAGGGCATGAGTGTCAAATCTATGTGGGGCATGGCGATGCCCATTGTCCGTCGGACACCTCCCTTACATCTCTGCTCAACAATATTGTGGATAAATGACCACATCACGACCAGTGGTAATCAATGAAGAAGCTGAAGTGACAATAGAAAACTGGGCTCTCAGGACTTCAAGGCATCTGGAAGAGAATGGTACCCATCCATGGGCCCCACAACAACAAATCACGTCTCCAAAGAGCAAGTGCAACAAGCAGTGAAGTAGTGCCCTGCATTCAACCAGATTAGCAGATGCCCTTGCACAAGAAACCAACTGGACATATCAAACGAGGATCTATAGCTGCCAAGGTGTGGCAAATGGAGTATACTGGACCATTGCCTAAGGAAGGCGGAAAAAGCAATGCACTGGCGATGCTGGATACTTACTCTGACCTCATTCTAGGCTTGCCTAATAAGTCTGCAAACCAAAAATCCCCTTTGTGAGGGCTAAATTAGCTAATTTGACACTGTGGGGTAATAGAAGAAACCCAGACAGACAGAGGTACACATTTTGCAGGGAAAGCAGTACCAGGACTGGCCTCCTGAGCATGGGGTTTGGTGGGTGTTGCACATTTGTTATCACCCACAAAGAGCAGGAACAAATTGAAAGATACAGTGGTTTTCTAAAGGGACAGTTGAGCATTCATCAGCACAACAGAACTCAAAAGGATGGAGTAGCAAGGTGAACAGAGCATCACAGGTATGACACATTCCTTGACTGGGCACCAGGATCCATGAAAATTCCTAACCTGGGGTTGGCTGTTCATTGCTTTTACTATCCTAGCAATCCTAATGTGCAAACTATATATACACACACTTCAGAGCTGTGTGTTAGAGTGAAAACGCTCAATGCAATGGGCCTCATTTACAAGGTTTTGCCATAGGGCATTGCCGCAAGCCTTCTTGCTGCGCCACCCTACGGCAAAAGAAAAGGGCAGGAATGTCCTGCATCTATCAGATACTGTGCGTTCCTATCTGTTTCACCTGCACTGGCTCACAATGGGCTGCCATGTACTAACGCAGTCATCCTTGCGCCATGGTGCAAGGGTGCCTGCATTGCAGGGGTGATTGTTTTTGTGCAGGAAGGGACATATTCCAGCACACAAGAGGCTTTTTACCCCACTAGGTAAGCAGCAAGAACCGCGGATAAAACATACTCTTAAGACAATAGGACTAATCAGCAGTCAGAAATATTTAATCTAGTGAATACAGATAGCCCAGACATACTGCTCGTGACGAAGACATGGCTCATGGATGACTCCATGCCTGACATACTAGCGGCTCTACCAGGAAATTACTATCTCCTGAATGCCAATAGAACTTTTATGAAAAAAGGTGGAGGTGTGGCAGCAATTATAAAAACACATCTTACCTTCATTTCTCTTACCTCGCTACACTTCACATCAACTGACAGCATAATGTTTCAACAGGTCTTTCCCAATGGCTAGTTGTTGTGTGTACTTATCTATAGACCACCAAAGCCCATCCTGGAATTTCCTAAAAGCCTAACAGATTTCATGTCCTCACTATCTATTGATCATGCTAAAGTTTTACTCATGGGAGATTAAAAACGCGACAGGCAGAACGGAGATGGCAAATCTCTTATTTGCCAGAAAGCAAAGACATCTTCTTATAATGTATGAAGAATATTAAAATGTTCTCCTTCAAGCCAAAATTACCCTTTTTTCAAACAAAGTATTAGAATCCAACAATAAAGCAAAAGACATTTTTAAATTAGTGGGAGCATTGTCTGCCCCAGACCGAGTAATACCACCGGTCATTCCAACACAGAAATTATGTGATGATCTAAATCACTTGGCTATTGTCCCCCCCAAGCAAATCAGACATTAAACCCTCCACAGGAAATAGCAACCACACTTCCATTTCCACCTTTCCCTGCATCAGCAAAGAACAACTAGCTGAACTAATAATAAAAATAAAATCTGGTTCCCCAAAAACATATGCCCCCCCCAAAATACAAAAAAACATCTATTCATGCTTCCCAGAAGTCATTCTATCCCTGTTAAATTCTTCTCTCATGCAAGGATATGTTCCCTAATCGTTCAAAGAAGTTGTGATGATCCCGATACAAAAAACATATTGAGAGGACCCACTTATGCTAAAGAATTACAGACCTATCTCCCTCCTGCCGCACCCAGATAAACTTTTTGAAGCAGATGTAGCTAAACACATCTGTTCCTTTATAAAAGAGACAAACTTCCGCCACCCCTAACCACGCAGGGTTTCGAGTCAGTTATCCTTTCAGTGGTAGACCATATGAGGCTTGGGGCAAATGAAGGCAGTACTCAAGCGCTGGTCCTGCTGGATCTATCCGTGGCATGTGAGACCGTGGATCATGGTATTCTGCTGGGCGGAATTGACAATGCTGACCTAAAAGGCCCAGCCCATCAATGGATGAAATCCTTTCTGAAAGACCGAACTCAGTCGGTCCGCCTCGCTCCATACTGCTCATCTCAAGCCCACATGAACTGCAGAGTACCACAGGGTTCCTCTCTATCCCCTCACCATTTTAACCTATATATTCGTCCCTTGAAAAAAACACCCTCCAGCACAAAAAGGTGAAAATATATAATTATGCTGACGACATGCAACAGATTTTCCCCATCGATGAGACGCCTGAATTGAGAGAGTGCTTTCAAAACACCATGATCTACATCAAAGACTGGATGAAAGACAATCAGTTAAAGCTCAACCCGGATACAACGGAGATAGTCATAACCAATAAGAAAGTAAACCACTGGAACCCCGCCTAATGGCCAACAGATATGGCTCCACCTCTGTCCCTAGGACTTCTGTAAAAAGCTTAGGCATCCAGATTGATAATAACATATCCATGAAATCTCAGATAGGCACAGTGACGTCCTCCTTTTTCCTCCAACTTAGGAAAATTAGGAAAAGCAGGAGATCTTTTTCAATGGGGGCTAGTATCCAAATTGTTATTGCAATAACCCTGTCCAGAATTGACTACGGAAATGCCTTACGTTTGGGGCTTCCAAAAAAATTGAATTATAGACTACTATTCTTCTTTTTTTGAGTGCTCTCCTTTAATTGGACTACTTTACTTCTTCTTTTTGATCTCTTCCCACATCATGGCTCAACACACCTCTCGGTCCTCTGACCTTCCCCATATAGGTCTGAATTATTTTACGATTAGTTACCCCCCAACCTGTCGAAGAAAGCGGAAAAGACTTTCAAACACAATCTCCTCAAACTATGTCCGGAAACGCTTACCTCAGACACATACATTTCCACTAAGGGCTCGGTAGTGACAGACCTCATTTTCTACAGTAACAGAAGAACCCAGTGGAGAAAGACTATTCCCCTGGGCTCTTCTAGTACCAACTCGAGGGCCTTCCACAAAGTTGCTGTCCCCAGTACTTCTCCTCTTTACTCACACCTCCCTTCAAGTAATGCATCACCCTCTTTACCCACTTTCCATTCTGTTATTTCCAACAACTCGGAGGTTGAGCATTACATCCAAACAACTAACCCTGACAACCCTGCAAATCTATCTAAGGGCTCAGGTATTACCAACTTCAGGGCCTTTTACCTAGCTGCTGTCCTCAGTACTTCGCCTAGTAACCCAAACCTACCTTCCTCCTCCTCCTGTGTGACCCCCATTGCTGTTTGTTAAAACCACTGTGCCTGTAACTAATCCTACTCTAGGATCTGCTCAGCACCCCTTGCACTGAATCCTACTCCCCTCCAGGCTTATCCACCTCCCTTTTTGGATGTCGAGATCATTCTCAAGCGGGATGCCATCTCTCCCTGTAACTGCGGTAAGGGACATACTCTTCCATCTAACACCCCTCTCACAAATGGGTCAGGCTGCGGATGGCGTTAACCTCCCTTACCTCGAGGAGAAGATAGCTGACCTCAAGCAGGATCTCCTTGTTGTCAAAGATATCATGCAGACCCTTTTACAGTTCTCCATGAAGATGGAAAAGCTCTGAAATCTATACCCCTCCCCGAGTACCGATCAACACAATCTACTAAGAGTTATTTACGGCGGGGACGAACAGTCCTTTATCTTCTCCCCACTTAGCTCCAGTTGGAGTTCTAGACCTCTTCCAAACCATTATTCTAGCCCCATAGGTTTCAGCATCAGTTGTCGGTTGAGGACGCTCTTGCTCTTTTATCTTCGTACAGTGGCTCTGGGGGTGTCTCCTCTAACTCTACTATCAACATCCTTACTATTATCTCTGACCCTGACAGAGAACCTACGGTCAACCTCAGATCGGTTAGTAAGGAAAACTTACTTCAAATAACTACCTCCTCTCATGAAATGGTCACTACCAACCCTCACATCAAATTGATGCTTCTAAACTGCTGATCACTAATAAAAAACAACAATAATGCGGCAGATTGGAAAGAAAGAGAAATTATTTCTAGAAGGAAAATTTTAATTAATTAATCCTTCACATGGACTATAATTATTGTCCAATTATTTATTCTAAATTAGAAACCAACACCAGAATGCAGTCCAAAAGAGTCTTTTTTTTTACATATATATTTAGAATAGGACAATACAAACAATTATATATACACAAATTATATATACAAAAAACAAAAATACATATGTCAATACATGAACATCATTCCTTGTTACCCTATTTGATATTACGGATGCTGAGAAATCCCAAACAATGATTATCAATGGCAATCCGTAAAAAGGAAAGAATACAGCCCTAAAAATAACACACACTGGGGGTCGCGTAACTAGTTAGCATGGAGGAGTCTCATCAACACGGGAAACCTCACCCGGCACAGACACGTAAAAGAATGACAGATTGATAGCTCTTTCTTGATTCTGTGGGTTGTGGTGCATGGCCGTTCTTGCTTGGTGGAGCGATTTGTCTGGTTAATTCTGATAACGAACAAGACTCCTTCGTGCTCAACTTCTCACAGGTCTGTAAGGGACCCACACACAACAAGGGCACCACCCTTGACCTTATCATAGCTAAAGACAACATCATCCAATTTGATGATATTTTACTCTGTGACTGGTTGGATCATCACCAAATTTCCATCCTGGAAAAGGTTTCATGTAGGCAGGGCCAATCTCTTAGAGCTAAACAACTAACTTGAATCTGAGAGATATCAACATCAATGTTCTAACATCCATCACCCAAAATAGGCTTCAGCCTCCCCCTAACACGACCAACCTGGACGATCTTTCTGATTATTACATTAGCTCTGTGGCTAATATTTTCGACTCTATTGCGCCGAAGCAACTCAGAAGGATTCCAGTCAAACAATCCAACCCTTGGTTTAATGGTTCCCTAAATGATGAACGTCGCAAACTTAGGCTCTCAGAGATGCTTTTGAGAAACTCCCCTATCCACTACAAGCCTCATTCAGTTAAGGTAGGTGAGAAGTCCCTACAGCAAACACATTTGCTTTGCTGTAACCTAACATTTCAGGGCTCAGCTGGAAAGGCGCTAAAAATAGACTCAAGAAGCTCTTTGAAATCCTCAAGCAACAAGCTAACCCCTCTTCCAACTTTATCTCGACACCCATGACCTCCATTTCTAGTCGGGAGGACTTCTCAGTTCACTTCTCTGAAAAGGCAAGATAAATTGAACTGGAGCTGCAACCTGCCACTCCCATTTTGCGGCCTCCGAACTACACTGCATCATCGGTTGAACTTACGGAACCTTCGGTAGTGTCCTTCCACATAGGCTCAATTCAGCCATTCTCCCTCTTTGGTCCCTGATCATTCATGAATCTCTCCTTCAGGGAAAGATCCCTGATTGCCTCAAGATTGGTCAAGTCACTCCCATCCCAAAGAAGCTGAACACTGATTTAGCTGATCCTAACCACTTCTGACCTATCACCAGCATCATAACTCTAGCTAAATTGCTCGAGAAATGAGTCCACCTTTAGCTCGGCAACCACATAGAGAAATTTCAACACCTTGACCTCTACCAGTTCGGTTTCAGAGCAGGGCACAGTACTGAAACAGCACTAACTCACATTGTTGATGACGCCCTGAGATCCCTTGATCAAAATGTCCCTTGTCTTCTGATCCTTCTTGACCTGTCCTCAGCATTTGACACCATCAAACATGAAAACTTGATTGCTCTTCTTCAACATAGGATGAATCTCTCGGGCCCGGTCTTAAATTTGTTTTCCTCTTTTTTACAAAACTGCATGCAAAGAATCAAAGTTAACTATTCCCTTGCACCCAGTACCCCAGTCACTATTGGAGTGCCTCAAGGCTCCGCACCCTCGCCCACTCTTTTCAACCTCTGTTATGGAACCATTTACTGATATTCTGAACGGTTCTAACATTCAATACCACATGTATGCTGATGACACGCAACTGTACTTGAAGATCTCCTCTCCAGAGGACATAAAATCTGTAAATGAGGTTCTCTCTCAAACTCAACAACGGCTAGCCCAGAACCATCTTTTGTTAAATATCCTCAAAACAGAATTCCTTCTGATTGCCCCTCGCAACCACTCTGCACCTACCATGGACTGGCTTAAACAGCTCACTGCTCTTAACTGCACCCCTCATGTGGTTGACTCTGCAAAATTGGTAGGGATTACCTTGGACAAATACCTAAATATACAAGCTCACATCAATGCTACTATCAGGGGAGCCAATTTTCAGCTCAACACCCATAAGAAAATCAAGCCTTTCCTTCCACCTGAGGACACCCGACCTGCAGTTCAATCCCTGGTTATCTTTCGATTGGAATATGGTTTGGTGACCCTTGCTGGGCTACATAAAGCTAGTTTGGCTCCGCTCAGAGCCACTCTAAATGCATCGACCAGGCTCATCACAGGCTCCAGGAAGCATGACCACATCTCCCCCGACCTTTTGCAACTAAATTGGCTGTCTATCGAAGCTAGGATACGCTTCCCGATAGCTTGCTTGATGCATAAAGCCATACATTACAACACCCCAGCTTAAATGCCTAAAATGCTTGAACTATCTGGCTCATGTCAGAACATAAGAAGTACATCCACCCTCCTTTTGAAACGTCCCAAATTCTTAAAGGACAGAACTTACAATCGTGCCTTCACCGGTCTTGCTCCAAGAATTTGGAACGCTTTTCCTCCCAAGATCAGATCCAACCCATCCACTGCATCTTTCAAGAAAAATGTCAAATGGCTAATCTTGAGCGAACATTAACAGCATTAACTGTACTCCTTCTGAAGCCCCCTCTTTATAGAGATGTGATACTTATTTTATACCGTTGGTTCGATTTATTTTATGCCTGTCTGTTGACTTCTTATCTCGTTCTTTTTACCTTCTGAAACTGTAATGGGCCCTCCAGACTGGCTGACTCCCCTGCCCTGGACCTTGATTGTGTACCCCCTTTTGTTTGACAGTTTGTTTATTTAACGACATCATTTGTGTCATTGTGTTGGTTTATTCGTGCTGTCGCCACTTTGTACAGTGCTGTGATACTTGTAAGGGTCATGTTCATGCTTTATAAAACTTTTCAAATAAATAAATAAAATAAATAGACTCCAACTGGTGCAAAACTAAGCAGCTAGAATTATTTTCCAACAACCGCGACAATGCCACATTAAAGCGCTAATGAAGAAACTTCACTGGCTTCCAGAGACTCAACATACCATGTTCAAAACAGGCTGCATCAATCAGAAATTTGTATACTCACCTGCTAGGGTCTCAAAGCGCTAGGGGGTGGGGGGGCTGCTACTGCTCGAAGAGCCAGGTCTTGAGGTGCCTCCTGAAGCTGAGGTGGTCCTGGGTCAGTCGCAGGTGGGTGTGGAGGGAGTTCCAGGTCTTTGCTGCCAGGTAGGAGAAGGATCTTCCTCCGTCGGTGGCTCTGCGGATCCGTGGGATGGAGGCGAGGGCCAGGTTGGCTGAGCGGAGATGGCGAGCGGGGGTGTGGAGTGTGCATGATATACAGAGCACTCCATACCAAATGTCCCAAGTTCCTAATCACAAAAATCCCAAAAATATTTTCCGAAACATAGCCTTAGGTCTTCTCGAATGAATCTTCTCATGATCCCAAGGTTCAAACGAGGAGTGTTCCGTTTCTCAGTTCAAGGTCCTCGGGTCTGGAAGTCATTGCCTACTGCAATTCGACTAGCAGACACCTACATGAGCTTTAGAAGAAGGCTGAAAACCTGGCTCTTCTCTCAGGCATGTAGTAGCTAATCAGTCGACCAGATGACGACTTCTATACTAGCGCCAAAAGACCTTCTGGTGAACGTGCGCTTTATAAATAATCCATAACATAACATAACATGCCTCTCTACATGCAATGCTCCTTAACCCTCGTGCCACCCTCATGCATGTCCTCAAGGGCCCGCGCCCTGCATAACATAAAATAACATAAACAACATGACATAAATAAATGTCTTAGCATTGCATGACAGCATAGCAACAGTGTAGCATAACACAATAAAACAGAGTAGGATAATGTATCATAACATAACTGTAGCATTACATAGCACATTATATAACATAGAACAGCATAAATTAGCATAAATGTATAACATAAAACTGTAGCATAAATAAATATAACAAAGCACAATATAGCCTCGTAGGGGATTGTAAAACACAGCATGGCATAACATAACGAAGATAACATAACAGCATCACATTCCATAGCTTTATAAACCGCACTCATTCTGAGGCCTACGAGAAGCAAGAACGAAAGAAAAACGCAGTCCCTTCTGAGATGTCTGCACATTTAAAAGGAAAACTGACAGACATGCCTCCTCGTGCCTATCACCCAAACACTTGAACCTAATGCCAGAGGACACAAGAACTAACCCTGGATCTACACACCTTCCACCAATAGCCCTTCCAGTGCCACCTTTCCTAGCTTCCCTGGGTCCATCTAGTTCTCTGGCACCTGCCCTCCTCTGGGGCTGAGGTCTGATGTACCTGTAGTGTTAGTTGTAAAAATCCTGGGGCCTCATTTATGAAAAGTGACCCATCGCTGCGCGAAAACAGCGATGCGTCACTTTTCGCTGCGCCCTCCTTGCGACACCAATGATGCGTCATATTTACAGTATGACGCATCATGTCGCAAGGAGTTACAGATACGTCAGTATTTCTGACGTATCTGTATGGCGCAAAAGTGACGCATTGCTGGAGTGTGTCACAAAAGTGACGCAACTCCAGCAATGTGTCCTTTCACATGGGGAAAGCCCCATGTGAAAGGGCTTGCGTCAGTCTTACGCCTGCTGTAAGGCAGACATAAGATTTTGACGCATTTGGGTCCTAGAAATGGCGTAGTGAAATCTCATAGATTTCACTGCGTCACTTACATGACAATTACTTGCGTCAATACGCCCCCCTTGCATACATTATACCTGGCGCAGGAATAATGTGGCACAGGGGTTTACAAAGTGATGCATCTACCTAGATGAGTCACTTTGGAAATATGGCACGACAAGGCGCATTTTTTACGCCACTGGTGCTACACAAAAAGTGACGCACCGGCGGCGTAAAAGTGACGCACAGTCTCATAAATGAGGCCCCTGGTGCTCCTAGAGCGGGGCTATGGAAGTACTGTAAGTAAAAAGAAAAAAACGCTTCCCATCTCATAAGATGGCGCAACATGCCACCACATTGAATAATAGCCTATTGTATTAAAACAAAGCACAGCATAACTTACTATTCGGAGCATTGTCTAATATAACATAACCTTGCCACCCATATCTTTACAAAACATAAAGTAAGAGATCGTTTCTAGGGGTCACTGGGCCCCTGTTGTAGCAGCTGGGGTCGTTCACTCCTGGGGCCCTGGAGCCACAAGCTGTTGGCCAAGCTCTCCCCATTAGGGTCAGGGGGTCGAGCAGTCCAGGCCTAACTCAAGGCGATGGTCGAGATTTAGAGGCAGAATAAAGTCTGACACTTGAGTAACAGGGAAAATAAGTTCAATATCAGGTCACTTCCGTACTCTTGAAAAGATAATGCCTTTAATGTATATAGGAATAAAGAATACAATGCTGCATACAGAGTGAATCAAACATTGAAAACTAGACGTTTATGGAAGTTTCCTAGCCAGACTTAGGACTTCAAACATAACATAATATTGCATTGTATAAAATGACAACTGTGTGCGCCTCTCAGTTTGGTCTCTCTGCAGGCCTTCACAATTCTTTGATGCTGAGGGCGCCTAGGAATCAAATGCATGTAATTTAAACAACAGAGTGGGATAACAAACATGAATTCATTTGCATATACACCGCGCATGCATGTTTTTCCTTACCTGCATATCTATTTCTTTCCCCTCAGTCTACTAATGTATTCAAGATAAATGTGCACAGCAGGTGGGGTTATTCAAACAGCCCCTGTGTGGGATAAAAGCTCCCTGAAGGGATAGTTCAAGGCGCTGCCTAGCCAGTCTCTTCTGCAGACGCGACCCCTCTCCCACCCCTGGAACAGACATGGCTCCTGTGATGAGGCGTCTGCTAACAGCCAATCACCGGAAGTCAGTGAACCAAGGCCTTCATTAACACCACCTTTCTATCAGAACCCGCATCAGAAAGACTAATGGATTTTCACGCCTCGTCCCTGCGTTTCTCTGAGCAGAGAATTAATTAGGAGGCCAGGGACCCCCGTACAGCAGCTCGGATGAGCGTCTCTCCTTGCAGAGTCATTTAGGTATTTGTATTCCCTAAGAGAGCTTTGTCAGGGATATGAGACCCCAGTGGGTATGAAGCGGGGTGTCTCAGGTGCAGCGCACCCCAATCAACTGCTGCAGGCGGCCCCTCCATCTCCCCCCTTGGTCCATGAAGTTCATCTGGAAAACAGATGGGTCCATGATCCAAAGTGACCCCTAAACTGCAGAGTGGGTGGCCTGGAGGTGATCTCCTGGAGGCGACACCCCCATTGGCCACTCCACCCTTTATCCAAGGTGTCACCCCACCGGAGCCACATTAACTGTACCCTGGCTGGTGGAAGCAAGTTTGTAGTGTTGGGGTGCCCATCTGTTCCAAGGGGAGCTGCCTACTGGGATTCCAATATAAAATGAAGCCCTGGAGACTGGGCCACGGGGGCTCTTTATTCATATATAATGTTCTTTCTCAGATAAAGCACTGGTGCATTCGAAATACGACAAACAGTTGCAAACATTACCTGTGTACCTAAGTTAGTGTAACTTAAAATCAAATTGAATCAAAACAGCTGTATTCGGTATGAGGTAAACAACCATAAAAGCATACTAATGGTCTGACTCAAAATGTTACAGTGTTACATTGATCCTATAAAACATTTTAAAAGACATACACAGCACTAAAGAGATAATACAAGGATGACGATATTCCATAGTCAGTGTATTCGTCATAATAAATCACAAACTGTAAGCCCGGTTAGGGTGACTATTAGACATCGCATAAAGTGCAGTGTGCAAAGCAGCCTACAGCGTGAAGTGCTAAAGAGGAGGCCTATATCATAACGATACATATTGTGCACTATGGCAAAAAAAACTTGATGTAAATAAGTCGCAATTCATACTAGCGTAAACATCGCTGTGATAAGATATAAGAAATAGGCTATTAATGTATGTTCGGGCTAAAAACTACACAATATGGTTCGTCTAGTCAAAACATAAGTGGTAACTCCAAAATCATTCCTCCAAATGTTCAAATGTTAGTGCGTCCAGATGTGAACGATCCCTTCTTCTCCTAATGGCCCTTTGTATAAAAACGATAACTGAGTTCATGATTTTTAAGTTGTCCAAACTACATATAAAATTAAAAGCATATTTATAATGGAAGAGCATATTCGATAAAAAGAGTGGTTTTAAAACTGACTTCCGAATGTCCTTATAAAAACTGCAAAAGAGCATACAGTGCATTGTGGACTGGAAGGTTTTTCCATTACATGGACATCGGGGTAGAGTATTGGACCACTTTAGAGTTCTAGGGATAAGTAGTGTAAACTAGAGTACCAAACATTAATCTGGGTAAATAAAATCTGTGTTGCACATTTATTACCAAGATTAAGGGGCAGATTTATGATGCCCCTGCGCCTCTTTGCGCCGCAATTGCGTCACTTTATTTGACGCAACGGTGGCGCAAACAATGCGCCCTATTTACAACGTGAGGTCCGTAGGATTAAGTTATCAAAAGGACAGATGCAAATATAGACTCCAATCAGCTCTATATTTTGTTTTTCAGTACCCAGCCGGGCCTGATGTTTTATTTAAGAATATAAGCAAATTTAAAAGACCATCAGAGAGGTCTAATGCGAACATTGATAGGGTACAAGCCTGTACCTATCCAAAAGTACACTCAAAGAGGATTGAGAGAAAATAGACAAGAAAGCAAGGAAAAGAGGGTAAAGAATATCAGGCAAAAAGAACATGGGAGCCAATTGTCCCTTGCATCAGTGGCAAATTTGCATGGCAAGTTCAGACAACAAATTCATGTAACAATTTCAACAAAATGGTAAGGTTACAGAATTTGACAAAGTGTCGACGACGTTTCGATCCCTGGCTCCTAATGAACTGGGATCATCATCAGGACATAAACAATGTTTTGCCTGTATGTGCTTTTTCTGACAAGAGTATCATTGAACATGAATGGGAAAAAAAGGGGGAGAAAAAGAATATATTTAAATATGGCACTAGTTAAAGTTGTTCTTTACAGGTGAACTGCACAAATCATACATTGATCTCATGCCATTGTGACATTGAATTCAGACAGCCTATATTCCAATGTGCCAATCACATGCTGTGCAAATTGGTGAGAGCGGTTTGGTTCGGATTGTGGCACCGTGTATATCTAGGCGCTAACGTGGTTATGGCAGGCGTTGTTGCTTGGTGCCAGTCGTGCCGGGACATGCTAATAGGGGTGCCTAATAAACGAATCCGAACGAGAATTAAATCTTATACGTGTCATGCACTTGGTTGTGACAGGCGTTGTTGTATAGTGCCAGTCGTGCCAGGACATGCTGGTTAGGGTGCCTAATGTGCGAATCCGGACAAAAAATTACTTTTATACATGTCATATATAGTGTAGATGGGTGAGCCAGAGGTTTCTATATACCTCATGATATAGAAGGTAAAAAGTGATAAAAGCGAAATGCGCACCTCTGCAGAAGATCCTCAAAAGTCTCCTATGGTATCGGAGAGACTGTGGGATGGAGGTTGGTGCCTAAATGAAATAGATTAAAATGAGTCTCTGGGCTAAAGCCTGTGAGTGTGCCCGTGAATCTATGGCGAGTGAGAGTATGGAATTACCTCGAAGTCCTGTTATACTGAGAATAACATGATGGCCATGAGTTCCTTTACTCATTGAAGGTTTCCGCTGGGAATGGCCAGTATATTAAATTGTTCTGCGTATGGTAAAATTCTGAAAATAAACAGTGGACATTTCAGGTTCGTGAAGGGAAGGCACCACGGGTTCGTGGCAGACAGGGTGAGCGCGAGGTCAGGAACCCTTACCTTTACGTGTAGACGGTGCTGCTTCACTCGCAATCCGAGCAAAGAACGGGCGGTATGCTCAGTGGCAATCCGCCGGCTTCCCAAAATCGTGGAAGTGAGCGTCAACACAGAGACGCGAGTATTAATTGTTGACGGACAACGAGGCAGAAAGGGGAGTGAGAGTGGCGAGGGAGTGAATTCCCGATGGCGGCCATCTTGGAGTGGTTTAGATTACGTGAACGTTGTGGGCATGCTTATACAGTGCCTTCATTCATTCGTGCCAGCTTGGACGTTTAGCAGACAGTCACACGAAATTGGCATTGCGTAAAAATAAATATCGGTTGGTATACAATTAACAGTTACTATAAGCATAAAGGAAGGATTGCAATTTAAACTATGGGTGTTCAGGCGGCGGCCATCTCACATTGGTATTATTTGAGTAAGCCTGTTGAACACATAGCTACTTAAGCAATTCTAGTGCAATTGGTGATGGGAAGACATGGAAATGTGGCACATATTCACAAGGCAATATTGACATGGAAAAGCAATGACAGACATGATGTTAAAAATCTTTTTCATCTGATCAGTGAGCAGAATTACATTCAGATCCATTGTGCTTTTTTGAACAGTCAGTGACAATTTATAGCAATCCTGCCCAGTCCTCAGTCCGGTTAAGACCATTTTGTATTGTGTCCAACAATATAATGCATTTAAGTTCCTCCTTGTTGAGAAGCTGAGCCATACAGCCTCCTCTGGGTGGTAACTTTAAAGCCTTCAGCACAGTCCACTTTAAGTCATTTTCTGAGTGTTTTGCACTGATGAAATGTTCCACAAGCGGGGCATTCTGGATTTGGCAGCGGATACGACTCTTGTGCTGGCAGATCCTTGTTTTCACCTTCTGTGAGGTTTGGCCTACATACAATTTCAGACATGGGCATTGAACCAAATATATCACATTGCAAGTGTTACAGTTTGATAGTGAGGAACTGGTAAAAGTGATGTTATTAAATATCCTGGTTTCCCTTCTCAAAAAAGGATTGACTTTTGTGCCCAGTCTGACCCTGTACCTCATGGGAACAGTCCAGCCCGAACTGCCAAGCCATGGATTCATGCAAGCCGGGTTGAAGATGGCTGCAATGCCAGAAACCGGTCCTCGGAAGCTTGTTTCTGGTCCAGGGAAGACATGGCTTGGCAGTTCGGGCTGGACTGTTCCCATGAGGCACAGGGTCAGACTGATTTGCATATGGCCATGTCTGAACTGGGGTGACAGAGTGGGCTAAAGAACGGTGATGGATCAAACCCAGATCAGTTGACTGGGTGTGAGTGTTTGATTGGTTCAGATGCTCCGTCCATCACCACCCCCTTTTGTACTGAGTTACATTTCTACCAAGCACATAATACATGAAGAGAGCTGCTGCACATGGACAGATAGGTGTCGTACATCATAGAGTGACGCAGAGTGTTTTATAGACTCTTAGGGCCTCATTTATGAGGCTGTGCGTCACTTTTACTCCACCGGTGCGTCACTTTTTGTGACACACCAGCAGCGTAAAAAATGTGCCTTGTTGCACCATATTTACAAAGTGACGCATCTAGGTAGATGCGTCACTTTGTAAACCCCTGTGATAGAATTCAGTTTTCGATGCCTCACTCATCCCCATTTTTATATGCAAGTTAGCATCATGTGACTAACTGATACATTACTCTTGCTTTTGACATTATTATTCACTTATATGTGTGAGGATATTAGTTCCTTAGCTTAGCCTGTGTGCCTCCATTTTGTATATCTCCCTGAGCTTGCGAGTCGTACTCGCTCATCTGCCCCTCCCGTAGGAATAGAGAAATTCACTAAGACAGCTGTTTTCGTTTCTCAGCTAACGGTGGCCGAAACTAACAAGTCTCTTTATCAGTAATGTTCTCATGCCCCAGAGACGCTGAAGCCTAGCTCCGCGGCCTTGAGTAAAGATAGCGATGTATCTCTTGCAGGTGCAGATGCCTACTGTATGAGGACATTGTTCCTCTGTCTGGGTTTCAGTAATTTTCCAGAAGGGGCGTACCCCAATGTACTGTGTTGCATTATAATGTACTGCTGTGATGAAGAGAGTCAGTCCTCTCGTTCGCACTCCTAGGAGTGAGGTCGGACAGGGCCCTCTCATATGAGTGTGTTTGGCCTAATAAAGACTATTGTTTATTCTTCTCCACTGTCCGACTGACTTCCTACAGAATTCCTATAGGTGAGTGCGGTAAGTCACTCGGGTGGATTTGAGCCACGCTTATCAGATGGCACCCAAACAGGGACCCTGCGATAAAGATCTTTCTCACCCGTAGGTGGGTAGCAGAAGACCGGGGACCCGCTGGTCGGCACGGTGGGCCCGGGTACCCATCTGATGCCGAGCTTGGTTCTCGCAGCGCTGCCCCACCCTGCTGATCGGGAGAGGTCCCGGTTCGGATCTTACGCCGGGGTCCAGAAGGCGGAACTCGGAGCTGACCGTGTTGGTCCTGGCAGCCGGAGGTGGAGAACGGTAGAGGTCGGTACCGCGTACGGAAGGTGAGTGGTCCACCTGTGATTGTTTAAGGAACGGGAGTGTTCCGGGAGACTAGGGTGTCTCCGGTGGTTTGAGGAGCCGGTGTGCTCCTGGGGCTAGTGTGCTCCGGGGAACTCAGAGTGCGAGCAGGCGCTCTGACAGACTTGACGAGGTTGGGAGAATATCTGGATATATTGTTTGTAGTAATCCGACCGGGTGGTACTGTGGTGAAGGCGTGGCTCATTACGGGTGGACTCCGGAACTTACCCTGAACTCCTAGAGTGGTGGTTCAGTTGAAGTGAGTCCTGGGTCTCCCGTGGTAAAGTGCGCAGCGATCCGTAGTGCCGCCCGGGGAGCGGATGTGTTCTCCACCCTCAGAACAGTGGGTGTACTGTTCGGTCTGCGGTAGGGTCCAGGTTCCCCAGGACTTGGTCGACGGGCCTTGTCCCATTTGGTAGCACGTGTTTGGAAGAATTTTTATATGCGTATGTGTGTGTGTGGTTCCCTAATGTATATTATATGTGTGTGAACGAGCTCGAGCTAGCGATTCAAGGTAGCGAATTTTGTGGAGAAGTGTTTTATTTTTCATCACAGTAGAGATGCCGTGTTTCAGTAAGTTACGATGTTTTGGGTGTTGTTGTCGTGTATCAGACTCCAGGCTGGCTGAGAGTCAACCTGCACCTCTTGAGGGCACTCCAAACTTTGATATGTATAATCAAGCATGGACTGCCCCCGATCTTGTTTGGCACTTTATGGCACCGATATACTGCTGACAATGTGGATTTACAATGGCCCTTGACGGGCTCATTCGAGGCAGCTAAATTGGACTATTTGCAAGATAAATTGTTTGCTAAGCGTAGCCGTCAAAGTATGTTTGATTCTTTAAGAGTATGGCAGAAGGAAGTCAGGGAACGTAAGTTGAGAGAAGAGAAAGCGGCTCTTAAAAGGTCCGCACAGACAATGGCGCAGAAAGCAAGAGAACACACCAAGAATGAGAATGAGCAGCGTTTGGAGCGCGCAGATAGGCTTTGCAGATTGAAAGAAAATAAAAGTTACGTAGTGCGAGAGGATGAACAGGATGAAATGGAAGACATTTTGAGTACTCGACCCCCTCCTCCTTATGCCCCGCAGTCATTGTATCCCTCTCTACCAGCTCCCGCCTCTACTAGCGGGGTTCCAGGTCCATTGGCAAGTGCCCCACACCCACTTGGCGCAGCGATTTCTGCCTCCCCACCCTCCACATCGACGCCCCTCGTTTCTTTGCTTTCGGCCAGTTCACCTGCCCCCTCCCCATTTTCTCTGGCACTCCCTACTGTTTCCGCTAGCACCACCCCTAGCCAGGAGATGTCAACGCCGAGTCGCGGCGCAGGTAGCGGACTGCTCTCACAAGTACGGAAGTTGCTCACGCGTTCTACAGTTGGTTTGGATGAGAAAAGTATACTGCTGTGATGAAGAGAGTCAGTCCTCTCGTTCGCACTCCTAGGAGTGAGGTCGGACAGGGCCCTCTCATATGAGTGTGTTTGGCCTAATAAAGACTATTGTTTATTCTTCTCCACTGTCCGGCTGACTTCCTACAGAATTCCTATAGGTGAGTGCGGTAAGTCACTCAGGTGGATTTGAGCCACGCTTATCACCTGCGCCACATTATACCTGCACCAGGTATAATGTATGCAGGGGGCGTTCTGACGCAAGGAAGGGTCATAGAAGTGACGCAGTGAAATCTATAAGATTTCACTGCGCCACTTCTAGGACGCAAATGCGTCAATTTCTTACGCCTGCCTCACAGCAGGCGTAAGGCTGACGCAGGCCCTTTCACATGGGGCTTCCCCCATGTGAAAGGACACATTGCTGGAGTTGCGTCACTTTGGTGACACACTCCAGCAATGCATCACTTTTGCGCCATACAGATACGTCAGAAATACTGACGTATCTGTAACACAATGATGCGTCATACTGTAAATATGACGCATCATTGTTGTCGCAAGGAGGGCGCAAAGAAAAGTGACGCATCGTTGTTTTCACGCAGCAATGCGTCACTTTTCATAAACGAGGCCCTTAATGCCCAGCAGTTGTTTAGGCTGCTGCTGGCATTTGTGTAGAGCCCTCTTTTTTGAAGCATTAAATACTAGTAAAAAACACAATCGGGTTGGACAAGCTGCTGACATTAAGTGGTCTGCTTAATTCAGACACTCTGTTCATCACCACCCCCTTTTCTGAATCGTTTATGGCCACTATAGGTGTGGCAGGGTATACTCAGATATGAGTCCCTTGCTCACTGCACCATCAGGATTCAAGCAAGCCGGGCCGTCGACGGCTGAAATGCCAGAAACCGGTCCCCGGAAGCTTGTCTCCTTTCTGGTGAAGAATTGGCTTGGTAGTTTGGTCTGCCCTGTTCCCATGATGCACTGGGCCAGGGACCGACTAATTTGCATATAGCCAGGTTCTGAGCTGGGATGGTGCAGTGAGCTAAATAACGGTGATGAATCAAGACCTGATCTTTGGACTGGGTTAGAATGGTCTGCTTAATTCAGACACTCTGTTCATCACCACCCCCTTTTCTGAATCGTTTTTGGCCACTATAGGTGTGGCAGGGTATACTCAGACATGAGTCCCTTTCTCACTGCACCATCAGGATTCAAGCAAGCCGGGCCGACGACGGCTGAAATGCCAGAAACTGGTCCCCGGTAGCTTGTCTCCTTTCTGGTGAAGAATTGGCTTGGTAGTTTAGTCTGCCCTGTTCCCATGATGCACTGGGCCAGGGACAGACTGATTTGCATATAGCCAGGTTCTGAACTGGGATGGTGCAGTGAGATAAATAACGGTGATGGATCAAGCCCTGATCTTTGGACTGGGTAAGATTTGTGTTATATTTGCCTTTGCTTTATGTCACGGCTCATGTCGCGCGCTGCACTCGCGCTGCTCCACTTTATGACATGTCTTGTGTTCCATGTAACGGTTGGCAGTTGCCCGTTTCATCTTGTACACGATGGTTGGGTTTTCTGCTTCGTATCTTAAATAAATTATCCTGAACTGCACGACGCTGGTGTGTTGCATCCAACTTTGTTTATAACATTTTTGGCGACTGACGAGGGCGGAGGATAACGTGCGGAAGATAGCTGCCAGTAAAGACGAAGCGAAGAAAAGAAAACCCGACCGGAAGGTTTACATTCGAAGGATAAGCGGTTGAAAGTAAGCCTCGACGGAAGGTATGTCGTAAATCACTCACCGTGAAGGGAAGCGTGCCCAAGACTTTATTTTCCCAAGCGCGACGGAGCGTTAACTGTTGCTCCTTGGCCCGTCGACGCAGACAACAGCGCCCCTTTCTGCAAGTGGCCTTAAAAGGGAAATTATCCTTGAAGGAAAGGCTATACCAGTGAGCCCCACTGCTCAGAGGGCGGAGTATATTAAAAGGGAAACGCACAGCCAAAAGGAAAGCGTTTTTTTAAATAAAATACCACCGCTATTCTTTCTACAGTGACACACTCACTTCCATGCAAGTTCGCTGGTGTGTGTCACGCTAATTTTAAGACATTTGCAATTAAAGACCACCGTCATTGGTCAAGAGCAAATTCACAGTGACACACTCACTTTTAAACCGATCTCTACAGTGTGCCACTCAAACTTCAGTGACACACACACTTTAAGTTAAGATTTTGCGAACATTGCTAAATGTGTAAAGTTTTGCCTGTTTAAGTCATTTTTATCGTAGATTGTGTACTACTGCAGAGTATTCACCATGAATGTAAGCAATGCTATTCAAGCGCCCGTTCCTTTCCTGAGTGCCCCTGGTGAACCCTCAATGGAGTGGGATGACTGGTGTGAGGCGTTTGAGAATTACATAATTGCTTTAGATGGTACAAAGTTTTCTGCCATCAGGAAGAAAGCTTTACTGCTGGGTGCTCTAGGCAAAGAGGGTCAAAGGGTATTCAAATACTTACCAAGTCCGCCCCTTGACATTGATGATGTTTACAAAGATGCTCTGTTTAGACTTTATACTAGGTTTGCTAAACAAGAAAATGTTGTAATGCGCAGGCACAAATTTTACACTGCCCCTCAGAGAGAAAGTGAAACTATTGACGAATTTGTTTCTAGGCTGAGGGAACTCTCTGTGAAGTGTCAATTTGGGAATATTCAAGATGAGATGATTCGGGATCAATTAATTGTGCAATGTTTTAGTAAGAAAACACAGGAAAAGTTGTGGGCAGCTAAAAACCCCACCCTTTCTGAGGCAATTACCATTGCCAAAGTCGCTGAAGAAAGCGATAGGTGTATGAAGGAGCTTAAAAGAATACAACTGGGACACACTAGTTGTCAGGAAGTTGCAAGCCTACAGGCAGATGCTCCTGAAAGCATAGCTTTAATACAAGGGAGGCAAACAAATAAAGGGGGGAAACCCACAACCTCATTTAATAAAAGCGTGACAAGCAAGTTTAAACCAGCTACACGTTCTTGCAATAGGTGTGGAAGCCCGTTTCACTTAGCTGACTCAAAGAATTGTACAGCTTTGTCCAGGGATTGTTTAAAATGTGGGAAGAAAGGGCATTATGCACGAATGTGTAGATCAACTGGCTCAAAAAAGGTTGCTATGGTTGAGGCTGATGTTACTGATGATGAAGCAGAGGTTATGGTGATTACATCTGCTGGCAACCTAGAGTCAATGGAGAATGTTGTTTTATCACGGCCTAAAGCGGATTTTGAATTGAATGGTGTAATTGTCAATTTAATGGTGGATACGGGATCACTATACACAATCATCCCTAAGATATTATACAGTTCTTCTTGTTCTGGTTCAATTTTAGTGAAGTCTGATATCACATTAAGGGGTTACCAGGGTGTGAGCATTGGTGTCCTTGGATACTTTGAGGCAAGTATCAAGTTTAAAGGGAGGGTCACTCAGGGGAAGGTCTACGTGTCCCCACATGGCCCTGCAATTTTGGGGTGGTTACACCAGTATGAACTTAACATAAGGGTGAACCCAAGAGCTGATCCACCTGTAATGTGTATTGACGTTGAAAATGCATGTAATACAGTCCATGATAACTTAGAAACTATTCTTAAAAAACATGAGTGTATCTTCAATGAGAAGTTGGGGGAGGCCATTGGCTATCAGCACATCATCAAAACCAGAAGAGATATAGCACCTGTGAAACACACTGCAAGGAAAATACCCCTTTCTGCAAGAGATGAGGTCAGGAAAATCATCAAGCAGTTATTAGAAGATAATATAATTGAGCCTGTGGAGGCCACACAGTGGTTGAGTCCAGTGGTGATCACACAGAAACCGGACAAATCTTTGCGCTTCTGTGTGGACCTGCGGAGCCTTAACAAAGCGGTGATAATGGATAGCTTTCCGCTTCCGAACATAAATGAGATTGTCCTGAGTTTGGGTGGAGGAAAGGTATTTTCAAAGTTAGACCTTCGCAGTGCATACCATCAGGTAAAGCTCCATCCGGACTCAAAGCAGTTTACGTCATTCATCACACCGGAGGGTACTTACCAATTTAAAAGACTCCCGTTTGGCCTCTGTTCTGCAGCCAGTGCTTTCCAAAGGATCATTACGGATGTATTAAAAGACATTGAAAGGGTAGTATTTTTCCAGGACGACATCCTGATTCATGGTCTGGATGTGGGTGACCATGATGTTATTTTGGACAAGGTTCTTTCTGCTCTTTCAAGGGCTGGTCTAACATTACGCAGGGAAAAGTGTGTGTTTGCTGGTAAAGAAGTGGACTATTTAGGGTACCACGTATCTGGCCTTGGAATACAACCCAAGAAAGACCTTGTAAGTGCAATATGTAATGTGTCTGAACCGGATGACAAGGACAAGTTAAGGTCTTTTATGGGCATGGTTGAGTACTATGCAAAATTTGTAAAGAATTTTGCTGGAAAAGTCGAACCTTTACGTATTATCATGCGGAAAGGGAAAGGTTTCACTTGGGGTGCAGATCAGAGGAATGCCTTCCTATTGATCAAACAGAACATTTTAGATGCTAATATTCTGTCAAGTTTTGTACAGTCTTATCACACCTTCCTAACAGTTGATGCTAGTTCCTTTGGGATTGGTGCGGTCTTAACACAGAAAGGGGGTGGCAAAGAGAACACCATTGCATTTGCGTCGCGTTCTCTGACTGAGACCGAAAGGAACTACTCGGTCATAGAGCGTGAAGCTCTTGCAGCCGCATGGGCAACTCGCTATTTCAGGGTGTATTTATGGGGAATCACCTTCACACTCAGGACTGACCATAAGCCCCTTTTGAAGGTTTTGGCTCCTGGCGGGATTAGGAACTGCTCTGGGAGGTTAGCGAGACTTGCTGTTTGTGTACAAGAGTTTACTTGTAGGGTAGAATATTTACCAGGTTGGTGCAACAGTGTGGCGGACTGTCTTTCTAGATTACCTGACACCAAAGAACCGCCCAAGGAGTTAGTGACTGAGAATGTAGTCGCGTTTTTAGATGACTTGGAAGGTGATTTACCTAGCTCCATATCTAGCAGGGAATGGATTGACGAAATGGCGAAAGATCCCGTTATGGCTGGCCTAATCAAGATGTGCAAAGAAGGGGTGTCAAGGCAGAGCACTGTCTCATCTGCTCTTAGGCCTTATGTTCAGTTACAGGACGAAATTTCTTTACAGGGTGAGCACATCCTTGTGCGGGGAGAGAAGTATGTACCTCCGACATCCCTTAGACCCCGCATCATTGCGCTGGCGCATGAGGGCCATCTTGGCCAAACCCTTACTGGCAAACGTGTTAAAGCAGATTTTTGGTGGCCAGGTGTAGACGCACAAGTGAAGGGTTGGGTTGAGCAGTGCCAGGCATGCAGGGAGTCTGAAAAGAGGTTACAAGTTTGTGCTAGTAAAGATGGCGTGGGGAGGATCATTGCAGATGATGGTGTGTGGCAGAAGGTCTGCATTGATTTCATAGGTCCTTTTCATGATCTGACTGATGCTGAGAAATTCGCCTTTGTTTTGGTTGACTCAACTTCCAGGTGGGTTGAGGTCGCTTTCATGAAAAGCGTTACTGCAGAGTCCACTATCAAGGTCCTTGATGAAATATTTCGACGTGAGGGCATTCCCTCAATGGTGTTAACGGATAATGGTACGCAGCTTACCTCTGCCATTATGGAGGAATATTTTGTTTTCCTTGGTTTGAAGCACTTGCGTACATCGCTCTACAACCCACAAGGGAATGGACTTTGTGAGCGAATAAACAGGCTTGTTAAGGGTACTATGCAGCTCGCTTTAGCGTCAGGTCGCCCTGTGCAGAAGGAGATCAAGGAAATGCTGTGGGCATACCGCACTACTGTTCATAGCAACATGTCGGTAACACCTTTTGAGCTCATGAGGGGGAGGGTGCCAGGCACTAAACTCATTCCTACTTGGCTACATGAGAAAAAAAAGGATGTGGGGGGCGACTTCATGGAGAAAGCTGTTTCTTCCAAAATAGCTGAAGGGGACCTGGTTAAAGTAAAACCTGGGGGGAATCAAAGGATGTTCAACAAATTTAGGGGACCCTACCAGGTAAGGTCCGTAATTGGCAACTATGTTAAGCTACAAAATGGTCAAACGTGGAATCTCCGCAGGGTAGCACTTTACCAAAGAAAGCCTAAGTCTGTTCCTTCAGTTCAAATTTCTAAGGATGTGATTACTGATAGAGTTTGCAGACCTCTTCGCTGCAAGGTTGCTCCTGCCTATTTGAAAGACTACGTGTAATTTCGTCTGTTTAAGGGAGAATGTGGGGTTGAATGGCTTGTTTTATTTTGTTCTGCATTTCCCAAGACCAAGTGATGTGTTCAATGATGCTTTATTTTTCTTGTGTTTCACTTTTTCTTTGTAAAGGGTTACTATGAGCTTTTGATTTACTTATGCTGTTGTATCTTTTTTCCTTCTCTGTTTAAGGAAAGGAGATGTGTTATATTTGCCTTTGCTTTATGTCACGGCTCATGTCGCGCGCTGCACTCGCGCTGCTCCACTTTATGACATGTCTTGTGTTCCATGTAACGGTTGGCAGTTGCCCGTTTCATCTTGTACACGATGGTTGGGTTTTCTGCTTCGTATCTTAAATAAATTATCCTGAACTGCACGACGCTGGTGTGTTGCATCCAACTTTGTTTATAACAATTTGTCTGCTTAATTCAGACACTCTGTTCATCACCACCCCCTTTTCTGAGACATTAAGCCAGGCAGCTCCCTGCTGCGCCCCTCGGAATATGGGCGCCCCGGGCCAGGGCCAGCTCGCCCATCCCGAGGCCGGCCCTGCCTACTTCACAATTGGCCAGATTTGTATTAAAATTCACCTGTCCAGGATGCAGTGACTCAACACACTGACAGCAAGGCAGAGGTGATATGATGTCATTTCCTATGATGAAATTGGGTTAACGATCCTGTGAAGTCATTTCCTGTGCTCTCATCCATAGGCCGCAGGGCTTGTGAAGTCCTTTCCGTTAACCCTAGCATTTTGGCGAATCAACGCCCATGACCCTTTCACTCAGCTCCCAGGTTCAGCAGTGTCTGTAGTGAGTGAAGCGCCCCCGGGGCACGAGCAGGCGGGAGGCCAATGAGACATGGCCCCGTGTTCGCGTAATGTGCATTTAATAGTTCTACTCTGCACCCTGCCAGTGCCAACTAATAGCGTTCACTGGGCAACCCGCTGAGCTGACCGGGCAGGTGAAAGAATGTTCTGCCACTTAATGAGGGTAAAATGTCAAATTCGTGTTAATTGTGCTGTAACCCTCTGGCCAATCCCTGTGGGAGCTGATTTTTATACCAAATAGGAAGACGAAAGGCCGTTCTTCTCCTGATTAGAAATATTTTATTCAGTCTACATTTTATTAAAAAGTGCATAATTGGACGATCAGTGCCCTGAAATGAACGCGCCTCCTAGCCAGGAGTCGTTAGGCGCTGAGAGCATCAGTACAGCCCAGGCCCGGGGCAAGAGCATCGCCCTGCCCCTTCTGGGTTCATTCAGAGATGCTTCGTCCATCTGGCGCAGCCTCGGCAGTTGTGTAGCGTAAAGCGCCTCGAGGCGTTACTGGTTATAGTGCGCGCTATAGAAATTGTCAATAATTTTGGGTCCTAGGGTCTTCCATTTCCGATGGCATTCAGGTTACCCCCAAATGCCAATTTGTCGATTAAAAAGGTTGCATCTTTTATATGTGTATTCTTTTGTTTGACTAAAGAGGCTGGAAGTGCCCCCAATAAGGTACCTGCAACCAGTGGAAACTGGGGGGATGATGAGACGCCGGCCAAGCACGGGCCAGCAGTTCTGCTGCCGGGCAAGGCACATTTTGGGTAAATTTGATATGACTCATCTGACTGCCCCACCCTAATCCCAGGACTCTGAACCATCAATAGAGTATTTGTTTTAGGTCTGGCTCGAAACCGCTCAGCTGGCTATCAGAACCTCAAACAATCCAGCAAAATAGGTATACTGCCCCCTCACTATCTTCAAAACCAGTTGCAGTATTCACAAACCCGCGGATCTCTTCCAGACAGCGCACAACCACTTCCTGCTTGACCTACGCACCTGCTCAAGCGCCGCCGCCTGGATACCCTCACAGGTGACAAGTGCGCTCAACAAATCAACTTAACATAACTACACACAAACCTATCATGAACTGCACTCACGCACATCTGGCTGACAAACTGACCATCTCCAGTGACTCTGGGCACACCGACAGCCAGGACAGCATCAGACTGGAGGCAAGGAAGAGCACAAATAAAAAAACACAGGACAAAAGGCCTCCTCCATCTGCGCAACCAGAATTTGTAGCAACGTTCCGTGTCTATGAGGACCACCCAGAATCTGGAGCAATGTCCCGTATCCATGAGGACCACCCAGAATCTGGAGCAACGTCCCGTATCCATGAGGACCACCCAGAATCTGGAGCAACATACTGTATCCATGAGGACCACCCAGAATCTGGAGCAACGTCCCGTATCCATGAGGACCACCCAGGATCTGGAGCAACGTCCCGTGTCCATGAGGACCACCCAGGATCTGTAGCAACATCCTGTATCCATGAGGACCACCCAGGATCTGGAGCAACATCCTGTATGCATGAGGACCACCCAGAATCTGGATCAACGTTCCGTATCCATGAGGACCACCCAGGATCTGGTGCAACGTCCCGTATCCATGAGGACCACCCAGGATCTGGAGCAACGTCCCGTATCCATGAGGACCAGCCAGAATCTGGAGCAACGTCCCATGAGGACCACCCAGCATCTGGAGCAACGACCGTATCCATGAGGACCACCCAGGATCTGGAGCAACGTCCCGTATCCATGAGGACCACCCAGAATCTGGAGCAACGTCCCTTATCCACGAGGACCACCCAGGATCTGGAGCAACGTCCCGTACTCACGAGGACCACCCAGGATCTGGTGCAACGTCCCGTATCCATGAGGACCACCCAGGATCTGGAGAAACGTCCCGTATCCATGAGGACCACCCAGAATCTGGAGCAACGTCCCATGAGGACCACCCAGAATCTGGAGCAACGTCCCGTATCCATGAGGACCACCCAGGATCTGGAGCAACGTCCCGTATCCATGAGGACCACCCAGAATCTGGAGCAACGTCCCGTATCCACGAGGGCCACCCAGGATCTGGAGCAACATCCTGTATGCATGAGGACCATCCAGGATCTGGATCAACGTCCTGTATGCATGAGGACCACCCAAGACCTGGAGCAACATCCTGTATGCATGAGGACCACCCAGAATCTGGATCAACGTCCCGTATCCATGAGGACCACCCAGGATCTGGTGCAACGCCCCGTATCCATGAGGACCACACAGCATCCGGAGCAACGTCCCGTATCCATGAGGACCACCCAGGATCTGGAGCAACGTCCCGTACCCACGAGGACCATCCGGGATATGGAACAACACATTTGTATGCATCAGGACCATCTCAACGCTGAACTAATGTAACAATGGACTGATGATTTGTGGGAGTCAAACTCTAACAATAGCAGAACCCCAATATTTTATGCACCCTAATTTTTACCTTAGGCCGTTCAGCTCCTCTTCTCGCATTGATCTGGCGGTAAGAGACTACCCACCCCATCCACTAAACATTCATTTCAGCAGAGATAAAGTCAGAGTAAAACTGGTATCTATTAATATCTGAGTTCTAGATCCAAATAAGGAAAAATAGCTTTATTGCACAATTATTCACAAAAACGATACAAACGAATGCATAAATCAGCCAAGAAGGCTTAGATATGGAAATAAAGAATCACAAAACATGGTAAAGATCCCTATTTAAGCAAATAAATCCAAAGAGATTCTAAATATCAAACTCGGTAAGAGAACTGACAGCATCCAAGGGAGGAAAAGTTTCAAAATAATCAGACAGTGTCTCAGGAGGAAAATGGAAAGTCACCCACAAGCCCTGAAAACCAGGGGTTTTTATTCACTATTTATGCATGACTATTAATAAAGCTGCCACTTCCACATGGTATGATTATGGTTAGGTAACATTGGCTACTCCAAAACAAACCTGCAATTAATAATGTTTTTACCACAAACCCATTTCTTAAGGTAAGTGAAGTCTTCCTCTTGCTTCCTCAGCAACTGCACCCCGGAGATGTACAACACAATATGGAATATTTTTCAAACAGTAGCTCCTAGAATGATGTTCTTTCCACACCTGGATTGGAACTTCCAGAAGAAATCCTCTAAAATGCTTTATTAGGTACATGACGGAAAAGCTTAATTCACAATACAATCGCCCGCTTTTACGCTATAACATTCCGTGCCCCACGGAGACTGTGGGGAGAGATGACTTGCAGCGGGGCAATGATTGGGAGGGGGGAACCACAGGAGCCAGGTGAGGTAAACACCAGGGAGTGCTTCCATTTGGAATAAATGGAGGCATATTATTAACACTTGTATCGCCACATTTCCGGCACTTATTGCGGAAAATTGGCAAATTTCCTATCACGCAATCATCAAGGAGTCGCTAACATGCATTAGCGCATGGTAGCTGCCGTTTTTGTAACGCTTCTCATATTAGAGATATAAATCACTAATGAGATGCAAAATAGGCATTCCTACAAAAAACCAACATGAAAAAAGTCGCAAACACGACATCGTGGTATTTATAACGCAGCCCCGGAACAGCAGAGTGATAAAAAAGCAGCGGTAACCAAGGTTATCGCCGGATTCTTACACCTGGTAAAACTTGACTTAAGCATGTTTTGTATGGGAGGTCGATTGTCTGGTTAATTCCACTCTCCCCTATTAACAAGCTTTTCATCAGCGCTGTGAAATCATCGCTGGATTTCACACGCTAATAATGATTATCGCAGTCTATTGGTGGATTGTAAATCGCCTATTAGCAAAGACTTGCTAATACGCTACTAACACGGGAATGTAATTCAACGATTGAGGGCGATAATGAAAAACGTGCTAAGCGCGATTTGCGATATTTATTGCGTGTTCTTAGGAATATGTCCCATGGTGTCTAGTACGAAAATGTGATATAACTATACTTCATTATTAATCACACCTCTGGCCAAATTAATCCAATCTTTAAAGTGAGACCAAAATTGCACATCAGACATTCTTTCGACATATGCTCCTCTTTGAAAAACGAGGATACAGTCTCCGATTGCTCCCAGAACCCAGCTACTTCTCTTGTCACTTGTTGAGTATATCTTTGGTTTTGACACTGTGCAGCTCACTGCTAATTTCCGATGCGGTAGGAATGACTCTGGGCTGCTAATCTGTAATTGGTTTTAACCATTTTTATTGAATGCGTCTTATGGTGTTTTTAAAACTAAGTCGGTATTACTTTTAAATGCTGTACTTGCACTTACTTGGGAATCCCGCCCGCACCCGGGTCCGTCACGGCAAGTGCCACTTGAACAGAGGATGAACTTGGGCTGTCACGCTGTGACACACTTCCGGGGGACAATGTTACTTCCCAGTGGTCAGCAGGCTAGTTCTTACCGCTGCACACCCTATTTAAACTACTGCCAGAATGGACGCGCAGCGGAGGCGTGCAGTGGGCGCGCCACCGGCGCGCCAAAGGCAAGCCCGTCTGTGCCCGTCCGCGCCTGTCCAGGGCAAAGGGCCGTAACCCCTGCACAATTCTCTAATGATTCACCTGGTATATCATATTCACATGAGGAACTCCACAAACACATGGTTAATACAAAATGTCCACTACTAGACCCGCAGCAGGAGACAGTGGCGTCACTAGGGTTGGTGTCACCCGGTGCGGGTAACTCATGGTGTCACCCCCTTACGACTTACCGCATGGACCTTCAAGTCTGCCAGTGGACACATATGGCAAGAGGTTCCAGCCTGAAGGGCTGGTGGACAAAGATGGACAAACAGGGAGGCTGGCAACCATGTGGCATATATGTGAGACTGCTGGGCAGGGCACTGTAACTAGCCGGGATGATGGAAAACAGGCAGATAAAAACAACCGGCTTGAAACACCCTACCTAATTTCTTAGTGCAGTCCCAGCCCATGAAGGAGCCATGTAGGACAACTGGTATCACAGAACAAGAACACTCAGTCTCCATTGCTGTTTTGTGCCTTTTTTCAAGAAAAAGAACAAAAAGGTGTTTGCGAAAAGACAAAATATTTTACTGGTGTTGATAAATCAGTTTTTTCACCTAGAGGTCTTTAAAGGAGTAGCACTGCTAGGCTTAGCCCATTTCTTGGGCGCTATCGGGTCATCAGCGCTGGGTACAAACTATCTTTAGATCAACAAGGCAGATAGTCATCATCCTGGTAAAACACATCTCAAAATCCACAGGGACAAGGTAGTCACCCCCAGACATCTCACTATTCATGCGCCTGCAACACCGGGATCAACCCACTCCCAGCTTAACAGGATATGAATACTTGCCTTTGGACCTGTTAATGACCACCTCACCATGACTTTAAGCTTCTCATTGATACCACAGGGTGCCAATTAAGATAGAACCGCAACAAATTCAACCACCCCAATCACACAACTTACCCAGGCAAGAACAAGTGACTTACATGAAGAATTCAACCCTAGCTGCAGAAACACACTATCAACCCTAGCTGCAGAAACACACTATCAACCCTAGCTGCAGAAACACACTATCAACCCTAGCTGCAGAAACACACTATCAACCCTAGCTGCAGAAACACACTATGTTTCTTGCAAGGAGGAAGTTAAAGATTATGGAAAGGAGTGATAGCATGGTCGCTGGGTACCGTGGTGCTACCTTTCCTCATTACCCCTACGCATTCCACCATGCAATCCAATAAGCAGTACTGCGATTGCAGGACAGCCCATTCTCACAAGCACCCTCCTTGGCTTTAACCACAGAGCACCTCTCAAACCCCAGAGTTCTCTAACCCACCAGCCCACCCTCCAGCTCTAACTCAGGGCACAAGCAAAGTATAATGTGTTTCCTGGTCGGTGAACAGTATATATCTACAAATTGTACTTTACTTAATTTTACTCAATGCTAGGTATTCTTATACTGTAAGGGAGATGCCAGCCAAGCCCTTTCCAACCTCTCTGACAAATGATAGAACCAACTTTTTTCAAACTCACTACAGGACGGCACTGGGCCGAGTGCAATGAGGACCCGGTGCCCTGGTTGCTGACCGAGGGAGGGAGCTTCCCGGGCCCGGGGCGTGCGATTTTCCATTGGGCGGAATCATTCTGAGGTTTAGACTGACAATGGATGTCTTTCGTGTGATATTCCCTGAATCCCCGGGTCTAAAAAATAACCCTGGGTGGGCAGAGTACACTGGGCCCGGCCGGGTTTAAAGAGAGTTTCTGGCTCTGACATAGCTGCCAAGGTTTCAGATTGCTATGTGTGACATTTTCAGAATTTCGGTGTAATCATGAGTGACATTTCAACAACAATGAGTGACACTTTCTCGTGGGCAAAATCACACAATGAAGAAGAGGGAAACATATAAATATTAGACATTACACCCATTTGAGCAACGAGAAACTCTTAAGATCTTGAAACTGGTGCAGAGCAACTGATCTTTGCAAAATGGATTGTAACCCTCTTCGCTACTTTTTGGGGAGTCAAAACTGCTACCAGACAAGTAACTCTCCAGCAAGAGCTTTTACACCCATAAGTTATATCTAAGCACTGCACCCTCCCTAAGCGCAGCAGGTACAGCTGAACCACAAGTAACTAAAGGATCTCCGTGGCAAAAGCATTAACCTGCTAAGCTATCTACATAAAATTCAGTTCAGTGATATCAAAGTACACCTTCTTGGTTGCAGGCATGTTAACCCTCTGCACAGGCAGGAGCAGACAGGCAGGAGCATTTTACTCTGCACCGGCAGTGGTTATAGAAAGATCATACCTGGCCAGATGTCATCTGAAACCAGTTCTGCTCAGTGAAGGTACACTGTGTCATTCCAAAAGATAATGCAGTGGGACTCCCTGCATTCCACGGCCTGGGATTTCCATCCAAGATTCATGGCTTCCCCTTCACTCCCCTGATAGATTCAAACCCATCCAAAATAAAACCGAGCGAGAGGCAATTTGGGTTGTGTGTTTTAGCTTTCAGTAATGAATTAAATTAGACTCCGCACACTTATAGTTTAACTGATAAGGTCTGAAATCACGCCACACCGAAAACAATTAGGTACAGTTTAAAACCCGGCTCTCAACAGGTATGTTCATGAGGCATACTTGGCCCTGGGCCCGCGTGCTCTGATGAAATAAAAAGCCTTGTAGGGGGTTTAAAAAAACGCACTCTGTGATGCTCTTTCCTATGTCCTGCAAGCTCCTCTTGCTGGACAATTAATTATAAGGGGCTTTTTTTTCACGGCAGACTGCCCCAGTACATCTCTCCTCTATGCACTGAACTGACCAAGAGCCGTCTCTGGCAGTCACTGCTGCCCGCGGCGCCCCTGACTTTGCTCTCTGTGGCCTCACCCCACATTTTAAATGAAGCGCACTAAATACACTTGCCAAAACAAAGAGGGTGTACTCGGTTGCAACCCCTAATCCGTTTGGTATATTAAAAACACATACTCACAGGATAGTTATGCTCCCTCCTCCACTGAGCAAGTTCGGTCCTTCGGTCCTGCGTGAGAGCAGCACCGTCGCCTAGGCCTCTCACATGACGCACACCATGCGCATCATCAAAATGATGGTAGTACTGCTTTTGCTGACAGCACTGACTGTATGCAGCGGGATGACGAGCAGAGGAGCACAGAGCGCGGGGGCTGTCCCAGGGCCGTCATTGGTAGCGCTAAGATTGACGGCCCTGGGACCCACAAACTGGATACGCTGCTGCATCCGCATCGCACCAGCATACTCACCACCGGTGCGTGCGTGGCGACGTGCTGTGCACTGACGGCAGTATAGTGTATTTTAATTTGTAAGCAGGTGCGCAACAGCAACTGCGCACCACTACAAATAAAATAAAGCAGCACTGGCAGCAGAGAGGTGTGGGCGAGGCTGAGGCTGCACTCCCCTGTGCAGTGCCGAGCGAGGAGAGCCAGCCAGCATAACTAACCAGATTGGTGTCACCCCATGAAGGGGTGAAACCCGGTGCGGTCCAACTCCCCCGCCCCCCCCCCCCCCCCCCCCGCACTCCCCTAGTGACGCCACTGGCAGGAGATTAAGCAGTGTGAGAACTGTAAGTTGTCGGTCTCATATTCAAAAGTTAGGTTTCTAAAACCAGAGTGCACTCCACCTGTTAAGAAGGGCGTAAAGGTCCTAAAGGCGATGCTACTCAACACACGATTGTTAGTGAAGCACAATACAGAAATGGTAGAACTGATTGAATCACATAAAATTGATGCAGCATTTATAACTGAGACCTGGGCAGATGGAGCCTCAGAAGTGGATAACTCATTAGCGCTCCCAGTGGGATATTCAATTATTAGGGCAGACAGAACATGGAAGAGGTGTGGGGGGTTGGCGATTATCTTTGAAGAAGAACTGCAAGGAAAGGGGTCAGCAGCAGGTAGCTCCCACGACTGTGAACTACTTTTCTTTCAGATTGCACTAGTTAGCAACAATAAAACACTGAAAGGTCTTTTGCTTTACAGACCACCTAGGCCGCAAACTTACCTGCTGGATACCCTCATCCCAATTTTTAGAATCTAGTTTGGATGGTCCTCACTTTACATTTCTTGGTGATTTTAACTATGACCTAGAAAAACTTGCAGACAACAATACAACCTCATTGGTCGAAGCTATGACTAGTTTTTCTCTGGATCAACTAGTTGAACAGGACACACATGTAGCTGGTCACACGTTGGACGGGATTTTTACATCTAATCCCTATCTTAAAATTGACACAATATTACCTGTCCCGTGGTCAGACCATAAAGCCATCCTATTTACTGTAAGTACAGATCAGGGGCAGCCACATCATAGAAAGAAGCATAGGCTGGTCACCTACCAGGACTGGGACACCATTGATGTTCTGTTGTTACAGGACATACTAGCAAAGAGTAAACATGAACAAACACAAAATAGTAATGTAGCTGTGACAGGCTCTGTGCCTGGATTAAGTCAGCGGTTAACATTGCAGCCCCTACAAGAAGTTTTGTCTCCAGGAGGAAAAATGTGTCAAAACCATGGTTCACGGATTCACTAAGAGCAAAAAAACAAACATGTAGAAGGGCAGAAAGGAAATGGAGAACCAATTCTGACCAAGATCAGAAAAAAGAGTACGCACAAGCACTGGCGGACTACAAAAAATAGCTTATTAAGGAAAAAAGCAAATACGATATGAATAAAATTAATGAGACTAAGAACTCTAGCAGGGAGCTCTTTGCTGCCGTAAACAACTGGTGAATCTTCCCCTGCAACACAGATGGAAAGCAGCATAGAGTTCTGTAATACACTTGGGCAATTCTTTGTTGACAAAGTCACCTCAGTATATGAATCCTTCAAGAGTACTAATAATAATAAAGACTCAGTTAACCCTTTCCATGCGGCCGCGATTCCCCTGGTGTGCTGTAAACAGCAGGAACAGGGGCGGGTCGTGACGAACCCCAGCCGTCATCAGCACACGAGCACCGTAGTGCATGACGGCTGGGGTTCGTCATCAGCATGGAAGGGGTTAAACAAAACAAACAAGACCTGGATGTTTCAGGTCTTAAAATGGGATTCTGCTTCATACCTCCCTCATCAGAACAAATCAACCTGGTGGTAAAGAAGATTAGGAATTTGTATGTACTTTATTCGATAAAAATGTATCATGAAAGTATGTACATCCTCCAATCATAAGCACAATCCAATTATGCATACAACCAGTATATAAAACAGTAAAATACCATACAAATAATATATACAATAAAAACAAGGAGTCCGAAAGTGCCGCTACAGTGTGTTAGAGGTACAACAATCTACATAGACCCGCAGTCTCCTGTCACATGATTTTCTTTAACAGCTTTGTACGAGTCTGCCAGGCGCTACCCAAAAACTTTGCTACCCTGCAGACAACGGCCAGAGGCGTAGTGTCAGTTGTTAAAATGCGTTGAGCCATCCCGTGGTGTCTAAAACACAGTTCTCTGCAAATTGGTTTCAGCTATATTCTTCTCGCCACCCTATATGCTTTACATGCAAAGAGAAAATGGGCTACTGACTCCGTTGGAGCTGTGCACCCCGGGCAGGGAGCTGGTGGAGAACCACACCTCTTCCAGCCTGCTGTGATTTCATTAAGAGGCAGGGTCCCGAATCTCAGCATTAAATATAGTGTTCTGTCTCTGGGAGTTTGAATAAAGTCGAGAAATGGTTCGAGCTTCCTAAAAGGTTTATGCTCCCGAAACAGCTCAGTAAGGGGTCCCCGCTTGGAACTATGTAACTCCTCCACCTGCACCCAATCCCAGTATAGTGTCTTAATTGTTTGTTTGGGTGGCGGGCACTGGCTGGCCCATGATTCGCTCAACCCTATATTAGAAACTAGCTGTCTCAGTTTGTTTAACCACTTAATTTTATTACAGATGTTAATGAGTTTGTCGAGGACAGCCGCATAATTTGCCAATTCAGGTGTCCTTCTTAAACGAGCCCAAAATAATAGTGGGCGGAGACGAACTCTATCTTTGATTGAGCGTTTGCCCATGTCTGGTAAAGGGGCTTTAGAGGGGTAGAGACTGGGAGGGAAGCCAGATCTCTTACAAACTTATTCTCAGATTTAACCAGGTTGGTGATGTTTTCGAACCCCCATAGTTCGGACCCATATACTGCCGAAAACAATGCTTTTCCCTCATAAACCGCATGAGCGGGGCTATTGGCTTACTAGTGGACCCCGCTGTTCTCTCAAAAATGCTCCCGATACTCGCTTGTGGCTGAGAAGCATTTTGGCCATGTGGGAGTTCCAGCTCATCATATTATTAACCCAAACTCCCAAATAGTCAAACGACTCAACCACCTCAAGCAGAGTACCATTAAGCAAAATAATATTCGTAAATCTTTTTGAAGGTGAGAGGGTCATTAGCTTTGTCTTGGTGGTGTTGATGGTTAGGCCCCTTTCTACACAAAACAAGCTAAACCTATTGAGCAGTTTTTGGAGGCCTGCTGGGGTCTTAGACATCAGGAGGGTGTCATCTGCAAAGAGCAGGGTGGGTATTTTCTCCCCCGCCAGGACTGGGGCGTCGGCTGGGTCCTCTCTCAAATGGTCTACCACCCCATTAACAAAGAGAGAGAACGAAGTCAGGGCCATCACACAGCCCTGGCGAACCCCCCTGCTCACAACCACCCTCTATGTCAACTGTCCCTGGTTCCCCCATTTGATTTTAGCATAGGTCCCTTCATGAAGTCTCTTAATAAGATCAAGAAGAGAAATGGGGAGACCAAGGTCTTGTAACACCTACCAAAGTTGATCGCGGGGCACCAGGTCGAAGGCAGTCTTTAGGTCTGTAAAGGCCAGATATAGACTGCCTCTCCCGAAGGTCTCGATTTTCCAGTAAACCGAAAAAATCTAAATACCTGGTCTATCGTGCCCACCTTCTGCCTGAAGCCCGCCTGGAAGTGAGAAAGAATGTGCCCTTCTTCCATCCAAGACCCCATCCTGGAGACAATGACCTTGCCAACTACTTTCTGGATTACGTTGATTAAGCTAATCGGCCTATAGTTGGCAGGGTCCTCTCTAGCACCTTTCTTATATACTGTTACTACTTCAGTCCCCTTCCACGAATCAGGGATGGCATGGCCCCTTGCAATCAGATTAATTAGCAGGGAGATGAAGTTAGCCCAAAGCATGGGATCATGTAAAAGTAGGTCCCCAGGGAGACCATCGGGCCCGCAGCCTTTCCCCTGGCTATGTCCTAAATGGCCGACTGTACCTCTTTAATTGAAAAGAGTTCTACTGGTACAGTGTTGTCTGGTCCAGATCTTACAGGGGGGCTTTGTGGGGACTGGGATTCTCCCACATCACAGTACAGATTAAGAAAGTGGATGTACCATTGTTGTTCTGTGATGTGGTTTGGGATAGGACCAGCTCCCCTTCTATTAGCTTTATTAATTAGATCCCACAATAAGGTTGACTCTTTCATCAAGGCAGCAGATTTAAGCTCCTGCCAGTGCTGTTCCTCCCAGTCTCGCTTTGCTAGAGCTATGGCACTTGAGTACTCCTTTCTGGCTACTCTTACTAATATCAGATCTTTTTTGCGTAGGGCCATAGTTAAAGTCTTCCTCTTCTGTCTGCACGAAGCCGTATACCAGAGGCTACTCAATTTTACTGGGTTCCGTTTCAGCGTTCGTCGCTCATTGACAATAAAAAACGAGCCCAGCCTCTCTATTAAATCACTATAAAATTTGGTGAAGGGAAGAACCAGTGTTTTATCCTGGGCTGCATTAAACAGTTCCAACTCAACAATCTTCTGCTTTATGTGCTCCTTAATACTAGACCATTTATCCTCTTGACGTACTACATTGTGCCATTTTAATCGGTGATTACAATTTGCTGGCACAACCCTCTTTGTTTGCATTAATGGGGCCTTAATTGACTTTTCATTAGACAATCCCCACCTAATCTTCATGCATAAGGGGTTATCATCACTGTCCTGGGACTGTTTTATCTCCATGTCCAGTAGATCGCCCCAAAGGCGGGTGTCCAGCAGTATATAATCTATATGTGACGACCAGCTAAGCCTGTTATAGGTGTTAGCCCCTCTTAGATCGGAGGGTGTTCTGCCATTCAATGCTCTCAAATTATATTCTAAGGTTAGAGCGTTGATTTGAATCACCCTTGGTGACCATTTTTTAATTGGCGCCAAGGTCAAAATGGGTAAGGCCCGTTTGACATCCTCCTCATTAGTCCCTAAGAAATCTTCCCCACTTAGGGGTTCAAATGTACAGATGAGATCTCCTGCCACAATGACATTGGCAGAAGGGGTAATGCCAGCTAATTCCAACTCCAAAGCTGCTATAGTAGCTGACATTTGTGCCCCCGGGGACCCTCTTGAGTACACATTAAATAGCTCCACATTGTTACCATTATGGGGTCCTTTGATTGTCAAGTGAAGAATGTCCTCTGTGGATGAATTGTGCATGGTGACATCTCAATTCAACGCAATGTTGACCCATATGTGGAGACCCCCCGATGGGCGGCTCTTCCCTGAACTTGTGGCGTGCATGTAAAAGGTGGAATACCCTGGTTTATATAGGGGCAACATGCTCCAAGTCTCCTGAAACAGGCAGACCTCAAACTTGTCAATAAATACATTCCATTCCGGGATGGACAATTTTTTTTGGGAGGCCTGCTATGTTCCAGGAGAGAAGCTGAATCACCCTTGAATTTGCAGACACTGTCTCTACAGTATAGTGATTAGCCCAGTCTCTCCCTTCCCCGCTGTAGGTTCTTGTTAATATGTTATTTGCAGATGGGATGCTCCCTTGATCTTCCCTATCTCGTACTTCTAGTGAGGGATGCAGATGGTGGACCTCATCTAGTCAATCTACTCTATTAAGACCAGATTCATCCCGTTCCCTAGTTGTGGACCAGAGCGGTAAACGTCTAATTTGAACATCAGAATGCTTGGGGGGGGGGGGGGAAGGGGGGGGGGGGATACTCAAGGATCAGTAAATTCTCTGCAATTTCTGGGTTGATTAACTGTAGCTCAATGCAGTCTGTCTGGGAGCTGAACAAGGAAATCCTTTTACCCTCACCATATCCTCCCTAATGGTTTACCTGCAGCCCCTCACGTGGGGTAGGATAGCTTTAATGTGAATAGACTCACTACTTTCATCGCCAAATTTGTTACTATATTTGGGGACCTTGGTCATATAGACTATTGTCAATGGATTTCTTGAGCGGGTGGAGTTCCTTAGCAAGCCAGTGCCATCCCTCCCACTCTGTCTTTCTGTACCTAGAGGGGGGGTTCGATAGCCTATGTTGCTAGGGTGTGGGGCCAAGGGCTTAGCTCTTTCTACCTGCAATTTCGTAATTTCTGCGTAAAATCTAATGGGGCCTGAAGAAGAAGTCGAGCCAAGTGTGCCTTAAATTGTGGTCCCCAACCCCATTGAAGGCCCCATTCCTTCCGTCGATATAGTAGGTGGCAATGCCCTGGTTGCTTTACTTGCTTGGGTAGGTGTTAGGGAGTGAGCATCTGTAGCCCTAGACAAATCCACTTTCCGTATTAAATCTTCCATCATCTTTCTTACAGAAGCCAACTCCCTTCCCAGGTTGTCAACTTTTTGCAGTAATGCCTTATTTATATGGCCACACAATAGAGGGTCATCACTAGGGAGCTCTCTTTCATTATTTTCATGTGCTGGGTTTGCTTCTGTGACCCCTGTAATCCTTTCTAGAATAGCAAATCTATTTCAGCATATTATGCCTCTCTCGGATTGGGACCCCTGGACAACCAATTGATTCGGGTGCTCTGCTACCTTATTTTGGATTTCCGTTAGGTCAGATCCCTCTACCTGTCCATCTACTGAGCTATGTACTTCACAAATGGGGGGATTTAATGGCGAGTTCTTATCAAAAATTGCAGGGATCACCTTTTTCCTAAATTGAATTAAGGCCTCGGCAAGGGGATCAGTGTTCTCTGCTGTATTACTGCCAGTATTCCCAGCTAGAACCTATTCACACTCCTTAACAATGGTTTCAATACTTGTAAGCACGCAATTAGTCGCTGCGTGCGCCACCTTTTTTGCCTTTTTCCCTTTTTTTGCTAATATGGTTGATGCTCCCCCTCCATAGTTTTCCTTTTTTCCATTCTATAATATACTTATGTCATCAAACATGTTTGTAACCCAGAAGTGTCACCGGCACAGGGTTAGTCCAGACTGTGCTTCAATGTTCACTTTCAAAACCTGCAGCCCCGCTAAGTGCCAGACAGTACCTTTTATCCTTGTGTCTCGTGTTCCCAATGTTAGAGGGATTGCCCTGCCGTGCCTCTTCCTGTCGATGACGGGCGAAGAAGGGCCTGCCCCTGGCCCGAGCTTCGCCCGGCGCGTCCCGCGCGCGTCCCGCTCCACCGTAGGCTTGTGCTTGCTATATGCTCCTCCTGGCGCTTGCTGCCCTCATTGTCAAAGCGCGCCACGCCGCTGGGGCTGCCCGGAATTGTATTCCCGGGGCGGCGACGGCGCTATTGCTGGCACTTGGACTCTCGGCGGTGGTGGCAAGCAAATGGTGGATCCCCCTCAGTGTTCTCACGATGTTCTGGACTCTTGGCGGTGTCGGCAGGGCACTGCAGGTCCCCTCCTGCAAGTCCAGGCTCCCTAGGGGACCAGTGGACCCTTGCCCACCCAAGGTGATGCACATATTCCCAGAATTATTAAGTGAACAATTAAAAAACGTGTTCACAGAAATAATTCGGTCTAGTTACTTTCCAGACACATGGAAAATGGCTTCAGTGCTGCCACTCTTAAAAAGAGACACCTTGGACCCAAAACAACCCAGCAGCTATCGGTCAATACCAAGAATCCCTTTTCCAGCTAAGGTATTTGAAAAACGACTTAATAATCAACTATCAGAACTTATTGCTGCGAGTAACTTTCTGGACCATTCACAATGTGGGTTCAGGAAGGAGCACGGAACAGAAACAGCGTTAGTATTGGCAGCAGAGGGACTCGGAATGATATTAGATGCCAGAGGGAAGGCCGCCCTGATTCTATTGGATCTCTCGGCGGCCTTGGACACTGTGAATCATGAGATACTACATGATCGACTAGTAGATCTAGGGCTCCATGACTCTGCACTCTTGCTGACGGACTCCTTTTTAAGAGACAGGTCCTTCTCAGTAAAACTAAGCGAGTGTACACCTGACCTTTCTAAATCACCTTATGGAGTGCCCGCAGGGATCTTCCCTGAGCCCCACACTTTTTAATATTTATGTTTTCCCCTTGGTAGAAATTATTAGGCATCATGGATTTATGCCAGTGTCATACGCTGATGACACCCAAATAGTGGTGTCAGTTACAGGGAGAGTTGTGGAAACAGGTGAGCGTTTCAATGAATGCATGACCCAGGTCGGTCGATGGATGCAGTCAAACTGCCTGAAGCTAAATGGAGACAAAACCGAGGTTATGCTTTTGGAAGCTGGGGCAGATTTTTGGTTGCCCAGATAGTGGCAGGATAGTCTGGGTGACTGCCCAAGACCTGTGAACAAGGTTAAAAATGTGGGACTCATTTTTGATAATAAACTAACTTTTAATGACCAGATAATTAAACCTCTTGTCAACCATTTGGTATATATTGAAAATGATCAAAAGAGCAGGCCCATACCTTCCTCAAGATTCATGCAAAACATTGGAGACAGCACTGGCCTTGGCCAGATTAGATTATTGCAATGCCTTATACTCAGGAATACAAATCCAACACCTAGCAAAACTCCAGCGGCTGCAGAATACAGCCGCAAGGCTGGTGCTCAAAGTTCCTAGATCTGAGCCAGTTGGTCATAGATTGAGTAGCCTCCACTGGCTTCCTATGGGGAAAAGGATCAGGTTTAAATTGCTGTGTCTGGCCTATAAAGCCTTACATGGGACGGGACTACAGTTTCTGAGAACCCACATGAAATGGTACGTACCGGCTAGAAAGCTCAGGTCAGTCCACTCAAAAACTCTGCAAATTCCCAAAATCAAGCTAGATAAGGTGGGGAGGGAGAAGCTTTCTGCTTTGGACTGCTAAGGATTGGAATCTTTCACAAATAAAATGTAGCCCCTCATTGTTGCACTTCAGGAAAGCCTTAAAAACGTGGCTTTTCAACGCCTAGACAAAGCACGCATGGCCAGATTTTCTTTCGCATCGGACACAGCGCCAAGACGCCCTTGGGCAATCATGCGCTTTAGAAATATTAAATTAAATAACTGCTATGCATTAGCAAGGTTTTGGTAATAGGAATACAACATACATAAAAACATAAATAGAAGGGCTTTGGGTAAGCCCTCTTCGTCTAATGCTTTCATATTTGAAATGTCTTTCACTCTTTAAGCCAACCCACACCACAGTCATAGGAGTAGGGAGGGTTAGTGATGGTGCATGGCTTTTTTGCAGATTTCTTTTTACCATACTGACTGCAAAGCTATGGACCTCATGTATGGGGAATTGGCTTAGGGCACCGCCGCAAGCCTTCGCGCTGTACTGTCCTATGCCAAAGTGAGCAGTCAGGAATTCACCTTATTTATGCAATACAGTGCATTCCTGTCCCTTCTCCCTGCACTGGCATACAATGGGCTGCCTAGCACCAACGCAGACACCCTTGCACAATGGGGCAAGTGTGTGTGCATTGCATGCAGGACTGTTTGATTGTTTTGTGCAGGAAGCGATACCTTCCTGTACAAAAACAATCCAGAAAGGCATTTTCCTCTTTCCATGTGTGCTGCAGGATACATCACACATGAAAAGAGGAAAGAACAAGTAAAAATAAAGATATTTCTCTTCGTTATGCCGGGCACTTCCCCAGGTTCACATGATTAAGTAAATCTGGAGCAGTATCAAAATCCATGGGTGTAGGGTGGGAACATCCACTGCAATACCCAGGGAACGCCTACCTAGCGCAGAGTAAGGCAAGGCAGTGACTTGTGCATGCTTTGTCTTACTCCATATATATGAGGCCATTCCAAGCCACACCAATTGGCTTTGTGTGGCCTCATAGATATGGTTGAGAGGTTTGCGTTGCTGGTGCATCAGAAAAGTGTGGTCCGGCTGTGCAAGCCTCACATAAATAATCCTTATGTCTCTCTTCGAGATTGGTATTGAAGAGAAAAGAGCGTGCCCTACAAGAGTCCTACTGGTACATCTCAGGGATCCCCCCAGTCCACCAGTTGTGTCCTGCAGTGATGAGGGTGCTAGCATACTTGCTGTCGACCCAGTTGTTTGATGTGGTAGCCATCTTTGAACAGTATTACTGCACCAAGATGCAGCATGCCTATTTTAAGATGGCCCCCACATTCAGGTGTGCTGTTCCAAATCCATTTTCTACAGAACACTTCTCCTCAAGGCTGTAGAAGTGATGCACCCTTCACCCCCTGAAACATTTGCAGTGATAGAGGGCCCGATTCACAGAACTAACAAGACAAAAACCTAACTTAAGTCTGTCTTAAGTCTGTCTTAAGACAAAATCCTAACTTCTGTGAATACCAAAAGTAGTAAGTTTAGGATTTTGTCTAAAGTTAGTTCTGTAAATCGGGCCCAGAGTTCGGCAAAGGATCTGAATTTAGGACCTGATTATGAGTTGTTCAGTACTGACAGGGTGCAAACTCTGCACCAGTGATTACCAATACCAAGCAGTAACACCATGCCAGTAGCCGACACTTACTATTTAGATTCCTCTGAATGGGGAATAACTGGCTGGTACAATATTATCATGTGGAGTTGCGCATGGTATTCCGCACTCTGGGGCAGATTTATGAGTTCTGGCGCATCTCTGCAAATCAGCAGGGATGCGCCAGAACTGATGCGTCACGCAATTCCCTCCTTGCGGCACCACAGATGCGCCGCATTTATAATGCGGCGCACCATGGTGCAAGGAAGGGCAGTTGCTTGACGCATCTTGTGATGTAGGGGCGGTGCATTGCTGGAGTAGCGTCGCAAGTGTGATGCAACTCCTGCAATGTACATAGGCCACCCATACATAACGTGGTCCGTCACTCCTTATGCCTGCTTCAAGCAGGCGTAAGGATTTGACGCAGCAGCCTCGTAAAACTGACTCAGTGAAATCTTGTAGATTTCACTGCGTCAGTTTTACGGGGCTTTCCTACGAGGGAACGCCCACCCTGCGACAGAACGCCCACATGAAACCTGACGCAGGTTTCATGTGGCGCAGGGCTTTACAACGGGACGCATCTGCCTAGATGCGTCACGTTGTAAATAGGTCGCAGGGATGTGCCACGTTTTCGTGCCGTTTCGTCACGCAACGGCGGCGTAAACGTGGCGCAAGTCCGTCATAAATCTGCCCCTCTGAGTTTTAAGGCTCCCCTTTAGCACCTGCTCTGAGCACATGGTAAATGGTAGTCAGGGCATCTTTGCAGGGCAAGATTTGAGGGGGCAAATGGGAGAATGGAGTGGAAATAATTGGGCCCACTGTTCCAGGATACATTGATGCAGCAACACTAGGCTAACCGTGATTAACCCCGAGCAGAACATTCTTTTTTTTCCCCGGAGTTTTATACAGTGCGAACTTGACCCGAAGGTATCAGACATCAGAGCGCTTTACATGAGCACCAGTTGTATTACATAAGGACACTTTCATTTTTTTAGGCAAGGGAGATTAAGTGATTTGTCCAGAATCACAAAAGGAGCGTTTTTCTGAGACTCGCACTCTGTTCCCCAGATTTGAGGTTGACCGCCCTAGCCGTTAGGCCACATCCTCTCCCCAAGGGAATTCTGTTCTACCCGACTTGTAATCAGGGCTGTACTCCACCTTTTCCTGGTACTGGTGCTTTGGGAGAGGTATGTAGTGTTGCCTCATTAGGTTTACACACATCTCTGACCAAGTGGAGTTTAGGGTGCAAGGAACTCCAGTGCAGTAATGGAGAAAGCAAGCCTGTGGGCCTGCCCTCCATAGCCCTCGACCTGCTTTGAATGAGTGATGATCCATCTGAGACTGGCTGGGGCAATGCTTGAATTAATACCTGCTGCCGGTAATAGCTCCAACAGCATTGCATTGCATCATGTTATGCCTTACTATGCCGCTCTACAGAGGAACCAGCCACAAGCAACTCAGACTTGTGCCTGTTCCAATAGGCACAGCCCAGTTGGAGCTGCCACGCTATATCCTCTCCTGACAGGAACAAGTGAGCCCTGGTGAAAATGTGTTTACTCTAGCATAATCTCGCGTAATTTCCAGAATTTTATATTACATTTAATTTGCAAAATGCCTGGGATTATACCATGTGTAATTGATTTGTCGTTCAGGTAAAAATATGATTTTCCACTGTTTTCGTAGTGTGTAATGAGTCCTTGCCCCCAAAATGTACACGAGGTTGCACTTTGAACTGAACAATAGCACAAATGCTAGACTAGCATTTTCTATAACTCACATACTTTTTGATAATAAACATGCATTTGGGGGATTTCCCCATAATTTCAACACAGGAAATTACACATATTTCTGCCCCCTGGTCTAATTATTAGATGTAAAGCAACTTAGAAGTATTGATCTTCAGGAGCAAAACCTTGTCATGAAATTACTCCTGGTGGCCCTCCGAACTCGAACCCTCACCCACTCCGACAGACTTATGCCTGCAACCTTGGCATCATCCTAGACAGCAAACTCATTATGAAAAATCAGATAAACGCAGTCTCTTCTGCCTGCTTCCTCACCCTTTGCATGCTCTGTAAGATCTTCAAATGGCTCCTCCATAAAAATGAGAAGACCCGTCACTCAAGCCCTAGTCACCAGCTGGCTGGACTACAGTAACACACTCTACGCGGGAATGACCACACACCTCCTGAAAAGACTGCAGACCATACTGCCAGCCTCATCCTCGACCTCCCTAGCCAAACCCACATCACCCCCCATCCCAGGAATCTTCATTGGCTGCCCATTTAGAAGAAATGTCAATTTAAGACGCTGATCCCCACTTACAAATCCCTACACAACCCAGGAACAGCATACATCAACCACCACTTGAACTTCCGTCAATCCGCCAGACACCTGTGTTCCACCTCCCTCCTCCTTGGCCACACCACTGCAGCCACCAAAGCAACTGCGGAGGTTGCTCCTTCTCCTGCCTCGCTGCTAAGTCCTGGAACAATTTGATATTTGATATTTATTAAAATTTGTATAGCGCGGCTATCGCTCCGGAAGGAGCATCTTGGCGCTGAGCACACAGAGAACCAGCAATGGAGAGTGAGGATCAGATAGCTGCGAGGACCGATGAGTCTGACTGAGAGAAAATCCAGGTCTTCAGGAGTTTCCTAAAAAGGCTTTTTGAGGGGGCATGCCTAAGGTTGGGGGGGAGACAATTCCATGCCTTGGAAGCCAGAAATGAAAAGGTCTTACCACCTTTAGTTTTTAGTTTTATTCGGGGTACAGTAACTAAATTAGCTCCTGACGACCTTAGGCAACGAGTTGGAATGTAACGCAAAAAGCGCTTAGTCAGGTAAGATGGACCGGTATTCCTGGTGGATTTGAAGAACGTGACAAGAAGCTTGAATAGAATTCTCTTATGGAGGGGCAGCCAATGGAGAGTGCTAAGGGCCGCAGAGGCCGAGGACCTACGAGGGAGTTTCAAGACAAGCCTGGCCGCTGCGTGTTGGACACTTTGCAATTTTTTAAGAGAAGATTTCTTTATGCCTGCTAGGAGGCCATTACAATAATCCAGCCGGGAGAGGATGAGAGCCACCGCGACTGATTTCCTGGCTGAGATGGGCAAAAAGTCGAAAAATTTCTTTAACTGCCTGATTAGGCTAAAACAGCATCCCGCAGTAATGCGCACATGCTCGTCGAAGCTGAGGGATGAGTCGAATTGGACTCCAAGATTGCGGGCTGAGGAGACCGCGCTCGGGGGTGCTTCGGAGTTTTGAGGCCACCAGTCTTTAGGGGAGAAGATGATGCCTTTACCTAGGGGTATTATTTCGGTTTTGGCGCTGTTGCATTTAAGATGATTCAGATTAAGCCAGGAAAAAACTTGGGAAAGACAATTTTGAAATCTGAGGGCAGCGTCAGGGTGTCTTTTGTCAATGGTGACGACAAGCTGAGTGTCGTCAGCATAAAAAGTCACGAGAATCCCATGGGATTCAATCAACGTGAGAAGGGGAGCCATATATATGTTAAAAAAGAGGGGGCTCAGTATGGACCCCTGGGGCACACCTGAGATGGTGAGTCTTTCGCCAGAAAGAAAGGGGCCTAAGGAGACAGTTTGCGATCGATTGGATAAGAATGATGTTATCCAGGCCAGAGTGGAACCTGAGACACCAATCTCACGCATTCTGTTTATGAGAATGGCGTGTGAGATGGTTTCGAAGGCCGCGGTTAAGTCGAGCAGGATGAGGACTGCCTGTCTGCCCTCATCCTGCAAGAACTTGATGGTGTCAGATAATTCGATCAGTGCAGTTTCTGTGGAGTGGCCCGGGCGAAAGCCGGATTGCTGTGGGTCAAGATGCGTTTATTTTCCACAAATTTTTTTAGCTCATCGTGAACTAATTGCTCGGTGATTTTGCCAAGTGCTGGGAGAAGGGAGATTGGGCGCATGTTGGATAAATCAGTTGGGGATTTATTTTGTTTCTTCATGAGGGGCTTAACTATGGCCTTCTTCCATTCAGCAGGGACAATGCCGGCGTTAAGGGATGCATTAACAATGGCATTGATTGACGGGTTGACGACCTCAATAAGATGGTGTAGAATAATCGGGGGGCAGGAATCTGTAGGGGCTCCTGATCTACAGGTCAAAATGGCCTTTTGTGTTTGTGCCAGAGAGACTGTTGTAAAATTATTCAAAGAAGGAATAGTTATGTCGGTATCTTGTGTGAAGGTTGGGGGAGGGGGGAAATCCTTATGAATGTTATTGATTTTTTCAATGAAGAAATCTGCTATTTGGTCGCAGAGGGTTTGTGATGGGGGGATTTCAAGTGCCAGTGCCTTTGGGTGGGTGAAGGACTTTACGATATTAAAGATAGTTTGTTGTTTCTGGTTGGCTGCGTCTATGGCTGAAGTGAAGAATGCCTTTTTTGCTTTTTTTATGTCAGAGAGGTATTGTTTCCTCTGAGTATGTATATAGATCTAGATGTAGGATCGTAAGTTTTCCTCCACTCTCTTTCCAGAACCCTACACTTTAAGTGACAATCGGTGAGGGCCTGAGTGTACCAGGGAGCGTTGGGCTTCCTTTTACCTTGACCTGGTTTTTGGTTGGTGGGGTTGGAGTTGGCGGAGACCACTCCGTCAATCCACAAATGAAAGTTTATAGAGTCTTGTGATGCCTCTCCCACGATGGGAGGGGGGGGGACAGAGAGTTGGGGGTTCAGCTTGATGCGCTCGGCAACTTTCTTCCAATTGATGGGAAAGGGGGTGGGAGGGTGTTTGATGTGCGGTAACAAAGGTAACAAACAAACAACCTCCCCCGCCACCTCCAAAAGTCATACTCACTGCTGGAGTTCTAGAAAGGACAAAAGGCCTGACCGTTCAACTGAACCCCTCCTCCTCCGCAGGGTTCACAGCGCCTGGAGGCCCTCACGGACGAATAGCCTTGGTTACATTTCCTGCTTTATTGATTAATTGATTGACTTAAGTCCTATGGCACAGTAAGCATAGAACCCATGTCTGGGTATATCTGTTGCACATAGGGTAGCTCACTTAGAAAAAGAAGGCGATAGGAGGATTGCTTAACCCCTCCCCTGCTGATGACGGAACCGCTCCAGTCATCAGCTACGGTGGCGCTGTGCTGATGACGGAGTGGTTCCGCCATGGCCCGGCCGCTGCGCCTGCGCGGCGCTGATTTCGCACCTGCGCGGCGCTGATTTCGCGCCTGCGCGGCGCGTTCTATTGGGCGGGGCGGGCCATGACGGAACCGCTCCGTCACGAGGACAGCTCAACCGCGGCTGGTGACGGAGCGGTTCTGTCACCAGCATGCGGCCACCGTGCGGCCGCCCCGCCCTGTTAGAGCTGCGGCGGAATAGCCGCTGCAGCGAAAGGGTTAAATAACCTCCCCACACCCCCGGAAAATCCACAGAGTTGAATTCCAGTCCATTGTTTTTTCCCCCAGTACCACTCTACACCAAAACCAGCATGCTGCTCCAGTGGCAACAGGGAGGAGACCCCATCTGCTTTGAGGAAGTACTTTCGCCCCACTGCTTCACCTATGCAGCTTCACAGCAGTGTTGTCCCCTCCACACACTGACTTCTCCACCCTCAGCGAGCTTATCACTACTCACATCACTCAGTCCCAGTGCTGGCTGGCAAACGTGTCTGCTTCCTGTGTGAACTGCTGGGAGGTGTGCCTGACTGATTTCTGAACTTCTGGGGTCTGCGCCTTCATGCTTTCTGAAACGCTGCAATGCATGTCTAGCGGTACTGCCTCTGACGTGCTGGCAAACGTTTTTAGAGCCTCTACCCCTGTGAACTGTTGGACTATCAGCCTGCTGAGGTATGAATTGCTGAGATGTCTTTTTAACACCCCTACATCTGTGACTGCTGAACTATTTGCCTGCTGTGCTAGGAACTGTTGCAATGAGTTTCTGGCACCCCTATCTCTGTGAATGCTGGACTATGAATCTGATGATCTAGGAACTGCAGGGATGTATTTCAACCACCCCTACCTCTGTGACTGCTGCACTCTGAGACTGCTGTGCTATGAACTGCTAGGATGTGTTTCTGGCACCCCTACCTCTGTGACTGCTGGACTCTGAGCCTGCTGTACTGGGAACTGATGGGATGTGTTTCTAACACCCCTACTTCTGTGACTGCTGAACTACTTGCCTGCTGCGCTAGGAACTGCTGCAATGAGTTTCTGGCATCCCTACCTCTGTGACGGCTGCAATATGAGCTTGTCTGCTCTGTGAACTGCTGGGGTCTATATCTGCCTACTCCAGAAACTTCTGGGATGTGTGCTTGCCCGCCCCGGGAACTGCTAAAATGTGTGTGTCTGCACTATGCATTTTTGGGGTGTGTGTCTAGAAACACTACCTCTTTGAAGCGATGCACTATGGGCCTGCTGTGTTGTGAACTGATGGGATGTGTTTCTGGCACCCATAACCGAGACTATTATAGGAAATGGGGTTGTTGTTTGGCTGGGCTGTGAGCCCTGGACAAGCAGCAACCACAATTCTTCTCAGGACGAGGTCACAAAAAACCTTAAATTAACCTGTGCTCAGTCCTCATGCAGCTTGGCACAGAGCAGTTAGGCTTAACTTAGAGGCAATGTAGAAAGTATTTATGCAACACTTCAAACAGTAACAAACTCACATCACCCCACCAACAGAGTCCCAGACCAAGTTAGAAAAATAGAGTACAATTTAATAAATACAAGACCAAAACAACAACAATCCAATCAAGCTTATGATTTTTTTTTTAAGTAAAATTTTTTGGGGGGGGTAAAATAGTGCCAAAAAGCACAAATCACGAATTGCAGCTTTCTGGTTGTGTGAGAACGGGAGGAAGTCACAAGTTCGGGCTGATGGTGATGGAGCGCGGGTCAGATATAGGGACCAGGTTAGTCCCACTAAAAGTTACCTTCTCGGTCTAGTGCAAAGAGTCCTGTTTGCAGTGAAGGGGCTGCGAGGAGCAGGAATCGTTGCAGACGGTCATCGATGTAGTGAATAGAGCAGGTCGGGCACAGCGGGCAGATGTCACTGTAGCGCAAAGATCCTGTTGTTGTCGCGAATGTTCGGGCCAGTGCTTCGTGGTGACACTCCACATAAGCAGTCAATGCAGTAGTGCAAAGGGTCGGGCAGACGGAACCTCCTGTTGCCAGGCTGAGCAAGTGATGAGGATTTGGTACTAAAGGTCCCATGTGTGGTCCCAAAGAGTCCATAAACTTCAATTCCACCTCTCTGAGGCCACATCAAGTGTCCAGGACCGAAGGGGCACTACTTGAGATCAAACGCTTGCTCCAGCTGGATCTGGAGCTTGTTATGTCCCTGTAGCTCGGAACATGAGACTTGCAAACTAGCCCTTGGAATCACTCCGGGAGTCCTGGTTTCGGGTGCTGGTCAAAATCCCTCTGACACAGACAGGAGGGCAGCAGGCCAGCACAGACGTGCATTAGTTCTTCAGAGCAGCAGTCCAGGAGAGTAACAGTCCTTTCAATAGCACAGCAGTCCTTCCTGGAAGAGTATCCACCGGCCCAGAAGTGTACGGAATTGCTGGTGTCTGAGATCCAGTATTTATTCCCAACTGTGCCTTTAAAGTGGGGGAGAAGCTTCTAGAGGTTTCCATTCAAAGTCTCCAGGCATCCTGATTTCCCTGTCCTGGCTCCAGACTAACTACAGGGAATATGCAGCCCTTTGTGTGGAGTCAGGACACAGATACAGAGCTTGCCCATCCAGGCGCACCTAAGCTCTCTAAAGTGTGTGGTTGTCTAGAAGGAATATACAAAGCCCAACTGTCAGCTACACTCAGTCATGTGACCCAGAGACAAGCTAGAGGCACTAAATGGCTAAGGCAGGAAAATGCAAACTTTCTAAAAGTGGCATTTTGAAAATTCTTAATTAAAATTCGACTTTACCATAAGAGAGGATTTTTCATTACAATTCAAAAGTCACCAAATATAAACTGGCCACCTGCTCCCATTTCGAAATTACAACTTATTAAATGTAATACGATAATTCCAATGTTATCCTATGGGAGAAGTAGGCCTTGCAGTAGTGAAAAACGAATGTAAGAGTTTTACACTACCTGGACATGTAAAACTTAAAAGATCATGTCCAACTTTTTTATATACACTGTACCCTGCCCTCTTGATGTCCAGGGCCTACCCTAGGGGTGACCTATATGTATTCAAAAGGATGGCTTGTGCCTGGCAAAATGATTATTTTGAAAGTTCTAACAGGCATTTAATAAACTGCACACACAGGCTGTAATGGCAAGCCTGAGCATGTTTAAAAGGGCTACATAAGTGTGTGGCACAATAAGTGCTCCCGGCCCACCTGTAGCCTTTATTTTACAGGTGCATGTAGTACCAGTTTACTGGGGGTGTATAAGTAAATTAAATATGCCAATTGGGTATAATCCAACTCTACCATGTTTTAAGGAGTGTCATGATCGCCGTATGCCAATAATGACTGCCTGCCATTCAAGAGCACAGAGTACAGAAGAAGAACATTCCAAACTACAGTTCCCAGGAACATTGCGGTCATGAATCACGTGGGCTCCATCAACTCCAAAGCCAAAATATAATGGCGGCAGCCGGGGGAGACAGTGCCGATAATTCCGGATTTCGGATCCTAGGTGTTGCGGTCTTTCTCGCCAGCTACCCTGCACGGGTTAACCTTGAGGCAGTAAGGTTGCACCTGCACCACTCTACGGATCGCCTATTCTGAGACAACGAAGACTCGATGCTTCTCGAGCCGCTTTGTATCTTTCAGTGCGCTCTCATTAAAAGTCCAAGTTCAGGACCGTTTCCTCTGTTGGAGAGACTGTTTTTCAAGGGTTTCGTTCAGAGGAGTATTTGCCTTTGTTCTTATTGTTCAAACTTGACATTTGGCTTCTCTGTTGGAAGAGATTGCACATCGGAAATCTCATGCAGAGAGGCTCCAGTTGTCTTAATTGAGAATCCTTATGCACTTTTTCTATCGATGGTAAAACAGGAAGAAGTTAGACATACCTGTTTTGAGGATATCGATCCTAGTGCTTACAGGGCCAACACAAATGTTCGCCTTTCAAATTCCTAGTGACTGTAACTATGGGTTTCCGTTATTCTTGGAGTTAGTGCTACTTTCCATGATTATTTTGTAGTATTGCCTCAGCATTTTCTTTACTTCTATTTGCAGGAGAGAGTAGGGGGGCAAGTACCCACAGGAACTAATTGGTTGAAATACTTCACTACAACTATAATGATACGCTCAAAGGTACAAATCATAGGAAATGTGATGTACTTATCCCAATCATGAATGTACAGCGGTGACCATGTGTTCCTTTGTCTTTTTGGTTGGAAACAGTGTGTGAAGCAGCCTTACTACTGCCCTCTTCTCTCTTCTATGACCTAAGCTCAGATTATCTTTCTTTAGGGTTGAGGGGAAAACAAAAGCCCTTGTAGAACTGATCATTTCTATGTGTCATGTGATTTTAGTACATTGGAACTTACCCTGTGTTTAACTTTTGTTTCCTTCAGATCTCCCTCCCCGCAGTCCCCTCCCTTTCCTGCCCCTCGCTCAATTTCCTCTAAGTCTGTGTTGATATACCAAGCCAGATTTGGGGCGATCTAGAGGTGGGCTCCTTATACTTCATCAGCACCATCCTGAGGAACGAACAGTGGAGCCTGACAAGGAGAGAGCACAAGCACTTTTGCACTGGTTAGCAGTGGTAACGTGCTCAGAGTCCTTGGCCAACATAAAGGAATTCCGTAAAAAGTGCAGGGTAAAGGCAAAAGGTTAGGGGGTGAACCTGCAGAGAGGGCCAGGTCCAACAGATGTGAACTGATGTGCAATGTGTCTGCACCAGGAACTACTGAGATGTGTGATTGACTATTCTCTAAACTGCTTGTCTTTGATCCTCGTTGCTCCATCTCTACAGGCAGTTAAGGGTATTATTACTTGTTTGTTGTTCATTCTTTCTGCTGTGGTTTTTTTGCCTGGCACATGCTTTGATTGTGTGTTTGTGCCACTGCCCAGGATGCTTGGCTCTTCATGCTCCTATCCTATTCCTCACCTCATACCACCTGCAGAGATATCAAGCATGAGCTATACAGTATATATGTCTGGACTGTTCACTCAGTGGACTAAAGCATCCACTCATGAATATTTGTTTCACCTCCGGGGGAACCAATCAGACTTTATCATTTTGAGGCCAGTGATGAGTTGGATAACAATAAATGATTTGCCTCTCAATAGTGCTGAGAGCTAATGGGATGTTAAAGGGTGCTCTACAAACAATCATACCTGTTGAGTCATGTTGTCTCCCCTTGCCAAGGTGTGTACTTCAAAAACCCTTCTTTGAAGTCACCACCACCTCAAAAGCAACACTGAGTATAAGTTCTGGACATCTGACACTTCAGTACCTGAAACCTCTCCGCCAGGAACAAGAACTGCTATGGTTAAGGACTGCCTCTCAGCTGGACTGCTAATCTAGAATACGTCTGCCTTGCTGTGTTGTCCTGCTGCCTTTTACTCTCTCTGCCTTGGTAAAAAAAACTGGACCTCCATCACTACAACCCAGAGTGAGTGAGTCCAAGGGCTAGCTGACTAGCATCTTGATTTTAAGACTCAGGGTCATAAAAGTCTTCTACCCTGCTCCGGTGCCTGGCCCATTGGAAAAGGACCCAGGTGCTTGCTCCAGCGAAACTCACGCATCCTCTGCTGTGAGAACAGAATTGCTGCATTGGCGCTGTTGCAGGAACAGAACCTGCACATTGAACTTGGAACCAGTGCATCACCATCGGAACCACGTATCACTGCTACTGCAGAGAGACAATTGACGCGTCCTCACTCCTGCATGGAGAAACCAGGCACATCGGCTTCTGAACCAGTGCTTCATCTTCATACCCAGCGCATCGCCATCGTTGCATGCAGATAATCGATGTATTACCGCAATTGCGGGATCGAGACTGAGGTATCGCTCGGCTCCACCATCTCGCTGTTGCTATCAGATTAAGTTACTTTTGTTCAGAGGGTCTTGAGGTGGCCCTGTTTCCAGCACGCACTTGTCCTTGATTTTTGACTTTGCCCCGGACTAGCACGACCAGATACCCAAATAGGCGCTTATTGCTTTTCTAACTTGGTGCGGAATCTTTTTGCGTGGTGTTTTCATTGTTTTACTGTTTAGTGACGCAAAGAAGCAGAACAACGGAAAAAGAGAAATGAAGCAAGATTAGAGAAAGAGCTACGAAAAGCATCTCACCTAGCTGCCAAAAAGTTAGAGGAAGAGATAAAGGAGAGAGAGGAAGCCAAACAGAAGCAAGAGTCCGAAACATCGAGCCAGTGTCCCGTTAGAACACCCTCTACGCTTTACCCTCGAAACAATGAGCGAACAATGATTTATTGCTAGGTCCCCCAATCATCTATATGCCCCCTCCGTATGCCCCTTCCCAACCCATAGTGCAGCACCCGCAACCCCCAAACACAGGTGAGAATGGTGCCAGGGCCTCGGTCCTCACGGCCTCCGCGCCGGCCGAGCCTCTTGTACTCGACGCAACACAGACAGCAACATTAGATAACCCCGAGACCCGAAAGAAAGATTCTACTAGAATGAACAGGTTGAGCAAGGATGAACGAACAGGAATCGATAAGATAGTAAGGACACTGGTAGAACGGAAGGAGAGCGAGGAGTATGTATCGGATATGTACAATTCATATGCCGATAGCCACAGACGACACTTTGTCGTGCGATTTTGTTATCACACCCTCAATGCTTATGAGGACCGATACCAAGACAAAGGTCCTGAGAACCTAACGATCTTGTATAGGAAACTCGACATTGGGGACGAAGGCGAGTGTGACGTGACGGACCTCTTCGCGTGCACGCTTGAAGTTTTCCGCCACCTCACTGAACAAAGGTTAGAAGCTAAAACTACGACTCCTGTAGCAACCGAACCTCGAATAGAAAAAACGAATACAATGATGCCTATAAAGGAGGCCGCTCCCCTCTGGGTTCCCCCACGAGGTCAGGAAACGCATGATGACGTTAACCATCAAGATGCGAGAGGAAGGGTAGTTTATAACTGGGTCTACCAACCATGGGATCGACAAGATATCCTGACGCTCCGAAAATCCCTGCCCGATTTACGGAAAAACCCCACTGCCTTTTATACTGAATTAGGTACAGCCTTGGGTTCGACGATTATGACCCTAGCCGACATTGATTTGTTTTTCGGGTTATGTCTGCCAGCTGATGTGTGGAAGCAAATCCGGAAAGTTGACCACCTTGAGCTGTTCGGACATACCTGGTCACAACTCGATGGCATAGACAGACAATGAGAGCCTGGACAGAAACCTTTGAAATCCATTTTAGAACTTCCAGACAAGATTGTCTAGAAATTGAAAACCCTGATCCCAGAAAAGAAGGTGGATTGGTCGATAGTAACGGACTGCCGCCAGAAACCCCAGGAAGACGTATCAGAATACTTCTCCCGGTTTGAAACAGTGTTTACCGATTACAGTGGCCAGGACATGACCACTGCAACCGGACATCATCTATTTGTCCAGAACTATGTTAAAGGTCTGTCACAGGAGGTCGCACAGAAACTACAGGCTAGCGAGAGTAGTTGGGTGGCCTCCAAGCCTGCGGCTATTGTTCAGATGGCCCAGTATTATGAGCATCAGAAGAACGAGAATGATAGGGCGACTGAGAAAAAGAAAAAGGACCTGAAAGAAAGGGTGATGATCGCACAGCTGCAGGGGGTGACTATAGGAAGAGAGCAGTACAAGGGAAATTACCAGTCGAATGCTCCTAGAAATCCACCCCCTAAAGACCGTGCGCCCGCACCCTATTGAGGTAATATAAATTTTATGGTCAAGTTGTGTTCCCTAGCGAGTACCCCACCGACTCCATGTACGAGTTAAAGTGCATGTAACTTCCCTCCTGTGTCAGCTATGAAGACGCAAATACATTTGCGTCCAACGTTAACATGTCCTCTTTCAGACCCACCATGAATGGGTTGAATGGTCCGTTCCTAAGTATGCTATGCCAACGTCTTTTTGTAGTATACTCCTATGTTTTCCAGCTCTGGCTGAAGTAGGCCCTGAATTTCTGCCACCGAGCCTCTTTTGTGGCTCCTGACTCTGGCAGTCTCTGCCCAGGCAGCCCCCGTACCCGTGAACTCTGACTTACTTCTAGCGCGGCCCTCCGTGCTCAGCTATGCCTGCTGCCTGCCAAGATTGACTATAACCTTCGAGTTATCTGTTTCCCTCCCCGAAAATACATTCCAGCCTGCTAGCTTCAGTAAACATCCTTCCTCAGCTACAGGGCTAAAGGGCCGACCTGTCTCTATGCAAGTAATTCATAGCTTCTGTTGCCATGCTCCCATGGAAGGCCCCATGCCCCACGCTTCTCATACAGACACTCAGGCGCTTATACACGCACTCACAGCAAGTATAGAATAGCTTCTGCTCTAGAGACCTTTCTGCCCAGATAGCTTAGTTCCTAAACATCAGATATCAGATATGATAGAAGCACAAGTTGATCTGACATGCCAGACTTCTGTCTCTTTCCGTCAGTGTAAATGTCAAGTCCCCTGCACCCCTCCAATTACACGTCATCCAGCTGCGCACGCATCCAAGCTTCCGATTTCTGCTGACATTGCCACATTTTCTGTTAGTGCCACCCCTTTGTGACACCTATCAGTGACGTTTTCCAGAACACACCTCTAGTTCACGCCTCTTGATTACGCACATGTACCACGTGTATACTGTTATCTTGTCTTCTCTCAGCTGTTACGCCTTCTATACTGTTTCCAATGATGCAAAATAAGTATATAAGCTATGTACTGTTAATAAAATGTAGCGCTCTATCCCTTCTGACACCCTGTGTGGTGGTCAGAACATGATATCTTGGCCATGACCATTCCTTTTTAAGGAATAAAACCCCTTAGAACTCTCACACCACGGACTCTGTCTTTTTTCATCCGATCTGAGTTATTATTGATTAAGTACTTACCTGCATAGAAATTAAGAGAGTAAATTAATTATTTACGTCATTTTGGCACCCGAACAGGGACCCCTCCCCCACCTCACGCGCCGGTTGGCGCATTGCAAGCTCTGTCCCCTGCCATCAGTTAGAAGGAACATACGCGTACCGGCAGGATTTCCTGCATCTCCCTCTGACCCACGGAGGTGACGAAGACTGCGATCAGTGCCCAGACGAGGCGGTGAGGAGTGCGGAGGATCCCGACCAGAGCCTAGCCGAAAGAAGCAAGGTCCGAGGTGTCAAGAGGCCCACCAGGTTTCCGAAGTTTTCCAAAAATTCCCGAAGTTTTCCGAAGTTTTCCGAAGTATCGAGTCGAGTCCAGTCGAGTTTTTCCGAGGCCTTCTGTTTCCGTGCTTCCCGGTGAGTACCATTGCTGGGTCGTATCTAGACGGGTTTGGGTACGCAAGTCCGGTCTGCACTGTTTTTAGGCAGTGTATCTGTACTGTTTAGCAGTATATCTAGTATTCCGAATTTCTGAATTTTTGCACTGTTACAACAGTGTATCTGTACTGTTTAGCAGTACATCTAGTATAGTGGGGTAGTCATCTATGTTTTAAATGTTTTTGTGATTAATGTCGTGATATGAGTGTGATTGTTTTCCTTGTGCATTATTGTGTTTTCTTGCATAAATAGTTACATTCAGAATTAAGTATCAAGGATCGAGCATTTCAGTATCAAGTAGGCACAATGCCGTTTTTCAACAAGTTAAAGCAGATAGGAACTAGGAAAGGGATGTTAGAGGAAGAAATTCCAATCCCCCCTAGGGACACTCCAGGTAATTTCATGTATAACAAACATGGCATAGACGCCATATTGTATCTAGAGTTATGGACCGATTATACCAAGCACCTAGAGGAAAGATACCGATGGCCAGTTAACGGAACATGGGATGCCGAGTGCATCATAAAGGTAGAAGAAGCATTACGGAAAAAGAAAGCCAGACAATCTCAGAAAGACGCCATAGAATTTTGGCGTAAGGAATCACATAAACGTGCTGAAAGAGCACTCCGTAGAGAAGACAGACTTAAAGAATCAGAAAAGGCCCAAGAAAACGAATTAGTTATTGAAGGAATTCGAGTAAAATCAGAACAAATAGATCGCATCCGAAATAGCCAAGTGAACAACATGTATCTTTTGGCCGAAGGTACCCCTGACGCCATTTCAGAAATACCGAAAAATTTGCCGTCACCATTAGTTCCAACTAAAGTAATGCATAAGACTACTAAAGACATATTCCTAAATTCATACTTAGACGATGTAGCACCAGCTTACACCAATCTGCCTGTTCGTGCCCTGCCTATTGACAGGGAGGGGGGTGGCACTCCACCCCCAGGTCACGTTCCGCCGGTACCGCAACAGACTTCTCCCGTTCCGCCAGCCCCGCCACTTCCCGTACTCAAAACTGACCTACCGAAACCACGTTTGCCTGATCCACCTAAACGACAAGTTCAAGTTCAGATACAGACTCCACAGGGAGGTAATGTACAAGCGTCCGCTTCAGGAGGTGCGACCGCGGGTCCTCAGACCCCGCCACCAACTCACAGATTCAATCTCAGAGATATGCAGAGTCCTCTCACGTACAGGTCTCCCCACTCCTCTAATTCATTCCGCCTTGACGCATTAAAAGAAAACATGTCAGTTTGCAGATATGATCCAGTACCCGGAAAAGACGATTTAATGATATTGGCATCATTACGGTTAAGATCCGCTACTGATAGCTTGTTATGCTATGCAGGAATGAAGGATCGTCTAGACAGAATATATGAGTTCGTTCAGACAGGAAAGGACTCTGACAGTATTAAGGATGCCATGGAGAAACAGAAAGTTGGCATGCAAGCACTGATACTACGATTTTTCATAAATTGTCTAATAAGAGAACGAGACAGGCCCGGAACAGATCAGAGTGAATTAGACGCATTGAACAAGTGGGGTCAAAATATAGCTGATGGAAGACATGACAGACAAAATTGCATAGACTCTATGTACAAGAAGATTAAGAAAGCAGTGATAGCAGTACACCAGAAAGAGAAAGAAAAGGCTTCCTCCGAGGAGGAAGAAGTACAGGAAGAATCCGAAAGAAATGTAGGAACAATAGCATATGTAGGTAAGGGAACTTACCTTAGGAAGGGTATCCGTCCGGAGAGCAAGAGAGTCTTCTTCTCTGCCTTAACAAATCCGAATTCTGCTGAGCATCAGTTCCAGGAAACTGATAAAAGGCTTCGAGATCGAGTTGGGTACCATGTACTCAATTCTATGGATGAACAAGAACTCGCCCGATCAGCTGTATCATGGGCTGAAAATGCAGACATATATAATGACGACACGGTAGCGCAGACATTTCTGAACCTCTCCCCCGACGAACAGAAATTAGCAGGTGTATACATGATTCAGCACCTTCTCATTAAATACAGAAAACATTATTCCGATCCAGGTCCCTTACACGAGACACTAGAAGCACTACTGATGGATAGATGGAGAGGTCTAAGCACTAAATTAATTCAAATAATTCTAGAACAACGACACAGATATGATACCTTTGTAAGCTCTGAATATGTTCCCGCCCCACCTCCAGAAAGGAAAATGTATCATATGCAATGCGGGGGTGGTATTGAAAGTCAGAACCCCTTACGAGAAGTGCACCCTGTTATGGGTGAGGATAAAACTTTGAAACGCGTGTATGTACACACGCCTCTGACTAAATTAGAACTGTTAGAAATGAAGAAACTAGTACCATGCCATGATAAAGACCCTGCAGGTTTCCATAGAGAGCTTAAAGACATGTTATTAATGGGGGACTACACATATGATGATATCATGAAAATGTTGAAGGTATTATTGCCTACGGGTATATTCGAGAAATTAAAGGAAAAGGAATGGGAGGTGGGAGACACAAAGATTACCTGGGCAGAAATAGAGGAAGAAGAAAAGAAACGGGTCCCAGGGTTAGGCCTTGGGGACAAAACTAAAGCATTACCAGGTTTGATAGTACAGGTCCTGCCCAGATTATTGACAACTAGAAAGGAGGATTGGGATGCAATCTCGTCCTGTAAACAGAAACATGATGAAGATACTAGTGACTTCTATTCAAGATTCGAGAAATGTTTTATTATTAATAGTGGCCTCCAGCCAAGTAGCGAGTCGTACCCACATCTTTTTGTATCAAAGTTAGTCGAGAATTCCCTACCGTTAGTTAAAAATAGAGTGTACAAGGTTGAGAGTACATGGCAAGCAAATACGCCATCCCAGATGTTACAAATGTTACAATATCATCAGAACAGAATTAGAGAAGAACAAGATCAGGAACAAAAACGCATGAAAGACACAAAGATGAAAATGTTAGTAGCTCAGACGGTCCCATCCGATGGTCACAGAAAGGGTACGACCCAGACAAGTCACACTGCAGCTCCTGTTAGAGGGACATGCAATTATTGCAAGCAGCCAGGTCACTACGTACACGAATGCCCAGTTCTGAAACATAACATAGCGACAGGTAAAACTAAAGAAAGACCGCATCCGCCTAGACAAGACCATAACCAGCATCAGTCTACACAGAATACACAGCCTATGCATGCTTCCTCGACTCCAGCACAGACCGTAGCAGTACCACAGCCACAGCCCATTGCCGCAACTCAGCAAGTTTCACAGCAGATGTACCAGTATGCCCAGTCTGCTTACCCCGAATATTCCCGATATACATGAAACAGCCTAGAGAGGGAAGGTGGCTTGCCTCTTATTGAGATTCCTGTAGATCAAGAAGGTCCTTATGTACACAGTCAAGTATTGGGAAAAGACAGAAAGTTTTTAATTGACACAGGGGCAAGTCGCACTACAATAAGTCATGATGAAGTTCCAGGGGCACCCCTCTCAGGCTCACAGAATGTTTCCCTGGGTTTTTCAGGACAGCCTATTGTAAATGAAGTATCCGAACCAGTCCCCCTGGCTGTGGGTCCATTATCACGCGTTACAGACCTGTTACTGACGAAATCATGTCCAGAAAATCTGTTAGGAATTAAAACATTGAAGGCTCTAGGAGCTATAATATGCTGTTCCCCGGAGGGAGTTAGACTCTTTCTGCGGGATTTCAAGGGTCATTATGTTCTGCGTGAATTTGATGTCAGATTAAAAAATGTACCTGATTACTTGTGGGCAAAAGGCCCAACAGATGTAGGCTGTATGCACATTACACCATACCGCGTTACACTCAAGGCAGGTGTTGTATTACCCAGAATCAGACAATACAAGTTACCACCCGATGCTGTAGTGGCTTTACTGAAAATCATTGAAGAGCTCATTGCCCAAGGAGTGGTCGTCGAGACCGACTCCAATATCTGTAACTCCCCCATCATTCCGATTCTTAAACGTACTGATCCCAGTGCACCGCCAGTATATCGGCTGGTGATTGATCTTCGAGAATTGAATAAATGCATTATTCCACAGTATCCTGTGGTCCCCGATATCTCCTCTCTATTGACTGCTATTGACTCAGAAGCAACGTTCTTTACTGTAATTGATCTCAAGAACGCCTTCTTCAGCGCGCCTATTGATCCAGAGAGCCAATATCTCTTCGGATTCAGTTTAAATGGACGCAGTTTCAAATTTTCGCGCGCACCTCAAGGATTCACAGAAAGCCCCAGCATCTATAGTCAAGCACTGAAAAGACAACTAGATTGTATTCAAATGCCAGTTAACACCGCTTTACTGCAATACGTCGATGATCTGCTGATCACCGCACGAAGTGAGCCCGAATGTGAAAAAGCATCATTGACCGTTTTACACTTTCTGGCCGACAAGGGACACAAGGTGTCTCCTTCGAAGCTACAATTCTGTGTTCAGCAAGTTGTGTACTTGGGTCACTTGCTGTCCAAAGTGGGGAGACAGCTCACTCCCGATCGCATTCAGTTAATTGCAAATATGCCACAACCCCAGACACAAAAGGAAGTGCGGGCCTTCATAGGCCTCACCTCGTACTGCAGACAATGGATTCCCCAGTATGCATTTCTAGCCAAGCCACTCATCCAGTTAACGACACAGGAGGCAGCGACTTCGACTGCCCTCCCTTGGACTCAGGAACACACACAAGCTTTTGAAGACTTAAAGAAAGCCTTATGTCAAGCACCAGTTTTAGCGACACCATGTTACAGCAAACCGTTTACACTTTTTGTTACAGAACGTGACGGTACAGCGTTGTCTGTCCTCACTCAAGATCAAGCAGGTTCACATAAGCCTTGTGCTTATTTTTCTAGAACATTGGATTCAGTAGCCCAAGCACTCCCTGCGTGCTTAAAGTCAGTAGCAGCAACAGCGTTAGCAATAAGACAAAGTGATTCAATTGTTTTAGGTCATCAGTTAACAGTTCAAGTACCACATTCTGTAGAGGTTTTGTTAAACAGAACCCAGACTCAACACTTGACTATAGCACGACTGACAGGTTATGAATTGACACTATTCCAGCCACACATAGAAATCAGACGCTGCAGTATCCTGAACCCCGCAACACTATTACCAACAGTTATGACAGATCCAGCCCCACACGATTGTATAGAAATCATTAATGCAGTAACAAAGCCTAGACGAGATTTAACAGATGTTCCATTGACAAATCCAGACCTGACACTTTATGTGGACGGTTCATGCATGAGAACAAGTACAGGAGAATTAGTGGCCGCGTATGCCGTGACCACTGAAACTGAAGTTAAAGAAACACATCGTATTGACACACTGTCTGCTCAAGCAGCAGAGCTCATCGCTCTGACCCGAGCTTGTATTCTAGCTAAGAACAGAAATGTTAACATATACACTGATTCCCGTTATGCCTTCGGAGTTGTACACGACTTCGGAGTCCTCTGGCAAGAACGAGGTTTCCTGACCTCTCATGGGGCCAAGGTTCAACACGGTCCCCTCATTCAAGCACTGTTAGAAGCAATACATTTGCCCTCGGGCATATCAGTCATGAAGTGTAAAGCACATACTAAAGTTACAGATTCTGTTTCCCAGGGTAACGACCTGGCAGACCAGACAGCAAAACATACAGCACTGACTCACATCCAGATTACTGATGTGACAAAGACAATAGTACCGACAAAGTGTATGACAGTTAGAGATCCCGCCCTAGACGTAATTGACATTCAGACACATGCTACTCCAGATGAAATAAAGAAATGGACTGAACTAGGAGGGATTCAGACAGATCAAGGTTGGGTGACGAAGGGAAAATCTATATGGTTTCTCCCTGACTCAATGGTTCAAGTCATGATAAATACAGCACATAGCCCGGCACATCTAGGAGAGAAGGCGATGTTAGACAGTTTACAGAATCTCTGGTACAACAAACACTTACGAGCAGCAGCAAAACAGAAAGTGCGTACTTGCATGATCTGTTGTCAGTTCAATCCAGGTAAAAGCGTCCCTGTAGAGCAAGGAGGATTTCATCCTCCCGATCACCCTTTTGAAGTCCTCCAGATGGATTATATCCAGATGAACAGTTGTCAAGGTTTTAAATATGTCCTTGTAATTGTTTGTGCCCTGTCCCGCTGGACCGAAGCATACCCAGTCCCAGACTACACTGCTCCGACCACTGCCAGACAGTTGGTTCGTGAATTCTTCCCACGGTACGGTTTGCCCCGTGTCGTGTATTCAGATAACGGACAGCCGTTCTCGTCCGAGTTGATGAAACAGGTTTCCCTTTTGCTAGGATATCAGTGGAGGTTCCACTGTGTCCGACATCCCGAAGCAGCAGGCCTTGTAGAAAGGCATAATCAGACACTAAAAATCCGCCTTGCCAAGATCTGTCAGGAAAAAGGGGTCGACTGGATAGTCGCCCTGCCCGTGGCACTATTCTACATGAGAATGGTCGCCCACTCAAGATCAGGGCTATCCCCGTACGAAGTGGTCTTTGGCAGACCACCGAATATGTGGGGGACGCCCATTCCGAAGAAAATAACTGATGTTGATTGCAATATGTTGACAGATTACCTTGCCTCCTTGATGTCTGCACTCCAATCATGTCGTTCACAGGTTGCCGCAGCCTTCCCTGACAACACCGATGTAAAGGCGCATGAGGTCCGTCCTGGGGACCTGGTACTCGTCCGGAATTTCGACCGGAAAAGTCCGCTGGAGCCCCGTTGGAAGTCTCCGAAGACCGTCCTCCTTACAACCAGGACCGCCGTGAAGATAGAGGGGAGAAAGGGGTGGGTCCATACGAGTCACATCAAACTTTGCAATGAACTAAAAAACGGACTAAAACAGGACTCTGACTCGTCCACCCCCACCAAAGACTGTGTTGAGGAAAAAGACTTTACCGTTACCGAACGAGAAAAGACTCCCCAAGAACTGTACCGTATGAAGCTCCGATCTAGCAAGTCAGACAGTTTAATTGTTTAAGTCCTCCCCTAGGTGAATCGGTTAAATAGTTTCTGACATGTATCCCCTAGATCGAGATAGAGAGAGAGAGAGAGAAGCAAAGAAACGTACATACTGCAAATCACTGCGTAGTCACTGTATAGTGACGTTGTTAATAATGTTTTTTCTAAGTATTCTAATTATTATTGCCAGCATTCTGCTACCTATATATTGGCCTATTTTCAGGCGTGAACAATATGCTTACAACGTCTCTACTGAACACACTTTTAGTGAACTTCCTGCACATGAACTCTCTTACAGACTTGCGCTGCGCAACAATACATTCATTAGTATGTTACATCACTCCCATCAGACAAATAATGCTACAGACTGCTGGATATGTGGCCGACTCCCTCCCTACCAGAATTACAAGGGAGCTCTGCCCCTCTTTCCGTACCCGTTCACTCACAATGGCTCCTGTGGGGCATGGTTTAAAATAATTAATTCCTTAGATCCTGATATTGCTGTTTTCGATGGGGGCTGGGTTTGGGGAAACTTGAACTTAGTCCTGCTCAACGTCTGTTACCCTGATAAAGAGGGACTTCCCACTCGAATAGGAACTGATCTAGAAAATGAAGTATATGGATTAGGTAATTACACAATTAGCCTTATGATCCTTACTGTTGAATCCGAAGCTGCTCCAGTTCTGCCCCATATGTTGGTATTACCAGTCACAGGTGAACTATGTGTTAGCAAGAAAGGTTCAGTACACGTAGGTCATAGTAAATGCACTACTGTGGTCGAATTCAGTGATCATGGTAAATCGTCCTTTAAAGCTATAAGTCACTCCTATTTTGTTTGTGGTCATACCGCATACATACGTTTGCCTCCAGATTGGGATGGTACCTGTTATATTGCATTCCTTCTGCCACCTGTTTTTCTAGCTCCCCCAGATTACCATAGAAATACGAATCTAGTACCGAATAGACCCAAAAGAGATATCCCACTTGTCGACTACACAGAAACGGCATGGGAACAGTACACTGATTTCAATAAAGGATTCTTTTTCTTTTTAGGACCTGTCCAGAACAGTAAATTAATACGTAGATTAACTAGAACACTTGAAGCAGTAGTACATGAAACTGCCTCCGCCTTAGGTAACTTAACAGAGGAGCAATCTGCTATACGGGTTGTTGTCCTTCAAAATCGTCTTGTAATTGACGTCATCTTGGCAGATAGAGGTGGAGCCTGTAAGGTCATCGGGTCAAGTTGCTGTGTTTTCAGCCCACAAAACGCACCATCTGTCTATCAAGCTATTACCCGTCTGCATAAAATTGCAAATCAGATACATCAGAACCCAGGCACCTGGACTTGGTCCGGTTGGTTCTGGACTACGTTAACAGCTTGGGGATGGAAGATCTTATCATTCCTAGGCATTGGCCTTGTTATAGTATTCAGCTGCTGCCTGTGCCTACAGTGTGGGCCAGCGATATGTGGACTGTGTGCCACATCGTGCATTGAACATTCCAGTTGTCTCTCGAACAGTCAAAGAAAGAAAGATGAACATATAATGTTACAAGAACAAACCGATCGATTTATGAGGATCGATATATCATGAAGGGTCCGTAGGGAACAAGGAGGGAATGAGGTAATATAAATTTTATGGTCAAGTTGTGTTCCCTAGCGAGTACCCCACCGACTCCATGTACGAGTTAAAGTGCATGTAACTTCCCTCCTGTGTCAGCTATGAAGACGCAAATACATTTTCGTCCAACGTTAACATGTCCTCTTTCAGACCCACCATGAATGGGTTGAATGGTCCGTTCCTAAGTATGCTATGCCAACGTCTTTTTGTAGTATACTCCTATGTTTTCCAGCTCTGGCTGAAGTAGGCCCTGAATTTCTGCCACCGAGCCTCTTTTGTGGCTCCTGACTCTGGCAGTCTCTGCCCAGGCAGCCCCCGTACCCGTGAACTCTGACTTACTTCTAGCGCGGCCCTCCGTGCTCAGCTCAGCCTGCTGCCTGCCAAGATTGACTATAACCTTCGAGTTATCTGTTTCCCTCCCCGAAAATACATTCCAGCCTGCTAGCTTCAGTAAACATCCTTCCTCAGCTACAGGGCTAAAGGGCCGACCTGTCTCTATGCAAGTAATTCATAGCTTCTGTTGCCATGCTCCCATGGAAGGCCCCATGCCCCACGCTTCTCATACAGACACTCAGGCGCTTATACACGCACTCACAGCAAGTATAGAATAGCTTCTGCTTTAGAGACCTTTCTGCCCAGATAGCTTAGTTCCTAAACATCAGATATCAGATATGATAGAAGCACAAGTTGATCTGACATGCCAGACTTCTGTCTCTTTCCGTCAGTGTAAATGTCAAGTCCCCTGCACCCCTCCAATTACACGTCATCCAGCTGCGCACGCATCCAAGCTTCCGATTTCTGCTGACATTGCCACATTTTCTGTTAGTGCCACCCCTTTGTGACACCTATCAGTGACGTTTTCCAGAACACACCTCTAGTTCACGCCTCTTGATTACGCACATGTACCACGTGTATACTGTTATCTTGTCTTCTCTCAGCTGTTACGCCTTCTATACTGTTTCCAATGATGCAAAATAAGTATATAAGCTATGTACTGTTAATAAAATGTAGCGCTCTATCCCTTCTGACACCCTGTGTGGTGGTCAGAACATGATATCTTGGCCATGACCATTCCTTTTTAAGGAATAAAACCCCTTAGAACTCTCACACCACGGACTCTGTCTTTTTTCATCCGATCTGAGTTATTATTGATTAAGTACTTACCTGCATAGAAATTAAGAGAGTAAATTAATTATTTACGTCACTATGCTGGACGTAAAGACATCGACGAGAACCAGTGTGCATTTTGCAAGGGATTTGGCTATTGGAAATCCCAGTGTCCGGTCCTGTTAGAAATGAACAAGAATAGGGACACAAGAGATGTAGCGGGTGGCCCTAGAAACAGAGGACAGGGACGAGGGTCCACGAACGATACCAACAACGACAGGCCAGCCAGACCGAACACATTTGACCGTCCCTGACAGAACCAGTACCAACAGTCTGACTACGATGACACCCACGACTTCGCAAAGGACTGCCAAGGGCAAGGGAGGTATCCAGTCGAGCTCTATGTTGACCAGCAAGGTCCTTATGTCACCGCTAAGGTCCTGGGTACGAAGTCTCCATTTTTGGTAGACACTGGCGCAACACGTAGTGCGTTTTCTAAACGACTGATTCCAAGGGCACCCTTGTCTGGATCACATGTAACATCCATAGGTTTCGATGGAACGCCCTCCACTAATCCCTTGTCCACAGCGATCTCCTTTGACTTAGAAAATAACACCACTAACACAACGTTTTTGCTCTCATCCAACACCCCTGATGCCATTATGGGACTTGACTTACTGAAACATTTCCGAGCTACTATTAGGTGTTCGCATGACGGAGTTCGAGTCTTTTTGTACGATAACCCGACTCTGCTCAGACTCTGTCCCACCCAACGCATGTTTTCCATCACTGATGCTGACTTGTCCCTGCTTGACAGTCTACCTTCATACCTGTGGGCCAAGACTGACTCGGACGTAGGACGCATGATGATCGACCCAGTGCACATAACTGTTCGACAAGACGCAATACTCCCAAAACTTCCACAATATCGGATATCGCCCGAGGGCGAGAAGGCATTGGTAAAGATTATCCAGTCCCTGATAGATGCAGGAGTGGTAGAGGAAGTAGTTAGTAATGTTTGCAACAGCCCTATCCTACCCATTGTAAAGAAGCAGGGTGAGGGAGATGAGAAGGCGTACCTCTTCATCATCGACCTACGAGAGGTCAACAAAGTAGTTGTACCTCAGTACCCCGTAGTCTCAGACATCACCACTATTCTGACTCTGATTCCTTCCACTGCCACCACCTTCACTGTCATCGATATCAAGAACGCTTTCTTCTCTATCCCCATCCACCCAGACAGCCGCTACCTCTTCAGCTTCACCCTAAAAGCCCGCTCGTATAGATTCTGTCGAGCACCCCAAGGCTACACTGAAAGCCCCAGCATCAATAGCCAGGCCCTCAAGAGACAACTGGACGTAGTCCAGTTACCGGATGGAGTGGTGTTGATACAATACGTCGATGATATCCTTTTGGCGGCCGACACCACTCCACTTGCAGTCACAGCCACCATCCAACTCCTGCACTTCCTCTCGGAGAACGGACACAAGGTCTCCAAGAAGAAGTTGCAATTCTGCCTACCCCAGGTCACTTATCTAGGCCACCTCTTGTCCAAAGACAGGAGAAAGCTTACGCCCGATCGAATTCAGACCATTCTAGAAACCCCTGTCCCTAAGACCCAGAAACAAGTCGGATCCCTGCTAGGCCTCACCTCCTTCTGCCAACAGTGGTTGCCAAATTTCAGCCTCATTGTGAAGCCACTGCTTTCCTTGCTGGCTAAAGATGTCCCCTTCCCGCTCCCTTGGACCCCTGAATGCCAATCCTCTTTCAAAGAACTACGAGATGCCCTCTGCTCAGCCCCCGTCCTAGGAACCCCCGATTACACCAAGCCCTTCTCCCTCTACACTCACGAAAGGGAGGGGTGTGCTTTGTCTGTGCTGACTCAGTCCATTGGCCCCAAGCAACGCCCATGTGCCTACTTCTCTGCCACTCTTGACCCTGTAGCCAGAGCTTTGCCTGCCTGCCTTCGAGCTGTAGCTGCCGCTGCTAACTCTATCCGACAAAGTGAGGGGATCGTACTATCGAACTCCCTTACTGTGTTAGTGCCCCATGCGGTTGACACCCTCCTGAACCAGACTAAGACGCAACATCTGACTAGTGCACGACTGACTGGGTACGAACTGACTCTTCTTGCACCCCACATCACACTGAAAAGATGGAGCACACTGAATCCAGCCACTCTGTTGCCCCTACCTGAGAGCGACCCCAATGTGTCCCCTATACATGACTGTGTGACCCTCACGGACGAACAGACTAGGAGTAGGGTTGACCTCCGAGACACTGCCTTACCAGACCCTGACGGAGAACTGTGGGTGGATGACTCTTGCATCAAACTCCCCGATGGCACCACCTCAGCTGCTTATGCAGTCACCACAGCCCGAACTGTAGTAGAGACCACCCGCATCACACAACGATCTGCACAGGCAGCAGAACTGATTGCCCTCACATGAGCATGTATCCTAGCAGCAGGAACAACAGCAAACATTTACACCGACAGCCAGTACGCCTTCGGGGTGGTTCATCATTTCCGGCTCTTGTGGAAGGAGAGGGGATTCCTGACCTCACACGGCAGCCCCATCCTACACGGAGATCTAGTCTCCGCCCTGACTGAAGCGGTCCTCCTTCCCAAGCAACTTGCAGTAATCAAATGCCAGGCACACAAAAAGGTGACAGACGTCGTTGGGCAGGGGACTGCACTGGCCGACATTACTGCCCGAACCACAGCCGAGAATAGGACAACGACATGCATGTATGTGACCAGGTCACAAACAGAAAAATGGATGGACGCTAGGGAAACTATTAGGGACATCCAGATGGCCAGCTCACCACACGAGTTGACTGATTGAAAGACGATGAAGGCTGCTGGCGAACAAAAGACACGAACAAATGGTTACTACCCAATTCGTACCTGATCCCCATATTGACCATGGCACACTCCCCTGCACACATAGGATCTGCCCCTATGGCCGAACTTGTCTCCAAAGTTTGGCACAATGACAAGATTACAGACTCAGCTAAACGTCTGGTCCAACAATGTCTGATATGCCTGCAACACAACCCTGGGAAAGGAACTGTAGTACCCCGGGGAAGGTTTGGGGTCCCCAATCATCCATTTGAAGACCTACAGATGGACTACATCCAACTAGAAAGATACCAAGGTCTGAAATATGTACTTGTTGCCGTGTGCGCATTTAGCAAGTGGGTGGAAGCCTATCCAACTCGCGACAACACTGCCATTGCCACTGCAAAGGTATTACTGAAAGAATTCTTCCGTCGCTACGGCCTTTGTCGAATTTTGTGGAGTGACAATGGCCCTCACTTCGTAGCCGAAGTTATCCAACTCATCTTGAAGGGGTTGGGTGTAAAACAGAAATTCCACGCAGTCTTCCACCCCCAATCTGCTGGACTAGTTGAGCAACATAATGCCACACTGAAACTCAAACTAGTTAAGATAGTGGCAACCACAGGACTGAAATGGCCAGACGCTCTCCCACTGGCATTGCTATCAATTCGTTCCACCTCCACCAAACACCATTTGACCCCTTATGAAGTCGTTTCAGCTGACCTATGAGCATTTGGTCCGCACCAAAACCGACATCCATTCACGACGTCCCGGACATCCTAATGTCTGACTATTTGTACAATCTGACTAAGACACTGTCTGTTATCCATCAACAGGTGCTGCAGGCCATCCCTGATGCTTCCAGGGGCCCAGGACACGACATCCAACCCGGTGATTTTGTGCTGATACATAACTTTCAGCGTGCACGGAGTCTGGAACCCCGGTGGACGGGCTCCTTGCCAGTCTTGATCACCACCCGAACAGCTCTTCGAGTGGAAGGGAAGAAGAACTGGCTGCATGCACACCACTGCAAGAAAATCTCCTCAACCCTGACGACGACCGAAGACGTGGCCACCCAAGAAGAGCTCCTGAACAAAGATCGACCATCCCTGAGCTGTTACCCTGATGAAGAAAAACTTGAACTGACAGAATTCCCCGATCCCACTGTGCCATCCAGAGAAGGGTATAACCTGCAATGAAAGGAGGGAGCTTCGGCTAAGCAGACCACTGACTAAGTTACAATTCTCAGAGCGGTGGCCTAACACTACTAAGGCTGCCAAGAGAGAAGCCAAGCTCTTCAGAACCGCCTTGTTCTAGATGTGGTTCTAGCGGATCATGGAGGAGCATGCCGTATCATAGGGTCCAGCTGTTGCACCTACATACCGGACAATTCACCCTCAGTTTACAAAGCCATTGAACACCTCTACAGACGTTCCTCAGAAGTTCATCAGGAACAAGAAGAATGGTCGCTTGGAAGTTGGTTCTGGAGTACTGTAAAGGACTGGGGGTGGAGGTTGTTTATGATCATATTAATACCGACTGTCATAATATGTGGATTCTGCCTGGGTGTTCAATGCTTGCCACCCCTGTGCTCACTTTGTGCTAACTGTATCTGCCCCAAGACTTTGGACTTTGAACTCGAACGCATGAGAGCTTTGTATGAAGTCGAGATTTGAAATATAATGGGGATAGATATAGATTGACAAGCTGGCTATATATGTTGAAAAGGGAGAATTGTTAAAATATAGTTTGCGACATCAACATTATCGGCGCCATCTTGTCCCTTGTCAGGCTCGTATGTGCGTGTAAGTAGCAGCCATTTTGAATGCCATGGCCTCTCTGCCCACTGCCGATAGCCAGCTCGTCTCTCTCTCTCCCTCTGACCCAGCAAGCATCCCCCGCACACTGACAGCCCCCACTCTCACTTGCTTGGGCCATAAACCTCCCCTTCAGCGCGACCCTGCCTCGGAGCCACATCCCGTACCCAGGTAAACACTTCCCTCCATCCCTTTCTTGATCTCGTATCCTTTGATGAAACCCCTTCCCTCTGTGCCCGATTGTCCGGCTCGATCCCAGGCCACCACCTGGCCCTGCGGATGCAGTTTATTGCCCCCTACAGTAGGAAGCTGCCCCCCTTCAAAGTCATCACCTGCTGAGATTGGGGTGGGGGCCTCTACTGTGAATACGTGTGGGAACGGGCCTGAAGTGGGGATTCCAGGGATGTCTTACTGTACTTCAAAGTAATGTTAAGAATGTGTCTTCATGCAATAAAGCAATAAACTACAGTATAAGAGGCCAGGCCACAGAGATACAGTTAGAGCACCTCGAGACGATACCCTGTTTGTCCGATCTGACGTGCTTTCCTCTAGAGAAATAAAAACCTGTTTCCTACCTTCCAGTCTCCAGCGCCTGCCTCTTTGTTTGATAATTTCAAGTGGTATGAGAGGCGGCTAACGCCGGGCAATACTTAAAGGTTATCGGTCGAAGTCGGCCCTACCTTTCACATTTTCATTGTTTTACAGTTTAATGTTTTGCACAAATACTTTACACATTGTCTCTTAAGTTAAGCCTGACTGCTCAGTGCCAAGTTTCCAGAGTGTGAGCACAGGTTCATTTATGGTGTGTTTGTGACTTACCCTGATTACCTCTGCCATCCTTACACCCAGGTCCTCATTTATAAAAAATGTTGCATCTCTGCGGTAAAAGAGCGATGCAACACATTTCAGTGCGCCCTCTTTGCGACACCATGGATGCGCTGTATTTACTGTACTGTACTATTATGACACAACGGCGGCATAAGGGCCCCATAAATAAGGCCCTCAAGCATTATTTATGTGACCTTAAGCCCCCATTGCGGTGGCATAAAAAATGCACCAAACTGCGCCATATTTAAAAAGTGACGCATCTAGGCAGATGCGTCACTTTGTAAACCCCTGTGCTACAGTATACATGTCACAGGTATAATTTATGCAGGGTGTGCATTCTGGCCCAGAAAAGCTTCGTAGAAGTGTTGCAGGGAAACCTATGACTTTGCACTGCAACACTTCTATGACCTCACTGCGTTAAATCCTTATGCCTGCTTTAAGCAGCTGTGAGGGGTGATGCAGGCCTTTTCACATGATGCTTACCCCATGTAAAATGACACATTGCTGGAGTTGGGTCAGTTTCCAGACACACTACAGCAATGCAACATTTTTGCGCTAAAAGATATGTCAGGATTCTTTACGTATCTGTCAACCCTTGCAACATGGAACGCCAAACAGTAAATACAGTGCATCCATGGTGTCGCAAGAAAGGGCGCACTGAAAAGTATTGCATCACTGTTTTATCGCAGCGATGCAATACTTTTCATAAATGAGGCCCCCAGTCTCTAACAGGGAAGAGGTTTTTAAGGTTTTCTAGAAAGGCCATAAAGTTGGGGTCTGTGCGGTCATCCAGGTGAAAGTTAAGGTCTCTGAGGAGGATGAAGGTGCTGCCACTGATGATGAGGATTGTAGCAAAATCTGTGATGTCACTGGCGAAATTGGAGCTGCATCCTGGTGGTCTGTAAATGGGGGTTCTGTCCAGGAAGAATTTGACTGTGATGCATATCATGAACGTGAGGTTTACCATGTAGCTGGGGGGGGGGGGGGGGGGAGAGAAACGGGGGGTGTCACTGCAGAAGGTACAGCTGACGGTGTCTTTCATTTTGTAGCCAGCAGGGATTGCTGTAGTGATGTCCAGTTTAGAGGTTGGGTGTGATCATGTTTCCAGGAGGAAAAGCAGATCCAGAGCATGGCTGTCCAGTAGTCCCCATATCTTCGTGGCATGTTAGGTGAGCGAGCAGGTGCTGACAATCATGCATGCAAGTGTGGCATATTGCATGGGTGGTGGTTGGACTGTGGAAGTGTCGATGGGTTGCTGTTTGTGTCAGTGTGAGTGGGTGTGGGATGGAGGGTTGTGAGAGTGCATGAAAACTTGCAGGAGTCACTTGTGAACGCTCCTTTTGTGTTGTCTGCTGCAGTGGGGCGGCAGTGAGGCGAGCAGCGGCTGGGGTTGGGAGTGCAGAGAAGCGCAGCAAGGTAGCAGTGGGTAGGAGGAGGACCTGGGTTCCCTACATTGGACACAATTGAGGCGCTTTTATCAGGCCAGCGACACACCCGCTGCACTTGTCCCTGTGCTCTTTCTAGTGCTGGCTGAGAATCTCAAGAACAAACTGCAGGATCCTGTTACTAAAAGGCATTTCACCATACGCGCAAAGATATGTTTCATGCAACTGATGTAACCTGGAACTGATGTAATTTTGCAATTCTGTGGAACTCCTGTAATGCGCTCTAATACCTTAGGGTCTAATTGGTTTTTATTCCTGAACGCTGCGACCTGAGCAACATGGCTGATGCCCGGTGGAGCTGCTAGACAGCTGAAGAGGAGATTGGCCCTGGTATCCCCCTCGACCGTCACCTACCCAGCTTGACATGGGACATAGCTCCCCCTCTTCTTCCTGCTTTTGGCTCCTTCCTCCTTCCCCTCCCTCTCACAAACTCTTGCAACATGATTTTTTTACTGTACTTTGCTATACTCTTGTAACTGATGTAACTTGTAACGCAATATTCCTAAATGTAAAGCGCTCTGATGCCCCTTGGGGTCTGGTATGCGCTATATAAAACATTAAACAATTCAACACAATACAAAACCATATCAAAATGATGTCATGGGAGCGCTGCTCATCAAATAGTCAACAAGAGTTTGATAGATGGATAGAAGGATGGACAGACAGATAGAAGACAGATAGACAGACAGAAAGATAGATAGATAGATAGATAAAAGACAGATAGACAGACAGAAAGAAAGATAGATAGATAGATAGATAGATAGATAGATAGATAGATAGATAGATAGATAGCTAGACAGATAGATAGATAGATAGATAGATAGATAGATAGATAGATAGATAGATAGATAGATAGATAGATAGATAGATAGATAGATAGATAGATAGATAGATAGATAGATAGATAGATAGATAGATAGATAGATAGATAGATAAAAGACAGATAGATAGTAAGGTTGGTAGATAGATAGATAGATAGATAGATAGATAGATAGATAGATAGATAGATAGATAGAAGACAGATAGATAGTAAGGTTGGTAGATAGACAGACAGACAGACAGACAGACAGACAGACAGGTAGGTAGGTAGGTAGGTAGGTAGGTAGGTAGATAGATAGATAGATAGATAGATAAAAGACAGATAGATAGTAAGGTTGGTAGATAGACAGACAGACAGACAGACAGACAGACAGGTAGGTAGGTAGGTAGGTAGGTAGGTAGGTAGATAGATAGATAGATAGATAGATAGATAGATAGATAGATAGATAGATAGATAGATAGATAGAAGACAGATAGATAGTAAGGTTGGTAGATAGACAGACAGACAGACAGACAGACAGACAGACAGGTAGGTAGGTAGGTAGGTAGGTAGGTAGGTAGATAGACAGACAGATAGATAGATAGATAAAAGACAGATAGATAGTAAGGTTGGTAGATAGACAGACAGACAGACAGACAGACAGACAGGTAGGTAGGTAGGTAGGTAGGTAGGTAGGTAGATAGATAGATAGATAGATAGATAGATAGATAGATAGATAGATAGATAGATAGATAGATAGATAGATAGATAGATAGATAGATAGATAGATAGATAGATAGATAGATAGATAGATAGATAGATAGATAGATAGATAGATAGATAGATAGATGGATGGATGGATAGATGGATGGATGGATGGATGGATGGATGGATGGATGGATGGATGGATGGATGGATGGATGGATGGATGGAGGGAGGGAGAGAGAGAGAGAGAGAGAGAGAGAGAGAGAGAGAGATAGATAGATAGATAGATAGATAGATAGATAGATAGATAGATAGATAGATAGATAGATAGATAGATAGATAGATAGATAGATCGATAGATAGATAGATACTGGTACCTTTCTATATTGGTAACATAGTTCTGCTGGTGAAGCAGCCACTCTTCGATGAAGCTAACATCAATCTTAAATGCAGACACAAACCGGAGTCCTACGTAAATGTCCTCCCCCTCTAAAGATGCCATTCTGTGAATGATGTTATAATACACCCCAACCCCCAGCTGACATCATCAAAGGAAGAACCTTCTGGAATAGAAGAGTTAGAGATACAGGAGTGGGTGAAGAGAATAGATTCTGTTTGTGCAGCTCTGATGGATAAAAATAAACCCAGCGCCTCATGCGTGACAGGCGGCTGCTGCAGCAGCGAGTACATGATGCATTCAAGCAGGTAGTCTCCTCCCACTGACTGGGTTTAGCAAGAGCAGGAAAGTTACAGCAGCAGAAACTTTCACAGCACCTTAAGGAGGGTCACTTGTGAGGTCTCCAGCTGACTGCTAGATTGCAAAAATGAGAACAGGTGGATTGGGGGATACTGGACTAACATATCTAAAGTGCTTAATTTGTCAAAATAAAAATAAAATAAGTGCAAGGGCTCTCGTCAGGAGCCCACTGCAGCTTGCCATGCACTGCCATGCTGCCAATGACAGTACCAGCACCACTACTAACCATCACACTACTACAAGTGTGACACCTCAAAACATTCCAGGCCCCAAAAGCTATTAGAATGGCTTGGGCAGCAGGTGATAGTAATTTTAATGCACATTGAATTAATAATTAACTGTTGTAATAGTCATTAATAAATTAGTCAGACTGCACCACCTTGTGGCAGATTGTCATAACCGCTGGTGTTGACATTTAAGTGCCAGTGCCAGGCACTGAAAACAACCGGCTCAAACTAAGCACTGCTAACACTACAGTAAGGATGCAAAGTCTGTTCATTCAGCAGGGTTAACACTGCATGGCCTGATGTGCAAAACCCCGGGTCACAAACCGGTTGTTGTGTAAACAAAGCAATTCTTTTGAGGCTGGAGGGTCATAAGTGACACTTATCCCCCCCCCCCCCGCTCCGGCTTGGCCTCTGACAGGGCTCACCCAGAGACTAAATGAAGCTATAATCCAAGGACCCACTCTCCATAGGATCTGCTCCTTTCCTTACTAACAGGCCTCGAGCAGTCAGCCGAGACTCTTTAGCCTTTGGGTGCCTAAAACCTCCTCTGTGAAGTACAGTGCGGCTCGTCTCTCAGCCCAACCATCTAACATGCATATATGATCCCTCTAGCCAGCATCATCTGTACCCATGGCATTGATGTCCTTTCCTGCGCTGATGACACCCAAACCATACTCTATCTCCCGGACAAGACTCTCAACTCTAGGAACAAGTTCACCACTTGCATAAACGAAGTTGGTACCTGGATGAACTCCCTCAAGCTCAAACTCATCACCGACAAGACAGAAGTTGTGATATTCATCAAGACCCCTTGCCAGGGACTCCTCCTAGTGGTCAGCTGAGCTAGGATCCACCCCCAGCACCCATAAAAGAATCTTTGCCACATCATTGACAGCAAACTGGAAAAGACCTCACAATTCAACGTGGTCACTGCATCCTACTTCCACACTCTGAAGATGATGAGAAAAACCCTTAATTGACTCCCAAAAATACAGACAAACATTAGTTCAGCAAACCGCAGAGTCATGAGCTGAATCAAGTTAAAGCATGGGGGGTACATAGAAAGGTGAGCAAAGGACATGGGATGTAGGAACCCTCTTGCGTTAGGCGATTTTTTATGATCTGGACGAGATGCCTGTAGCAGAGGTACTCTATCGCACTGAGTGGTTGCTATCTAGTTGGTTGAAGTGTAGGTTTCGGACGAAATCCTTTAGCTGTCTGTTGAAGCTTATGAAAGAAGTGTCCATCCTTATATGGACAGGGATGGAGTTCCAGATTTTAGGGGCAATTCCCGAGAAGGATCGTGCCAAGGTTTTTTGTTTGTGAGTTTTGGGCGGATGAGAAGTAAGATGCTTGTGCTCCTTAGATTTCTCGTTTGGGATGCCTTTTTGAGTTTGGACGCAGAGTAAGCTGGTTTGCAGGTGTGAAGGACTTTTTGGGTGAGACATGCAGTTCTGAAGTTAGAACGTGCTTCAATCTGGAGCCACTTAAGTTCTTTCACAAAGGGTGATATATGGTTTTATTTCTTGACTCCGGTGACCTTCCTAGCAGCTGCATTTAGAGTGGTTCTGAGGGGGGCTAAGTGGGATTCTGCCGTAGCTGCGAGGGTTTCAATCCCGCAGTCCAATCTGGACAGAACCAGAGCTTGCATGGCAGATTTAAGATCAAAAGGAGGGTGGAAGGGTTTGAAGTTTTAGAAGGCACTCTTCGCAAGGTTCTTTATATCTTTGCTCATGTTCAATCGTGGTCCCGAGTGATCTCAAGAGATTGTGTGGAATCAGCCAGGGTTAGATTGCAGTTAGAGCATCAATGGGTTTTAGCCATTTTTTAATTTGGCGGGTCTGTTTATTGTTGGATATGTGGAGGATTTCAGTCTTATCTTGGTTGAGTTTTAGGTGGTTGTGTGATAGTTAGTGCTGGACTTTTCTGAGAGTGACATTAAGTCTATCAATGTCATCTAATGAGTATGTTCCAGGTAGATCTGGGTGTCTTCAGCATAGAGGTGGAAGGGCAATGTTAAGTTTTTTAGTATGATAATCAGGGGTCCATGTAAATGTTGAACAGTGAGGGGGAGAGAACTGAGCCTTGTGGGACAAGTTGAATTGTTTATTTGTATTTGTTGTGAGGAAGGACGTGAACCATTGTAAGACCACCCCATCCACTCCAATCCTCAATCCTTTCATGGAGGGAGTTCAGGAGAAGTTTGTGATCAACCGTGACAAATGCTGCTGATAGGTCAAGGAGTATGAGTAGGCAGCATTTGTCTACATCGAAGGATTTGTGTGGGTCATCTATAACATTCAGGATAGCTGTCTATGTGCTGCACCCTTTTCTGAAGCCCAATTGGTGAGGGACCAGGAGTTTGTTACTCTCAATGTCTTGGTTGGGTTGTAGGACAACACATCTTTTGAGGGTTTTGGCTAAGAAGGTTAAGTTGGAAACAGGCCTGGAATTGGTGAGGTCATTCAGGTCGGAGTCTGCTTTTTTTTAGTAATGGGGTGACTTGGCTGAGTTTAAGGCAATCTGCCATAACTCCAGTCCTCAAGGAGCTGTTTACACTCTTGGTCCAAAGAGGGGTTAGGGTGTGATTTCTCTTTTTTGTCAGGTGGGCTGGAATGGGGTTAGCTACATGGGAGGAGGGCTTAAACAAATTAATCATTTCAGCGATGTCTGCTTCGAGAGGGGGTTCAACATCTTCCCGCTCCTGGACATCGTGGAGGGCCCTTGGAGTTGGTCGCCTTTCGTGATGTCAGGAAGAGAGACCAATGGTTGTGAAACTGAGGGGTGTGTGAGGGAGCTGTTTCCTTCATTAATGCAGGTGGGCTTTCTTTGGATGACTTGCTGTGATCGTCGAGGGAACACTCAAATTTGGTGATTTTATCATTAAAGTAATTAGCAAGAGTTCTTTGGAGACCTGCGTGATTTTTATGGGTGGCTTGAAGGTTTGCTATTTAATGATAATGGAAAACTCTTTGGGACTTCTTTTGACATTGCTTAATGCGCTGCGGAAGAAGGTGGCTTTTCCATTCCTGATGTGTTTTTTATATTTCCTGCGTTCCTTTTTGACCTAGTCAAGGTGGGTTATGGATGAGTTAGTTCACCAAAGTCTTTCAGCAACTCTGAGTTGTCTTCTTTTAGAGTTGACGTCTTTATTCAACAAGGACCTCGATGGGGTGTTTCTGACCCTTTTTTGTTTCAGAGGAGCTACTTGGTCTAGAATGGCTGACATTGTTGCGTTGCAGTTTGTTATAAGCTTGGTTGTAGAGAGGTTATCTGAAGTGGGGGGAAGTAGTGACACCATCCTTTCTTGAAGATCCACGGGGGGGATCTGTCTCATGTTTCTAGCCCAATGGCGGGTTTTATGTGTACGGGATAGCTGAGGAGTTATTTGGTTAATGTGAAAAAGAATGATGTGGTGATCTGACCAGTCGAAAGAAAGGGTGTGGTCAATAGTTACTGTTTCTTCCTGAGCTATAATGGCGTAATCGATCGAACCTCTGTTGTGGGTTTGATCTTGCAGTGCTGGATGTGGTTATTATTGAGTAAAAGATCATTTAGGGATTGTATTAAGAGTATTGTTCTCATCGTTCCAATGCTTCAATATCTCATGTGTTACTGCAATGGGGAGGTCAATCTGCCACTTCCCCAGTGCCTCAGGTATAGCTGTAGGGGTCTTATCTTGCATAGTGGTACACAGCCTTGTGATGAGTTTGCTGGGGGAAGGAGAACCAATGGTGTGAAGTGAGATTGGTTCCTGTAGGAAAGAGCCATGCACTGCCATGCTGGTAGTAAAGGAATACTCTAGTAGAATGCCAGCCTCATTGGCCTGTACTTTCTGGACAGAAAGGGATTTTCTCTCTCAGTCGCCACAGCCTTTGGGATGTCAGCTGCTGGTGAGATTTTTTCCTCTTCTGTCGAGGGGCAGCATCAGGTAATTGGCAAGTGGCAAGCAGCAGCGGCTGGTGTCAGGGAAAAGTAGTGGAGCAGAGCTGGGGCTAATAATAAAACAAAAAAACAAACAACAAAAAAAGAACTTACCTGCCGCCAGCGGTTCTTCTGCTGTGTATAGGCTGATGCTCCCAGACTCCCCTAGGGCCAATCCAGATGCTGCCCTCGTGCTGTTAACGCCCATGAGAGCAGCTTCTGGATTGAGGGAGAGGGCTGATTTTGTGCTCCATTTGGGAATGACAGCCTATGCCTACTGTTCTTCTCCACCCAGCAACTAGGCTGGGTTGGAGAGATGTCAGTGTGCATGACGGTTTGGCCATCATAAGATGGCCAGCCAAACCAATATGGACTCTGACAGCAGTGCCCACCACTCTTCCACCATTCTTCAAATAATCCCACCCCCGAGACTCGGCTCCTGCTGAAATATAAAATAATAATAAAGCTTTTATCATTTTATTTTTTGTTTGCCTCTGCTGGCAGTGGGGCGACGCTCCTCCGCCATAATTGAGAAACCGCCACTGGTGGCAAGACAGCAGAGTAAAGACTGTTCAGCCCAGCTCTATGGTGTAAACGGTCACATGCCCAGACAGAACACTGTTCATGTTTTGATAGGCCACGATGTCAGCAGGCTCTCCACAGACCGTGGTTGTGAGCAGGCATGGAGAGGGGTAGTCCATCTCTATGGCAATGTGAGGTAAGTATGCTGTGGGTAACAGTGAAAGGTGTGTTGAGCTTGCCCACAGTATTAGCAGAGATCTATGGGCCAGATGTAGGAGCCTTAATACCGGTCGGTAACGGCCGAATTCGGCCGTTACCGACCGGTATTAGGGTTTTCAGATGTAGGGGGCCTATATTTTACCGATTCTGTAAATTTACCGAATCAGTAAATTTACAGAATTGGTAAAATACCGAATCGGTATATTTACCGATTCGGTAAATCCACATGTAGGTGGCACTCCTAAGAGTGCCACAGGGCCATAAGAATCGGTATTTTACCACCCAATCCTATTGGGTAGTAAAATACCGAATTCAGGTGTGCATGCACATCCGTGCATGCACACCTGTGCCATGTGACACACAGACATGCCCTAAGGGCATGTCTGTGTGCCACATGGCACACAAGTCCGGAATTGGGGTGCTAGAGGGTGTCAAAGTGACACCCCCTACACCCTTGCAGGATTCGGTATTTACCGATTCGGTAAATACCGAATCGGTATTGCCCATTGATTCCTATGGGCTTCATGGCCCATTGGAATCGATGGGCAATACCGATTCGGTATTTACCGAATCGGTAAATACCGAATCCTACCGATTCGGTAATTCTTAAATTCGAATTACCTACATCTCCCCCCTTCCTATTTACCGACTCTTAAATACTGAGTCAGTAAAATTCGGTATTTAAGAGTCGGTAAATATGAATTACCTACATCTGGCCCTATATCGGGAGCACTCAGCCCACCCTGTCCGAAGGGTAGGATTCCCCAGGCCAGGGGTGGTTGTCAGCCAGCCCACGCCAAGTGGGACAGAAGGGTTCAGAGTCTTCTAAGAAGGCCTTGGTGAGTGGGATAGGAATATTGATGAACAGGTTCAGGAACCTAGGTAGGAACACCATCTTTCCAATAGCCAGTCGTACAGCAGGAGACAGCGGTAGGCTGGTCAAAACCGGGACCAACTCCTTCAGCCACGCAATCGCCTTGCAGTAGTTCTCGAGCCAGAGCTGTGTCACATCTCGACTGATCCGTATTCGTAAGATTTATCTGTGTCTTCCACCCACTCCAGGAGATATTCCATACGGAATTGTGCTTGAGCTTCGACTAAGGGGAAGATCACCAATTTAGCCAGGCTTATAATGACTCAGATGAGGGTACTGAATACTGTAAATTTGACAATAGTGTAGTCAGGTTTTTGACAGGGCCACACACGTATATGGTAACCTCATACATATGTCGTAAATTCAATTGGTGAATTTAGATTTTTGAAAGTAATGCCAGAGAGATTCATTTTTATAAAGGTTGTTTCTCTCGGTCTGCTTCTGGGAACCCTCCGAACTGGATGATCACGGCTCCCCACTTCTTCTTAAGTGGATTTACGCAATCAGAGAGAAGGTGCAAATGTCAATCATCAGGAACCTCCAAGAGAACAAAGATCCATTTGTGGCAGCTGCCCATCTGAAAGGTTCATTGCAGGAAGGCACGGTGAGGTCAATACAGGGGCATCGACCCACACTCTTCTGAGGGATGTGGCTGGAAAACATTGACATCAAAATGCCACATAAATTTCAAGCAGGAACTTTAATGGCAGAATAACAGCAGAGTATCTGTATGGTGGAGTGAGCCTTCTGTCGACGCGGTTCTTCAGGTGACCAGCCGAGTTCCTGTCACCAGATGTGATGGGAACGGAACCGGTCTGGGTAGGTTTGTCACTGGTGGGAAGAGCAGGCGGATTATGCTCATAGAACTGTTTTTGTACAGTTAGGCGGGACAATCAAAGGCATTTTGCACCAGAACGCTGTTTAGCATCCAGTTAGGTTGTTGTTGGGGTATCAATGTGCGTTATTCTTTTTTTTTGGTGTAAAACTTTTATTGACATTTATCATCCATGTAACAGCAGTACATTTATACAGTAATCATGGTATGAGACAAAGAACGTCACGTACTTTTACACAGCTATTCAGCCGACAACCCTCCGGTTCGGCAGCACAGGATGAGGATGATATGGCAGACCATCAGGATGTAATTTTTGGAGCCATGAAGTTTTACTTTTAAGGTTCATTTTTGTTTTGTTCCTTTTATGAAAAATAAAAACCAAACCAAACGTAGTGGCTCATTTGTAGTGAATAGACATAAAGCAATATGGAAAAAGAGTTGCTAGTAGAACACGCCGACCCCCAACCCCAGGCCATCCCCCATCACCCCCAAGCACAGCGTGAGCCGAATTCCCAATGACAAGAGTACATTTCTAATCCCACCCCACAGCATCCTACAGGTTAATCAATCATTTCCTCCTCATCATCTGAGTCCTCGTCTTGAGGTTCCGTGACAATTGTAAGTGGTGTTTCCGACTCGTACGAATATGGTCGAGTCTGGTATCTATGAACCGCAAATGACGAGTTTAGTAAGTGTGCGCAGTTTCGCTGTGCTGACTTAAACCGATCGTTTGTTATGTGGGTTTCTCATCTGTACCCACGGGTTCCATCTTAGATACGGCATCCATTTTGTCTCTTGCCCTCAAGTAGTCAGCGAACGGACGCTGTCCGCTTCGCGACCCTGGGACTCCCAAGATATTTGCGGAAGACACATGTCCTTTGAAAGTGTCTTTATGACGAGGGGGTTGCTACTGTAAGGCAGGTGGTGCCGCTCGAGGCTCATCTTGCCGCACGGACTTATTGTCTCAGCCGTGCATCTCATTAGGCACGTCCCTTTGATGCCTGTATCTCGTGTTTCCCGACACCTCCCCTTTTACACCCTTTCCGATCTCCCCACTGTCTCCGTCTTCCTCTGCACCTGTCTTCGTTCCTGTTTCGATCTACTTGATTGTTGATTGGAATTTGCTAATGGTGGGAAGATGGGTTTTTACAGTTGGGAACCGCCAAATGTTTCCGCAGTTATGTTCCGGACCTTATGTGTTTCAAAGCGACCAAAGCGACCCCTCTGGGAGCTAGATGTGGGAACTGAGTTGTAAACCTTTGTGTTCAATGTTAGCCTATGGGTAAAATCTGTATAAAAGGAGCGATCCACAGAACCAATTTGAAGCAGTCTCCCCGAACTACACTCGATGTACTTCCTGTGACTTCTGTGTTCCCTGCAGTAAATAAACCTTGACTCTTTGACGCCGAAGGAAGTGTCCCGTGTCTCTGTGACTTGTACGCCGGAACAGGTTACCCACGAAGGTTTCAGGTGTTGTGCCCTGGCACCGCTGGGTCCAAAAGAACCCAGTCCTTCAGTTGGCGCCCAACGTGGGGCTGCATCAGTGGTACCGGTCCAAGCCCGACGATCGTGAGGAACTTCGTGTGAAATCTCCGAGGGAAGGTGCACCCCGCTTCATCGATCCTGTTGTCGAAATAAGTGGCCCGAAGACTTTTCCCGCGAAGATTCCCGCCTCCTGACGGCTGCGACGGACTGCTGCCCTGACTGTAGACCTGTTTTGGCGCCTGGCGTAGACCTTGGTATAGCGAGACGATTGACGGGCCTTCCTGAGGACGCCATTGATCTTTGAGTTAAGTATTTGTGGGTCGCTCCCAGAATCCTTTGTTGTAGACACTTTAGCGAGTGTTTTGGTTGTAGACACTTTAGCGAGTGTCTTTGTTGTAAACACTAGTGGCTTTTGTTGTACACGCTGTATGAGTGTTTTTGTCGGTGACACTTTGCTAGCGTACTTTGTTGTTGTATTTGTTTGACGACTGCAGCCGCCAAAGACCGAGGGTTTTGTTCTTGCTGGGACTTGGTAAATCCCGTAACCCTTGAAGTTTGTGAAACTCGGCTAGTGTGCAAGATGCCTGGTCGCAGTACTTTGTTCAGTTGTTGTAGACCTTGTGGTGCGGATTCCCTGCTGGAGGACTCGTGTCCGATACCTCCGGTTGGAACTCCTACTTATGACTTATATAGCAAACATGGGCTAGGCCCGATTGCTTTTAACGATTATTGGATAAAATATACAAAGAAAGACGGCGATCTTCGTTGGCCACCTCACGGTAGCTTCGAAGCGTCGATCTTAGATAATTTGGAAATAAAGTTGTTCGAACGCAAATCTAGGCCGGCCATGTTTGATGCCTTTCGGTTGTGGCGCAAAGAAGCCCGACAGAAAGAAATCAGACAGAATAAACGAAGTGAGCGAGATAATGTTGCTACCATAGTGAAGAAAGCTGAGCAGTTTCAGCGTGATAAGGAGGATAAGGATAAGGAAGTGTTTGAGAGGCTACAACGTATGACCATAGATAAATGCTATCCTGTTTTGCCTACGGAGTCGGATAATAAGGAAGAGGCAGTTGAGGATCCTTTAATGTCCTATCTTATGAAGTCGCCACCTCCGTACGTACAGGGTACCGCAGCTCTTGTGGTCCCCGCCGTACCTGTTCTTCCACCTGTTATTCCTCCACCCGTTCCTCAACCTGCACCCGCTCTTCCGACTGTTCCTGCTCCTGTGCCTGTTTCTATTCCTACTGCTCCTCCGCTTCCACATACTCCTACTCACGCTACTGCTCCTGTGTTGTTAACCCCTGTTGTTGCTAACGTTTCTACTCCTCCTCTTGTTAGTCCTGTGTCTTATTCTTGTCCCTCTACTCGTAATCGTAATTCTCCCATTGCGGCTAGTTTCTTTCAGTCGCTCGGACCTGTTTTTGGGTCCGCTGGTTCTGATGGTCCACCTCAGAGGCGTAGTCAGCTTCCTGGTAATAGGGAACGCGCTGCGCTATACAATATGGCGATGGGTTGGATAGACAATCCGCAGAGAAATCCACCCCGAGTTGTTCTTGAAACATTTAGTCAATTCAACATACCGACTCAGAGATATGTGTTTGACGAAATGTGTAAACTCTTACATGATCAGATAGCGGCCGTAGCGCCTGACGAGGTGCTGACCGCCCTGTCTAATCTTCGGCTTCAGTTCGCAACTGGACTGATAGTCGATACTAATGTTCGACGTGCTCTTGAGCAGTTGCTGTCTTTTCGCCTCGCTCCTATTCCTCACGCACTGTTTGTTGAGGATCTTGAACGCCAACAAGCCGAGTCTGGCCAATATCCTATGCGTGAAGTTCCGCCAGTTTGGATACCAGCTGATAATACTAATGTTAATGCTCCAGTGGCGGCGCATTTTCAGAGAGTGTGGATACATCTCCCATGGAAACGATCGGAAGTGCTTCAGGTGAAACAATCTTTGCCCGATCCTCGTAAAAATCCTGCTGGATATTATAAGGAATTATCGCAGCTCGTAGATGCTACGGTAATGAATCTTGCCGATATCGACATGTTGTTTGGCAACGTCGTACCGCAGCCGGTATGGGCTAAGATCCGTCACCAAGATCACGCAAATGAATTAGGTGGTGATTGGGCTGCCATTACAGCGGCAGACGCTGGACAAGTGGCTGCTGCTAAACCCGATCAGTTGATTGAACTTCTTCCCCAGCGAATCATTACGTTAATGAAAACGCTTATGCCAGCTATGAGGGTAAATTGGGACAAGTTGTCAGCCTGTAAGCAGAAGAAAGATGAGAGTGTATCAGACTTCTTTACGAGGTTTGAGGAAGCATTTGTCGATCATAGTGGACAGGATATGGGTACTGAGGGCGGACAGAGGTTGTTTGTGGATAAATTTGTGTCGAACTTATTGCCCGATTTATGCAATAAATTGAAGAATTCAGAAAGTGCATGGGCCGTTTCTACCTCAGCTCAGATACTGGCTACGGCACAATACTATGAAAATAGAGAGAAAGAAGAAAATGACCGAGCTGATAAAAAGACAAAAGAGCTGAAAACTAAAGTGTTGTTACAACAAGCGTATCCGCCGCGTTCTAATCAGAACGCGTCTCAGCAGAATAGATCACAGTCGCAATCGAATCGATCGCAGTCGCGTAACGATTCCTCTTTCCAAAGATCTTCGTTGGGGTACAATCAATGTGCTTATTGTAGACAGGAGGGACACATTAAATTCAATTGTCCAGCTTTGAACGAACGTATTAGTGGTAATTCGTCTAGAGGAGGCCGTGGTGGTTCACAGAATGCATCACGTGGTAGAGGTCGTGGTGCTCAGAACGACCGTTCTGACAACTCGTCGAATTCTAATAATTGTTTCGATCAACGTGGATCATCGCAAGGACGATCTGCGCAGTACAATGTAGACGATTATTACGTCGATCAGGGGACTGACGACAGTAATTACTAGGATAGCCAAAGACAAGGAGAGGGAGTGGTATCAGTTCCGGTTGATCAGAGAGGGCCTTACGTCGCAGTTGCTACATTGGGCGTCGTTGAGCCTTTTCTGTTGGACACTGGTGCAGCGAAAAGTTCCATCATGCATTCGAAACTCCCTGGCGCACCTTTGTCTGGCTTAACAAATGTTTCCGTTGGATTCTCTGGCGCCCCCGTTAGCAATCCAGTTTCGCATCCTTTGCCCCTTAAAATTGGGCCTCGTGAGCTTGAAGCTCCGCTGATTTTGACCACTGGTTGTGGCGAAAATCTTTTGGGTCTGGATTTGCTTAAACGTTTGTATGCGACTTTGTATTGTTCTCCTGCGGGTGTAAAGCTTACGTTAGGAGAGAGGGTGGTCTCTCCCATGTATTTGTCTCTCGATAAGCTTCCACCGGAATTGGATTCTCTTCCTGCGTCTTTGTGGGCGACGGGTCCAAACGATGTGGGCCTACTTGATATCTCCCCTTATGTTGTTCAGTTGAAATCGAATGTGCGATTGCCACGTATTCCCCAATACCGTATCTCCCTTGATGGTGAACGAGCTTTGTTAGCGATCATCTATGATTTGATCGAGAAAGATGTTATTGAGGAGACTCGGGGAAACGTGTGCAATAGCCCTGTACTGCCCATTCTTAAACGTACTGATCCTACCAAACCGCCTGTTTATCGTTTTGTTATCGATTTACGGGAGGTAAATAAAATTGTGGTTCCTCAATTTCCTGTTGTGCCTGACATCACGGCGCTACTGACTCTGATTCCAGCTACTGCATCATGGTTTTCGGTGATTGATTTGAAAAATGCCTTTTTCAGCATCCCGATCGCCGAAGAGAGCAGGGACCTTTTCGGTTTCTCTCTTGGTGGACGTAGCTTCCGGTTCAAACGCGCTCCTCAGGGCTACTGTGAAAGTCCGTCTATTTACAGTCAAGCCTTGAAGGGTCAACTGGATGCGTTTAGGTTTCCGGTTGGTGCGGCCTTAATCCAATACGTCGACGACTTATTGGTGGCTGCTGATACTCAGGACATTTGCAAAATTGCTACGGTGTCGTTGCTGCAACATCTCTGTGAGTTAAATCACAAGGTGTCACCTTCTAAACTCCAATATTGTTGTCAAGAAGTAACCTATCTAGGTCACTTATTGTCAAAGGAGGGAAGGAGATTGACCCCAGAGAGAATTGCAGCGATTGCGCGAATGGCTGTGCCACAAACCCAAAGAGATGTGCGTGCCTTTCTAGGTATCACGTCGTACTGTAGGCAGTGGATTCCTAATTTTTCATTGCTAGCGAAACCATTGGTGGCTCTTACGTGCAAGGATGTTCCAACTCCTTTACCATGGACGGAAGAATGTCAGAAAAGTTTTTCTGAATTACGTGATTCATTGTGTTCGGCTCCTGTGTTAGGTACCCCTGATTACAGCAAACCGTTCACGTTATATGTTCACGAGAGAGAAGGTTGTGCGTTGAGTGTCTTAACGCAACCTTTTGGTGGTAAGCAACGTCCATGTGCATATTTTTCCTCGACCTTAGACCCAGTAGCTAGAGCATTGCCGAGTTGTTTGAGAGCAACTGCGGCAGCTGCGGTCTCCATCCGACAATCAGCAGGATTGGTCATGGATAATATGCTTACGGTGATGGTTCCGCACGCAGTCGACACTCTTTTGAATCGAACGAAAACTCAGCACTTGACGAGTGCGAGGTTGTCTGGGTACGAATTGACGCTCTTGGCAAGCCACATTCAGATAAAACGTTGTAATGTCCTAAATCCGGCAACTTTGTTACCAATTAGTGCAGAGTCAGATGAGGTAGCAGAACATGACTGCTATTTGCGTACAGAAGAGGAAACAAAAGGTCGAGTGGACCTTAAAAACACCCCATTGGAAGACCCTGACGGCACTTTGTATGTGGATGGGTCATGTTTTAAATTGCCGAATGGTGATGTGACTACTGCTTATGCTGTTGTGACGTTGAATACTGTTGTTGAGACTGCGAGATTGAATCAGAATTCTGCCCAAGCTGCAGAGCTGATTGCTCTTACTAGAGCATGTGTATTAGCGAAAGGGAAACGTGTGAATGTGTACACCGATAGCCAGTACGCTTTCGGTGTAGCGCATAGCTTTGGACGATTGTGGCGAGAGCGTGGTTTCTTCACGTCACACGGCACGAAAATACAGCATGGCCAGCTTGTGAATGATCTTTTGGATGCATTGACTTTGCCTGCTCAAGTTGCGATTGTTAAGTGTAGTGCGCATCGTAAAGTGACGGATGATGTTGGTCGTGGTAATGCGTTTGCAGATGAGATTGCTAAGGAGACTGCCCGAAACCTTAGCACTCGAATGTATGTGACGAGTTCGGTTAGGTGGCCTACAGAATCGAGTATGTGTGAGAACACTATAGAGAGCGTGAAAGCAATTCAGAATGAGGCCACCGATACGGAAAAAATGAAGTGGAAAGAAAGTACGGGAAAGTTGGATGCGAATGGTTGTTGGATTGATTTGTCGAATCAGAAAAGATGGATGTTGCCTGATGCGTATGTGCTGGCCGTTGTGACAATGGCACATGGGTTAGCACATATCAGCGCGAAAGGTATTTGCAAGTTGTTGGCTGATGTGTGGAAGAATGATGGCATTACAAAGTGTGCTGAACGTCTGGTGAAGAATTGTATGGTGTGTATAATGTACAATCCTGGCAAAGGAACCCCAACTCCCCCTGGCAGTTTTGCTCCTCCTTCGTATCCCTTTGAGGTGATCCAATTGGACTTCATCCATATGGAGCGATGCAATAACTTGAAATATGTTTTGGTTGTGGTTTGCGCATTCTCCCGATGGATTGAGGCCTATCCCCTCAAAGACAATACTGCTTTGTCTACTGCGAAAATCCTACTGAAGGAATACTTTCCTCGGTATGGAATGCCTAGAGTCGTGTGGTCAGATAATGGAAGTGAGTTTGTTGGAAGTGTGATGAAGAGTGTGTGTAAGGGCCTTGGAATTAATCAAAAATTCCATAGCGCCAATCATCCCCAGTCAGCTGGATTGGTTGAAGGGTACAATGGCACCCTTAAACTAAAACTTGCGAAGATTCAGGCTACGACTGGACTTTCGTGGCCTGACGCTTTGCCTCTAGCATTACTGTCAACTAGGGCGACTGTACACTCCCGAATAGGGCTTAGTCCCTATGAAATAGTGTTTGGCCGTCCTGCGAATGTGTGGGGGGTTCCTAGGCCAGGAATATTCGTTGATCTTGAGTATCCGATGTTGATTGACTACTTACATGACTTGACTGCTAAACTGAGGTTAATTCATCAACAGGTTTACGACGCCTTGCCGACGCAGACGGAGGGTCCAGGCCACCAGCTCCAGCCCGGTGATTGGGTAGTTACCCGTAACTTCTCACGCAAGAAGAATCTGGACCCCCGCTTTGTTGGACCTTACCAGGTGCTCCTGGCCACGAGGACTGCCGTTCGTCTTGAGGGCCGGAAGAATTGGGTACATGCTACCCATTGTAAGAGAGTCCCTATTCCTTTGCCGGCAGACCCGTGGGTAAGGAAAGGCATTGCGTCAACAGAAACAGAAGCATTGTCGGCGTTTGTACCTTTTAGCGACGCACATCTTGTTGGAGAACACTCAGCGCAGCAGAAAGCCACTGTTGAAAAATTGTCAGCAAAAGACTCAAGACCAGATCAACAAACTGATCAGCAGGACGCTGTCTCTTCAACGGATCCTTTGTTTGACGAGCAGACGCGTCCCGGGAAACATCGATATTCTTTGCGTTCTCACACTAAGGACAAATAAAGTTTTTCTTGCTTTGCTGAAATTGATAACTGCAATATCTTCGTTTCCCCCGATCAACTTTGAACATTCGTATCGTTGAAACTTGTTTTGCACATATATCAAGCTTCTTCCTTGTATCTTTTTCCTTCCACAGCAGAGAATTATTGTGCTAAATAAATACATATTGTGTATTGAGGGCCGTAGGGCCGCGCGCGTACTTCCTTCTGGACAGTAGGTCTTGACGCTAGGTTACAGGCCGTCGGTTCCTAGGAACTCCTGGGGATTGACTATTGCTGCACAGAACGGAGTGCGTCAAGAAACGTTGCGGACGGTCGTAGGGAAATGGCATTTTCGAAGCTGAACGATTTGGAAGGAGCTCAGGCGTACAGAGTCAAACTGCAGAAACTTAGTCGTACTAAATGTGTTGTATTCCAATTGTTTGTATTGTTTTTAACTGCTTCTGCATTCTTGGCGGGTGGGGTGTATTACACTATGTCTCACTTCTTACTTGCTACCCCTACTCCTACTCCTTACCCTAACCTTACTTTTACTACTACTACTGCTTCTCCCCATTCCTTTCATATTTTACCGGAACACGAACAGGCTAGACGTGTAGAATTCCGCAACAATTCCTTTATCCAGCTCCTCCACCAGCATCAGTTAGTGGTTAACACTACTAATTGTTGGGTGTGTGGGTTGATGCCACATACTACGGGTAAGGGAATTCCATATCTGGTGTTACCGTATAGTTCCCAAGGGTCAGCTCGAGCATTCCAAACAATGCTTCGAAGCGCACTGGGTTTCCACCCCAATCGAGAACCGCGTTCCCCCAACTCTGGTCCTACCTCGTATCAGTGGGTGCTGTCGATGGCAATAGAGGATATGGAAGATGAGATCTATGATGCTTTTCTCATCCCTAAAGAAGAGGTGCAAGCCTATAGGGTCCTGAGTAGAGGGGAATATAGTATGTTCACCAATGAAAAGCAGCTTAAAAGCTCGCCTCCAATATGGGTCGTACCCCACACTGGTAATCTTTGTCTCGTGGGTCGTGGTTCGCAAGCCTCACTTGGAGTAAGTGCTTGCACTGAAAGTTATCTTCTGCCAATGTCCCCGACCCCTGTGTTTTTGGCTGCCAAGGGTACGTACTTCATCTGTCATGATCGTGCATACACATGGTTGCCCGTAGACTTCATGGGCTCATGTTTTGTTGCAAATCTGTTGCCTCCGACGTTCACTGTAGATGCCGATTACCATAAGACTAGAGTTGTACGAGGCGTAATTAGCGAAGAGGATACTGCCGGTCAAGAGGCAGGAGACTTTTTCAAGGGTTTCCTCCCGTTTTGGGGACCTATGGTTAATAGTAGGAACCTGAGACATTTGACTCGAGTGGTAGAATCGACAGCTAATGTTACTGCCAGTGCCCTTGGTAATATCACCACAGAACTTCAGGCGGAGAGACTTATGACGTTGCAAAACCGTATGGTTTTGGATGTCGTTTTAGCAGATCGCGGTGGGGTATGTAAAGTGATCCATTCGAGCTGTTGCATTTTCATTCCAGATAATGCTCCTACTGTCTATCAAGCCATCTCGAAGTTGCATAAGATCTCCGAATCCATACACGTGGATGTAGGGGATTGGACGCTACTTGGTTGGTTTTGGGGCCTGATGTCGACTTGGGGTTGGAAGATTCTGATGATCATCGGAGTTGTGGTAGTGTTCCTGTTCACGTGTTGCCTTTGTGTGCAGTGTGGTCCTGCCTTATGTGGCCTCTGTGCTACAACGTGTATGAGACAACCACCTGTTACCAAGGGGACTCGGTTGGACAGAGTTATGCTACAACGACATCTTGATGGTCTGATGAATATCGAATATGATTCCGACTAGTGCTTGCCTACATGAGGGCAAAAGGAGCGTCTGAGGTTCCGTGACAATTGTAAGTGGTGTTTCCGACTCGTACGAATATGGTCGAGTCTGGTATCTATGAACCGCAAATGACGAGTTTAGTAAGTGTGCGCAGTTTCGCTGTGCTGACTTAAACCGATCGTTTGTTATGTGGGTTTCTCATCTGTACCCACGGGTTCCATCTTAGATACGGCATCCATTTTGTCTCTTGCCCTCAAGTAGTCAGCGAACGGACGCTGTCCGCTTCGCGACCCTGGGACTCCCAAGATATTTGCGGAAGACACATGTCCTTTGAAAGTGTCTTTATGACGAGGGGGTTGCTACTGTAAGGCAGGTGGTGCCGCTCGAGGCTCATCTTGCCGCACGGACTTATTGTCTCAGCCGTGCATCTCATTAGGCACGTCCCTTTGATGCCTGTATCTCGTGTTTCCCGACACCTCCCCTTTTACACCCTTTCCGATCTCCCCACTGTCTCCGTCTTCCTCTGCACCTGTCTTCGTTCCTGTTTCGATCTACTTGATTGTTGATTGGAATTTGCTAATGGTGGGAAGATGGGTTTTTACAGTTGGGAACCGCCAAATGTTTCCGCAGTTATGTTCCGGACCTTATGTGTTTCAAAGCGACCAAAGCGACCCCTCTGGGAGCTAGATGTGGGAACTGAGTTGTAAACCTTTGTGTTCAATGTTAGCCTATGGGTAAAATCTGTATAAAAGGAGCGATCCACAGAACCAATTTGAAGCAGTCTCCCCGAACTACACTCGATGTACTTCCTGTGACTTCTGTGTTCCCTGCAGTAAATAAACCTTGACTCTTTGACGCCGAAGGAAGTGTCCCGTGTCTCTGTGACTTGTACGCCGGAACAGGTTACCCACGAAGGTTTCAGGTGTTGTGCCCTGGCACCGCTGGGTCCAAAAGAACCCAGTCCTTCAGTCTTCGTCCTCCTGCAGCGGGTCACACAGGTCCCCTTTGTACCTATTCCAAACCTCCCATACCCTATTCCATTTCTTTGGGTTCGCTCTGAGTTTATATACAGTTCTTTCAGTTATCATCAATTTGTCCATGTTCTTACACCATAACGCCAAAGTAGGTAACTCCGCCACCCCCCATCTCTGCGCCACATCACGCTTTGCCACCATTGTGCCAATTGTAACCCATTGCTGTTGTCGGAGGTTAAGATCAGTGCCCTCCCATATATTTAGGAGACGAAGGCGTGGCTCTGGTGTGAGGGAGGTATCAAGGGCCTGTGAGATTGTGCGCATGACCTGTTGCCAATATCTGGCGATGAGAGAGCAACCCCACAGTGTGTGTAATAATGTGCCGTCCTCCCCACATCCCCTGAGACAGTGAGGGGAGTCAGCCCTGTGCATTTTGTGTAGGGTGGTCCTTGTATAGTACGTTCTGTGCAGTACTTTTAACTGTATGAGCCTGAACCTGGCCGATACCCCAGCCTCTCTCGGAGACGCCATAGCAGCATTCCAATCCGTCTCATCCATAGCACCCAACTCATCCTCCCACTTTTCTCGCAGTTTCTGTAGGGGATCTGGGAGATTATTTAGCAGTTTGCGGTATGTGAGCGAGGTGGCCCGTGATTGCATAAAATCCGTAAGAAGCCGGTCTTCCAGGGGTGAGGACTCTGGGACTGTAGTTCCTGGTTCCAACACCGCCAGGAGAGCGTGCCTGATTTGGATATATCTGTATGTTTCTGTGGGGCCTAGGGCATATTGCTGTTGAAGTTGCTCGAACGGAATTACCCCTGTGGACGACCAGAGATCTCCCACCGTAGAGATGCCTATATTGTCCCACTGGGTGAACCCTTTACTGGTCCTGAGGCAGCCCAGTTTCTTGGCATCCCAAAGCGGGGTAAGCTTCGTGATGATTCCCTTCCATTGTAGCCTGGTGAGCGCCTTATACCATAAGGTGACTGTGTGTTTAGTAGGGCCAATCAGGTCCTTGAGGAGGCTTGGGTTATATAGGGGGGCCAACAGACTTTGTGTTCCCAGTTGGGCCTTGTCTGCCAGATATGCCGGGTCATTGTGCGATGCATGGATCCATGCCCAGTAGTATAGCTGCACATTCGGTAGTGCTATCCCACCATCGTACCAACCGCGGTTAAGTTTGAGGTGAGCTATTCTCGGAGGACGCTCACCCCATAGCAGGGTGGTGACAACTGCGGTGATCCTCTGAAAGTAGGAGGGCGGGATTACATCTGGAGTATTTTCAAAGATGTACAGGAGGCGTGGGAGCGCCATCATTTTAAACAGGGCAGCGCGGCCCAGGACTGTGAGCGGCAGGGACGACCAATGTCGCGCGTCTGCCTTCAGACGGATGAGGGGGGGTGCCAAGTTCCGGTCGTTGAATACGGCCGTATCGCTGGTGACATGGATGCCCAAATACTTGAAGGAGACATCGGTCAACACCAAGGGACAGTGTTCAGGGAGGACTGGCCAGGGGCCCTTCAGAACATAAAGGACCGATTTCGTCCAATTGATTGTGTAGCCAGAGGCCGCGCCGTGTTTATCGCAGAGTGCCAATAGAATCGGAACACTCGATTCGGGGGCAGACACGTAGACCAACATATCATCGGCATACAATGATACTCTATCTTCCCAGGTCTCCGTCCAACTGATGCCCTTCAATAGTGATGTCTTTCTGATAACAATCGCGAGAGGTTCAAGGACCAATGCGAACAATAACGGGGATAGGGGGCAGCCCTGGCGAGTCCCACGCGCTAGAGAGATCGCTCGTGAGATATGGCCATTGGCCGCCACGTGGGCTACCGGGCCTGTGTAGAGTAGTCGGACCCATGATAGAAACTTTGGTCCGAAGCCCATCCGATTCAGAACTGCGAATAGGTATTGCCACTCTACCATGTCAAAAGCCATCCTGGCGTCCAGTGACATGATGGCCGCCGGTTCTTTCAGGGAATGTGCTCGTGCCAATGCGCCGTGCACTCTACGGAGATTTAACGCTGTACTCCTGTGCGGCATAAAGCCGGACTGGTCGGGGTGGATCAGTTGGGAGAGGTGTGGAGTCAGTCTATTAGCAATCACCTTCGCTAGGATCTTTGCCTCTGCATTGATGAGCGAGATCGGGCGATAGGACGTACAGCACTCTGGAGGTTTACCAGGTTTTGGGATAGCTACTATTGTCGCCAAGCGCTGGTCTAAAGGCAGTGTCCCGGTCTCACGGCAGTTCTCAAACATGGCCAGCAATGGCGGGCCCAGTGTGTCTGACATCGTTTGGAACCATTCGATTGGTATCCCATTCGGGCCCAGTGCTCTGCCTGTGTGCAGTGCACCTATCGCCATACGGAGTTCCTCTACCGTGAGGTCAGCTTCCAACTTGGTCCGCGCCTCCGGTGTTAATATCTCTACTTCTACATCTTGGAGTGCTAGTTCTGCCGTTTCTGCCGTGACCACCACCTCTGGGGTGTATACCCCTTGGAAATGGTCTGCTAGGAGGTCGACGATTTTAGGAGGGTGCGTGTGATACGCCCCTTCTTGGTCCCGTAACTGCAGAATGTGCCTGCCTCCGTCCCGTTTTTTGTCCAACCAAGCCAGCAATTTGTTGGCTTTGTCGCCCACATCATAAACTCTGCATGCTGTCGACTCTATACGCTCTAATACCCGTCGACGGAGAAGGTCGTCATGTTTTTTCCTGACAGAGAGTCAGCGCGTGTCGAGTGTCTTCTGACGGTGTAGTCATGTGAGTCACATTAGCCTGTTCCAACTGCAGTTCCAGTTCAACCAGTTCTTGTTTTTGTTTACGTTTATGATCGGTTATGGTCGCAATGGCCTGGCCCCTCAGTACTGTCTTGTATGCTTCCCAGAGAATCGTCGGTGAGGACACCGATCCGGAGTTCTCCTGGAAATAATGCTTAGTGGCGGTTTTGGGGGAGTTTCGGATCGGAGGAATTTTAAGATAACCAGGGTAAATCGGATAGAGACGCTTGCGAGCCATGGCCGAGCAGGACAGTGTAGCGATCAAGGGGGAGTGGTCTGATATACCCCGTGGCGCAATCTGTACATTGTCAAAAGTGAGTCTGCCACCCCCCAGTGTAAGAAAATAGTCAATGCGAGACAGGCAATCGTGGGTGGATGAATAGTATGAATAGTGGCGATAAGTAGGGTGAAGCTGTCTCCAAATGTCTACCAGACCCTGTGCCTCTAAGAAGTCCCTGAATTTCGTTGGACCAGTGGGGAGGGAGCGAGCCGGAAACCTGTCCATGTCAGTGTTAGCCAATGCATTGAAGTCTCCGCCCACCAACAGGTCCCCTTCCGGGAGTTCCAAAAGAAATTTACCCAGGTCCGGAAGTGCCGATGAATGTAGCACTGGTGGGATGTACGCAGACATCACGTTAATGGGCACGCCCTCCCATTGCCCACACACCGCCGCAAAGCGGCCATGCTTGTCCGCTTTCGTGGAGTGATGTATGAAGCGTGACGTTCTTCTCACCCAGACACCCGTCTCCCGGGACCCTGAAGTGAAGTCTGAATGCATTACCATGCGATATCCTCTCCTATCCAGGGCTTTGGTGGCTGCCCCCACTAAGTGCGTTTCCTGAAGGAGGGCGATATCACAATTCAGTCTCTTAATACATTGTAAGACCAGCCCCCTCTTCACTTTATCTCCTAACCCCCGAACATTCCATGACATTACCTGTAGCGGTGGTACAGCCCCTACCCCAGTGTCATGCGTTACTACAGTAGGCTGTGAGAGATCCGCCATTTTGTGATCGTGCGTGCAATTGGGTGTCCCAGAGGGTAGGATGGAGCCATATCAATTAAAGAATTCCCCATCCCTGTGCAATTAATCATGTGTTTGCTCCATTTCAGTGTTCGAGGATCAGAGGCGACATACACGGTGTCGGGAATACGGTCATATGTGACCACTAGCATTTTCAAAATGAGGAATAGAGCCGAACAGTTCAAACTAACAAACCAACATAACCCCCCCGTTCCCAACATCCCCACCCACCCTGCTTCCCTGCTAAATGTGTGTTATTCTTGAAACGTGTTCTGTGGGTAAGTGTATCATCCTGAGTTGACAACTGATTATATCCCAAGTCTGATAATTCCAACTCCCAACATGGCCGCCCTTTCTCAATTTTATGAATGCAGGTACCATAATGATACTGCACGCTACCTGTTGGCTGCTGAGGTCTTCATGGCGCACCGCTGCTGCTCAGGTCCACCCCCAGCTCAGACGTTCTTTAAGACCTTTCCCACAGCGCATATGGATGGCTATACGGCTTTGTGGACACAGGAGACGAGGTGTTGTACAAGCGTTGACCATGTGCTAGAAGTCCTACAGCTAAGATGTTGGTCTCCTGAGACTCATCCAAAGATGGCCGATGAATGATACATGCCAGTAACATATAGAGCTTCAATTGCAGCCCAACAGAGAACTGTTGCACAGTCACAAAGTTGTAAAGCACGGCTTTGCAATGGTGCACCTTCACAAGTTCTACAACTGACAGGAATGTTGTCATGTGACCCGGTGGTCACATGACTGCAGAATCCGCATTTAAAGGAGATATCTCACAGGCAAGAGCCGGAAGCAGCTCATGCGGCTGCAGCTTAGGGTGGAGGTAAGAAGGTCAGGCACTCGAAGCCAGAGCTCAAAGCAGATGAAAAAGGATGAACAGCTATTTAAAGAGAGAGGAATAGGTGACATTTTGAAATATGTTGGGTCCTTAGAGGCTAAACATCTAAATATGCCAAATTCAGGAGTCCGACCTCTCAAATAGTTGAGAAGCACAACATTTAAGCGGCGAGGAGAATCAAATCTTGGGGTCCATTTCAACTTCTGCTCTCCAGCGCCTCTGCTGTATATATATAGAATTACATCCAGTGATGGTCTTTGTGCCAAACGCCAATTCATAACAGGTTTGTCCAACATACAATGCACACTTTACATTAAGCCACACCAGATAACGCATACACACACTCACACCCGCACACACACACACACACACACAGGTGTGCAGAGTCTGGAAGTCAGACCATCCAATGAGAGCAATAAGCTTGTCCATTTTTATTTTTACGCAAAATACAGATGCTCACAGTAAACAGTCCAGCTTTGGAAGTCTTAACAATCCTTCTCCAATGTCACAGTTGAAAACTAAAATGCTCAACAGAAGCAGAGCACGAAGCTACATTTACAAACAAAAATAAAATAAATATTTCAACCAGATGTGAAAGAAGCCATCCTGCCCCAGCGCCAGGTTTGCTTGTAAATAGCCAGTCGTGCATAGCAGCATTTATTTACCCAGTGCCTACGGTGGCCCATTTCAGCCATTTAATGGCCACGCATACCTTAGGTCTTGCATGTCATTTCTTTGTGCAGTGCCCTGCAATCAAACAAGCATTTCATGTTTACCCACAATTAATCATGAAGAAAACCGATAAAAAAACTCCAAACCACACAAACAAAGAATATTCACGTTGATTTAAAGTTCATGTGAAGGTTCTGCCACGTGTGTGCTTGAAAACAAGGTACTAGAAGGTGATGACACTGGAAGGGATGTATGTCGAAATACTGAGGACAGAAATATTGTTCTACAAAAATATTGTGGTCAAAATATCGACCCCCAAAATAGACTGAAGGTAAGTGTATACTTTTAAGGATAGATTTACTATTCTTAGCGTCACATCTACATATCTTCAAGATATATATGTCGTCAAGGTACATATGTGCAGTGAAGTATAATCAGGGCCACTGGAATTATGCGGCAGGGCTCACTAAGTTATGTGGCAATAATCAGCAGGTTATGCAGTCACATTTTGCGACAGTATTACTGAATTATTTTGCAATTATTGCACGTTGAAACTGCAAAAAGCAAAGGTTTCAGCTCATTGGTGCCAGTTGAACATCGAAATACATCTGTCAACAACTGAAAGGTGACCAGCCAGTCTTTGCAGAGGGTCTTCCACTGCGTGGCAACATATGTATATCAAGTTCTGATCCGTTTGAGCTAGAAATAATTTTTTGGTTAAAATTTGCAGATTTTTCAGAAGATAATGGATTATGTTGCAAATGTAGTAAAACTATAATTATACAGAAAACGCAGCAGATGCAGAATTGCAGAATTCCAGTGTCCCCGAGTATAATAAAACTATATTTACCTATATATCATTATCTACACAATGTTTTGGTAGGCGACACTTAGGTAACGATCTTTTCGTAGGACAATATTTCGTCCAAGATGCTCTGGTACTGCCCTCCTTGGGGCAGTGTCTTGAATGTTTCTGTCTGGACCAGCATTTAAAGGGCACAAGCTTGCCAGGAAATCTCTAGACCTGTGCAACATTTTATTTTCACTGGCGTAATTAGTCATTTTGTGAAGTTTGTGTTATGCGAATTTCACAAAATTATACAATTTTGCCACTTCACGTCATTATGCACCATTTTTTGTAAAACATCATCGCAAAATACACAATTTGTAGTAAACATTTCCCACAAATTCACGGGTATAACAGCTCATAAACTGCTGTTGCTTGCCGTAGTTTTATTTGAATGCGTCCTTGTGCTAAAATTGATACAAGGGCGCATTTGATGTTACAATATTGTGTCAATGAAGGATTTGCATTTCATGTAACTACGCGTAATTTTGTCAAAACTTTGCAAAATGATACAAAAGCAAACAACATGAATTTCACACACTCCTAGAACTCGCCCATAGCCCCACCAGAGAGACCCCTGAAAGTTCAATAGATTCATTGACAATCTCATGACTTTCTTTGCCCAAGTCCAAGCGATCAGAGTCTACCATCAGTCGCAAAATTGCCTGGCTTGTCCCTCTTGTATCCTCCTAATTTATTGGAAAGTCTTGTAAATCGCTCCAGCCAATGGGCTGTTCTTGTGAATCTCGAGGCCACGTGTCCGGTAGGACCAGTCAGAGTTTGTGGTGGCCCATCCCTGCCATCTCTGTGCTAGGACAGCCCTGGCTTGGGATTTCTTTGGCATCCCAAAAAACAATGCATGATTTTCTTATCCAACTCATCACAATATTGTATTTTGCAGCCAGTTCCTGCAGTCGCCAACACTTGTCATTTCATCCCTGCTGCCTACATTACTCCACGCTTCTCATTGGTTCGCCTGGCTACATAGAAGATTGCAAAGCGGATCCCATCAGATCCCTTGTGCATCCACAGCAGATTACACGTTCATTTTATAACCGGTCCCAATGCAGCTGCACGTGTCGCGTCCAAGTGGATCCCAAGCAGGCAGTGCACGTCATTTCATGAAGGGTCCTATGACATTCCATGTGTGACGTTTCAAAGGAGATCCCATTGCAGCATGCGTGTGACGCTTCAAAGTGATCGCCCGGCCATGCGTATCATCTCATTGCAGATCCTACAGCAGCGAATGCTTGTCATTTAATGTGGGATCTCACGGCAGCCCTCGTGTGTTCCTTCATGGCAGATCCCACTGGGTCTCAGGGAAGCCCATATTCTTGTGTTTCAATTCATTGCAGATTCCAGGACAATCCATGTTCACTGTTTCTAAGCAGATCCCTGAGCAGTCCATGTGTTTCAGAGCACATCCCAAGGCATCTAATCATGTCATGATCAGCGCAGCCTATGCAGGAGAGAGCGGTGAGACAGTGTGGCCGGGTTGAGGTGGAGGGGGGGGATTTCGACAGGCAACAACGAGGGAAATGTATTATTTATTAACTTTTTTCTTGTCATCGTCTGCCGAAATCCACCCACCCCACCGCTCTTACCTGCACGGGCCACGGCTGGTCATGATGGACCATTAGGAATCCTGTGTCTGTTGTTTTATCGTGGATCTGAAGGACGCCTCTGTGTGCATTTTATAGGGTATCCCAAGGGCAATCCATTTGTGTCATTTTAAAGCAATTCCCACAGCAACCCATGTGTGCTATTTCATTGTAAGTCCAAGAGCGACCTTTGTGTGACATTTGAAAGTAGATCCCAGAGTGGCCCACGTGTGCCATTTCATAGTGGATCCCAGGGCAGCCCTTGTGTGCCATTTCATAGTGGATCCCAGAGCGGCCTTTGTGTGACATTTGAAAGTGGATCCCAGAGCGGCCCACGTGTGCCATTTCATAGTGGATCCCGGAGCGGCCTTTGTGTGACATTTGAAAGTGGATCCCAGAGCGGCCCACGTGTGCCATTTCATAGTGGATCCCAGGGCAGCACTAGTGTGCCATTTCATAGTGGATCCCAGAGCGGCCCGTGTGTGACATTTCATAGTGGATCCCATGGCAGCCCTTGTGTAGCATTTCAAAGTGGATCCAAGGGTGGCCCTAGTGTGACATTTCATAGTGGATACCAGTGCAGCAGTTGTGTACTATTTCATAGTGGATCCCTGGGTGGCCCTTGTGTACTATTTCATAGTGGATCCCTGGGTGGCCCTTGTGTACTATTTCATAGTGGATCCCAGGGCGGCCCTTGTGTAGCATTTCAAAGTGGATCCCAGAGCAGCCCTTGTGTGGCATTTTATAGTGGATCCCACAGCGTTCCTTGTGTAGCATTTCAAAGTGGATCCTAGGGCGACCTTTTTGTGACAATTCATTGTAGATCCCAGGGCAGCCCTTTGTTTCCCATGTCAAAGTGGATCCCAGTGCGGCCCTTGTGTACCATTTCATAGTGGATCCCAGAGTGGCCCTTGTGTGACATTTTATAGTGGATCCCATGGCAGCCCTTGTGTAGCATCTCAAAGTGGATCCAAGGGTGGCCCATGTGTGACAGTTCATAGTGGATCCCAGTGCAGCAGTTGTGTACTATTTCATAGTGGATCCCAGGGCGGCCATTGTGTTACATTTCATAGCGGATCCCAAGGTGGTCCTTGTGTGCTATTTCATTTAAGATCCCAGGGCAGCCTTTCTGTAGCATTTCAAAGTGAATCCCATGGCAGTCTTTGTGTGACATTTCATAGTGGATCCCAATGTAGACCTTGTGTACCATTTTAAAGTTGATCTCAGGACAGCCCTAGGGTGACATTTTATAGTGGATCCCAAGGTAGCCCTTGTTTACCATTTCATAGTGGATCCCAAGGTGGCCCCTGTGTGCCATTTCATATTGGATCTAAGGGAAGCCCTAGTGTGCCATTTCATAGTGGATCCCACGGCAGCAATTGTTTACTATTTCAAACTGGAAGCCAGGGTGGCCTTTGTGTTACATTTCATAGTTAATTCCAGGGTGGGCACTGTGTGACATTTAGTAGTGGATCCAACGGTGGTCCTTGTGTGCCATTTTAAAGTGGATCCCAGGGCAGCACTAGTGTGCCATTTTAAAGTGGATCCCATAGTGGCCATGGTATGCCATTTCATAGTGGATCCCAGGGCAGCCCTTGTGTGACATTTCATAGTTGATCCCAGGGCAACCCTAGTGTGCCATTTAATAGTGGATCCCAGGGCAACACTAGTGTGCCATTTCATAGTGGAACCCAGGGCAGCACTAGTGTGCCATTTCATAGTTGATCTGGGGGCAGCCCTGGTGTGACATTTCTGAAGTGGATCCAGTAATAGGCGATGTTAGTCATTTCCTTCCTGGATCCCACCGCTGCCCCCACAAGTCATAATTTGTAACAGCTCAGTCTGTGTTTACTTATGGGGGGTTCTTCAATCCTAATCAGGCTCTGCCACTCTCTTGTTTCAAGACTGCTCATACGTTCTGATTGGAGGGGTTCGGTCCCTGAGGGCCTGAAAACCCTCTTTCACCTAAATATTAATGACTGGAGAACATCTATCAGACTTCGACCCTCCATTCGTTAGGAGGCTCTTCATTGCTTCATTCAATGCACAATTGAGGAACAAATGAAAGTCGAACTGAAAGCCAATTCAGGGCATGAGCAAGCCCCACTATGTGATGAGTCGGGAATGCAATAGACCACCGATATTCTGAAGGGGGCCACAAACTCTCCTGCTCAGATGTTTCCCATGAAACAGGGGTAGTCTGAGTGGTGACAGTAGACGTTGATGCTTTGGGAATGGGCTTAATGAAAAGTAATGCCCTGGGCATGGCCGTAGAGGACAATAATGCCCTGGGCATGGCCGTAGAGGACAATAATGCCCTGGGAATGGCCGTAGAGAATAATGCACTGGGCGTGGAGATAGAGGACAATAATGGCTGCGTCGTGGCCATAGATGACAATAAAGACTTGGGCATGGCCATAGAGGACAATAATACCCTGGCATGGCAGTAGAAGACAATAATTTCCTGGACATGGCCATGGAGAACAATAATGCCCTCGGCATGGCTGTAGAGGACAATAATGACCTACGAATGGCCATAGATGACAATCAACCCTGGGTGTGGCCACAGGCGTAGGGGACAATAATGCCCTGGGTATGGCCGTAGATGACAATCAATCCTGGGTGTGGCCATAGTCGAGGAGGACAATAATGCCCTGGGAGCGGCCACAGAGGACAGTAATACCCTGGCATGGCAGAAGAGGACAATAATGCGCTGGGCATGGCCATAAAGGACAATAATTTCCTGGGTGTGGCCGTAGAGAATAATAATGCCCTCGGCATGGCTGTAGAGGACAATAATGACCTAGGCATGGCTGTAGATGACAATCAACCCTGGGTGTGGCCACAGGCGTAGGGGAAAATAATGCCATGGGCATGGCCATAGAGGACAATAATGCCTTGGGCATGGCTGTAGAGGATAATAATGACCTGGACGTTGCCGTAGATGACAGTAATGCCCTGGGCAAGGCCTTAGGGTTTTGCGGGGAGTCCCACAGCTTAGTTTGACTCATGTGCAGACAATGGGTATTACCATAATATTCCAAAATGTAACTACATTCACTTGTGCCACTCCAGAGTGACTACTTTCTGGTAGATCTCCTGAGGCTTGAGCTGGGAGAACACAGAGGCATTTCCCTTTGTTTAGGCACTTTGTTTTTCACACATTTTTATTGTAAAATCAAGTTGCGCTTTTAAACTTGCACTGAGTGCTTTTTTAAAACTACTGTTTTTAAAATACACGGATTTCTGCTTTTATTTTAAAATACCTGCATTTACTTTGTACTTAAAGTCTCTTACCCACAGGAAACTACTGGTTATAGGGGGCTGTTTTGGAGAGCTGTGTCGGCTTTGAATCACAGATGACCGCCATCTTGGGGAAGGTATGGTTGGCAGACTAGGCTTCCCCTCACCTACAGTTTAAAAATGAGGCTGGCGCGCGCGCGCAGCAGGCACGCTGAAGGTGTGCCAAAGGCAAGTCCGTCTGCGCCCGTCCACGCTTGGCCTGCGCTCAGCGCCAGGACCCCTGGCAGTTTCGGGCCGGGTAAGTCCCCCAAAAGCTACTACGACAGAACAACACTGTTGCAGATAAACGGCGAGGGTAGGGGCAGGGAGTGTATCTGTCTTTCCTCGGATGCGCTGCCATTTCTCCTCCCTGAAGCATGCTCCCAATGTAGAATGTCACTCACAAAAGTTCTTATGTATCTCATCTCTCCAAGGGTAGATAAAAAGGTAGGGCCAGTGGGAGGCGCTGATCAAATAATCAAATGGATAATGCATAATGCTAGATCATTGGTCAAGCATAGCCTGGAGTGCGCAAGGCTTATAGAGGTAGAGGAGACAAAAATTGCTTTTATCGCAGAATCCTGGACGGATAATTCTTCATGCTACCCCTCCGGCGTTTTTATGCTTCACTTTAGACAGGCCTCATAAGAAAGGGGGGATTAGCGGTGATCTATCACGGGTCAATCAAGGCAGTCTTCCAGCCCATCGTTATGGAGGCATGTGAAGCGCTATCTTTGATGTTCTGTGTATCCCACCACCACACTTTCAAAGGACGTTTACGGTACAGACCACCAGGAGCCAGAAACTCATTTATAGCCGCACTTGGTAATGTACTGGAAGAAGGTGTATGTACAGATGCCTACACGGTTATGGAAGATTTCAGTTTTCATTTATAGGCACTTACTGACCCGGACACAGTGCCCATGAATGATATGATAAATGGCGCTGACTTGAGGCAGCTGGTCAACGGGTCCAATCACGCGGCAGGACATACCTTAGATGGTATCTTCTCCAACCATAGTTGGTCTCAAGTTTACGGGAATACTGCCACTCGTTTGGCCGGACCATGCTGCCATACGATTCGAGTTGACACTGATGGGGCTGAGAATGAGGGGGCAGTGTTCCCAGGGCCCTGTAGCCACCAGAACATGGAATAAAATTGAAGGGACAGCTTTGCAGAAGCTTCTAACTGCCACGGCAGGTCAATTGCCAGTGGAAGTGGACGAAGCGTCTGTAGTTTATACGAATTGGCTGGAACAAGCCTGCAATACTCTAGCTCCAGTTAAGACCCTTCGCCCTAAAAGATCGCAACCATCGGCGCCATGGTTTGCAGAGGATTTGAAAAATCATAAAGTCATGTGTAAACGCTGGAGCAGAACTGGAGGAAGGGCTATGGAGAATCTGATAAAACACTGTACAGGCACAGTCTGCAAAATTATAAACTGATTATTTTTGCCGCCAAACAAAAGTACTTTGCAATTCGTATTGATTTGGCAAAGAATTCAGCAAAAGAGCTATTCAGAACTGTTTTTAATCTAGCTTCTCCAGGTCCAGCCAGAGTACAGCCCAGCCAGGAACTGTTCGAAGATATCAGCAAGTTCTTCCTGACCAAAGTAGAGTGCATCTTTTGCGCTTTCATTGGGTTGAGCTCGGAGGGGGTATATGCAACTGCGGAGGAACAAAAGTCAGCAACAGTTCCCAACGTAACGTTTGAGAATTTCTCACCAGTGTGTCTTGAGAGAGCTCCTCACGGCTGCAAACTCAGGGTCACCTTAGGATCCATGTCCAGTGTCAGTGGCCAAGCTGGCACCGATCCCTATCGCGTCAGTGCTATTACCAATTTTTAATGGCATGTTTGCAACTGGGCAGTTTCCAACATGTTGGAAATGAACCTCTATCCCGCCCCTATTAAAAAAAAACCAATATGGATCCTAACTATACCAAAAACTTCCGCCCCATTTCTAGGCTTTCACTCCCAGCAAAACTGGTAGAAAAAAATATGAATACACAACTCAGTGCTTTTCTAGCAGAGACACAAGCTTTGGACCCTTCTCAATATGGCTTTAGGGAAGGCCAAAGCACTGAGACTGCCCTCATTAAGGCCACAGATGAGATCAGGGGAGCTGTAGATCGGGGGCAAGGCAGTTCTGGTGTTGTTGGATCTGTCCGCTTCCTTTGCTACGGTCCATCATGATATTTTGATGGACCGTCTAAAGGCATGCGGGGTCCTTGGGAAAGCTTAGGACCTTTTAGGATCCTTTCTATCAGGCCGGAGACACATAGTTGAACTTGGAGAGCATCAATCAAACCCGTTTGCACTGCCTTGCCGTGTTCCACAGGCCTCTTCTCTTAGCCCTACACTTTTAAATGTTTATGTCTCCTCTTTGGTGCCTATTGTTAGGGCGTTTGGATTTGGATTGACATCATAAGCGGATGACACCCAAATTATGGTGTCTCTGCTACCCGGAGAGGAAGCTGGCTTAGACAATCGATTCCAAGAGTGTATGTTATCAGTGGGGAGTTGGATGGCAGAGAACTGCCTAAAACTCAACACTGATAAAACTGAGGTTAAGTTGTTTGGAAACAATATTAACTTCTGGACTCCAAACTGGTGGCCAGACTCGATGGGCTCTCTTCCCTCACCCACTAATAAGGTGAAAAACTTGGGTGTGATAATGGATGAGGGTCTTACCTTTAGGCAACAGGTTAATTCAGTGGCATCTAAAACCTTTTATGTAATCAAAACAATCAGGAAAATATTGCCGTTCCTGCCCCCGAGCAGCCGACAAACAGTGGTCGCAACTCTTGTTATGTCGAGATTGGACTACTGTAATAGTTTGTACCTCAATGCTCAACAAAGGCTCCTGAATAAACTCCAGTCACTGCAGAATGCAGCAGCCAGGCTGCTTTCGGGCACACCTCGGTTTGCGGCCATTACCAAAAAAATAAACAAATTTCACTGACTACCGATAAGAAACCGAGTACGCTTTTAAGACCTGTGCCTGGTCTTTTAAGGCGCTGCATGGTTCAGGACCTGACTACCTAAAACAGTATTTCCACTGGTACACACCGAAAAGGCCACTTCGTTCATTAGGGGCTAGGCTGATCTCAGTGCCACGCATAAAAAAAGTTTGATGTGGAGGCAGAAGTTTACTTACAGTGCGGCCAAGGCCTGAAACAAGCTGCCGTTCCAATTAAGATGCATCACAAACCTCTAAGCTTTCAGGAAAAGCCTAAAGACCTGGCTGTTTTCCCAATGAATTCTTCTATTTGGCCACAGGAGATATAACTAGCGCCAGGACACCTTCGGGTAGCAGCTGCGCTGTATAAATATCATTAACAATAACATGAAGGCTGGAAAGCCTAGGACAGAGCCAGTGAGGCCAAAGATGGAATCTGGCTTCACCAAGAGACAGCGAGGTGTCGGGAAACATCACAAAGGTGCCCACAGTTGGGCGTGTTCCTTATACATCAGCAGAATCTACGATGTGGTATAACAGTCGTTGAATACAGATGTAAGATTGAGGCACAACAACAAGCCTTGGTGACAGCAGATAAGAAACTGCCATCTCCAGCAAAAGGTCAGCGGAAATGGGAGATGGTGCATGACAATGACACCCGGTTAGGTGCCCTTTCAAGTGCATGACAATGGCAAGGTGTCAGATGCCCTTTCAAGTGCATGACAATGACTTGGTGTCAGATGCCCTTTCAAGTGCATGACAATGACTTGGTGTCAGATGCCCTTTCAAGTGCATGCAAAAACCACAGTTGATGGACAGAATGCAGAACAATGTCAGACTGGGGGTGAGTGTTTGTATTGTCAACGCTCCATCCATCATCACCTTTGGTTTTCTTTCAAGTGCATGACAATGACAAGGTGTCAGACGCCCTTTCACGCCAGAAAAGGAGTTATTATATTTTGAAATGTGTTGCAGTCGGGCATCGGAGATATGGCAGTGTTTTCACTTGCTGCAGGAATACAACACTGGAGGGCTGCAGTGAGTCTTTTCATCAGAGCCTGACCCCCTCTGTAGTGTCTTCAAGGTACCAAGGCTTCTTTGTCTCGCGGGGGGGGCAGCTTTTGACCACCCAGGTTTAGTTATCTTAGAGGATTAACCGCAAACACAGGAGGTACGTCCCTGGTGAATATGTTGTACTATATGAGAGAGCATCTGTGTTTCTGTCAGCTCTGAAAGTCACACAGTGAAGCACACGTCAATGTGTGTGTGTGAGTTACCGATTCATCCATTTTCCATTATTCACAATCGGACTCAACATAGGAACAACTCTTCCTAAATAAGGACTGAGATGCTGGAGTTTGTTTGGGCCTAGATCTGCCTTGGTGCCACAGTCCTTTCTTTCTTTCTTTAGTGTTATTGACGTGTATTTGCATAGTGCTTAGAAAGTCTGTCTTCCATGCTGATGGTTGCCAGGTTCAGGATGTAGAGTGCTTTGAAAGTCTATCTTCCATGCTGATGGTTGCCAGGTTCAGGATGTGGAGTGCTTTGAAAGTCTGTCTTCCATGACTATGGTTGCCCTGTTCAGGATGTGGAGTGCTTTGAAAGTCTGTCTTCCAAGACTATGGTTGCCATGTTCAGGATGTGGAGTGCTTTGAAAGTCTGTCTTCCATGCTGATGGTTGCCAGGTTCAGGATGTGGAGTGCTTTGAAAGTCTGTCTTCCAAGACTATGGTTGCCATGTTCAGGATGTGGAGTGCTTTGAAAGTCTGTCTACCATGACTATGGTTGCCATGTTCAGGATGTGGAGTGCTTTGAAGGTCTGTCTTCCATGACTATGGCTGCCATGTTCAGGATGTGGAGTGCTTTGAAAGTCTGTCTTCCACGCTGATGGTTGCCAGGTTCAGGATGTCGAGTGCTTTGAAAGTCTGTCTTCTATGCTGATGGTTGAAGGGTCAGGATGTGGAGTGCTTTGAAAGTCTGTCTTCCATGCTGATGGTTGCCAGGTTCAGGATGTGAACCCTCCTCAGTGGGAGGAGGGGCAGTGCTGCCACACACCATGTTGGAACCAGAATATCTGTCCTCAGCCCCTGACACAGATGGTGAATGAAGACTTTTCAGTCCTCCTCTGTAGGAGTTTGGGTTAAGGAAGAGGCTGAGCCCAGCGGTGAGTCCAGCAGTCATGGCAGAAGGGAGTGTGGTATGGTGGGGTTCGCACAGTCAGCGGTGAGGAGGGCTGCGGTGACTGGCACTGGAAGGGTCCGGCGGGCACATGGCATCAATGGTCCAGTTTGTCCGGGGTGCCAGGAGCAGCATGCAGGCACCCGCAGTCAGACTGCTGATAAATCGATCCTGTGAGCCGAATTGGTACTTTTGTCCCAGGTGTTCATCCTGGTGTTGGTGATTCCTGGCTTGTTCCCATTCATCTACAAAAAACAGACATTACATTGACATTAGTGTTGGAATTGGGGGTTGCCCAAGTCTCAAAGGGGGTAGCATGGCATCAAGCGGGCAGGCCAAACTTGGAGGACATGTGAAGCACTCACGCAGTACCCACAGTCAACACACCAGGCACACTACAAAAGAGGCAGGACACCAATTTGAGTTGGAAAATTAAGCAGTTTAGTATCTCCAACCTGCAAGGCAAAAATGCATTAACAGTGTAGTGTCATCATAACACGGCGCCAACTGGCACCAGAGCCAAGTGAATAAAGGGGGGATTATTTACATGGGACCAAAAAGGGATTGAGTCCATAGTCCATAGCTATAAGGAAAAAGGATGGTTAATCAAACATTAGATCTGGAGCCCAATCTGGCGGGGCCAACTCAGACTCTCATCCTACAGGGAAGGCTGTAATTGCAAAATACCACATTAGCATAGATATATATATCATGCACAATCACGCCAACCCAACCCCTGTAAAAGAAAACATCAGGGCATCATAGTACCTATTAGACAGGAGCACCTGTAAGAAATCAGTATTACAGCTCACAAACTTGGGGCGCCGCCAGGGGCCTGGAATAACTCCTCAGGCCAGCATAGGGGCACACCTGTAATAAAAGGGCACAAAAGCATACCAACACCCATCAAGGGTAAAATCACAGTATACCTGGGCCTCAATAACATTAGTGTAGGCATAACATTAGCATAACCACATCAGCAAGGTAATCAGCCTACAATTCAAACTAGGCACGGAAGCGCACCACACTTTGGCAGGTAACATGGAAATGCTGCGTTACCTTAGGGCAACCAATATCCTAACTAGGATTAACCATGGCAATTAACCCTTGCAGGACCCAGGGATAAACAAGCCACTAACAACCAGGCTAAATTACCCCAGCCCTTCACTCCACTCCACAGTGCCTACACCTAGCCAGGGGTTAACTTGTCCCCGTACCAATCCAAAAGGGGGGTTTCAGTAATGTCCCGGTCTGGTTTAGGGCCTAAACGGGGCTCAAAAACAGTTCCCAGGGGCGAGCACTAGTCCTGGGGTGAGCACCGACCCTGTGCCCCGACTTCCACACAGGTTAACCAAGTCCCCACTCACCGGCCTCTCCTCGATGGCTCCTGCGGGGCCTCCTCTGCAGGGGGGAAAACCAGGCACCGACAATGTGCCTCGAGTTGCAGGACTCCCCGGTGTTCTGCGCCGGTCACTCAAGCCCACAAGGCCCCACTCAGGCCTCAGCGCCGCAACCGGGGCTCCCTCTTCACTATGGGGGCCCCGTTACTCCACTCCTGTTGGCTTCAGGCCTCCTCTTGACTCCACCCCTTTTTAGGGTCCCAGGGCTCTCCCCAATACGAGCCAGAGCTCCTTTCCAGGGGAGGGGGGCAGGCACCGGCAATGTACCTCGAGGCCCCTCCCTCCCTGCGGCATCACTCGGGCCCCCTCCCTCTCCTCTTGGGGGCCCGGGGCGGTCACTGCACCTCTGGCGGCCTCTCGCAGATGCACAGACCGGCGGGGTAGCCTCCCGCTCCGGTCGCTTCTTTCGGGGCTCCCCCTTCGTCCACGGGGGCCCCTTACCAGCGCTTCACCCGGGTTCCCTTGTCTCACGGGGACCTAGGGCTTGGCGACGCTCTCCTCGCTCTGGCGGGCCGGCACCGACAGCGTGCCCCGGCCCCGCCTTTCCCACCGGCCCCTCGCGTGGGGCACAGACCAGCGGGGTGGCCTCCCGCGACGGTCGCTTCTCTTGGGGCTCCCTCCTCGTCACGGGGGCCCCACAACGGAGCTTCACCCGGGTCCCCCTCCTACCTCACGGGGACCCGGGGCTTCGATTTCCCTTCTCCCGGCCCTCTCGGCCGATAACCAATCCCTGCGCGGCCTTCAGGGGTCACGGCCGCGCAGGCCAATCAGTGCGTGGCGGGGGCGGGCCGATGACGCGGTCAGGCCCCCGTCACGTGGGCAGGTCGAGGCTGGCTTCTCGGGCCTAGCGCGGCCCACTTCACATCGGCGGCCCTCTCCTGGCACCGGGGGCCGCCGCGACGATGCACACCACCGCGGGGGGGGCCTCCCTGGCAGCGACCAGGCAGCGCGAGGCAGCGCCAACACTCCCCGGGCTGCGACGGTGATAAGGGGTAGGCTCCCTTTATTTAATTATTTATATGGCGGACAGCGCGCCAAAACGAGGGTAGGCTCCTCACAGTTTCCTCAGCGCCCGGGCTGCGACGGTGACCTCCAGCTGCGATAAGGGGTAGGCTCCCTTGTAATTAATTAATCAGGTAGCGAGCGTGCCTCCTCAACCGGCGCTATTCACAGGATGCCAGTCTCCTCACGCAGAGCGCGCGCCACAACGAGGGGCAAGCTCCCTTAGCGCTATTCATAACGCACGGCACCTCCTCTGGCCACAACCTCAGCATCTTCCTTGTCAGGCTGAGGGGGCAGGAATTGAGCGCCTCACCACAAGGTGCTGGACAGGCAGAAACAGTCTTAGGCGGCCATTGTTCACCCCCCTGGGCAAACAGCACTCCAGGGGCCCAACAGCCACAGTCCCTCACAGGGGCCCAATCCTCCTCAGGCGGCTCCACACGGGCAAACTCCTCACCTCCTGGGGGGAAATCCAATTAGCTCCTTCCCTTCCCAGTGCTCTTTCAGCGCGGCGCTGGCAGGGTTCAAGATCCCAACTGTGACAGGGACCTAGTCAGAGGCCCTCCCTTGTCAGGGGCCCATGGGGACAGCATAGGAGGGGGTCCTAGGGGTGCACGGCCCAGCTCACAGGCCCATGTGGCGGTCGCACCTAACAGCAGGTCCCCCTCCCTTCCTTGTCCCAGCTGACTGACTCTCTGGTGACACTTCCCCCTATTTATACCCTCCTCCCAGGCAGTGCCAGGACCTTCTAGAATGTTGGCACATCTAGCCTAAACTGGTTCTAGGGGAGGGGGTGAGCACCCTGGGTGCCAGGCTTTCCCTCCAAAAGCTAGGGGTAGCTGGGTAATGTTATCTAGACCGCTGACCTATGTCAGTCCAGTGGCAAAACCCATGGCCATGGCATCCATTTTAAAAGCAATACATTTCAGTCAGGTGCAGTTTTAAAATGGGGGGTATTTTCTGTACACCATTTACAACATGTAATTTTACATTTTCACAAAGTGTCTCACATTATGTCAGGTAATTACATTTTTCAAAAGGGGTCTCACACCACTCATGGCCTATACAGGTTTAATCCCATGGGGGAGACATCCTAGGTAAGGGGGTCAAAAGCGAAAAATTTTGGGGGAAAAAGGCCAAGTCCAACACGACTCCCCCCCAGCCAAAAGCCAGGGTAGACACATCAATGCCTTGATGGGCTTCCCTGCTTGGGGCGGAAAAAGGTGGACGCAGGCCTGCAACTACAGGAGCACCTGCAGTCTCTCCTCCACTCTGGAACCCAATGGTTCTCTTTCGCAACCCTCCCTTCACCAACAGAACCACCCCACTGGTGTTCCCTAGTGGGATGTTTCTCCTTCCTAGAGTGGGAGGCTCTAGCCTCAGGCTTGTGATACTCTGGAACCACTCTCTTCTCTCCAAATTTCCACTGGTCCACCCACCTGGGGTCTACACCCTCAGAATGACCAGCCCTTAGGGGCGAGGCTCCCCTCCCCCTACTTCTCCTCCTTGGGTTCCTCCATCTCCTACGCCTGGGGACACCCTCACACAACTCTCTCCCCAACCTGGAGTCGAAACTCACAGGCTGAACCGGTGACAGGGGCGAGTCCTCCCTCTCCCTGCACCCCCTCCCAGAATTCTGCACCCTCCTACCCGGAGAAGTACCCCTGGGAGTCACTTCCGGAGGGACTCTGATTACAGATGTCCCTCCCACCAGAGCAGGCAACTCCTGTCCCTGGCCACCCAACCCGGGATCTGCGCCCTGTGGCTGAGCTGGTGACAGAGAAGAGACCTTCCTCCCTCTGCACCCCCTCCCAGAGTTCCGCACCCTCCCACTGGAAGTGGTACCCCTGGGAGTCAATTTGGTAGGGACCTGCTTTACAGGAACCCCACCCTCCAGGCCAGGCAACTCCTGAACCCGGAACCCCAGTCCAAGATCTAGACCCTGTGACTGGTCAGTCCCCCGAACCACCGAAGCTCTGATTAATGATGCTCCGGGTTCTCCTGACATAAGGGGATCCCTCCCTCTGGATGACACATCGGGGCAGCCTAGCCTCCCAAGCTGGCGTTCTCTTAAAGAACACTCCAGGCCTGGTGGCCGCAGCTGGGGTACCTTGGGACACCTCCCCGTCTCACTCCCTTTGGGATCATTCCCCTCAGCCTTCCCAGACGCTCTGGCACTTACCCAGAGGTCTGCCTCCCGTGCAAGTTCCCTGGGGTCTGAGAACCCGCACTGCAACAGATGGTGACGCAGTGTTGGGAAACAACTCCTTAGCATGTGCTCCCGGATAACGGCATGGCACAGCCCTTCCCAATCCTCCACTGCTCTCCGCACCACCCAATCCTCCAGTACAGTCCAACACTCCTCCTCAAACTCTCCCCAGGACTGATGGGACAGCTTTCCCCTGCCCCTCAACACTAACCCGTCCTCCTCCTCCGGGGAATCAGGCACAGTCTCCTGGGCTTCGGGAGTGGGACACCTTGCACTGGACCTACACTCGCTGCCACCACTGGATCCCACCCTCCTTGGTGAATCCAGACTCCTGAAACCACTCTCAGGGGACAACCTACCCACCTGAGCTGATCTCTCTCTGGCGAAGGCCCTCTCCGCCTCCGCCATCCTCTCCAGCGCTAGGACTCTTTCAGTCTCTAGTCGCTGCTCTTCCACCCTCAGCTGCGCTAAGCCCTCGGCATGCCTGAGCTTTGCCAGCGCCAGCTGATACTCCCTCTCTTCTCGCCTATCTACCCACTCTTCTGGGGACAGGGAAAGGGATGGGGCATTGCCCCCGGGACTGGACCCAGTGCGAGACTCCCTATCTTCGGTGTCCTCCACAGCTACTGGCATCTCCGCCCTCTCAAATTCCTCCTCCTCCTCATCGGAGTAACTACCTCCCAGGGTTCTGGATGGGGAGCCCTCTCTCTGGTCTCTAACCCACTGACCCTTCAACACCTCGGGGGGGTAGTCAGATAAGTCCCCACCAATCTCTAAGGGCTCTCCCCTCTTGAGGGCCTCATAGAGAAACAAATTCCTCCTAATGTTCCCTACTGGGGGTATCCCTCTCTCCAGGAGGAAGTCTACCACCTCCTGTTCGGTGTACTCCATCAGGTCCACTTCCTGGTAGACCAACCCCATCGTGGCGAGGTACACCCGGGTCACACCCTTCCAGTGGAACAAGGGGACAATTCAGAACACTCTTCAGGAGGAAGCAATCAAAAAAACACAATAATCCCCACAACAAGGCTCAGATTACATCCAAAGCTCTATTTGCAGTGTAACCCGTGGCCGCTGTGGTACTGCGCAAACACAAGTCCTATCCCACCGCTCTGCCACCAAATGTTGGAAATGGGGGTTGCCCAAGTCTCAAAGGGGGTAGCATGGCATCAAGCGGGCAGGCCAAACTTGGAGGACATGTGAAGCACTCACGCAGTACCCACAGTCAACACACCAGGCACACTACAAAAGAGGCAGGACACCAATTTGAGTTGGAAAATTAAGCAGTTTAGTATCTCCAACCTGCAAGGCAAAAATGCATTAACAGTGTAGTGTCATCATAACACGGCGCCAACTGGCACCAGAGCCAAGTGAATAAAGGGGGGATTATTTACATGGGACCAAAAAGGGATTGAGTCCATAGTCCATAGCTATAAGGAAAAAGGATGGTTAATCAAACATTAGATCTGGAGCCCAATCTGGCGGGGCCAACTCAGACTCTCATCCTACAGGGAAGGCTGTAATTGCAAAATACCACATTAGCATAGATATATATATCATGCACAATCACGCCAACCCAACCCCTGTAAAAGAAAACATCAGGGCATCATAGTACCTATTAGACAGGAGCACCTGTAAGAAATCAGTATTACAGCTCACAAACTTGGGGCGCCGCCAGGGGCCTGGAATAACTCCTCAGGCCAGCATAGGGGCACACCTGTAATAAAAGGGCACAAAAGCATACCAACACCCATCAAGGGTAAAATCACAGTATACCTGGGCCTCAATAACATTAGTGTAGGCATAACATTAGCATAACCACATCAGCAAGGTAATCAGCCTACAATTCAAACTAGGCACGGAAGCGCACCACACTTTGGCAGGTAACATGGAAATGCTGCGTTACCTTAGGGCAACCAATATCCTAACTAGGATTAACCATGGCAATTAACCCTTGCAGGACCCAGGGATAAACAAGCCACTAACAACCAGGCTAAATTACCCCAGCCCTTCACTCCACTCCACAGTGCCTACACCTAGCCAGGGGTTAACTTGTCCCCGTACCAATCCAAAAGGGGGGTTTCAGTAATGTCCCGGTCTGGTTTAGGGCCTAAACGGGGCTCAAAAACAGTTCCCAGGGGCGAGCACTAGTCCTGGGGTGAGCACCGACCCTGTGCCCCGACTTCCACACAGGTTAACCAAGTCCCCACTCACCGGCCTCTCCTCGATGGCTCCTGCGGGGCCTCCTCTGCAGGGGGGAAAACCAGGCACCGACAATGTGCCTCGAGTTGCAGGACTCCCCGGTGTTCTGCGCCGGTCACTCAAGCCCACAAGGCCCCACTCAGGCCTCAGCGCCGCAACCGGGGCTCCCTCTTCACTATGGGGGCCCCGTTACTCCACTCCTGTTGGCTTCAGGCCTCCTCTTGACTCCACCCCTTTTTAGGGTCCCAGGGCTCTCCCCAATACGAGCCAGAGCTCCTTTCCAGGGGAGGGGGGCAGGCACCGGCAATGTACCTCGAGGCCCCTCCCTCCCTGCGGCATCACTCGGGCCCCCTCCCTCTCCTCTTGGGGGCCCGGGGCGGTCACTGCACCTCTGGCGGCCTCTCGCAGATGCACAGACCGGCGGGGTAGCCTCCCGCTCCGGTCGCTTCTTTCGGGGCTCCCCCTTCGTCCACGGGGGCCCCTTACCAGCGCTTCACCCGGGTTCCCTTGTCTCACGGGGACCTAGGGCTTGGCGACGCTCTCCTCGCTCTGGCGGGCCGGCACCGACAGCGTGCCCCGGCCCCGCCTTTCCCACCGGCCCCTCGCGTGGGGCACAGACCAGCGGGGTGGCCTCCCGCGACGGTCGCTTCTCTTGGGGCTCCCTCCTCGTCACGGGGGCCCCACAACGGAGCTTCACCCGGGTCCCCCTCCTACCTCACGGGGACCCGGGGCTTCGATTTCCCTTCTCCCGGCCCTCTCGGCCGATAACCAATCCCTGCGCGGCCTTCAGGGGTCACGGCCGCGCAGGCCAATCAGTGCGTGGTGGGGGCGGGCCGATGACGCGGTCAGGCCCCCGTCACGTGGGCAGGTCGAGGCTGGCTTCTCGGGCCTAGCGCGGCCCACTTCACATCGGCGGCCCTCTCCTGGCACCGGGGGCCGCCGCGACGATGCACACCACCGCGGGGGGGGCCTCCCTGGCAGCGACCAGGCAGCGCGAGGCAGCGCCAACACTCCCCGGGCTGCGACGGTGATAAGGGGTAGGCTCCCTTTATTTAATTATTTATATGGCGGACAGCGCGCCAAAACGAGGGTAGGCTCCTCACAGTTTCCTCAGCGCCCGGGCTGCGACGGTGACCTCCAGCTGCGATAAGGGGTAGGCTCCCTTGTAATTAATTAATCAGGTAGCGAGCGTGCCTCCTCAACCGGCGCTATTCACAGGATGCCAGTCTCCTCACGCAGAGCGCGCGCCACAACGAGGGGCAAGCTCCCTTAGCGCTATTCATAACGCACGGCACCTCCTCTGGCCACAACCTCAGCATCTTCCTTGTCAGGCTGAGGGGGCAGGAATTGAGCGCCTCACCACAAGGTGCTGGACAGGCAGAAACAGTCTTAGGCGGCCATTGTTCACCCCCCTGGGCAAACAGCACTCCAGGGGCCCAACAGCCACAGTCCCTCACAGGGGCCCAATCCTCCTCAGGCGGCTCCACACGGGCAAACTCCTCACCTCCTGGGGGGAAATCCAATTAGCTCCTTCCCTTCCCAGTGCTCTTTCAGCGCGGCGCTGGCAGGGTTCAAGATCCCAACTGTGACAGGGACCTAGTCAGAGGCCCTCCCTTGTCAGGGGCCCATGGGGACAGCATAGGAGGGGGTCCTAGGGGTGCAGGGCCCAGCTCACAGGCCCATGTGGCGGTCGCACCTAACAGCAGGTCCCCCTCCCTTCCTTGTCCCAGCTGACTGACTCTCTGGTGACACTTCCCCCTATTTATACCCTCCTCCCAGGCAGTGCCAGGACCTTCTAGAATGTTGGCACATCTAGCCTAAACTGGTTCTAGGGGAGGGGGTGAGCACCCTGGGTGCCAGGCTTTCCCTCCAAAAGCTAGGGGTAGCTGGGTAATGTTATCTAGACCGCTGACCTATGTCAGTCCAGTGGCAAAACCCATGGCCATGGCATCCATTTTAAAAGCAATACATTTCAGTCAGGTGCAGTTTTAAAATGGGGGGTATTTTCTGTACACCATTTACAACATGTAATTTTACATTTTCACAAAGTGTCTCACATTATGTCAGGTAATTACATTTTTCAAAAGGGGTCTCACACCACTCATGGCCTATACAGGTTTAATCCCATGGGGGAGACATCCTAGGTAAGGGGGTCAAAAGCGAAAAATTTTGGGGGAAAAAGGCCAAGTCCAACAATTAGTTATTGTGTTAAAGTTACCTTACTTTGCAATTTCAGCAGTTCATTAGTAAAAAGCCCATTTAAAGGCAGACCTGGGCTGTCGCGGCCAATGATGAAAACTCAAAGGGGCATATTACCAACAAGTAGCGATATTTATCGCTAAATAGGCTTAGCAAAGATTTTTTTTATCGCTGCCTATCGCTGGATATGTTAGCGGAGAAAACATGCTATTAGCAACGTTTTTCTCCATTGTGCTAAAATATCCAGCGATAGCGGCGAAATGCGTGAATATCGCTGAGAATACAGCAATATTCACGGATTAGCGACAAAATGCTCTTAGCCATGTTATCCACCTCCCATTGGATAACATGGCTGAGAACTGGTCTGGGCAGGTGTTAGTATTTGGAGATATTCGCGCTTAGCGCGAATATTTCCAACCCTACGCCTGCCTTGCTAATAGGCGATAGCGACGTTAGCGACTGCTTTCAGTCGTTAACTGGTTGGGTACGCCCACTTTGCATGTCGTTAGCGATAAATATCGCTGACATGCAAAGCGGGTCCCAAACCGCTCGCAATCGCCTAAAAGCTGTCGCTAACACTAGTTAGCGACAGCTTGCTAATCGGGCGATAGAATTATCGCCGCCGTTCGCCCCCCTTGGTAATATGCCCAAAAGTACCTCTGTTACAAGTTGTTTGCGTTTCTCGATTCTTCTGTAAGCTCAAAGTGCAGGCTTCAAGCCCGTTCACTTACAGGCAAACACAGGAAACTCTAACTTCTCTGCCTCCTATCACACAGAAGAATACTGCGCTTCAACTTTCAGAACTTTGGGATTTATTTTAGCACAAGGTACTAAAACATGACTGCCAGCAGCCCAAAAATTAAGAGATATTTTTATGAGAGACCTGTGTCGTGTTTGCATCGGGCAAAGTGGTACCTGCGTGAAGCAAACCTCTAAGTCACATTTTTTAAGTAATGCAAAGCTAAAACAAATTTAGATTAACGCAACACAGCGCAAATTGCTGTGTTGCATTACTCTGCCCTGGAAAGGCGTTCCATGGGAGTAACGGTGGGTGTTCTCACACGACTACCATGGATTTTGATGCATTCCTGAATTTATCAGTACTGGTAAACATGCAAATGTGCCAAAAAGTTATACCTTGTGAAGGGAGGCATAACAAAGAGAAATATCTCTATTACTCCTCGCTTCTTCCTCTTTCTATGTGGGCTGCATTTTGCAGCACTCATGGGAAGGATTACCTTCCTGCACAAAAACAACCCTGCTTACAAAGCAGCCACCCTGGCACCATGTTGCAAGGGTGTCTGAGTTGGCGCTAGGCAGTCAAAAGATCTCCAGCACAGGGGAAAGGACAGGAATGCACAGCATTGACTTAAATACAACGCATATCTGCCCTCTCCCTATCAAGCAGCGCAGCGACTTGCTGCACTGCACCGCACTGCACTGTGTGACTTCTTCATAAATAAGCCCCTAAGTTACAGCCTTAGTTCATCTGTAGTGGTGGAAATGCCCTGGATGCAAAGTATGTCTGATTGGCTTCATCATCTCTAGTGCTGCAAAGCAAGAAGAATACTCTTACTTTCCTGTAACAACAGCTGTGCTCCCTATTCACACTGGCTGGTTTGCCCTATTATGATAGGCCAGGCTGAAATGTACTCTCTCTCATGAATGAATGAATGTTGGATTTATAGAGCGCGTGGTTACCCTGGGGCATCCCAGCGCTATACGTCCTGGCTTTCCCTGTGAGATGGTCCCTTTACTGGGCATCCCCAAGGTGCAGCCAGGCATCCTCGGCGGTGATGGGGCCGGAGTGGAGATTAAGCAAGCTATTGCCTAGAGTTGCAGCCTGGGACCCCATGGTTAGAGTGGCACCGAGGCGAGATTTATCGGGCCCGCTGACCTTGGTCCTGCACCCCGCCGCGTCGGGAATTGAACCCTGGTCCCAGCCGACCTCTGCCTCCGGGTCTGCCGCCTCTAACCGTTGAGCCACACTTCTCCACACATGACAGGACCAATGTAAGATAACCATGGAAAGTCATGCAAAACTGGAAGAAATTTGCCTAATTTATCCTGGAGAAATGCAAAAAGTTACTTACTCACTGAACAACCCCATAATCATGAGAGCTCTGCTGGACAAAGCTGGCATCTCAAACCTTAGCCATTTATTATTTCATGATTTTTGCCACGTGGCAAGATTCTGCGGATGTCCAGATATACAGTAGCACAAGAGGAGATCGAATTAGAAAATGATGAAAGTTGGATTCAGCTCTCTCCTGCCATTTCTGTGTCAAGATAGACACCCATTCACCTTATTTTCTAGCTCATTGTAAATGAACGCAAAGTCGAATATTTGCCTGGGAGAGGAAACGTCATGGAAATGCTTCTAGTGGAAAGTGGGAAACCAGATGGGTACCAGGGGGAAAGCAATGGATGCACTCACACAGGTAACCTAGCCAGTGTCTGAAATAAAATACAGATTCCATTGAGGAGTCCTGGCCTAACCCCTGGAAGATGTGGCTCAAGTACCATAACAACATTAAAGTTAGGAAACTAATCAAATAAAGTGCCTAAAAGGTCCCAAAAGGTTGAGCGTCTAAAGAGTGGACTTGTACTAGCAAGTCCTGCAGGAATGCGCAGGTGACATGACTGTGGTCTTGATGGCAGATGCGCTGACAGTACCTGTAGCTCACTGAAGCAGCACGCAGAAGTAACTGTGCATAGGCTCAAAGGGCGTGCACATCAAGAGACAGCGGGGTGTCCCACTGAGGCATGATAAACGGTGCAGGGGGAATGTACACATGTTTAGGAAAAGCATCACAAAAGTGACTCGAACAATGAGAGTTGGTATGGTGAATGCAGAAAGGCCAAAAAGGTAGATACCTTAAACTAACGCTGGATGAAAACACCACTCGTGGTCCACCAGATGGCACCTGCTGAGCACACTGGCCCTGGCATTTACTAAGCCCACCAAATGGATGGTCACAAGCATTCCTTGGTGATCTAACCACTTCCAGTGCGGCTAGACTGCCATACCACTGTGCTTGTTGTTATACCACATGCCGGTTGTGGTTTTGGTAAAGATTTCTACAGGCCTTCGCTTGATGGGTGGGAGGAAGACCTTCAGAGCCAACAAAATGGCACAACGCTCCAGAATGATAGCTCTGTTCGAGCCGGTACCAAAGGCCCTTATCTTCCCCTCTCCCAAAAAACCGACCCAAGGAGAATGCATCCATCACTACTGTGATCTCTGGGTGGGGTAGAGATTAGTCTGCTGCATGTTCCATTGGTGCAAGATAGTAACCACTGAAGGTCCAGGTTCTCCTCTTTTGAAAAATGTGTGTTGTCCGAAAGACAACCCCAGTGCTATGCTGTTGGACCTGGCCCTCTCTGCAGGGTCACCACTATTTTGTCTTTACTTCTGTGTCGCTCGTGGTTTGGAAGTTAATGTTCTTAAATCTATGTACATGTATTTTAATGCGCCTAAAGCTAACAGGGGTACTGTATACATGAGTAGCGGACCACTCGAGAGGGTACAGGCCTTTAGCTATCTGGGCGTCTGCATCCAACAGGACTTGTCCTGGAGACAGCAGATTGATCTGGCCACCCTGAAGCATCGCCAGCTCTCAGGAGCATTGACCTTAGAGCATTCCAGGTCTTTGACTAGACCAATAACTCCGGTGTTATCGGTTTATAATGGCAAGGTAGTTAGTTCTACTCTGTATGGTGTGGAAATGTGGGGAAATGAAAAATTAAAGGGGATGACTGTCTCTGAAAATAAATTTTTTAGAAAATTAATAAGGTTACCACAAAGCACCCCATTGAATCCTTTGTTTTATGACCTGGGCATAACACCAATAGCTCTAATTGCATCCTTGCGCCCAATCCTATATTGGCGGCGGATTTGGACCACATCGGAACTGGAAACATAGACCAGGGGGCTGTTGGATGTGATCAATAGTGACGGTTCCCGGAAATATTCGGAATCTTTTGATTGAGTTAGGCCTAGGTGAATTGTGGGAGGATCCATTGCATGCCAGGTTCCCACCGAAGAAGGCACTCAAGACCTTGTACTGGAACTTGGTGGCTACAAAGATTTTTAGTACCACTCCTTCACATTCTCTTGTGGGTCTATTTTTAGAAATCAAAGATTGTCCCAAACTTGAGGAATTCTGGGATGTCATTACAAAGCCCCTTGACCGCAAGCTCTACTTCCAGCTCAGAGTGGGAAGCCTACCAGTAAGGGCATTCTCCAATAGATGGACTAGTGGGGGCAAGGTGGCTTGTCCGGCTTGCTCAGATGTTCCTGAAACCATTGGCCATCTTTTGTTTGAGTGCCCAAAGTATGCGGCGCCGAGACGAAAGTGGTTAAGACCGATGTGTAGGTTACTGGGAACAAGGAAAGGAATGATTGCAGTTAGAATCATTCGCACCAGTCCTAATATGTTTGTGTACATAGCGGTGGCGAAATTTCTAGGATGGGCATGGACGATTAGAGCCCGACTCCTGAAAGAATAATACATTAGTTAACGTCGTAGGCTAAGTATCTTTGTTAATAATTGTGTAGTAACATTTCGCACATTTGTACTGTTAATGGAATGATTTTATCTATTTATTTCACGAAATGTTATAATCTGATTTTAAATTGGTTTTATTACTAAAATTTATACATGTACTTTTTATATATGGAACAGGCTTTTATGACAACTGTCGAATAAAGCTTGCTTGACTTGCTCCACAGCGTTTACTCGCCACTTTTTGTTGAACTCGTTCTTGCTGGCCTTGTGCACTTTACCATTGCTAACCAGTGCTAAAGTGCTTGTGCTCTCTCCTCAAAACATGGTAACATTGGCTTATCCTCAATTGACATATTTAAATTACTTATATGTCCCTAGTAAAGTGATACTGCATGTAACCAGGGTCTGTACATTAAATGCTACGAGTGAAGCATTTATAGTGCCACCCACATAAGTAGCCCACGTGCAGCTAGAGCGTGATAACAGCAGACCTATCACTCACGCCACGCTGGTCTTGCATGTAGTGTGTAGGCAGCAGAGCTATGGCTCAGGTCACGCCTGTCGTGCAGCTAAAGTGTGATGACAGCAGGTCTACCCCTCACAACACGAAGGTCTTGCGTGTCCAGTGTAGGCAGGAGAGCTATGGCTCAGATCACGCCTGTGGTGCAGCTAGAGTGTGATAACAGCAGACCCATAACTCCCGCTGGTCTTGCATGTCCAGTGCAGGCAGGAGAGCTATGGCTCAGATCACGCCTGTGGTGCAGCTAGAGTGTGATAACAGCAGACCCATAACTCCCGCTGGTCTTGCATGTCCAGTGCAGGCAGGAGAGCTATGGCTCAGGTCACGCCTGTCGTGCAGCTAGAGCGTAAAGACAGCAGGCCTATCCCTCACGCCACGCTGGTCTTGCATGTAGTGTGTAGGCAGCAGAGCTATGGCTCAGGTCACGCCTGTCGTACAGCTAGAGCGTGATGACAGAAGACCTATCCCTCACGTCACGCTGGTCTTGCATGTCCAGTGTAGGCAGCAGAGCTATGGCTCAAGTAACGCCTATCGTGCAGCTAGAGCATGATAACAGCAGACCTATCACTCAAGTCAAGCTGGCCTTGCATGTGAGGGGTAGGCAGGAGAGCTATGGCTCAGGTCACGCCTGTCGTGCAGCTATACCGTGATAACAGCAGACCTATCACTCATGTCACGCTGGTCTTGCGTGTCCAGTGTAGGCAGGAGAGCTACGGCTCAGGTCACGCCGGTCGTGCAGCTAGAGCATGATGACAGCAGACCTATCACTCACGTCACGCTGGTCTTGCATGTCCAGTGCAGGCAGCAGAGCTATGGCTCAGGTCACGCCTGTCGTGCAGCTAGAGCGTGATAACAGCAGACCCATCACTCAGGTCATGCTGGTCTTGCATGTGGGGTGTAGGCAGCAGAGCTATGGCTCAGGTCACGCCTGTCGTGCAGCTAGAGCGTGATAACAGCAGACCCATCACTCAGGTCACGCTGGTCTTGCATGTGGGGTGTAGGCAGCAGAGTTATGGATCAGGTCACGCCTGTCATGCAGCTAGAGCGTGATAACAGCAGAGCCATCACTCACGTCACGCTGGCCTTGCATGTCCAGTGCAGGCAGCAGAGCTATGGCTCAGGTCATGCCTGTCGTGCAGCTAGAGCGTGATAACAGCAGACCCATCACTCACGTCACGCTGGTCTTGCATGTCCAGTGCAGGCAGCAGAGCTATGGCTCAGGTCATGCCTGTCGTGCAGCTAGAGCGTGATAACAGCAGACCCATCACTCATGTCACGCTGGTCTTGCATGTCCAGTGCAGGCAGCCGAGCTATGGCTCAGGTCATGCCTGTCGTGCAGCTAGAGCGTGATAACAGCAGACCCATCACTCACGTCACGCTGGCCTTGCATGTCCAGTGTAGGCAGCAGAGCTATGGCTCAGGTCATGCCTGTCGTGCAGCTAGACCATGATAACAGCAGACCCATCACTCACGTCACGCTGGTCTTGCATGTCCAGTGCAGGCAGCAGAGCTATGGCTCAGGTCATGCCTGTCGTGCAGCTAGAGCGTGATAACAGCAGACCCATCACTCATGTCACGCTGGTCTTGCATGTCCAGTGCAGGCAGCCGAGCTATGGCTCAGGTCATGCCTGTCGTGCAGCTAGAGCGTGATAACAGCAGACCCATCACTCATGTCACGCTGGCCTTGCATGTCCAGTGTAGGCAGCAGAGCTATGGCTCAGGTCATGCCTGTCGTGCAGCTAGAGCGTGATAACAGCAGACCCATCACTCACGTCACGCTGGCCTTGCATGTCCAGTATAGGCAGCAGAGCTATGGCTCAGGTCATGCCTGTCGTGCAGCTAGAGCGTGATAACAGCAGACCCATCACTCACGTCACGCTGGTCTTGCATGTCCAGTGCAGGCAGCAGAGCTATGGCTCAGGTCATGCCTGTCGTGCAGCTAGAGCGTGATAACAGCAGACCCATCACTCATGTCACGCTGGTCTTGCATGTCCAGTGCAGGCAGCCGAGCTATGGCTCAGGTCATGCCTGTCGTGCAGCTAGAGCGTGATAACAGCAGACCCATCACTCACGTCACGCTGGCCTTGCATGTCCAGTGTAGGCAGCAGAGCTATGGCTCAGGTCATGCCTGTCGTGCAGCTAGAGCGTGATAACAGCAGACCCATCACTCACGTCACGCTGGCCTTGCATGTCCAGTGTAGGCAGCAGAGCTATGGCTCAGGTCACGCCTGTCGTGCAGCTAGAGCGTGATAACAGCAGACCCATCACTCACGTCACGCTGGCCTTGCATGTCCAGTGTAGGCAGCAGAGCTATGGCTCAGGTCATGCCTGTCGTGCAGCTAGAGCGTGATAACAGCAGACCCATCACTCACGTCACGCTGGTCTTGCATGTCCAGTGCAGGCAGCAGAGCTATGGCTCAGGTCACGCCTGTCGTGCAGCTAGAGCGTGATAACAGCAGACCCATCACTCACGTCACGCTGGCCTTGCATGTCCAGTGTAGGCAGCAGAGCTATGGCTCAGGTCATGCCTGTCGTGCAGCTAGAGCGTGATAACAGCAGACCCATCACTCACGTCACGCTGGCCTTGCATGTCCAGTGTAGGCAGCAGAGCTATGGCTCAGGTCATGCCTGTCGTGCAGCTAGAGCGTGATAACAGAAGACCCATCACTCACGTCACGCTGGTCTTGCATGTCCAGTGCAGGCAGCAGAGCTATGGCTCAGGTCACGCCTGTCGTGCAGCTAGAGCGTGATAACAGCAGACCCATCACTCACGTCACGCTGGCCTTGCATGTCCAGTGTAGGCAGCAGAGCTATGGCTCTGGTCACAGAGGCCTTGCAGGCAGGGTGTAGAGTGTTGAGCTATCGCTCAGGTCACGCTGGTCTTGCATGTGGGGTGTAGGCAGCAGAGCTATGGCTCAGGTCACACCTGTCGTGCAGCTAGAGCGTGATAACAGCAGACCCATCACTCACGTCACGCTGGCCTTGCATGTCCAGTGTAGGCAGCAGAGCTATGGCTCAGGTCCTGCCTGTCGTGCAGCTAGAGCGTGATAACAGCAGACCCATCACTCACGTCACGCTGGTCTTGCATGTCCAGTGCAGGCAGCAGAGCTATGGCTCAGGTCACGCCTGTCGTGCAGCTAGAGTGTGATAACAGCAGACCCATCACTCACGTCACGCTGGCCTTGCATGTCCAGTGCAGGCAGCAGAGCTATGGCTCTGGTCACAGAGGGCTTGCAGGCAGGGTGTAGAGTGTTGAGCTATCGCTCAGGTCACGCTGGTCTTGCATGTGGGGTGTAGGCAGCAGAGCTATGGCTAAAGTCACGCCTGTCGTGCAGCTAGAGCGTGATAACTGCAGACCCATCACTCACGTCACGCTGGTCTTGCATGTCCAGTGCAGGCAGCAGAGCTATGGCTCAGGTCACGCCTGTCGTGCAGCTAGAGCGCGATAACAGCAGACCCATCACTCACGTCACGCTGGTCTTGCATGTCCAGTGCAGGCAGCAGAGCTATGGCTCAGGTCATGCCTGTCGTGCAGCTAGAGCGTGATAACAGAAGACCCATCACTCACGTCACGCTGGTCTTGCATGTCCAGTTTAGGCAGTAGAGCTATGGCTCAGGTCATGCCTGTCGTGCAGCTAGAGTGTGATAACAGCAGACCCATCACTCACGTCACGCTGGCCTTGCATGTCCAGTGCAGGCAGCAGAGCTATGGCTCTGGTCACAGAGGCCTTGCAGGCAGGGTGTAGAGTGTTGAGCTATCGCTCAGGTCACGCTGGTCTTGCATGTGGGGTGTAGGCAGCAGAGCTATGGCTAAAGTCACGCCTGTCGTGCAGCTAGAGCGTGATAACTGCAGACCCATCACTCACACCGCGCTGGTCTTGCATGTCCAGTGCAGGCAGCAGAGCTATGGCTCAGGTCACAGAGGCCTTGCAGGCAGGGTGTAGAGTGTTGAGCTATCGCTCAGGTCACGCTGGTCTTGCATGTGGGGTGTAGGCAGCAGAGCTATGGCTAAAGTCACGCCTGTCGTGCAGCTAGAGCGTGATAACTGCAGACCCATCTCTCATATCGCGCTGGTCTTGCATGTCCAGTGCAGGCAGCAAAGCTATGGCTCAGGTCACAGAGGCCTTGCAGGCAGGGTGTAGAGTGTTGAGCTATCGCTCAGGTCACGCTGGTCTTGCATGTGGGGTGTAGGCAGCAGAGCTATGGCTCAGGTCATGCCTGTCGTGCAGCTAGAGCGTGATAACAGCAGACCCATCACTCATGTCACGCTGGTCTTGCATGTCCAGTGCAGGCAGCCGAGCTATGGCTCAGGTCATGCCTGTCGTGCAGCTAGAGCGTGATAACAGCAGACCCATCACTCACGTCACGCTGGCCTTGCATGTCCAGTGTAGGCAGCAGAGCTATGGCTCAGGTCATGCCTGTCGTGCAGCTAGAGCGTGATAACAGCAGACCCATCACTCACGTCACGCTGGCCTTGCATGTCCAGTATAGGCAGCAGAGCTATGGCTCAGGTCATGCCTGTCGTGCAGCTAGAGCGTGATAACAGCAGACCCATCACTCACGTCACGCTGGTCTTGCATGTCCAGTGCAGGCAGCAGAGCTATGGCTCAGGTCATGCCTGTCGTGCAGCTAGAGCGTGATAACAGCAGACCCATCACTCATGTCACGCTGGTCTTGCATGTCCAGTGCAGGCAGCCGAGCTATGGCTCAGGTCATGCCTGTCGTGCAGCTAGAGCGTGATAACAGCAGACCCATCACTCACGTCACGCTGGTCTTGCATGTCCAGTGCAGGCAGCAGAGCTATGGCTCAGGTCACGCCTGTCGTGCAGCTAGAGCGTGATAACAGCAGACCCATCACTCACGTCACGCTGGCCTTGCATGTCCAGTGTAGGCAGCAGAGCTATGGCTCAGGTCATGCCTGTCGTGCAGCTAGAGTGTGATAACAGCAGACCCATCACTCACGTCACGCTGGCCTTGCATGTCCAGTGTAGGCAGCAGAGCTATGGCTCAGGTCATGCCTGTCGTGCAGCTAGAGCGTGATAACAGAAGACCCATCACTCACGTCACGCTGGTCTTGCATGTCCAGTGCAGGCAGCAGAACTATGGCTCAGGTCACGCCTGTCGTGCAGCTAGAGCGTGATAACAGCAGACCCATCACTCACGTCACGCTGGCCTTGCATGTCCAGTGTAGGCAGCAGAGCTATGGCTCTGGTCACAGAGGCCTTGCAGGCAGGGTGTAGAGTGTTGAGCTATCGCTCAGGTCACGCTGGTCTTGCATGTGGGGTGTAGGCAGCAGAGCTATGGCTCAGGTCACACCTGTCGTGCAGCTAGAGCGTGATAACAGCAGACCCATCACTCACGTCACGCTGGCCTTGCATGTCCAGTGTAGGCAGCAGAGCTATGGCTCAGGTCCTGCCTGTCGTGCAGCTAGAGCGTGATAACAGCAGACCCATCACTCACGTCACGCTGGTCTTGCATGTCCAGTGCAGGCAGCAGAGCTATGGCTCAGGTCACGCCTGTCGTGCAGCTAGAGTGTGATAACAGCAGACCCATCACTCACGTCACGCTGGCCTTGCATGTCCAGTGCAGGCAGCAGAGCTATGGCTCTGGTCACAGAGGGCTTGCAGGCAGGGTGTAGAGTGTTGAGCTATCGCTCAGGTCACGCTGGTCTTGCATGTGGGGTGTAGGCAGCAGAGCTATGGCTAAAGTCGCGCCTGTCGTGCAGCTAGAGCGTGATAACTGCAGACCCATCACTCACGTCACGCTGGTCTTGCATGTCCAGTGCAGGCAGCAGAGCTATGGCTCAGGTCACGCCTGTCGTGCAGCTAGAGCGCGATAACAGCAGACCCATCACTCACGTCACGCTGGTCTTGCATGTCCAGTGCAGGCAGCAGAGCTATGGCTCAGGTCATGCCTGTCGTGCAGCTAGAGCGTGATAACAGAAGACCCATCACTCACGTCACGCTGGTCTTGCATGTCCAGTTTAGGCAGTAGAGCTATGGCTCAGGTCATGCCTGTCGTGCAGCTAGAGTGTGATAACAGCAGACCCATCACTCACGTCACGCTGGCCTTGCATGTCCAGTGCAGGCAGCAGAGCTATGGCTCTGGTCACAGAGGCCTTGCAGGCAGGGTGTAGAGTGTTGAGCTATCGCTCAGGTCACGCTGGTCTTGCATGTGGGGTGTAGGCAGCAGAGCTATGGCTAAAGTCACGCCTGTCGTGCAGCTAGAGCGTGATAACTGCAGACCCATCACTCACATCGCGCTGGTCTTGCATGTCCAGTGCAGGCAGCAGAGCTATGGCTCAGGTCACAGAGGCCTTGCAGGCAGGGTGTAGAGTGTTGAGCTATCGCTCAGGTCACGCTGGTCTTGCATGTGGGGTGTAGGCAGCAGAGCTATGGCTAAAGTCACGCCTGTCGTGCAGCTAGAGCGTGATAACTGCAGACCCATCACTCATATCGCGCTGGTCTTGCATGTCCAGTGCAGGCAGCAAAGCTATGGCTCAGGTCACAGAGGCCTTGCAGGCAGGGTGTAGAGCAGAGGTCTTCAATCTGTGGGGCGCGACCCCCAGGGGGGTCGTGGAGTCCTGGGAAGGGGGTCGCAGATTCTGCCAGAGTGCAGTTCCTGGCGTCGGACTGATCGAGGGTGCTCAAGGCGGAGGCCGCCTAATTCACACCGAGGTGTGAAAAACATCAAAGCCTCGTTAACAAGTAAAGGTCTTTTAAAGACCTGTGATAGTACTCTGGTGTGCCTTTGTGTGTGTCCAAGCTGTTTCAGCCAGGCTGACATACAGGAGCTGGGGGGGGGGGGCAGGGGGGTGGGGGAGGAGGCTGTAGCCCTTTGAGTTCAATGGACTTAGCTGTGGGTTTATTTTTACTTTTAACGTTTTATATAGAGCTAGTTTAACCCGTAGGTATCAGAGCGCTTTACAAATACACAGTAAACAGCAGAAGGACATTACAATCATATCATTGGTTCAAGTCCCACGAGCCCTCATACCTGGCACCTGTGCAGGAGAAATGTGGCTGAGAGTCTGTTCTTCATGGTGAGATGTTTTCACAGCCGGCTGCCCACCCCCCCCCCCCCCCCCCCCCTCCAAGCAGGGAGGCACAGAGATGCCCTCCCATGAGAGAGGAAGACGAAGCAGAGAGATACTGACCCCCATGAGAGAGGCACAGACAAGGTGGGTGAATGAATGATGGGTGGATGGATGGATGAAAGGGTGGACGGATGAAGGATGTATGGATGGATGGATGAAAGGGTGGATGGGTGTATGGATGGACGGATGGAAGGATGAAAGGGTGGACGGATGTGTGAAAAGGTGGGTGGATGGATGGATGAAGGATGGATGGATGTGTGAAAAGGTGGGTGGATTGAGGATGGATGGATGAAAGGGTGGATGGAAGGATGAAAGGGTAGATGGATGAGGGATGGATGTATGGATGGATAAAAGGTTGCATGGATGAATGATGGATGGATGGATTTGTGAAAAGGTGGGTGGATGAGTGATGGGTGAATGGATGGATGTAAGGGTGGATGGATGAAGGATGGATGGAAGGATGGAAGGATGAAAGTGTGGATGGATGGATGAAGGATGGATGTATGGGTGGATAAAAGGTTGCATGGATGAATGATGGATGCATGGATGGATGTGTGAATAGGTGGGGGATGAATGATGGATGGGTGGGTGGATGGATGGATGAAAGGGTGGGTGGATGAAGGATGAATGTATAGATGAAAGGGTGGATGGATATATGGATGGAATAATGAAAGGGTGGATGGATTAATGAAAGGTTGGATGGATGAAGGATGGATGTATGGATGGAAGGATGAAAGGGTGGATGGATGAAGGATGGATGTATGGATGGATGGATGGATAAAAGGTTGCATGGATGAATGATGGATGGATGTGTGAAAAAGTGGGTGGAAGAATGATGGGTGGATGGATGGATAGGTGGATAGGTAAAGGATGGATGTATGGATGGAAGGATGAAAAGGTGGATGGATGAAGGATGTATGGATGGATAAAAGGTTGCATGGATGAATGATGGATGGATGGATGTGTGAAAAGGTGGGGAGATGAATGATGGATGGGTGGATGGATGGATGAAAGGGTGGGTGGATGAAGGATGGATGTATGGATGAAAGGGTGGATGGATATATGTATGGAATAATGAAAGGGTGGATGGATGAAGGATGGATGTATGGATGAAAGGGTGGATGGATGAAGGATGGATATATGGATGGATGGATGGATGGATAAAAGGTTGCATGGATGAATGATGGATGGATGTGTGAAAAGGTGGGTGGAAGAATGATGGGTGGATGGATGGACGGGTGGATAGGTAAAGGATGGATGTATGGATGGAAGGATGAAAGGGTGGATGGATGATGGATGTATGGATGGATAAAAGGTTGCATGGATGAATGATGGATGGATGGATGTGTGAAAAGGTGGGGGATGAATGTTGGATGGGTGGGTGGATGGATGAAGGATGGATGTATGGATGAAAGTGTGGATGGATATATGGATGTAAAAATGAAAGGGAGGATGGATGAAGGATGGATGTATGGATGGATGGAAGGATGAAAGGGTGGCTGGATGAAGGATGGATGTATGGGTGGATGGATAAAAGGTTGCATGGATGAATGATGGATGGATGTGTGAAAAGGTGGGTGGAAGAATGATGGATGGATGGACGGGTGGATAGGTAAAGGATGGATGTATGGATGGAAGGATGAAAGGGTGGATGGATGATGGATGTATGGATGGATAAAAGGTTGAATGGATGAATGATGGATGGATGGATGGATGGATGTGTGAAAAGGTGGGTGTGTGGATGGACGGGTGGATAGGTAAAGGATGTATGGATGTATGGATGGAAGGATGAAAGGGTGGATGGATGAAGGATGGATGGATGTGTGGAAGTGTGGGTGGATGAATGATGGATGGATGGATGTGATGAGGTCTAACAGGCGCATTTATGGTTGTCTATAGTTGTTTATGATGAGGAGTACCAGTTTCTAGAATCTTTTGTCGGAAGGGGGTCCTTACGCCTAAAAAGGTTTTATAAGGGGGTCTCGGCATCAAAAAGTTTGAAGACCTCTGGTGTAGAGTGTTGAGCTATCGCTCAGGTCACACCGTTCTTGCAGTTAAAGTGCACAGATAGCAGAGCTATCGCTCAGGTCACACTGATCTTGCAGGTAAAATGGATGATCAATTATCTGTTTTATTGGAGTTTGCTGCTAGAGGATATATTTAATGCCAGTGGTGCTACATTTGATAGATTTTACGCTGTGTGACTTTTTGGGTTTTGCCTAATGTAGTCATTTGTGGCATGAGGATGTCGCCTAGACGTGGAGGAGCCATTGATGCACCGTCAGAGGTGTGCCACTGAATGCCTGAACCCTTCCTGAACCTGGATCCAAAGTGCATGGAAGGTCCCAGGCTCGACATTTGCTCTGAGCAGCGCGTGCAGCCTGGGCACAGCTCTCTGACGTTTTTAATCTATAGTTTGTTTCACCTTTCTTCTAGCTGTCAGCAGTGGCGATTTCTTTATTGGGGTGTAGGGGCGACCCCCCCCTGTTTGTTTTGCTGCCCCCAGGTGGCTCGATAAAGTATTGATTCCTTCCAGCTGCATCGGCTTGGCCCGCTGAGTTTGCCTTTGAGAGTCAGTGAGGTCAGGTGTGCAGGGGGGAGCTTGAATCTGGATTGACAGATGGTTCAATGGTGTCTTGCTCTGCCCAGCCCGACGTACGCACTCGAACCCTCGCCAACCTGCACGATGCCAGGAGCCTGGGGGTTTACAGCCGCAGCCCCCAAAGTCTCCTAAGGAGCGTTGGCAGTGCCTGACCACCCAATCATTGTGCTGCTCTCATGCTGTTCACTAGCATAAACAAGGGAGCAGCGTTTTGATTGGCTCAACAGATGCGGTGGTTGATGGAGCCGAGTGCCAACTCCATGCACGCCCTCAGCCGAGGCAGCAAGTCACGGCGAGAGTTCTTTTCTGTGACGACATCGATGACTGTAAGTGTCTCACTCACAACTTGTGAATAATTTCAGTTTTGTGTTACTTTGAACCAGGGCCTCAGCTCAAAAGGTGACTTTTAAGGGCAGGTCTGTGTTTAAAGTGTCGCTACTCACTTAGAGGCCCAGACGGCCTCGTACTTTACTTCCCAGAGAAATGTGTTTAAGCTTCCACCTCACACTTTCAGCTGTGACTCCAGACCAATCTGACAGACCAATTCCCCTGTCATACCAAGATTGCTTTGAAATGAACCTTTGACCTGCTCTGAGAGCAGGTGAATTTCAAACATTAAAGTGCTTCGCTGCAGCAGGAAATATGTTGTCGACGGTCAGACATGTTAGAAGCTGCTCGAAGGTCAGACATGTTAGAAGCCGCTCGATGGTCAGACATGTTAGAAGCCGCTCGATGGTCAGACATGTTAGAAGCTGCTCGAAGGTCAGACATGTTAGAAGCTGCTCGAAGGTCAAACATGTTAGAAGTCGCTCGACGATCAGACATGTTAGAAGACGCTCGATGGTCAGACATGTTAGAAGACGCTCGACGGTCAGACATGTTAGAAGACGCTCGATGGTCAGACATGTTAGAAGCTGCTCGACGGTCAGACATGTTAGAAGACGCTCGATGGTCAGACATGTTAGAAGCTGCTCGACGGTCAGACATGTTAGAAGCTGCTCGATGGTCAGACATGTTAGAAGCCGCTCGAAGGTCAGACATGTTAGAAGCTATTCCATGGTCAGACATGTTAGAAGCTGCTCGAAGGTCAGACATGTTAGAAGCTGCTCGAAGGTCAAACATGTTAGAAGTCGCTCGACGATCAGACATGTTAGAAGACGCTCGATGGTCAGACATGTTAGAAGACGCTCGACGGTCAGACATGTTAGAAGACGCTCGATGGTCAGACATGTTAGAAGCTGCTCGACGGTCAGACATGTTAGAAGACGCTCGATGGTCAGACATGTTAGAAGCTGCTCGACGGTCAGACATGTTAGAAGCTGCTCGATGGTCAGACATGTTAGAAGCCGCTCGAAGGTCAGACATGTTAGAAGCTATTCCATGGTCAGACATGTTAGAAGCTACTCCATGGTCAGACATGTTAGAAGCCGCTAGCCAAACAGTTTTAGAGGAGCGGAGGTGAGACACAGCACCATGGTAGTACTGGAAGATATTCGTCTTTCATTAACACATTACCACAAAGACAGCCATAAGAAGGGGACACACAGCAACGTGCTGTAAACAAAACAGTTCACTTGAACGAAAGAGGTGGTTTTACAGTGTGGTTATTGTTTATAGTTCCTGGAATGGACATCCATATACAGAGGCTGGAGGCACTCAACTACAGCGAGTCCAATGGGGTACACTATACGCGCCAACGGCATGCAGACCTGCAGTAGGCCTGAAGGAAGTATTCTGTATTAAAATACTTTCTGAAAATTGCTCCTGTTAGAGATTATGCAAAGACTATCGGGCACTAATCTATCCTTTTAATGAAGGATTTGAGAGGTATTTACAAATGTGGTTTGCAAACAGTGAAAGACTTTCTTTGCTGGTGGTCTTCGGCCTTGTGCCTTAACATAGCATTTTACAGCAAGTCACGTCGCTTTCATTGCTTTAAGCAGCAGTGACGGTCTGTGCCCAATGGGGGCTTGGGGGACCAGCTGAACGTAGGGAGGTCTGGACCCAGGGCAGATTGGGAGGGGCAGGGCGGATGGCCGGCCATTTTGTAGAATTTTGGGCTTCATAAGTTGTAGCCTACGAATAGCCCAACTATAAGGGACAGCCGGTGCCTTTCCCAGCCACCATTTTAAGTTTGGTTGACCTGGTGGCTGGGAGCTTTCTGTAGCGTAGTTAAAACGTTTCCACTCCCTCCCATACCAAAAGGTCATTTGGATTGTGGGGGTATTTTTCCTGGGTGCAATGTTTGTTTTGTGCGGCTAGCTTTGATTGGGACAGGTGTGCAAGGGTTTGTTAAGTGTAGTGTTACTTGGAACAGATGCATGGCGGAGTTTGAAAAGTTGGCCAGGGTTGGCAGAAGTTTTTGGTTAGCATTGTAAGTTGGAAACATGGGCAGGTAAAGGATAGGCATGTCGTTTAAGGTTCAGTTGTAGATGTCTGGATAGTTACAGTTCAGACAGACAGGTATAGGATGTTGTTCTAATAGAAGTGCATACGTTTTAACTGCAATACATTTTGATATTTTTAATATGTTAATGGCAGGGTGGGGGCATGTTTCAGGAGATCGTAGGGGCGGGGAAAATGTCATGTAAATGTCCAGTATTTGTAAAGCGCAAACAGTTACCCGAAGGTGTCAAGGCACTGGGGGCCCTCAGGAAGATTAAGCAAGCTATTGCCCAGAGTCACATGGTGCTGGGCTGATCGGCTGCCATCACCGGGGATCAAACCGGCATCAGTTGCCCTGCCTGCTGCACCACACCTCTTCCAGGGTCAGTTATCGGATGTGTAGCGAGGTTTTAGTTTTGTAAGGCAGTTGCCAGGTATGTTTTAGTAATGTGCACCTGTTTCAATAAAGCGGCCTTTTTCACACACAAATTGGTCTCCGTCTGGTCTGCCCCCTCTCTCCCAACGTGCTGCACTGGTGGAGAGAAGTGTGAGGCGTGTCTCCTGACTGCAGCGTGTGTTTTTAAGTGCGACTCTTGAAGGCCACAGCTCTCTCCAAAAAAAGTGAGGTGTTCTCTATGGTTGTTTCTAGCTGAACATGTACATGAGACATACAATGGTTGCTTAATTCACATGATAAAAGATGTGCTGTAATAGAAACAAATCCTGCAAGAGCTGCGTACGCTAATGAGCGCTCTGACCGAACAAGCCGCATAAACCAGTTTCTCAAAGATTTAGCATAACTCAAAAACAATTAGTGTCAATATGTGGGCGGTAATGACAAGATGACTGAGTAGATTTGTGTTCCTCACTGCAGGGGAGTGTGTAATACCTTTTTATCTGACATAGAATACTTTGTGCTGATCCCATTAGTCTGTCTCTGTATAAATTTCCTCCTAAGGATTTTCCACTCTGGGTGATCTGAATTCAGCGGCAGGTTGCTGGGTGCACCTCTGCTTGGGTGTTAATAGTTTTATTGTTGATTTGCATCTGACGTTATTTTGTGTGCTATGAGCAGGTCGATGAGTTGTGTCCTTCTGCAGCGTGTGCTGCATAATTATGCGCGGCAGCAGTTTCTTAATTGGGGCGTGGCGGCGAAAGTCTGAGAGCGTGTGTGTGAATTTGATTCCTAGGAGACACTGGGCATGCTCGGTGTACTTTCTGCAGAGTCGGACTGGCTTAAGGCTATCGGACAATCCGGCAGTGCCCGTTGGGCTGGTACCACAGATCAGTGTGTGGGCTGTTTTTATGGCTGTATGTTGGCCTGTATTGTATGCTTTCGTAGCCCGAGTTCATGTTTACTGTTGTTTTCCTTAATTATATTACAGTAAACATTGACTACAGCAAAAACACAAATACATGCAATCTACCATACCGTAAAATAACTATAAACTGTTACCATGTCTTTACAAGTTTACATTTGCCCCGATTTGCAAATGTGGGCCGGTTTGTAGCTATCTAGGGCCTGCTTTTCCTTTGGTGCCCATGCTATAGCTTATTTTGTGTTCCAGACAGTCTTAGGCTGACCCTGATGTTCAGCATGTGTTTCTGAAAATATTGGGCCTGATTCGCAAAGGCAAATCGAGAGAAAATCTAACTTTACGACTTTCAGTATTTACAAAGGTCATTTACGAGTAGTAAAGTTAGACTATTGTCTCAATTTAACTTAGGTGTTGGTCTTGAGTTTAACTGAGACTAGACTTTTGGTCTCAGTTAAACTTAAGACCAAAACTTAAGTTTATCTCAGACAAAGGTCTAACTTTACAACTCATAAATGCTCTTTGTGAATACCGAAAGTCGTAAAGTTAGACATTAGTCTCAGTTTACCTTTCTGAATCGGGCCCAATGTTTGGTTGCTGGAATGCGAAGTCTTTACTGAAGTGAAACTGCCTAATAATGGTAATAAAATTGTACAAGATCACAGAAGCCGCTGCCGCAGTGCTGACACGTGAGAGCTGCATTGCACAGCTGGATACAGATATGATTGTTTCCAGGAAAAAGTGACATGTGATCTTTGCGTTGGTTGGATAAGGGTGCTGCTTAGGGGTAGAAGGTATAGGAGAGGGGCTTTAGAGTCAAGCGGTTTTTCTGTAACTGCCCAAAGAAGGCACCAGCCATTTCATCTTACTGTGAGTTGCAAGAAGGAGGGCTCAGTGTGTCATGATATACACACCATAAAGCTGTGTTTTACATGCCACATCCTCCAGAACAATCCACTTTCCAGGATTAAAGGCTCTTTCAAAGGAAAACCACAGCTGATCTGAAAGAGCGGTAGACATAAAACAGGAACTGACAACGGAATTGGCATAAAATAAGCATCCAGGAGGCAGGGCGAGTTGAGTTCCTAGGCTTGTAAATTCAGTTTCAGTGCAGGTTGGCTCCAGATGCGGCCTGAGTACAGGGTTGATTGCAGTGTGTCTGCACACATCCCAGGTGCCAGTAAGAGACAGGTGCTACTTAACTATTCCAGAACGTTTCTCTGGCCTCTACATCCAGACTCAGACGGCCATAGCATCCTAACAAGTCTGAAACATGTTTCCTATTCATGCCACTGTGCACCAGCATAATGCACTGCCTGTTAGTGATATCAGGGGCAGATATAATGTCTTGTCCCAGCTCCCTCAATGCATGTTAGCACACATTGCTAGTTTGTAAAGGAAGGAAGGCAAACTTATTTAAGTAATCATAAATAAAACAAATCTATACATTTATTTAAAAAAAAATATTATTTCATATGCTAATTTTGTTATACTTTGTTTATTTTTATTACATTTTTATGGTTGCCTGTTATCTTTGTGGGACTATAGTGTGGTATTTTAATTATATTAATGATATTTGTGTTAATTGACAATAATTATTAAAATTAGTAATATTTAAGTATGGGCGGAAAATTCATTCCGCTCGCGGAATTTGCAGATTCTCCGCGATTTCGCGATCCGCGAATCGCGCAAGTTCACGAGCGGGACAAATTTTGCTCAGGAAGCACTTACAGGGTTACAGCAGGTGCCCAAGTTGAAGCTAATTTCTTTGTAACCATTTACAAAATGGTTACAAAGAAATTAACTTCAACTTGGGCACCTGCTGTAACCCTGTAAGTGCTTCCTGAGCGGCGCCTCGTTGCCTACTTGCAACTATTTTCTGACCCTGCTCTGACCCTCGAAGCAGGGTCAGAGAATAGTTACAAGTAGACAACGAGGCTCTGTGAACAGGAAGCACTTACAGATATAGATAAAGCAGGTGCCCGAGTTGAAGGTCAAATTCAGTAACTCCTTAATCAGCCCCAAAAAATCCTGTGCTTTGTCGAGGCTGGGCAGGTGTGCTACCTCCCCATATCTACAATCGAAAATTAGCTATGATGCTTGATGGAGGCCTTTGCATCCTTGACTTTCACGAGTGCAATCCCCGTGCAGTTCCTGTAACCAGTAGCTTCTTTCTCCTCATCTGCTGCTCTGATCTGTGCCTGACCTTTTATACACACAAGAGGCATGTGAACTCGCCAAGAAGCCCCCCCCCCCGTTTGCCCCCCCCCCCCACACACTAGCCGTGTGCACCGTCTTCCCGCCCTTTACCCACTATGATAGACAGCTTACTCGAGGGACCCCGGCGCCCTTCGGCGCGATGGCAAAGTTAATCAGCCCCAAAAAATTGTGCGCTTTGTCGAGGCTGGGCAGGTGTGCTTTCTCCCCATATCTACAGTAGAAAATTAGCTATGATGCTTGATGGAGGCCTTTGCATCCTTGACTTTCATGAGTGCAATCCCCGTGCAGTTCCTGTAACCAGTAGTTTCTTTCTCCCCATCTGCTGCTCTGATCGGTGCCTGACCTTTTATACACACAAGAGGCATGTGAACTCGCAAAGAAGCCCCCCCGTTTACCCCCCCCACACATTAGCGGTGTGCACCGTCTTCCCGCCCTTTACCTACTATGATGGACAGCTCACTCAAGGGACCCAGGCGCCCTTCGGCGCGATGGCAAAGTTAATCAGACCCAAAAAATCGTGCGCTTTGTCGAGGCTGGGCAGGTGTGCTTTCTCCCCATATCTACAGTCGAAAATTAGCTATGATGCTTGTTGGAGGCCTTTGCATCCTTGACTTTCACGAGTGCAATCCCCGTGCAGTTCCTGTAACCAGTAGCTTCTTTCTCCTCATCTGCTGCTCTGATCTGTGCCTGACCTTTTATACACACAAGAGGCATGTGAACTCGCCAAGAAGCCCCCCCCCCGTTTGACCCCCCACACACTAGCGGTGTGCACCGTCTTCCTGCCCTTTACCCACTATGATGGACTATGATGGACAGCTCACTCGAGGGACCCCGGCGCCCTTCGGTGCGATGGCAAAGTTACACACACATGGTCACTGGAGGCAACTCTTCTGGCCCTATGCAGCTGTAGTGCAGGAAAAGCACTATACATTTACCCAACGAGGTAGCACTTACTGATTAGCCAGTAGAAAGTACTCCAGTTAAGTATGGTGCAAAATCGCAAAATAATCTGCGATTTTGCGGGGAAATTCGCAGATTTTTTTGTGATTTCGCACGAATTTGCGAACTGCGATTTGCAAAATTCGCCCATACTTAGTAATATTTATGTTATTTTAGAAAGTTTTGTTACAATTAAGACATTCATTTATATCATGCTGGCACCAAGTTTTGTGGACCCAAACCCCAATATGCTCAAGGAATGGGGAGAACTCAATTTGGGGGCATCCATGAATCTAATTAAGTTGTTGATCAAATATGCCATTATTGATCGGGCTGCATTGTTGGATGAAATAGTGCAAATTAATAAGGATTTGGATGCAATAAGTGACGCAGAAACTCAAGCAATAATTACCAAAGGACGTAAAGACATCAGCGAGCGTCTCAAAAAACATGAGGATAAAATTAAAACGCGGAAAATCAACAAATTCGCAAGGGACCTCAATGATTATGAGACCGGACAAATTTACACATTTGCTCGCAAATATGACCAAGCAAAAAAACAGCGGCAAATACAGAAAACAGCCTTAAAAGCAAAAGTAACCGTGTCGCAACAAAATTCAGGTACAGCAATGGAGAACCTTGAACTAACGTCAACGGATACCATTTCCCTAGCTGGCTCATCCAGTTCATGTGGGTCCTTGTTGAGCCTTACAGAAGATAATGCCTCGCTTGAGATTCTTGATTTAGGTGAGGAGATGGATTTTTTAGTGGAGGCTCAAATGCAAGCGCAAGGCCCACGGACACGCTCACGCAATGCAGAAAAAGGAAAAACGCAAGGCGGAGGGCAAGAAGAAAGCGTGCCAAAGGAGCCGCAAGTGCCAAAAAAGAAATGGTTAAAAAAGAAAGCCAGCAAGCAATAATTGACGCAAGCACGATAGTCAATTTATCGGACATGACGTTAACCACTGCTGAAGAACAGATCCTTAAATTAGGTTTGAACTTTTGTCCTGAGAGCTCGTTTAACTATACGAACACAAGAGCTGATGTCTACCTCTACATAAGAAAATTAAAATTGCAAAAATTTTATGCGATCAAATCAAAATCCAACGTCAGCATAATGGATTCTAGTAAAAAAGCAACCAGTGAGCTGAGTCCAGATCTAGTACCTGCTAATGATGCGAGAACACTCATCACCCTGTGCAATCTCAGCAAGGCTATTCCGACAACCGATGTGATAAATGCAGATGTTCCTGACACCCAAAGGGAACTGAGCGAAATTGATGTTCCCCAGAAAGGTGCTGGTGAAAGCCCTTTTAAAGCCAAAAGTAAATTTGTCCCCGTCATGCGGTGGACATCTATCATGACTGCATTGTGGAGGACCTGAAAAAACTAAATAAAAAATTCCACTCTACAAAGGACACGTCCAACTTTCCAACCAAGGAGTACCACAATTTAATGAATAAACTATCTAAGAATCAAGAAATCATTGTAAGTCCCTCAGATAAGGGAGGGAACATTGTGTTGTGGCAAAAGGAAAAATACATTGCTGAAGCAAAACGCCAATTGAACAACGAAAATTGCTATGTACTCAGCAACGGCGTTCAATATAAACAGGCAAAGGAGAGTATCAAAAAAATGTTGTTAAGCTACAAAAGAGATAGCCTAATCACCTCCACGGAATGTACATTCTTATTGAAGGAACATCCAGTCATTCCGCATATGTATTTAATTCCCAAAGTGCACAAGAGACAAAATCCAACTCCCGGGAGACCCATCATCTCCGCCATAAACAGTATGAGTGAAAATGTTTCCAGATACATAGATTTTTATCTACAAGAACATGTCCAGGGATTACCTAGTTACATCAAGGACACCGGTGACTTTTTATCCAAACTGGAAGCCATACCATGGCAAAAGAACTGGTGCATAATAACCCTGGACATCGAATCTCTATATACATGTATCGAACACCATACAGGAATTGAAGGTATCAAACATTTCTTGGGACGTAAATCTTGTGCATACTACAGCCACAACAAAATGATTTGCAATTTGGTATTGTGGTGTTTAAATAATAACTTTTTCTTGTTTGGCAAGGATATATGGAAGCAAATACGTGGTGTAGCCATGGGTTCCTGCTTCTCTCCCAGCTACGCGTGCTTGCACGTGGGGGTGTGGGAGGAGCAGGAGCTTCCTGGCATTGCTGGATTTGAACATGTCAAATATTGGATGCGTTTCATTGATGACATTTTTTGTGTGTGGGAGGGTGACATCAGCAGTGCTCAGATTTTTGTCAATGAACTCAACAAAAATCGTTTCAACTTATTTTTCACTTCTAGTATTAGTGAAAGCACTGCTGAATTTCTTGATGTGTCTATCAATATCATTAATGATCAAATCGTTACTGCCCTCCACAGAAAGTCCACTGCTGGCAATAATATCCTCCATGCCAGCAGTGGCCACCCCAAACATGTCATTATGAGCATCCCATTGGGGGAACTGCTACGCCTCAAACGTATATGTAATACCCAGGCGAAATTTGAGGAAGGGGCGTCTGCAATGCTTGCGAGACTAGAGGCAAGAGGATACAGCAAATCCTGTCTTGCCATTGCATTGAGGAAGAGCGGTGAAAGAACTAGAGACTCTTTGTTATTACCCAAACCCCTTGAGAGTGACACAACCTCAAATTCTAGCAGACTTATAACAACCTACAGCCAACAGCACCGCAAAATTAAATCCATTTAAATAAACATTGGCCAGTCCTTAAAACAGATGCAGTGTTACGTGATTTAACTCCCGACAAGCCTACCATTACATTTAGGCGCGCGTTCAGCATGCGCAGTAAATTATCACGATCCAGCCATGAACTACCTATAATGGATCAGTGGTTTGGGAGAAAGGGCTTTCACAAATGTTCCTCCTGTCGGGCATGCAAGTTTGGACAAAATACTACTCACTATCGCACTCCATTCTCTGATACCGATTTTTCCATCCAAGGCAATTACAACTGCCGCACGGAGTTTGCGGTATATGTCCTAACTTGCTCATGTGGCCTACGTTATGTGGGCAGTACCGGTGCACAGGTGCATGTCAGGATACTGCAGCACCTTAGAGCCATAGTTAACCACGATGGAGCATATCCAGTGGCGCGTCACTTTAACAGCAGGCACAATAGGGATTTGTCATGTCTAACCTATTATGTCATTGACGCCGTGGCCCCCCTTAGACGTGGAGGCGACCGTGAAAAACTATTGCGCCGGTTGGAAACACAATATATTGTCAAGCTCGACAGCAAACAACCAAATGGGTTGAATGCAACGGAGGACTTACATAACTTTCTGTAGGAATGCACATTTTGCACATACACTCTGCACAACAATGTATATAGTGGTTAGAACGTGAGCACAATAAATAGAATTGTATATAGCGTGTATATATATGAAATCCTGATTAACAGCACCTATTTTTAGGTATCCTGTAGTCCTGTCTTCTCAAAGGTCTGGCTGTTGTAGTTTTCTGAACAGCACAGTTTTTTAAACAAACACTTGGAACCTTTTTTCCTTTTTGGTGATTCTTTTACACTGGTTATTCATTCAAGCACTCTTATTAAATTTTTTTGGGATACACAAGATTTTGATGTACATAGTTCCTATATAAACATGATTTTGGACATATGAATAATGTATAGATGTACATATACTTTGTCATATATATAAAATTGGGACTATATTATGTATAGAACTGTATAGTACACTTAGGTGCTGTTTTGGTATTTTAAGTCATTACGTGCGATGGTTAAAACAACAAAAGACAGTGCAATGCTGTGATTCAAATGAATTATTATAGGTTGCTCTTATCGCATTCATGCGGTTATTTCTGATTCCGTAGATAAATTGATACGGTTTAGACAATTCACTTACATAAAAAACGAAACATTGTTATTGATGCTATACATAACAAGCATTCATGCTGATCATGTTTCCCAGTTAACTTCCTTTACGCATTCAAGTGGGTATTTTAAAATATCTAGTCAAACTGCCAGTGTATATCAAATGGTTTGTACAGAGTGACTTATGTAAATGTGGTAAATACATCAACAAGAATGTCTTTACTCAGTACTGCAACATTGTTATACTAATATGGCGCTACAATGCACTGTGCCTTTAATTAAGGCTCTGTTGTTTTAAATGTTTTACCATGTGACTCACGTTTGGAGGTGGGACCCGGATGGGTGTGACTTCACTGCAAATGATATAAAAAAGTTTCCACTTTGTGCAATATGGTGTGTGAACAAGACTACGTCAGTAGTCGAAACGTTGCATTTTGGAAGGCACAAGAACTAAATAAAACATCTTGCCTGGAAAGCGTGGGGTCTGTCTCTTCTCTCGCCGCTGTGCAGTGGAGGTTTGAAGATTTGTGCTGATATATATATATATATATATATATATATTCTCGCTCCCAGGTTGTCCACCTTTGAGTAGCACGCGAGCAGCAGCTTTATTTATGTGTAGGTGAGGAAGGGGAACCGCTTGTAGACGCCGCTCCGTAATGGAGCGGCGTCTACAAGCGGATCCCCGTCCTCACCTACACATAAATAAAGCTGCTGCTCGCGTGCTACTCAAAGGTGGACAACCTGGGAGCGAGAATATATATATATATATATATATATTTGAGGTGAGCAGATCTAGAGTGTCTCTGGTGTTGAGAGTGCTCTATAAAGGAGCTGCTTTCCACCTGAACTTGACAACTACCCAGAGTTCTCTGCTTCTTTTTTGCATACTTTAGCGTCAATCTATGCCTGAAAGGGTATTGTTTTGAGACATATATATATATATATATACACATATATATAAATATATATATATATTACCTACTGGCGATCGCCAGTAGGTAGTTATAGTTAGGATTTTTTTCAATGCAAAATCTCAAAATTCTATTGTGAATAACTTTGGCGTCGGTTGACGAATCTGCCTGAAAATTTCCTCAAATTTGCCTCGCAGAGCTCCGGTCCTTCCCTGAAAGTTTGGGGGGGATTTGTTAAGCGGGGGCCGAGATAAAAGGGGGTCCCAAAACGTGTTTTCCTCATGTTAATTTCCATAGGGCGGTCAAACTCACTTTTAGCCCGAACGGCTGAATGGATTTGCACCAAACTTGGCAAAATTGTAGGGACTGGTAGCCCGATGTGCCTTTGCTATGTCTCAAGATATGTGCTCCAGTGGTTTTTACGAAAATTAACTTTGAAAAAATATATATTGGGCTACATTGGGCTATATATATGTTAGAGCCCAAATGTAGCCCAATGTAGCCCAATGTAGCCCAAAGATGGCCACCAGAGACAAAAAAAAACAAATGTAGCCCAAATATCAGCCAGATGTAGCCCAACGATAGCCCAATGACAGAATGTCCCAGAGTGTTCTAAAGAACAACTAGAGCGCTAACAGTCTTACTAATGACAAAAGTATGGCACACCTGAAGTCATCTTGATTGGAATAAAGTGTTAACACTTAAAACATTTAATTTGCAAAGGAACAAAATGAGGGGGTTCATTTTGCCATAGAAATTATGATTAGTGCTGAAGAAAGAAAAATTAGGGCACATTTTGAGTGACTTCTCAAATCCTCTTATATTTCATTAAAAAAATTCTGATATGCAGTGTCCCAAGATGGCCACGAGAGACAAAAGAGCCCAAATGTAGCCCAAATATCAGCCAGATGTAGCCCAACTATAGCCCAATGACAGAATGTCCCAGAGTGTTCTAAAGAACAACTAGAACGCTAACAGTCTTACTTATGACAAAAGTATGGCACACCTGAAGTCATCTTGATTGGAATAAAGTGGTAACACTTAATACATTTAATTTGAAAAGGAACAAAATGAGGGGTTTCATTTTGCCATAGAAATGTTATATATATATATATATATATATATATATATATATATATATATATATATTCACTGAAAAAACCATAGGTTTCACACCAGTTATAGTTAGGAATTAGCATTTAAAAAACCTATTAAATTCACTGAAAAAATTTTACTCGCATAAAACCATTGAAATTCCCACGTTATAGTTAGTTGGACTCACTATAACTTGCGCATGCAATGCACTGCTGATGACGTCACATATTACATCACTCATGACATGGTCAGTGACATCACTCATGACATCACTGATGACATCTCAAATGACATCACTGATGACATCATCCAGTGAATGTGTATCTTTCTGAAAAATAAATATTTTTTATATATGTATATCTAAAGGTTGATGGAAGAATAAATGGGTAAATAAATGTCTAAATGGATGTTTTTTTTGTGTAAAATTGATTGGTTAACTGACTTATTAAATGTATCTTAGTGAATACATATATTAGCGAGTAATGTTTAAATATTTAAATATCTGTATCTGTGTCTCACTTTGTGTATAAGTGGCTGCAGGGTTGGTGAGTAGCTACATGAGTTGTATATGGGTTATTAGTTGTTTTTTTGAGTATCAGTATCAGTGTCTGTATGGTTCGGTGGGAGATATTACTTAGAGCACAGATGCATGAATGAGTGACTCACTATTTGTATGTATTTTGAAGACAGCCTGTGTGCAAGACTGTATGGGTGGATGATTGTGTGTATGGGTGGGTTAGTGAGTATGTGTTTTTATAATTGATTGTTTAAGAGAGTAAATATGTTTCCGTTTCTGTAGAAGTATGTGTAGTGGTGTGTATATAGCAGTATAATCAAGTAAATGTTTTTTTGATAGTTTATTTGCATGTGTGAATTTGTGTGTGAGTAACTATATGGATGAGTATTAGTGTGTAACAGGATGTATAGGTGTTTGAGTACATATGATGAGTAAGTACATGCATGAGTGACTATATAGAACTGTTGGTGAATGAGTGGATGTGTATGTAGATGTTGGAATTACCTAATAAGTTGTTGTAATTGGTATTGGTTTCTCCTTTTTTAAGAAAATGTTAGTTTCTATTTTTGAATGTGTGTGTCAAAGGTTATTTTATGCTGATAGGAGGTCTGCCACTTTGTCACAAGGATGTTGTCATCAGTGATGTCATTTGAGATGTCATCAGTGATGTCATGAGTGATGTCACTGACCATGTCATGAGTGATGTAATATGTGACGTCATCAGCAGTGCATTGCACGCGCAAGTTATAGTGAGTCCAACTAACTATAACGTGGGAATTTCAATGGTTTTATGCGAGTAAAATTTCCACCCAGCTATAAATGTTGTGAAACCTATGGTTTTTTCAGTGAATATATATATATATATATATATATATATATATATATATATATATATATATATATATATATATATATATATATATATATATATATATATATATATATATATATATATATTAAGGTTGTCTTCAGTCAATTAAAAAACATGGCCAGAAGTTGTCAGCTACAGACCTCTGCTTGCCTTAAGATCTATACCATGTTTTGCTAGAGAAGTCTTGATTCTCAATAGCCAGTAGGTCTTAACATCGTAAATTGCAGTAGGAAAATATCGTTGGTTTAAGCCTCTCTTAATTGCTCACTCCTCCCGCGCTGGTGCTGCACTGTGTCTTCAGCCCTCTATCACCATAGTGCTGGTCAAGGAATGAAATAAATATAGTATGTAAGTGTGTTAAGGTTCCGACTCATTTTACACTTTTGTTGTATATTAGCATGCTGCACAACAAACAGTGCAGCCCTGATAGTTACAAGGTCAATGACCCGATCTAACCAGTACCAATTGCAGCACCAGGTCACATGGCCCTCTCTGTGTGCGTCATTACCATATGACTTCTGTTTATTGATGTCAACTACACTTTCACAATTGCTTTATTAACCTTCTTGCATTCTTCATTTTGCTTGAAAATACACCATTTGCCCACTCTTTTTACATAATTTTCCCCAGGGACGAACACCCCAGAACACCCCTTATGGTAGTCGGGCTCTCTCGCTCACCACAGAGCACTAATCACAAACTTTTATACCTCGTCACTTTTAGGTGTCACCAGCTGCCACTGCTTGTCAGATTCATCCTGGATCTGCAGCTTCCAAACTTTAGTACTAATATCCTTGTGTAATACTGATTCAGCCCAATATGTTAGCTGAAAAAGAATGTGTCTGTGGTGCAAGGCATTGTGGGTTCTGGATGACAGGGGAATCTGGTTTGACACACACCCACAACATGGTAAACACCCCAAAAGGGGAGGAAAAATTGAAACTATTGACACAGGATTGTAGGATTTGTAAAGAGTGTGAATCTATAAACAATTAATCTTGCAAACCCCCAGTTGTAATTCTAGTTCACCTCAAATTACCTCCTTTATTTTCCTGGTGACAAACATTGTTTAGACACACTTGCTGCTGCTGCCCCAGGGACACACTGATGTACAGTCAAGCTGCATCTATTCCATTTTCCAGTGCATTCAGAACTTAACAATTCACCATCAGCAAAACCACATCATCAACTGCCTTTAGTCTCAGATATGTAGCTACGTAATCCTTTTCTGCAATACATCTGCCCTCATACTCAACATATGAACAAGAGGAAGGTGAATGTTGCACTTACCACATCAGAATTGAATGGTTTCACATTGATGTTACGGATGGAACTGCTGGTGAGAGACCAGACCTTGGTCTTATGCTTGAATGCAGCTCTCACCTAGAGAGGAAAAACACAATGATGACTGACAAAGTTTGTCAGTATTTGCAGATTATAGTAGTCCCATGATTGATAGGGTAGGAGAGGTGGTCTAGAAGGGCAGATGTAATCATGTTGAAGGCAGCATGTTCTAGAGAAAGAAGGTGTGAGCTTCTGGAAGAGATCTCAACGAAAAGTGCTCAGGTGTAATCAAGGTGTGGAGATGAATAGAGAGGGTGTTGTTTTGCAGAGAAAGTGTTTGTTCATGATCTAGTCTGAAGAAGGTGGGGCCTCATTTTTGGGTGTGATCTAAGTGAAAAAGATGCATTCATGTAAGAGATTTGGTCCAGTGGAGGAAGTGAAATGTAAAAGAGTGCAGGGTCCAATGGAGAGGGTATGTGAGTGGAGAGGTATGGTCGTGAAAGATTTCTAGTGGTCTTTAGAGGAAGAGGAAGAAGAAATGGTTTAGTTATGGAATGTGGTGTAGTAAAGGGTGTTGTCCAAAGGTGAATTCCTGAGAACTTGCCCAGTGAAGGTAGTAAAGATGTGGTCTAATCTAATCTGTTGTCTAGTGGCGGACGTGTGATCTAGTGACGAACTAAGACAACCCTGATCACTACCACCGACAACATCAGAGCCCTTCTCGACTGTGGAGAAACCATGGCCCTGATCCGCCTTGACCTCTCAGCGGTACAAAAGGGGGTGGTGATGGACGGAGCATCTGAATCAATCAAACACTCACACCCAGTCAAAAGATCTGGGTTCAATCCATCACCGTTCTTGACTGGGTGTGAGTGTTTGATTGATTCAGATGCTCCGTCCATCACCACCCCCATTTGTACCGCTTTTGGCCGCCATAAGTGTGGCAGGGTATGCTCAGACACGAGTCCTTTGCTCACTTTGCCACTGGGTTCAAGCAAGCCGGCCTGAAGACGGCTGGAATGCCAGAAACCGGTCCTCGGAAGCTTGCTTCCGGTCCAGGGAAGACATGGCTTGGCAGTTCGGGCTAGACTGTTCCCATGAGGCACAGGGTCAGACTGATTTGCATATAGCCATGTCTGAACTGGGGTGGCAGAGTGGGCTAAAGAACGGTGATGGATTAAACCAAGATCTTTTGACTGGGTGTGAGTGTTTGAATTGATTCAGATGCTCCGTTCATCACCACCCCCTTTTGTACCGCTTTTGACCTCTCAGCATCATTCAATACCGTATCCCACCACACCCTCATCAACAGATTCCACCACATCGGGGTCCAGGGAGATTCCCTCAAAAGGATCAAATCCTTCTTCAGAGGATGAACTGGGAGCATCCGCCTACCATCCTTCTCTTCGGAACCCAAGAGCATCATCTGCGGCGTCCCTCAAGGTTTATCCCTCAGCCCTACCCTGTTCAAAACTTACACGACACCCCTGGCTCACATCGTCAGAACCCATGGCCTCAACATCATATCCTACACAGGCAACACCCAGCACATTCTCTCTCTCTTAGAAGACCCCTCTACCACTAGAATCCAACTTCCACAATTGCATGACGAGTGTCGCGACTGGATGAAGACCAACTGCCTGAAGCTCAACCCAAAAGATGGAAGTGCTGGTGTTTCGGAACAACACCTATCTGTCGAACAATACCTGGTGGCTCTCTGAACTCGGACCCATGCCCACATCGACAAACGGTGCCCGCAAACTTGGCATCTTCCTGGATAGCAAATTCACCATGAAACGCCAGATCAGTGCTGTTTCCTCCACCTACTTCCACACTCTCCACATGCTCTGGAAGATCTTCAGATGGCTCCCCGTCAACACCAGGAAAATCATCACTATAGCCCTAGTCATCAGTTGGCTAGACTACGGCAACACGCTCTACACAGGATTCACCACCCAACTCCTGAAGAGACTCCAGATGACACAGAACTCAGCTGCCAGACCCATCCTCGACCTCCCCAAATGGATCCACATCACCCCCGCCTCAGGAACCTCAACTGGTTCCCCATTGGGGAAAGATGCCAAATTGAAGATGCTGACCTATGCATACCACTGGAGTCAAGCTATCCAGGCTGATGAAGGCTGATAGCCAGAAACCGGTCCTTGGATGCTTGATTCCGGTCTGGGAAAGACATGGCTTGGCAGTTCGGACTGGACTGTTCCCATGAGGCACAGGGTCAGAGCTGATTTGCATATAGCCAGTGCCTAACCCAGGGTGGTGTGGAGTGCAAAAAAACGATGGATTTAGGCCCAGATCCTTGTACTGGAGTGAATGTATGACATTGTTCTACATTCTGTCCATCAACTGTGTTTTTTGCAATTTTCACCCTGAGTGTGCTGGGGATGCTCGGACGTGAGTCCCAGGCTCTCCACACCACTGGAGTCCATCTATCCAGGCTGATGAAGGCTGATAGCCAGAAACCGGTCCTTGGATGCTTGATTCAGGTCTGGGAAAGACATGGCTTGGCAGTTCGGACTGGACTGTTCCCATGAGGCACAGGGTCAGAGCTGATTTGCATATAGCCAGTGCCTAACCCAGGGTGGTGTGGAGTGCAAAAAAACGATGGATTTAGGCCCAGATCCTTGTACTGGGGTGAATGTATGACATTGTTCTACATTCTCTCCATCAACTGTGTTTTTTGCAATTTTCACCCCGAGTGTGCTGGGGATGCTCAGACGTGAGTCCCAGGCTCTCCACACCACTGGAGTCAAGCTATCCAGGCTGATGAAGGCTGATAGCCAGAAACCGGTCCTTGGATGCTTGATTCCAGTCTGGGAAAGACGTGGCTTGGCAGTTCGGACTGGACTGTTCCCATGAGGCACAGGGTCAGAGCTGATTTGCATATAGCCAGTGCCTAACCCAGGGTGGTGTGGAGTGCAAAAAAACGATGGATTTAGGCCCAGATCCTTGTACTGGGGTGAATGTATGACATTGTCCTACATTCTGTCCATCAACTGTGTTTTTTGCAATTTTCACCCCGAGTGTGCTGGGGATGCTCAGACGTGAGTCCCAGGCTCTCCACACCACTGGAGTCAAGCTATCCAGGCTGATGAAGGCTGATAGCCAGAAACCGGTCCTTGGATGCTTGATTCCGGTCTGGGAAAGACATGGCTTGGCAGTTCGGACTGGACTGTTCCCATGAGGCACAGGGTCAGAGCTGATTTGCATATAGCCAGTGCCTAACCCAGGGTGGTGTGGAGGGCAAAAAAACGATGGATTTAGGCCCAGATCCTTGTACTGGGGTGAATGTATGATATTGTTCTACATTCTGTCCATCAACTGTGTTTTTTGCAATATGCATACAAGGCACTCCACGGCCAAGCACCAGCATACATCAACCACCGCCTGAACTTCCACCAACCCTCCAGATACCTGCGCTCCGCATCCCTTGCCCTCACAACACTCCCTGCATCTGCTTAAGCTACAGTGGAGGACACTCCTTCTCCTACCTCACTGTCAAGTCCTGGAACGACCTTCGCCTTTACCTCCGAACATCACCCGCCATCCCTAAATTCAGAAAGGGACTCAACACTTGGCTCCTTGACTGATCCCAACAAGAATCTAGCACCTAGTGGGTGACTAGCCACGTTCTACAAATCTGAGTTGATTGTCATACACGTGTGGTCTTGAGGAGGAGGTGGGGTTTAGGAAAGGAAGTTTGTTCTAACAGATGATGTGTGGTCTAGTGCAGTAGATGGTGTCTAATGGAGATGTATGGTCTGGGGAGGAAATGGTGTCTAGAGGAGCAGGTGTGGCTTATTGCAGGTGGTTTGTCTAGTAAAGGAAGTTTGATTTAACAAACTTGGTGTGGTGTGGTCTAGTTAGGATAATTGGTCCAGTAAACAAGGTTCAATTTAATGCAGGAGTTGTGGCCTAGTGGAGAAGGTGTGGCCTTGAATAGGAGGTGTGATCTAGTACAGCAGGTGTTATCTAACGTAGAAGGTGTGTTTTAGGGGAGTCGTGATTTAGTAGTGGAGAAGTCTAGTGCAGAAGTGTGATTTGATGGAGGAGGTTTGGTCTAGTAGAGGAGGCATGATCTCACGGACAAGTGTTGTCTAGTGAAGGATGTGTTGCCTAGCACAGAGGAGTTGTCTAATAGAGGAGTTGAGGTCTAGTGCAGCATATATGGTCTGGTAGAGGAGGTGTATTCTTGTGCTGGGCGTATGGTCTAGCGGATGAGGTTTTGTCTGGTGCAGGAGGAGTGATCTAGTGGAGGTGTGTCGAGGTGTTATGCGGTGCAGGAGGAGTAGTCTAGTGCAGTAGATGTTGTCTGGTAGAGGAGAAGTTATCTAGTGCTGGAGGTGTGCATTTGTGGTGAAGGTGTTGCCTAGTGGAGGGATGGTCTAGTAGAGGAGGTGTGATCTAGTGAATGAGTGTTGTTTAGTTGAGGAGGTTTGGTCTAATGCAGGTAGAGTGATCTACTGGAGGTGTGGTCTAGTCGAGGAGTTATGTAGTGCAGGATGTGTGCATTAGTGGTGCCGGTGTTGCTGGTGAAGGAATGGTCTAGTACAGGAGGTGTGATCTCGTGGATGAGGTGTTGTCTAATGCAGGAGCTGGGATTTAGTTGAGATGTGGCCTAATCAAGGTGTTATGTAGTGCAGGAGGCATAGTTTAGTGCAGGATATGTTGTCTAGTAAAGGAGGAGCTATTTAGGGCAGGAGGTGTGGGTCAGTGGTGCAGGTGTTGTCTAGTGGAAGCATAGTCTACTAGAAGAGGTGTGATCTAGTGAAGGAGTGTTGATTAGTGGAGGAGGTGTGGTCTAATGCGGGCAGTGTGATCAAATGGAGGTATGGTCTAGTCAAGGGGTGATATTGTGCAGGAGGTGTAGGCTAGTGCAGAAGATGACCAGTAGATGAGGACTTATTTAGTGCAGGAGGTGTGAATTAATGGTGCAGTTGTTACTAGTGGAGAAATGTTTTACTAGAAGAGGTGTGATCTAGTGGAGGAGTGTTGTTTAGTGGAAGAGGTGTGTTCTAATGCGGGGCTAGATCTATTTGAGGTGTGGTATAGTTGAGAAGTTATGTAGTGCAGAAGGTGTGCATTAGTGGTCCAGGTTTTGCTAGTGGAGGCATGATCTATTAGAGAAGGTGTGATCTGGTGGAGGAGTGTTGTTTAGTAGAGCATATGTGGTTTAATGCAGGAGGTGTGATGTATTTGTTGTGTGATCTAGTCAAGGAGTTAAGGCATGCAGGAGGCACAGTTTAGTGCAAGAGATGTTGTCCAGTAGAAGAGGACTTGTCTAGTGGAGAAGGCGTGGTCTAGTTCAGGAAGTACGATCTAGTGGATGAGGTGTTGTCTAATACAGGAAGAGTGATCTAGTGGAGATGTGATCTAGACAAGGAGCTATCTAGTGCAGGGTGTGTACGTTAGTGGTGCAGGTATTGCTAGTGGAGGCATAGTCTAGTAGAGAAGGAGTGATCTGGTGGTGGAATGTTGTTTAGTGGAGGAGGTGTACCCTAATGCGGGCGGTGTGATCTAGTGGAGGTATGGTCTAGTCAAGGAGTTATGGAGTGCATCAGGTGTAGTCTAGAACAGAAGATGCAGAGTAGAGGAGGAGTTATTTAGTGCAGGAGGTGTGTGTTAGTTGTGCAGGTGTTGCTAGTGGAGGCATGGTCTAGTAGAGGAGGTATGATCTAGTGGAGGAGTGTTGTCTAGTGGAGAAGGTGTGGTCTAGTGCAGGAAGTGTGATCTAGTGTATGATTTGTCTTTTGCAGGGTGAGTGTTCTATTGAAGGTGTGCTTTAGTTGAGGAGTTATGTAGTGCAGGATGTGTGCGGCAAGGGTGCTGGTGTTGCCTAGTGGAGACATGGTCTTAAGACAAACTTAGGACAGACTTAAGACAGACTTAAGACAGACTTAAGACAAAATCCTAACTTTACTAAAACAAAATGCCTTCTGTGAATACCAAAAGTAGTACGTTTAGGATTTTGTCTTAAGTTAGTTCTGTGAATCGGGCCCCAAGACTTTATACACCCTATGGTTGCAGTTCCTGGCTTCAGGAATCCTTCTCTGTCATAAAAATCAACAAATACTTATATTCATTTCCCAGAACTAATAGCAGAAACTTTATTTAACTGTACAACCTCCAAGACTGCTGATCATGTCTGTACCAGTTGTTAAAGAATGCCAAGCCGAATTACAGGCGCAACCTATTATTCTGGCTGGTGAGGGCAACCAGGCATAAATATTTCCCTGTGCTCTAAACTGTGCAGGGTCTTAAATTTCATTTGTTGAAAAAGATTCTTTGCTCCACTGTGTAAAGAGATTTGCAACACTTTAAGTTGGAGAGAACTACTGAAGACAAAGGAGGGGCTTGTGGTTATTAACTGCTGGTATTGGCCAAGTGCTCCAACACTTCAATGCTTATCTTTCTGTTTCTCGCATTTTCATTTAGAACTTTTTACTCTCAGAGGGTGGCATGCTCTCATAACACTACAGTCCTCCTCTGTTGGCCTTTAAGGACGTCCTCTTCCTTGCTGTAGCATCTCACATGGGCTTTGAGTCTGTAACTCAGTTTGAAGTTCTTGAACAACTGATTTAGAAGAGGGCTATAATTCTAAAGTTTGGATGAGTATCTATCATTCATAGACATGTAAGCTATCTTTTACTTAATTAAGACAATTTGAGTTTAAAAAATGGAAATGTGGGATTGCTAGTCCATCACAATGTAAGATAAGATAAAGAAATGCTCCCTTTGTCTAACTTTGTCACAGCACGAACTAGTTCTTGAAATCACAGACACAAATGACTGAAAAAGCGGCTTGATACATACAGGAAGAGGCAGACAACACTGTCATTTTGATAAGATTAACTTGTACTAGAAGTAGAGAGCGAAGGTGTGCCATCTTTGAATAGCCTATCTTTATGACTTTTCAGGAAAGCTTTTTTAAAATTCTGGCCCTATGTGAGCACCCTTCGTCTGACAGAACGTTGAATCAAATCCATGTATCTGAGTCCGATCAATCACTGGTTTGGGAAGATTAACTCTGAAGCCGGAATATTCACTGTATTCACATGCAGTGCCTTTACAAATTTGTGTCTGCAGATTCACACCCATTAATTGTTTGCAGACTTCTGGAAATCAGAATTCTTTCCTAAATAGGATCCGCGTTTAGGCTGACCTGATGGATACAGGGATGTGGTTTCAGATCCCAGGTGCATGGATGGAAAAGGCCTGTTGACTTGTCTTGTTTTTTGTTTTTTACACTTCTTAGTCTGCAGTGTGATGGTGTCCTGGCTGCGAGTGTTCAGAGAACCACCAGAGATGGTGAGTTTGTCTGCATGATAAGCAGGAGAGCTGCTCTTGGTGGCTTTGTAAATGATGCTGCTGGTTTTGAAGATGATGCGGTCTAGCTGTGGGAGCCAATAGATGTCCATCAGGATGGGATGATGTGATCATATTTCTTCAGGTCATGAATTTGATGTGCTGCAGTGTGTCGGGTGCCCTTAAAGGCACTAGTAAACAAGGTGTAATCCAGTGCAAGAGGCGTGATCTAGTAGAGCATGAGATGTCTAGTTGAGGCATGGTCTAGTAGAGAAGGCATGATGAAGTGGAGCAGATGTGTCATTTAGTGGATAATGTGTGTGGTCTAGAAAATAAGGTGAAGTCAGTGAAAAAAGGGTGGTCTTCTGAGGGAGAAGTGACTTAGTGGAAGGAAGTGTGGTTTAGTGAATAAAAAGAATAGTCTATAAAATAAGATGAGGCCAAGTGGAAGGAAATGAGTTATGCTGGAGGGCAATCAGTCTAATGGAGATGGGGGTGTGGTTTGTAAAGAGATAGGATCTGGTGGGAGAAGGAGTAATCAAGTGGACAGGGTGGTAGTCTAGCGCAAGGGATGGGGGGGGGTGAGCAAGAGTAGAGGGAGTGGTCGAGGAAAGAAAGTGTGGCCAGAAGGAAGTGAGTTCATTTTTAGGATCTGTAACATAATGGAAGGCTAGTGTGGAGTAAGCAGACTCTGAGAATTATTTAAAAATCAACATTTAATTATTACTCTACAGCAAATGCATTCCCTTGAAAGTGACATATGTTTCAGCAGCAAAACTTACCTCTGAGTTCAAAAGACAGTGAAAGAGGAAGATGAAGAATCCCTGGAGGATGAGAGTAAAAAGAACCAGCATTACTCACTGAGCTGAAGAGGATGTGAATAGGTTTACACTGACTTACCAAATGACACAAGGACATGCACGCACTCATTTACATTGCCATGCCAAATAATACAAGGACATGCATGCGCTCGTTTACACTACCATACCAGATGATACAAGGACAGGCACGCAGTTGTCTACACTGCCATACCAGATGATATAAGGACATGCACGCACTCGTCTACACTGCCATAGCAAATGATAAAGGACATGCATGCACTCGTTTACACTGCCATTCCAAATGATAAATGACATGCATGCACTCGTTTACACTGCCATTCCAAATGATACAAGGACATGCATTCACTTGTTTCCATACCAAATAATACTAGGACATACATGCACTCGTTTACACTGCCATACCAAATGATACAAGGACATACAGCCCTAGGGTAATGCTGGGGTCAGCTAGGTTGAAAAACTGAGCTTTTGGGTTAAAATGTACATAATAAACGTTTTTTTAAATTGTTTTTTAACTTTTTTTTCAAGTAAAATGTTATATTTAATCAATGCCATGTCAAAATAATATCATTGAACAATGTCAGCAAGAAAGGGTTCACTCAAGGGTGAAGGAACTTTTCAAATTATAAATGTTTTGATCATTAAAATAAGCACAATGGAGAGCAGCACAATGTATTCATTTATTCAATAATCAATGTCACAAAGTGCCTTAACTAGAGTTTGGCGTATGTGGGAGATCTACCCATAAAAAAGGTGGGTGTTCTGTCTGCCCTGTGTAGAGTCTATAGGCCCTCCATGCCCTCTACATAGAGCAGACGGGGTACCTGGCAATATTTGGCAGATGTCCGCAAACGGCAAACTCCAAATAAAGCCTTTTGACGCTTTAAAGTTGGATTAGAAGGGAAGCAGTTCACTTGCTCCAGATGGCACAACTGTAACCTCAGGGCCCGATTCACAGAACTAACTTAAGACAAAATCCTAAATTTACATCTTTTGGTATTGTCTGACTTAAGTTTGACATAAGTTTGACATAAGTTTGACATAAGACAGACTTAAGACAGACTTAAGACAGTCTTAAGACAAACTTAGGATAGACTTAAGACAGACTTAAGACAGACTTAAGACAAAATCCTAAATTTAGTACTACAAAATGCCTTCTGTGAATACAAAAAATAGAAGGTTTAGGATTTTGTCTTAAGTTAGTTCTGTGGCCGATCAATCACTGGTTTGGGAAGATTAACTCTGAAGCCGGAATATTCACTGTATTCACATGCAGCGCCTTTACAAATTTGTGTCTGTAGATTCACGCCCATTAATTGTTTGCAGACTTCTGGAAATCAGAATTCTTTCCTAAATAGGAGCAGCGTTTAGGCTGACCTGATGGATACAGGGATGTGGTTCCAGATCCCAGGGGCATGGAGGGAATAGGCCTGTTGACTTGTCTTGTTTTTTGTTTTTTACACTTCTTAGTCTGCAGTGTGATGGTGTCCTGGCTGCGGGTGTGCTGAGAACCACCAGAGATGGTGAGTTTGTCTGCATGATAGGCAGGCGAGCTGCTCTTGGTGGCTTTGTAATGATGTGTTGTGGGTTCTTTTAACCTTTTAGGTCATAGTGCTTTACGTTACAGTGTATTATACAAAATTCTACGAACTGTATTTCTTGTAATGTTACGCTGTTTATTACGCTTCAATGTGTTTAAAATTCTCTTTTTAAGGTGGATGGGGGCTACTGCTATACAAATGTATGTATCTTAACCATCCTTTCTTCACCCAATGGTTATTTTTCCTGTGATATTTTGTCCTCATTGCAGCATCCTAGAGAATGCTATCATTATTGATTTTTCTTGTTTTCGTGGTTCGGTCTTCTTTGATGCTTTGTCCATTTGCTGCATCTTTGCGATTCGTTATATTATTCTATTTGGGCTTAGTTCTCTTGCTTCCTTTTTGCTTTTGTTTAAAGAAAAAGGGATAATGTTATATCCTACTTACTAGTATAACATGTACTCTAGCCCTGCTGCCTCTAGCTGCTCAGCCAGAGCGTGAGTTGGGCTTAGAATGTTGGTGTGCCTGTGATGCGTGGAATGCCAGGGTGTCTGAGTGGGATGAATGTTGGAAGTTAGAGATGGGCTGGGCAGCTAGGAGGCTGCTCCTGGCGGGGCTGGTACCACACTAGGCTGGCTGGAGTCAAGACAGATGTAACCTGAACTGAAGATTAATAAAGAAGACCTAAATATACATCCTGGCTCCTGGTTCTTTCTACATAGGACACAACAATGCTGCTGGTTTTGAAGATGATGCGGTCTAGCTGGGGGAGCCAATAGAGTTCAATCCGGATGGGATGATGTGATCATAATTCTTCAGGTCCTGAATGAGACATGCTGCCGTGCATAGGGTGCCCTTAAAGAGGACTAGTGGGGAGTCTCAGAGGCTATGGAGTAGGGCAATTCCACCACCCATATCCAAGAGTACAGGAGCTTGGACAGCAGTTCTGAAGCCGCTTTCTGGAAGAAACAATTTGACTTTCTCTAGAAGACAGTGCAGGTACCAGGTCATCTTTGTTTTTGGGCAATGTCTTCCTTGAGAGGTCGGTGTCCGGGTGATTCCAATTTATTTCGTATTCGGTAAGAGTTGGGGGTTTGAAGCCATCAAAATACATGTTTGTCCTGTATCTTGTCAGTTGTTCTTGGCCCATAACAGGAATCCTGTCTTTGTTGGGTTTTCTGGTAGGTGCTGCACTACCACGGCTGATGATGTGCGAGGGTTTGAGGCATGGGATGTCTAAAGCCTAGGAGACTTTTCAACAAGTGTTGTGCATCATTGGCATGTTGTGATTCTTGATGTTGTTATCTGTGAGTAGAACACCAAGCGCCTCCATATAAAGGTGGGAATGGGTAAAACCATTATCGAGAGCACGTGCACCTGTTATGAATTTCTTGCAGACTATTTCCACGTGTAGGTTGTATTTATGTAAGCTAACAGACTCGCGTATTGGAGCCTTTCACTTTTCAATGCTACTCTACAGAGAAAAGATGCACAATCACTAAACATGCAGAGAACAGTTCTTCATGCACTTACCGGCATAGAATTATGATGGAAATATGTAAATATCGCATTGCGCGCTCTTTACATCGAGATTGGCTTAGGTATGTTTAACGTGAAAATGACTGTAGCAATGGCAAAGTCAGGAATGTTGTACATTTCCTGTGCAAAAAACAAACCTCACCCTCCTCTGTGCATGAGAGGGTTCGCACGGGTGGGATGGTGCACTCGCCCATGTTCAAACCCGGCCAGCCCTTGTAGTTTCGCTTGTAGACGTGCACCGCGCCAATGAACATTCACGGTCAGATTCACCAACTTTTATCTTAATGCATCGCAGCAACCGAAGATGCTGCGTTAAACCAATGGAAAAGATCAAAACAGCGCCAAGTCTACAAAGATATGACCCTGTTTTTCTTTCTCTCCTCCCAGTGCTGGCACACAGTTGGCTGCCATGCTACAATGCAGGCCCCATTGCACCATAGTGCACTGCTGTGTGTGTTCTGTCAAGCATAGGTTTTTTACTGGAAAGGGACACAACTATGAGGTAATACTCTTTTGAGTTTGTGTGGGTGCTCAAACCATAAGCCTGTCTCGAGAAGGCACACGTTTTTGAAGCAACTTCTTAACTATCAATGTCAGTAGATCAGGACTTGCGTCAAAAGTCATGGGTGGCTGCATGGGAACTTATGTGTGCCAGCCTTGGAACACCCCCTGGATGCAGAGTGGCACCTAACTTTGTGTTTCTTTAGCTTCCATAAAACACAAATCAGGATTTGCGTAGGAAAGTAAATCCCAACGCAACATTGTAAGCTGGGTTTGTGTCACTACTGTGATGCAAACCCTGTACAAAGAGTTGATAAATCTAACTCTCACTGCATTGCACCATCATCAATTCCAAGAATGTGTTCAGCACGACAGCGGCTTTGACCTCCTGAGTGTGCAGTTTGTGCCCCGAGCATCAAGACAATGATTGTGCAGTGCCTGAGACAAATATTGAGTGTTAATGTGGCAAGCGTAGCACTGTACTTAATCCCCTGGGTGGGCAGGAAATTTGGATGAACCATTGAGGGTCCAGTACAAGTCACTGAGATGGATGCCCAGGGTGCAGAAATATCATCACGCCCCTCGGAGTGCATTGCATGGCCCCTTCATGCACACATTGCCCGTGCAGTGATGCACTATCATAGAGGCACAGTTTGCTGCACTATCATGTATTTCGTAGTGTATCATAAACATTACTTTCACTCAGCCACTTGGTGCCACCATGAGTATTTATACTGCTCCTGGATGGACTGCATGGCACTATGACTAGGCCAATAGTGAACAGTGCAGGGCCCTATGACTAGGTCACTATTGAACAGAGCAGTATGACAAGGCCACTAGGGAACAGTGCACTATGACTGGGCCACAAGTGAACACTGCATGGCACTATGACTGGGCCACTAGTAAACAGTGCATGGCAATATGGCATGGCCACTAGTGAACAATCCATGGTACTATGACTGGGCGACAAGTTAACAGTGCATGGCACCGACTTGGCCATAAGTGAACAGTGCACGGCACACTATGACTGAGCCACTAGTGAACAGTGCATGGCACACTATAATGAGGCCACTAGTGACCAGCACATGGCACACTAAGACTGGGCCACTAGTGAACAGTGCATGGCACTTTAACTTGGCCAATAGTGACCTGTGCATGACACCATGTCTGGGCCCCTAGTAAACAGTGCATGGCACTATGACTGGGCCACTAGTAAACAGTGCATGGCACACTATGACTGAGCCACTAGAGAACAGTGCATGACACACTATGACTGGGCCACTAGAGAACAGTGCATGCCACACTATGACCAGGCCACTGGTGAACAGTGCATGGCACACTATGACTGGGCCACTAGTGAAGAGTGAATGGCACGAAGACTGGGCCACTAGTGAACAGTGCATGGCACTATGACTGGGCCAATAGTGAACAGTGCATGGCACACTATGACTGGGCCACTAGAGAACAGTGCATGACACACTATGACTGGGCCACTAGAGACCAGATCATGGGACACTATGACTGGGCAACTAGTGAACAGTGCATGGCACTATGACCGGGCCAATAGTGAACAGTGCATGGCACTATGACTGGGCCACTAGTGAACAGTGCATGGCACACTATGACTGGGCCACTAGAGAACCGATCATGGCACACTATGACTGGGCCATTAGTGAACAGTGCATGGCACACTATGACTGGGCCACTAGTGAACAGTGCATGCCACACTATGATCGGGACACTAGTGAACAGTGCATGGTACCTTGACTAGGCAACTAGAGAACAGTGCATGGCACACTATGACCGGGCCACTAGAGAACAGATCATGGAATACTATGACTGGGCCATTAGTGAACAGTACATGGCACACTATGACTGGGCCACTAGTGAACAGTGCATGGCACACTATGACTGGGCAAATAGAGAACAGTGCATGGCACACTATGACCGGGCCACTAGAGAACAGATCATGGAACACTATGACTGGGCCATTAGTGAACAGTACATGGCACACTATGACTGGGCCACTAGTGAACGGTGCATGGCACACTATGACTGGGCAACTAGAGAACAGTGCATGGCACACTATGACCGGGCCACTAGAGAACAGATCATGGAACACTATGACTGGGCCATTAGTGAACAGTGCATGGCACACTATGACTGGGCCACTAGTGAACAGTGCATGCCACACTGTGATCGGGACACTAGTGAACAGTGCATGGCACCTTGACTAGGCAACTAGAGAACAGTGCATGGCACACTATGACTGGGCAACTAGAGAACAGGGCATGGCACACTATGACTGGGCCACTAGTGAACAGTGCATGGCACACTATGACTGGGCCACTAGTGAACAGTGCATGCCACACTGTGATCGGGACACTAGTGAACAGTGCATGGCACCTTGACTAGGCAACTAGAGAACAGTGCATGGCACACTATGACCGGGCCACTAGAGAACAGATCATGGAACACTATGGCTGGGCCATTAGTGAACAGTACGTGGCACACTATGACTGGGCCACTAGTGAACAGTGCATGGCACACTATGACTGGGCAACTAGAGAACAGTGCATGGCACACTATGACCGGGCCACTAGAGAACAGATCATGGAACACTATGGCTGGGCCATTAGTGAACAGTACATGGCACACTATGACTGGGCCACTAGTGAACAGTGCATGGCACACTATGACTGGGCAACTAGAGAACAGTGCATGGCACACTATGACCGGGCCACTAGAGAACAGATCATGGAACACTATGACTGGGCCACTAGTGAACAGTACATGGCACACTATGACTGGGCCACTAGTGAACAGTGCATGGCACACTATGACTGGGCAACTAGAGAACAGTGCATGGCACACTATGACCGGGCCACTAGAGAACAGATCATGGAACACTGTGGCTGGGTCATTAGTGAACAGTACATGGCACACTATGACTGGGCCACTAGTGAACAGTGCATGGCACACTATGACCGGGCCACTAGAGAACAGATCATGGAACACTATGACTGGGCCATTAGTGAACAGTGCATGGTACACTATGACTGGGCCACTAGTGAACAGTGCATGGTACACTCTGACTGGGCCACTAGTGAACAGTGCATGGCACACTATGACTGGGCCACTAGTGAACAGTGCATGCCACACTATGATCGGGACACTAGTGAACAGTGCAATGCACCTTGAATAGGCAACTAGAGAACAGTGCATGGCACACTATGACCGGGCCACTAGAGAACAGATCATGGAACACTATGACTGGGCCATTAGTGAACAGTACATGGCACACTATGACTGGGCCACTAGTGAACAGTGCATGGCACACTATGACTGGGCAACTAGAGAACAGTGCATGGCACACTATGACTGGGCCACTAGTGAACAGTGCATGGCACACTATGACTGGGCCACTAGTGAACAGTGCATGCCACACTGTGATCGGGACACTAGTGAACAGTGCATGGCACCTTGACTAGGCCACTAGTGATCAGTGCATGGCCTATTCTTCATACCCTCTGGGCATCAGGGCACAGTATCTGTGGACACTCTGGACTTGGACTCACCTGCAAAGAGTTAAAGATGGCGAACATGTACTGGAAAACGATGGCCCGGTCATTGACCGCCAGCACCCCGAAGATCCAGGAACTACCCAGAATCGGAAGCAGAACCGCCACAGCCTTGGCAGTCAGCCTGGTGGAAGAGCCAAAGCAGAGGGGATGTGAGGAACAAAAACAGAAGGAAGAAGATGTAAGCATTACAGAGATGTGACTATGAAAAGACAGTACCAAAAAGATGTGCATTAAAAACGTATAGAAGCATTAAACAGGCTCAACATTGAAACCAAATATTTGTAACAAACAGTGCATATCTTTAAAACTAAAATGTTAACTTCAGAAAGAAGGTGATTTACGAAAGAAAATGTGATCGTTAAGAGGATGATTTGATTATTAAAACTAATTTGAGTTTTAAAAAGAAAATGTAAGTATCAAAACAATTTTGTAAAAATAAACATAGGATTTGAATGTTAGCAAAATCATATTGTAGTAAACATTGTCGTTAAAAAAATGAGGTGTTCCAATTATCTTTAAAATGAAATACTCTGGATTACGAAAAGAGAAACCTAAGGGGCATATTTACAAGGACATGGCGGAGTGTGGGGCTGAGGCAAATTTTGCAGCGCCACACTCTGCCATTTCCAAAACGCTGGGATGTGCTGTATTTACAACTATACGTCACACTCCTGTGTTTTCCCTAGTCCTGGTGCTAAAAATAGCTGCCTCGTGCCAACACAGGCACCTTTGTGCCATAGTGCAAGGGGGCCCGCGTTGCAGGGAATTATTGTCTACGTGAAATAATGGCATTTGTTAATTCTATGTGTGCTGCAGAATACAGCGCACATAGAAGTAACACATCGTCATTATTTAACTAATGTTTATGTACAGGAAGGGACACCTTCTTGCACATTAACACTCAGTAAGGAAGTTTTGATCTCAATAAAATAAAAAAACATAATAAATAAAAGTATTTCTTCTTATTGCATCATTAAGTACAACCGGACTATGAAACACAATTGACCTGAGGGCAAAAGGAAAGGACTGGGGCAGTGTAACTGACATACATAGAGTGGAATTTGTGACATGATGAACTCTTGTGAACATGCTTCTGAACATCATGTATTCTTGTGAACATTATCTACCCTTGTGAACATCATATAATTTATGAGCATTACGTATGCTTGTGAACATCTTGTATGCTTGTGAACATGATGTATTCCTGATTTCCTGTGCGTGCCAGTTATCATTGAGAGCTGGCTCCCGGGAGCAGTGGTGATTTCACAGGCAGCTTCCGGTACATGAGCCGATGGGCACAAGGCGGGATGATGTGGGGTCTGGTTTAGACCAGGATGTACTAGGGGCATGTGGAGGGTCAGTGCCTGAACTGGTCCTCTTCAGATACCTGCATTAGACTATCTTCACCACGTTGCACATACTTGCAATATGAGATAAGGCTGTGAGATGAAGCGCATTTCTAAGATTCGAACCATTTTTCAGTAATTGATTATTCAGCTTCAAGGTCAGCAACACAACCACTAGACCACACTACATACAAAGCAAACTACTGGTTTCTAAGCGCTAGGAAGCAGCCGCAGATACACCACAAACTGGTATTTCCGGGTCCAAACCCCGAGTTATGTCACTGCATACAGATCCGAGAGTAACTAAAGGCGACTCCAAAAACTGCAGCACAGGCTCCCGAAGTGAGGGCTCGGGGAAGGGGGAGGCTGGCAGCACGTAGGAAGCCCGCTTTCAATACCGTCCCCCCCCCTCCCCCACCCCCCTCCAGGCCCCCTATCGGCCTGTAGGTCAGACAGCTTGTACCGTTGTATTACTCCGTTCTTTTCAATCCGTCGGCTGCACTTTAGGAACATTCATCAGAATGTATTTTCTTTTTTTAATATAAAAGAATTGGTTCTGAGGATGCGCTGAGGACATCGCAGAAGCATCTTTGGAAACAAGTCCGCCTGCCGTTGCCATGACAACAGCAGCATCACATACGGGAGACCTCTTGCACTCCTCCATCAGAGACACAGCACATTTCAGACATAATGCAGTCATTTGTTGCATAGACCTGCAAAGCCCCAGATGTAATATGCACACGTGCACATTATACATCCGCGCGTGCATTTAATGTATAATGAAAGGCAGGGCTGTGCGTCAGTTGAGCCACACCAGGCCTTTTACAAGCATCTGCTGTGCAGCGCTGGGTCTTTTTATATCCAAGTGGCAAAGACAGAAAATGCTCCCTCGTCCAATCAAATTATTCTATTAACACTGACGATATGAATTTGTGTATAGTGTGGAAATTAACAGTCAAAAAATTCAAAATTCCTTAGATGATTTGACCAAACACAGTAAGCATTGGCAAAGAAAATAGGTCTCACTCATGACACCAGGGCACAGAACTATTGGCTTTGACAATGCTTTTTTATATCGGACAGTTGCCGTGCATGCAAACACAAGGCTGACATGACGAAAGTTGTTCCTAGTGCTTAATCAATCAATCAATCAATCAAAAAAGGTTCCCAAGATGGCTGCCATGACCGCGCAGGTATGTGGGTGACCGCGCAGCAGTAAGTGTAAAATGTTTTTCTGCAAGAAAAAGAGGTCCAAGAAGACTATAATGCATGCGCACTTTTGGGGTGGACGGAACTCACAGAGTTTCACTGAAGACTCTGTCAGATTCCACGGAGTTCCATGAGCTGGCGGAATCGACACAATCCGCTGCTGGCGCTGATTTGCATCGCGAACGGCACGTGCAGTGCGCCAGAGGGCACTGCTTCTTTGCTGCCCCTCCAGTAGATTTCCTACTCAAGTAGCAGTTTTCTCACCATGAACGGTCCCGACCACTGGTGAATGCCCCCGTTGAGAAAATCTCACCAGTCCCTGTGCCTGAAAATCACGCATAACACAGAGTGGGCAAAACTCTGCGCACTCCGCTGGTGGTGCTGAATTTATCTCCCAACTGAAGGACTGGGTTTTTCTAAGACCCAGCGGTGCCAGGGATAACACCTGAAACCTTCGTGGGTTACCTGTTCCGGCGTACAAATGACAGAGACACGGGACACTTCCTTCGGCGCCAAAGATTCGAGGTTTATTTACTGCAGGGAACACAGAAGTCACGAGAAGTACATAACATGTATGTTCAAGGAGACTGCTTCAAATCGTATCTGTGGATCGCTCCTTTTATACAGTTTTTCGTCATAAGGTAACATGGCAAACAAAAGGTTACAACCCAGTTCCCACAGTAAATTTCATAGGGGGTCGCTTTCATTTATTCAGGGCCCGGAACATAATCACAGTAGCATTTGTCGGTTCCCAACTGTAAAAGTACATCTTCCCAACATTAGTGCATTCCATTCGGCTGTAAACGAATCAAGGAAGAGTCAGAAACAGGTGCAGAGGAAGACGAGGATAGTGAACAGATCTAAAAGAGTGTAAAGGGGGTGGTATCAGGAAACACGATTGCAGGGATCAAAGGAGACGTGCCTAATGAATGCACAACTGAGACAATAGACCGGCACGGCAAGATGAGCCTCGAGCGGGGCCATCTGCCTTACAGTGTCATCCCACTCGTCATAAAGACACCCTCAAAGGAACACGTGTCTTCCACAAGAGTTTGGGAATCCCAGGGTCACGAAGCGGACAGTGTCCGTTCGCTGGCTACTTGAGGGCAAGAAACAAAATGGATGCCGTATCTAAAATGGAACCCGTGGGTTCAGATGAAGAAACCCACGAAACAGACGAACGGTTTAGGCTAGTACAGCGAAAACGCGTACACCCACTAAACTCGTCATTTGCGGTTCATAGATACCAGACTCGACCATATTCGGGCGAGTCGAAAACACCACTTACAATTGTTACGGAACCTCAGACGCTCCTTTTGCCCTCATGTAGGCAAGCACTAGTCGATATCAGAATCGATCTCGATATTCATCAGACCATCCAGATGTTGCTGCAACATTATTCTATCCATCAGTGCTTCCTTGGTAACAGGTGGCCGTCTTATAAACGTCGTAGCACAGAGGCCACATAAGGCAGGACCACACTGCACACAAAGACAACACGTGAACAGAAAAAACCCCAATGATCATCAGAATTTTCCAACCCCACGTCGACATCAGGCCCCAAAACCACCCTAGTAGCGTCCAATCCCCTACGTCCACGTGTATGGACTCGGAGATCTTATGCAACTTCGAGATGGCTTGATAGACAGTTGGAGCGTTGTCAGGAATGAAAATGCAGCAACTCGAATGGATCACCTTACATACTCCACCTCTATCTGCGAGGACAACGTCTAAAACCATACGATTTTGTAACGTCATAAGCCTGTCCGCCTGAAGCTCTGCTGTAATGTTGCCAAGGGCACTGGCAGTGATATTAGCGGTCGATTCCACCACTCGAGTCAACTGTCTCAGGTTCCTACTATTGATCATAGGTCCCCAAAACGGCAAGAAACCCTTAAAGAAGTCTCCTGCTTCTTGACCGGCAGTGTCCTCTTCACTAATCACGCCTCTCACAACTCTAGTCTTGTGATAATCCGACTCAACAGTAAAGGTCGGCGGCAACAAATTCGCAATATAACATGTGCCTGAGAAGTCACGAGGCAACCATGTATATGCGCGGTCGTAGCAAACGAAGTAAGTACCCTTGGCAGTCAGAAGAACCGGGGAACAGAGCATTGGTAAAACATACGTTTCGGTACAGGCACTCCTCCCGAGCTGAGCTCGCGGGCTTCGGCCAAGGCCTTTCAAACAGAAATTACCGAGATGGGGTACGATCCAGATCGGGGACGAGCTTTTAAGCTGCCGATCACCCACTGACATGCTATACTCAGCCTCACTCAGATCTCTGTATGCTCGCACCTCTTCCTCTGGGATAAGCGATGCGTCGAAGATATCCCTATCTAAATCGGCAATCGCTCTTGCCAAAGGCTTGTGGTACGGGCCAGGACCATGATCTGCAGTGCGTGGCTCTCTATGGGGGTAGGAATCTAGTGCGCTACGAAACATTGTTTGAAATGCTCGAGCTGAACCCTGGGAACTGTAAGGAAGGACCAAGTATGGAATTCCCCTATCGGTGGTATGTGGCATTAACCCACACACCCAACAGTTAGTAGTGTTCATCACCAACTGATGCTGATGAAGGAGCTGAACGAAGGAATTGTTCATAAATTCCGCACGTCTAACCTGCTCGTGTTTGGGTAAGATGTGAAAAGAATGAGGAGAAACAGTGGAAGTAGGTTTTGGTTCAGAGGAAGGGGTAGGTGAAGCAGAAGGCAATAGTGATTGTATCGCATAATACACTCCACCCACCAGTAATGAGGAAACAGTTAGGAACAGTATGAACACCTGAAACATAAAGCATTTGGTACGTGCAATCCTATGCAATTCGGATCTTTGCGCTTGAGTCTTCTCCACTCCCGACAACTTTGAGAATGCCATCCTCTAAAACCGTCCGCAACGTTCTTGACGCACTTCGTTCTGTGTAGCAATAGTCAATCCCCAGGAGTTCCTAGGAATCGACGGTCTCCGACCTAGTGTCAGGACCTACTAAACAGAAGGAAGTACCCGCACGGCCCTACGGTCCACCCGGATGCGAGGTTTTTTTAATTAAACAATATATACAGAATCTCCTAGCTGTGGAAACAAATACACATATGTGGAAAAGAACTCAGAATTCAAACAGAAACCACAGTTGTTCAAAAATGTTCAGAGTGATAATGGGGGTAACGTGGATTTCAAAAAGGAAAAAGCAAAAATAATTTTATTTGTCTCTAGTATTGGAACGAAGAAAATATCTGCTTCTTCCAGGACGAGTCTGCTCTTCAAACAATTGGTCGGATGATGAAACAGAGTCCTGTCGGTCAGACAATAGTTCAGATCTTGAATTCTCCAATGACAAAGGTTCAACAGTGTTATCTGGCTGCACTGAAGTATCTCCCACAGGCTGAGCGTCACTGAACGGCACAAAGTTCGGCAAAGCTTCGGTTTCAGATGAGGCGATGCCTGTCCTCACCCACGAGTCCGCTGGTAAAGGTATCGGTACCTTTTTGGTGTGGGTGGCGTGCACCCAATGCTTGCGGCCCTCCAAATGAACAGCAGTTCTCGTGGCGAGGAGCACTTGGAAGGGTCCAATGAACCTCGGCTCAAGGTTTCGCTTTTGGCCAAAATTCCTGGTAACCACCCAGTCTCCGGGTTGGAGCTGGTGGCCTGGACCCTCCGTCTGTGCCGGCAGTGCTTCAAAGACCTGTTGATGAATTAACCTCAGTTTAGCAGTCAGATCATGAAGGTAATCAATCAGCATTGGATATTCAAGATTCGTGAATGCATTGGGTCTAGGAACCCCTCAAATATTTGCAGGACGGCCGAACACAATCTCATATGGGCTGAGCCCTACTCGAGAGTGTACAGTCGCCCAAGTTGACAGAAGAGCCAGGGGAAAAGCGTCAGGCCACGAGAGACCAGTCGTAGCCTGAATCTTTGCGAGTTTTAGTTTTAGAGTACCGTTGTACCCCTCAACCAAACCTGCTGACTGGGGATGGTTGGCGCTATGGAATTTTTGTGTAATTTCAAGGCCCTTACACACACTCTTCATCACACTCCCCACAAACTCACTTCCGTTATCAGACCATACAATCCATGGCATTCCATACCGAGGAAAGTATTCCTTTAGTAGGACTTTCGCTGTGGACAAGGCAGTATTGTCTTTGGGAGGATAAGCTTCGATCCATCGGGAGAATGCGCAAACCACAACTAAAACGTATTTTAGGTTATTACATCGCTCCATATGGATGAAGTCCAAATGAATTACCTCAAAGGGACATGTAGGAGGAGCAAAGTGGCCAGGGGGTGTAGGAGTGCCCTTGCCAGGATTGTACTTCATACATATCATGCAATTCTTGACCAATCTCTCAGCACACTTAGCGATACCATCATTCTTCCATACGGGGGACAACAACTTGCAAATACCTTTCGCACTAATATGTGACAAACCGTGTGCCATGGTCACAACAGCTAGCACATATGCATCCGGCAACATCCACCTTTGATTCTCCGACAAATCAATCCAACAGCCATTCGCATCCAACTTTCCTGTACTCTCCTTCCACTTGGTCTTTTCAGTCTCGGTGGCCTCATTCTGAATCGCTTTCACACTTTCAATAGTGTCCTCACACATACCAGTTTCTGCAGGCCACCTTACCGAACTCGTCACATACATTCTAGTTGTAAGATTTCTCGCAGTCTCCTTAGCGATCTCATCAGCAAACGCATTACCACGACCAACATCATCCATCACCTTACGGTGTGCACTACATTTAATAATTGCCACCTGCTTGGGCAATGTAAGTGCATCTAAAAGATCATTCACAAGCTGTCCATGCTGGATCTTCGTACCATGCGACGTCATAAAACATCTCTCTCGCCACAATCGTCCAAAGCTATGGGCGACGCCAAAAGCATACTGGCTGTCGGTAAACACATTCACCCTCTTCCCTTTCGACAAAACACACGCTCTCGTCAACGCAATTAACTCTGCCGCCTGTGCAGAATTCTGATTCAGTCTTGCAGTTTCCACAACCGTACTCAACGTTACCACAGCATACGCAGTCGTCACATCACCATTCGGCAACTTAAAACACGAACCATCCACATACAAAGTACCATCGGGTTCTTCCATTGGAGTGTTTTTTAGGTCAACACGACCCTTCGTTTCTTCCTCAGTTCGCAGATAACAATCGTGTGGTGGTACCTCGTCTGATTCCATATTGATTGGCAACAAAGTCGCCGGGTTTAGGACATTGCAGCGCTTTATTTGAATGTGACTTGCCAAAAGCGTCAACTCATAACCAGACAACCTTGCGCTCGTCAAGTGTTGGGTTTTCGTACGATTCAAGAGAGTGTCAACTGCATGCGGAACCATCACCGTAAGCATATTATCCATGACCAATCCTGCAGATTGTCGGATGGACACAGCAGCTGCCGCTGTTGCTCTTAAACAACTCGGCAAAGCTCTAGCTACTGGGTCCAAGGTCGAGGAAAAATATGCACATGGACGCTGCTTACCGCCAAATTGTTGCGTCAAAACACTCAACGCACAACCTTCCCTCTCGTGAACGTATAATGTAAACGGCTTACTGTAGTCAGGAGTACCTAACACAGGGGCCGAACACAACGCATCACGCAGTTCAGAAAAACTTTTCTGACACTCTTCCGTCCATGGCAAAGGAGTTGGAACATCCTTGCACGTAAGAGCTACCAATGGTTTCGCTAGCAATGAAAAATTTGGAATCCATTGCCTGCAGTACGACGTGATACCTAGAAAGGCACGCCCATCTCTCTGAGTTGTTGGCACAGTCATCCGAGCGATCACTGCAATTCTCTCTGGGGTCAACCTTCTTCCCTCCTTTGACAATAAGTGACCTAGATAGGTTACTTCTTGGCAACAATATTGCAGTTTAGAAGGCGACACCTTGTGATGTAAGTCACAGAGATGTTGCAACAAAGACACCGTAGCAGTTTTGCAAATGTCTCGTGTGTCCGCAGCCACCAATAAGTCATCGACATATTGGATCAAGGCCGCACCAGCCGGTAACACAAACGCATCAAGTTGACTCTTGAGGGCTTGGCTGTATATCGATGGACTCTCACAGTAGCCCTGAGGAGCGCGTTTAAACCTAAAGCTGCGGCCACCTAAAGAGAAACCGAACAAGTCCCTGCTCTCCTCAGCAATCAGAATGCTAAAGAAAGCATTCTTCAAATCGATCACTGAGAACCAGGACGCAGATGCTGGAATCAGAGTCAGTAAAGCCGTAATGTCAGGCACCACAGGGAACTGAGGAACCACAATTTTGTTCACTTCCCGTAAATCAATGACAAAACGATAAACAGGAGGCTTAGATGGATCAGTGCGTTTCAGAATGGGTAGCACAGGACTATTACACACGTTTCCCCGAGTCTCCTCGATAACATCTTTCTCGATCAAGTCATAAATGATCGCTAATAACGCTCGCTCACCATCAAGGGAGATACGATACTGGGGAATACGTGGTAATCGCACATTCGATTTCAATTGGACAACATAAGGGGAGATGTCAAGCAGGCCCACGTCATTGGGACCTGTTGCCCACAAAGATGCAGGAAGAGAACTCAATTCCGGTGGGAGCTTATCAATTGACAAGTACATGGGAGAGATTACTCTCTCACCCAATGTAAGCTTTACTCCCGCAGGAGAACAATACAAAGTCGCATACAAACGTTTCAGCAAATCCAGGCCCAAAAGATTTTCACCACAACCAGTAGTCAAAATCAAAGGAGCTTGCAGCTCACGAGGCCCAATTGTAAGGAGCAAAGGGTGAGAAACCGGATTGCTAACAGGGGCGCCGGAGAATCCAACGGAAACATTTGTTAAGCCAGACAAAGGTGCGCCAGGGAGTTTCGAATGCATGATGGCTCAACTACGCCCAAGGTGGCAACTGCGACGTAAGGCCCTCTCTGATCAACCGGAACTGATACTACTCCCTCTCCTTGTCTATGGCTATCCTAGTAATTACCGTCGTCAGTACCCTGATCGACGTAATAATCGTCCACATTGTACTGTGCAGATCTACCCGATGATGATCCACGCTGATCAAAACAATTATTGGAATCAGAGGAATTATTAGAACGCTCATTTTGATTCTGAGTAACACCACGACCTCTACCTCGTGAAGCCTGTTGAGGACCACTGCGGCCTCCTCTAGATGAATTGCCACTATTTCGATCGCGCAAAACCGGACAATCAAATTTCAAATGACCCTCACCTCTACAATAGGCACACTGATTGTACCCAAGCATAGATCTCTGCGAAGGAGAGTCATTTCGCGACTGTGACCTAGCAGGCTGTGATTGCGATCTATTCCATTGTTGAGAATCATTTTGATTTGAGCGCGGAGGATACGCTTGTTGCAACAAAACTTTCGTTTTGAGCTCTTTCGTCTTCTTGTCTGCACGATCTTTTTCCTCTTTCTCTTTATTTTCATAATATTGAGCCGTAGCCAATATCTGGGCAGAAGTAGAAACAGCCCACGCACTCTCTGAATTTCTTAATTTATTGCTAAGGTCAGGCAACAAATTCGACACAAATTTATCCACAAACAATCTCTGGCCTCCCTCAGTTCCCATATCTTGACCACTATGATCGATGAATGCCTCCTCAAATCTCGTAAAGAAATCGGAGACACTCTTGTCCTTCTTTTGCTTACAAGCAAACAATTTGTCCCAGTTAACTTTCATATCTGGCATAAGCGTTTTCATAAGGGTAATTATTCTCTGGGGAAGATCGGTAATGAGCTGTTCGGGCTTAGCCCCACCAACTTGTTGTCCATCAGCCGCCACAAGAGCAGCCCAATCACCGCCTAACTCGGCTGCATGATTTTCTTGACGAATTTTCGCCCAAATCGGTTGCGGTACGACATTGCCGAACAACATGTCGATGTCGGCAAGATTCATTATCGCAGCATCCACTAGTTGGGACAATTCTTTATAGTACCCTGCAGGATTTTTGCGAGGGTCAGGCAAAGTTTGCTTAACCTGCAAGACTTCCGATCGTTTCCATGGGAGGTGTATCCACACTCTCTGGAAATGTGGCAAGATAGCAGGATTAACAGTCGTATCTCACCTGGCCTCCACACTGGTGGAACTTCACGCATGGGAAACTGACCAGGCGTCGACATCCATTCCTCATGTTCGTCTTTAAACAATGCACGAGGCCTTACAGTGGGACGAAAAGATAGTAGATGCTCGACAGCACGTCTAACATTGCTACCCACAATCATACCACTCGAAAACTAAAGCTGAAGGTCAGTTAGAGCAGCCAATACATCATCTGCCGCATCAACTGATATCTCGTCACGTAAGAGTTTGCACATTTCTTCAAACACGAATCTCTGTGTTAGCTCATTAAATTGGATAAAGGTATCAACAACTATGCGTGGAGGATTTTTAAGGGGATACCTAATCCAATTTTTCGCCATTTTAAATAGCGTATCACGTTCCCTACCACCAGGAAGCTGACTTCGTCTTTGGGGAGCATCAGAATCAGCAGACCCAAGAATCGGTCCAAGAGGAGAGTAAAAGTTAGCAACAATATTAGGAATGCGTCGTCGAACAGACGGGGAAGAAGAGAGAAGTAAAGGGGTAACAACAGGAGGACCGAAAACAGAAGGTGCAGGAGCAGCAGGAGTAGCCACAAGAGTGGAAATAGCGGGAACAGTAGCTTGGGAAGGTATAGACGGCGGAGCAGTAGGGACAGGAGCAGGTAGAGGAATAGGAACAAGAGGATTCGCAATGGCAGGTTGAGGAACAGGGGGAACCACAGGAGCTGTGGTATCCTGTGCATATGGAGGTGGCGACTTCAGTAGATAGGACAACAAAGGGTCCTCTACTGCTTCCTCACCCTTCTTATCTGTACCCGTCGGTAAAGCGGGATAACATTTATCCACTGTCATACGTTGTAATCTATCAAAAATTTCCTTTTCCTTCTCTTCTTTGTCTCGCTGAAACTGCTCTGCATTTCTCTTTTTTTTTTTTTTTAATTTTTATTATGAGAGTTCATACCGGTAAGTACATATTCCTAAATGGATACATAGATACATAGATAGAAGCATAGCATTATACCGTCATGCGAAATAACAGAAAGGATAATAAACAATACAGAATCAATTAACATGTTAAATATATGCACAACCAGTAAATCATTCATTTGTAGTTAATTTTGCTGTCCTCCACGTAGCCACTGGGGCCCAAAGTCGCTTGCCCACATCCCTTAGCTTCGCTCCCTTTAAATCATATAATGCTTCCTCAATATTATGTATGCCCAACATTCTGCACAACCACATTTGAAAAGTTGGGGCTTCTGTATCCTTCCAGGCTGCGCTAATTAAAATCCTGAGAACTGCTACGGAAATAAAAACTAGAGCTTCGGCCTCAATACTCATATTTAATTTCACATCACAGCCAATTATTATCAAGGTTGGGGATAGGTTAATTTTGACATCCAGAAGCCCCTCTAAAAACCGTATTATTTCAATTTTAATATTTTTTAGTTTTTCACAGCCATAGAACATGTGTATAAGATCTGCTGTACCATTTCCACATCTGGGGCAGTTGTTATCTGTCGCTTTCCCCCACGAGAATAATTTTTCGGGCGTATAGTATAAATTAAATAGGGTTTTGTAATGTTGGGCTCTGAGATTCGAGGAGCGCAGAAACCTCTTATCCATAGCTAACGCCTTATCAAGGTCTACTTCGGGATCTCCCAATTTTTTGGACCATGCGGTTTCAATTTTTCCAATATCGTCAATTGATGCGTCGTTAAATATTTTATATATATCTCTAATTCTATGGCCCCCTGACTTCAAATACTCAATTAGTTCGAATTTCCTAAGCAAAGTGATACGTGGCCTAATTGATTTAATTCTATTTACAATCTGTATGTATTTGAACTCTTGATAACCTTGTAGTGAATAGTTTTGTGTAAGTTCTTCAAGTGTTCTGCACTGATCTCTGATCATTATTTGCCCCAACTCCACAATACCATGACTCTCCCAATGGCGCCACGTTCCATCCCCACTAAGATTTGGAAAGAGTGTTGAATTCCAAAGTGGTGTACGATGATGGATAGTAGGTATATCTAGAACTTTTTTAACCGTTTTCCATATATACCATAGACCTTCAAGCGTCTTGTATCCTATTTCCTTGTAATAGCTCCTCTGAGTTCTCCTTAATAAAAGCCCTACGGCTTCGCTTCCCACCAATAGCTCAAAAATTGATGGTATCCCCGCCTGCCTGAGGGTTGGGCCCCCCGGATGGAATAGAATAGCCATGTCTGTGAGGAGACATGCAAGATGATAGCTCTTAATATCTGGCAGTCCCAACCCACCTCTATCTTGTGGTAATGACATATATCTATTTGACCGCCTTATTTTTCCATATTGCCATATAAATTTCATGAAAATGGCCTCAATCTTCTTAATAATTTTCTCGTCAATTTTAAATGGGATTGATCTTAATTTGTAAAGCACCTTAGGAAACATTGTCATTTTTATAACGTTTGCCCTTCCAATCAGTGATAGCTGTAGTGAGTCCATTCTTTTTAGATCTGTTTCCATAGATTTGATAAGAGGGGTGTAATTATCGTCAATTGTTTTACCTGGTTCTGCATTTATTGTTATACCCAGGTAAACTGCAGATCCTACATATCTTCCGTCCACCTTGGCTATTTTTTTAGAACATAATACCTGTGTTTTATCCACATTTAGTCGGTAGCCCGACACGTCTCCAAACTGACCAGTTATGTTAACTACCTCCCTCATAGCTAGCTCTGGATCTTTTGTAATGACTGCTAAATCATCCGCGTACGCGAGAAGTTTAGTATGAAACCCATTTGATATTACTGGTTTAATAAGCGCGCTGTTCATTAATTGTGTAATTAGGGGGTCTATGTAGAGCGCAAACAAGATTGGAGAACATGGGCAGCCCTGTCTCGTACTCCTTGTGATATTGATCCTATCTGATCTTTCCCCCATTGATTGAATTCTTGCTGTAGGTGATGAATACATAGCCTGAATGGCTTGACAAAATCTAGGGCAAAATCCCCTTGCCTCCATAAACTTCCATAGGAAACTCCATCTGACGCGATCAAATGCCTTTTCTGCATCGAGGAGGATCATTGCGACCTCCTCCCCCCTAGCAGCATCGATGTCAAATAAGGTGATAGCTCTCCTAATATTGTTTGTGGTTCCTCTTCCTGGGATAAACCCATGCTGCCAGGGGGAAACCAAGGACGCAATGATCCTTCCCATGCGAGTGGCCATGATTTTAGCATATAGCTTGTTATCACTGTTAATCAATGATATTGGTCTGTAGGAGCCCGGGTTGGTCTTTGGTTTCCCTTTTTTGTGAAAGATTACTATATTAGTTTCTTGCCAGGACTCGGGTATTATTCCGGTATTCATAACACCGTTGAATAGATCTAAGAGCATTGGTGTTGTTTCCTCCCTTAGACTTTTATATAGCTCTACCGGTATAGCATCTGGGCCCGTCGCCTTTCCGCTTGCAAGATCTTGCAGAGCTTCCAATACCTCGAGGAAATAATCAAGGACTTAATGATAAAGGCTGAAGACCAAGAAAATAGAACAAGAAGGAATAATCTTCGATTTCTTGGAATTCCCGAGGGCTCGGAAGGGAGTGATCCAAGAAACTTCATGATCAATCTATTAAAATCTTCTTTCCCGGAACTCAACTCCTGGGAAATGGATAAAGAAGTATGCCGAGCACATCTCTTTCCACTAACATTACCAAAACGGTCAGAGAATTCTCCAAAATATCCTAGAGCTTTTTTAGTCAACTTTGGAAACTTTCTGGTACGTGACACTATATATAACTTGGCCAGGCCAACGGCTCAAAGAGAATATAGGGGCTTTAAGTTTTTTGTAAGACCAGATTTTGCACACGCAACAGTAGAAAGACGATGGCGAATGCGACAGCTGTTTGCCCCTTTCGAAAAGCTAGGAGCAACGGTCTATCTGCAAAATCCGGCACGGTTAAAAATAACATACAAAGGCTCAACGAGGAGCTTCACAAGTGAAATCCAGGCGGAGGCCTATCTTAAGGAGGTTGAAGCAAGAATGAAACAAAACAATGGTAACTGAATAGAAGAAGGCATTTAGTGCCGACAAACTATTAACTATTATTATTTGATATAAGGTTGACACTCAGAATGATCATGTAGTATCAGGCCAGGTGGTAGGTCCAGGCGTGCGGAACACACGGCCATCAACAGCTGGGTGAGTCTAAACCCAGGTTGCCTCAAAGGGTGGCAGGAGGGGGGGGGGCAAGAGGGTGGGGAAGAGAGGGGGGGAAAGGGGGTTGGGTGGCGGATGTGGGGGGAGAAAATAAAAAACTGAAGAGAGTTTGTACTGTTAAAGTGATTTCGAAAGAAAGAGTAAATTTGAAACAAAGGATATGTTCTTATTATGTATATTGTGTATGCATTAGGTATCTGGACAGGTTGATGTTATGGAAATATTTAAAAATTAGGTATGCCTAAACTAAGGATTGGATCTCTTAACATAGGAGGATTAAATGATTGGAAAAAGAGGGGGAAGCTTGAACAATATTTAAATATGATAAACTTAGATTTAATATGTCTACAAGCGACCCACTTACCCTGGAGCAAAAAACACTGGTTGAATTTGAAAGGTTATGAATTGCTGTCATGTACATCCCAGACTTCTATGATAAGAGGTGTGGCCATAATTGGCATAGTGGGGTTAGGGGGGGGGGGCCAAAAGGTGTAAGGCGGACTCACTAGGAAGATGGGCAATCTGCGAAATGAACTTAGGTTTCACTATTTGCTCAGTATATGGATCCAACATAGACGAGCCAGAAGTCTTTAGTCATATTGAAAACGAATTAATTGATTGGCATACCCCCATAGTATTATGTGGCGATTTTAACATCTCTGCAGATTTTAGGGTTGGTAGTGCATACATAGGCAGGAAGCCAAGGGTGTTTAGAGCAATCACGTCAATAATGCAGTCACATGGCTTAGACGATGTCTGGGGAAATTTATTGACTGGAGATCCAGGGTTTACTTATTTTTCACATCCTTTTAATAAATATTCGAAATTTGATTATTTCATGATCTCTACTACCCTACTTAAGAGCGTTCAAATAAATAAGCTTCCCAAAATCATGTCAGATCACAATCCCCTAGTTTTAAATATGGTCATTAATAGACCATATAAGGCTCCTAGACCTTGGTCATTTGATAAAAAATTATTAGCTGATGACGACTACATCACTCATATGAAAATATGGTCCCAGTCCTTTTTTGACGCCAATAGGTATAGTGCATCAAGGGGAGGGGTGTGGGATAGCTTCAAGGCAGGAATAAGAGGAGAAACTATAAGCTATACCACCAATGTATGGAAAAAGGTTAATAGGGAAAGGGAAGCATTGATGGAAAAACTGAGTGAGGCAGAGATACAACATAGACAAGATATAATTACAGGTGCTCAATCTGGCGAGAGCCTACATAGAGTAAACTCCTTAAAAGCTGAGATCCAGAAACAACTAGCAAGAAAGGCGGCAGCAAATTATCAGGCACAGAGATCACGCCTTTATGAAACTGGTGAGCAAGCAGGTAGAGCTCTTGCCCTGCGAATCAGGCAGGTGGCAAGTAAGAACATTGTGACACAAATTGAATATCAGGGCCAAATATATGACAAGCCTGGTGAAATTTTGGAGGGGTTTAGGAAATTTTATCAAGAATTATATCAGGAAGAAGCAGCTGGAGAGCCCCCAAATATAAGTTGGTTAGACATGGGTAGTAAGTTAAAATCAGGCCAGATCGAATCACTGGAACAAGATATTACAATGTCTGAGGTATTGGAAGCTCTGCAAGATCTTGCAAACTGCTCTGCATTTCTCATCGTTGTAACAATACCTTCTCTCTTATTACGTTTAAGCTGCTTGATTTCTTTCTGCTTGGCTTCTTTACGCCATAACCGAAAGGAATCAAGCATGGCCGGCCTTGGTTTCTTTTGAAACAATTTAGCTTCAAGATTATCTAAAATCGGGGTCTCAAAACTACCATGAGGTGGCCAACTAAGGACACCGTCATTTTTAGTGTAACAAACCCAATAATCATTGAATGTGATAGGACCCATACCATGTCGACTATATAATTCGTAAATTGGAGTTCCAACTGGAGGTATCGGACACGAGTCCTCCAATCGGGAATCCGCACCACAACCTCTAAAGCAACTGAACAAAGTACTACGGCCAGGCATCGTGCACACTAACCGAGTTTCACAAACGTCAAGGGTTATTGGATTACAATGTCCCAGCAAAAGTGCAAAACCCTCGGTTTTTGGCGACTGCAGACGTCAAATAGAACAACTAAGAGCAAAATACAAAGAACCACAAATGCAATAGAACCATGCAACAACTAAGCACCCACAACAACTAAGGATTTTGGGAGCGACCCACAAATACTTAACTCAAAGAACAATGGCGTCACCAGGAAGGCCCGTCAATCGTCTCGCTGTACCAAGGTCTACGCCAGGCGCCAAAACAGGTCTACAGTCAGGGCAGCAGTCCGTCGCAGCCGTCAGGAGGCGGGGATCTTCGCGGGAAAAGTCTTCGGGCCACTTGTTTCGACAACAGGATCGATGAAGTGGGGTGCACCTTCCCTCGGAGATTTCACACGAAGTTCCTCACGATCGTCGGGCTTTGGACCGGTACCGCTGATGCAGCCCCACGTTGGGCGCCAACTGAAGGACTGGGTTTTTCTAAGACCCAGCGGTGCCAGGGATAACACCTGAAACCTTCGTGGGTTACCTGTTCCGGCGTACAAATGACAGAGACACGGGACACTTCCTTCGGCGTCAAATATTCGAGGTTTATTTACTGCAGGGAACACAGAAGTCACGAGAAGTACATAACATGTATGTTCAAGGAGACTGCTTCAAATCGTATCTGTGGATCGCTCCTTTTATACAGTTTTTCGTCATAAGGTAACATGGCAAACAAAAGGTTACAACCCAGTTCCCACAGTAAATTTCATAGGGGGTCGCTTTCATGTATTCAGGGCCCGGAACATAATCACAGTAGCATTTGTCGGTTCCCAACTGTAAAAGTACATCTTCCCACCATTAGTGCATTGCATTCGGCTGTAAACGAATCAAGGAAGAATCAGAAACAGGTGCAGAGGAAGACGAGGATAGCGAACAGATCGAAAAGAGTGTAAAGGGGGTGGTATCAGGAAACACGATTGCAGGGATCAAAGGAGACGTGCCTAATGAATGCACAACTGAGACAATAGACCGGCACGGCAAGATGAGCCTCGAGCGGGGCCATCTGCCTTACAGTGTCATCCCCCTCGTCATAAAGACACCCTCAAAGGAACACGTGTCTTCCACAAGAGTTTGGGAATCCCAGGGTCACGAAGCGGACAGTGTCCGTTCGCTGGCTACTTGAGGGCAAGAAACAAAATGGATGCTGTATCTAAAATGGAACCCGTGGGTTCAGATGAAGAAACCCACGAAACAGACGAACGGTTCAGGCTAGTACAGCGAAAACGCGTACACCCACTAAACTCGTCATTTGCGGTTCATAGATACCAGACTTGACCATATTCAGGCGAGTCGAAAACACCACTTACAATTGTTACGGAACCTCACATCCTTAGCGCACATGAGCTCACACAGGTGGCCATCTTGGAATGGTTTTAAAATTATTTAAATGTATCCCTTTGACGTCATCCTCAAATGTGGTATTGTACCATGTCGTCGTAGGAGCCCCGTGTGCCTGCCATCTCCATAGGAACTTCAGACCTCACCAATCTTACCTCCTGACCTTCCTCTCTTTCTAGTCTCAACTCTAGAATAGCTACTTTCATGTAAAGGCTGGACTGCTCTACTGCCATGTTGAAACGTGTCTCAGTAGGTTGTTCTACTGCCTTTTAAGGAGGGAGAAAGCATTGCAAGAAGTTTGTGCAGGAAAGATGCGAGGTTCTATGGGCACACATGACTCGTGCAGTTACTGCTGAGCCTCCCCATGTGCTGAAATAGCCATTTGTACATGTTTTCAGTCATTTGGAACAATCCTGCGACACCCTAAAGTGGCCAGCACGCGTCTCCCTAAGGAAGCACAGCCTTCGACTTTGAGAACATCTGAGGTCCACGTCTCGCTCCATAGCCACAAGACCCCTACATTTTTCTGACTAATCCTCTAGCAGCCCCGCAAGGTTTTCCAGATCCATGTGTAATGTACTGCTCCTGTCCAGGTTTTTTCATTGAATTCTGGGACTCGTAGTCATGTTTATTGCATTATAAAACAGGACTACAATTCCCACTACTTGGAAAACCCAAACCTGGGAAACTTGTCAGCTATGCCCTAGCCGTGCTGGCATTTCAGAAACAAATGCACCTTGCAAGTGAGCCACTCCTTTACATGAGGGGTGTGGGAAATTTGCTCTTGTGCAATTATGCAAAATTTGGCAAAATTATCTGTAATTAAACAAAATGCAGAACTGTCATTCGATGCTGCATTTTTGCACAACATGTGTCCTTGCGTCATTCATTTTAGGATGCAAGGATGCATTTTAAATTAAAAAACTAGTGCAAAAAGTCACCACAAACAACAGCCACGACCGCTCTGTTTGTACTCTTCCTATACATTTGCGGCACATTTTATCACATGCGGAGTATTGGCTGCCAATTTTTATGGGCGTGTAATTTTGCAATGTGCCATAATCAGGCAATTTCAGGAAATTTGCATAACAAGAGTAACAGCTCAAATTAACCGCTGCAAATAACTGTGGGCCTAATTATGACTTTTATCTGTGTGGGTCGCCACGCCAGCGCCCCGCTCCAACACTGCTAAAGCTGTCCGACCACTGGCCGCCAGATCATGAGTTTCCTCGTGGTTTGACAGTCCCGCAGTGAGCCCTAGAACTGCAGCGCTGTGGGACTGTCAAAGTAGACTGTTGGCACTCCCTTATCCAAGGGAGTGCCAAATCCGTTCCTGCATGGCATGGTCTGTGCAGTCCATGCTATGCAAGAATAGCAGTGCGTACAGACAGGGGGCAGAACATGTGCCTCCAGGCTCCAGAGGCCCTATTGGGCCCTCTTACTTTCCTGTCCACCACACTTTTCATGGCGGACTCACCGCCATGGAAAATGTGGAGGTCTGGAAAGTCGTAATATGCTTTGCAGTGCTGCAGAGGCACCGCCAGCATATTGCTGCTCTGGACCGCCATGCACCGCTGAGGGATCGCAGATCCCCATCGGTTGCGGCTGTCCCATGGTGGTCCTACCGCCAAAATCGTAATACGACAGTCAACCGCCAATGTGGCTGTTGCCGCCCCACCACTGTGGGCTTGGTCATCCTATGGACCGCCAAACTCGTAATATGGCCTTAAGGCTTCACCAGTCCAGCTGCCGATGAAGTAGTGTCAGCGACTGTAAGTTGACTGAGTCCCATTCCCACCGGTCTATCAGTGGGTACCTCTCCCCTGCGCTGGAGGCCTCTAGTAGACTCCGGCCTGTCGGTGAATGCTTTGGTCTCATTGTAGGCCAGTTTTCCCTGTTCCCGACTTCATCCATTACAGCGCCTGTGCTCGGGAGGCGCCCAGAGAAGCGCCTGTGTATGGATGAGGTCTGGAGTGAGCCGTCTGTGCCTGGCAGGATGGTCCTGGGATGGGTTTTGTATCCTGTGCCAGGTGTCAGAGGCTGGGGAGGGGCTCACACACTTGTGTGCCATCTGCGTACCCTTCCCTCATGCTGTTCTTGTAATCATTATATGCCACATCTGACCACGTCTTTACCTCCTGTGACTTGATGCCATGATTTTACACAAGCAGTGAAGATAGAAATAAAGTTTTGTGGGTCCAGAGTCTGGACACAAACATTGAATTTGTGTGGCGCGGGTGGTGTGGAGACCAGATACTGCCTCTGTGCGAGGGCTTCAACCACTGGGGGTGTAAACTAAACCTTTGAGACCATTGGCCGCGAAAAGGATGATGAGCTACTGAGCGCATGTGTCCTGCAGTGCCACGTACAGTGTAGCACGGTCACTGCACTCCACTTATCTGAATGAGTAGCAATGGATGGCGTGGAGGCCACTGCTTATGGGGAGAATTGACAATTGCGGCTGGGATAAAGGGACAACAACTGTGATACGAATGCAGAATTGCAAACTGTCTGAGAGTGGCACCATCTCCAAAGGAGATGTGACCAAACAGAAAACAGAAGATGTTTATGTACAGAGAATCCGTTTTTTTACATAAACGTCTAGAACAAAACTAAGAAACTTGGAAGGAAGATGGCTCCAAGGAAGATAACTTCAAGAAAAAGTAAAGCTCACTCAAGGGAGACCAGTATGCTCCTTCAAGACCTTAGGAGAGGAACTGAGACCTGAACTGAAGAAGGTTAAGTTTAATAGCTCGACTCAGCTGATGCAAGAGCGAGAATTGTATGTGATGTTAATGGCTTATTAAACATAACAAAACATATGCGTTTGTAAAGCATGTTCACCCATAGGTATCTTGGCGCTGAATAACAAATGGTTCTTGTTACACAATGGTACTCATTTTACAGACCTCAGATGGATGAAAGGCTGAGTGGACCCACTGGGATTCGAAGCTGTGACCATGAGGTTGAACACAAGCCCCTTCAGAGGATGCATTAGTCCACTGAGCCACCAGACCCACCTTGAAGAACAACGCACACCTGATCCACTGTGTGGTTCCAGTTTTATGGGGGATGGAGTTATGGGATGTGAGTGAAGCAACTTCGCCTGTTCGCACAAGGTGGATTCACCATAGGCCGAGATAAATGAAAGGAAGTTGTGTAAACTATATCACTGGATCAGCAAGCTGGTCTACTCTGTATGGTGGCACCTTCACTGAGGGCACTTCTTGGTATTCAGTCACACTGACACTTTAGAGCTACAAACCTCACAAGAATTCAAGGTGTGGATCAACTCTCAAGTGGGAACTGTTACATTTATGTTGTTTATATTCAATTTATTTCACGTGCTATGTTATGCTGTGTTCTGGAAGAATACTGGTGGGCAACGTTCTTGGTAACGGGCACGGAGTGTCCTGAGTGAGCAGCTGTGTTGGCTGTGTCTCAGGGGTTGTAGACCAATAAACTTCTAAAATAAATACTGCTTTTGAAGATTTCCACTTTGTTAAAATAACCTTGCGGGTTCACAAGTGGGAGCAATGTTCACAATGTCAGCATCCTTGGCGGATTTATAGCACACGTACTAGGGGTACATACTGCTTGGATAGTCATGAGATGCACTATGGGTAGAACACATGCACCAAGGAAGAGTTTCATGAAGAACACATCACCTCCAGGAGACACTACCATCACACCGTGCTCATGCCAACCCTGGTGTCTCTGGACATCAGCCAACACTTCAACTTCAAAGCCATTAGTACCCAAGGACCGTGCAGGGTCAACCCCAACATATCTCACTAGGTAGATTCATTTCCTTCAATGGACTCCAATCTTCCTCTCTCCCAAGAACAGCCAGCCTCAACCCGACAGGATCTCAACATTTCCATGGACTATGCCATCTCACCCAAACTCTGACCTCTCACACTGAGAGCCTGCTCCTCAACAAACACAGGCTTTCAGAAACTCAAACGGAACCGGATCATTCACTTCTGAGGCCCGACAAAGTTTAGTTCATGCTGTAAAAGTATTTGAAAAAAAAACAATACTTTGGCACAAGTGTTGTGATTCCTTGTGATGAAATATTGGTGCTGTCCGCAGTAGGTGAAGCAGGAGGGCACATGATCTGAGTAGGTGGACTTTTTGCCAACGGGTGCACTCAACAACCTTCCTATCTGTGAGGGGGTTGTTCATAGAGGAGACGCGGAGGCTTGTGGGGGGATTGGCGTTTTGGGCTCTTGCGGCCACTACAAGACAACGCAAGGAGCTGAATGAACGGGTAAGTACTTCAGAGCAAGAGATAAACACAGATTTGGCATTCATGATGTTTGATTGGGTGAAGTAAAGAGTTAATATTCATGGCTGTCAATTTACCAAAGTGCTAGAAGAAGAGACATCAGACATCCTTGGACCTCAATGACATCACAGGAAGTAACATGACATTTGACCTTGACTCTTCCAAGGACGTGATGTCACATGACCGTAACCTAGATTATATCACAATGATTGACAATACTAAAGATCCATTATTAATGTTTAGTTCATATAAAAACACAACATTTGAAAGTCTATTTAGGTACTACGTATATTTGCTTAAAGTGATGATATGCCACAGAATATTACACATTTCTCTTTTTATTACATGAATAATGTTGTTTTCGTTTGAAGATGAGGACATAGTGCCACAAAAAAACCAGGAAAACAGGACAACACTGGAAACTAAATTATTCATAACCCAAACTGTCATCAATTATTAGCTATCTTGGGGGGTGCCTCAGTGATAAATGTACCCATAAATCATACGGAGAGGCAAAAAAAGCATTAAAAAACTATAGTAGTTTTGTCCAGCTGTTTGATTTGATATGGGCCATTTATTGCATATGATCTATGTTATTGACGTATTCCTTATTCATAATCCAGCCTGATGTATGTTTATTTCTAAAGCACTATCACTCGTGTGAAGCATAGAGGTGCAGATTTCGTTCAAAAACATATTATTCCATGTATTCCCAATAATGAAACATGCAGCACCTTTTGTAGAAATTAGGGTTTATGGGGATTTTTTTAATCAGAGGAGTGTGCAGAGCACATCTGAGTGTAATGCCCTCAACCCAGTGGAAGCTGCTGAAAGTAAATTGTGCCCCTTAGGATACAGTTTACCTTCTACTCTTGGCACTGGTTTTACTCTCTGGGGCCAGGGGTCGAAATGAAGGCAGTGCCCGAGGTCTCAAGAAGCAAGCCAGGGGTCTCATCTGAGACCTGCCCCCTGAAACCCCTAAATGACGTCAATCTAAACATTTAGGTTGACGCAGGCTCCTGGCCACTGCCGAGCAAGCAGTGCCAACGCACGGCATTGTGGGTGATGAATATTTAACTGGCTCCCATGTTAGCAATCGTTTATGACTTAAGAAAAGCAGCTCTGGCGGAGCTCCTCAAACGATAAACATAACAAGTAAACAGCATAATTCGAACATTTAAAGACGACACAATTTACAGGACTTAAGGGGGGCAAGTGTCTTTCAAAACACGTTCCAACACTGCAAGGAATGCAAACACACTAAAAATCCACTGATGCATCACTCGCCAGAGAGTCTTGTTTACGCAGCTATTTCCATATAAATCATTTTTCACTCTTCAGTACAGATGTTTTATTCTGATTTACATTATTTTTCAATGAATCTTTTTTTCTTCTTTTTGCGCTGATAGTTCGCTCATGGTTTTCAAAGAGAGGGGGCTACGTGCTCTCCTTGTAAATGAGTTCTCAGCCCCCGAGCTGGAGGCTTCCACAGTCTGTCAGCTGAAAGTGAGAGCCAGGCACTTAGGGCCAGATGTACGACCGCTTTTAGTGGTCACAAAATGCACATCGGGCTGTTTGCAACTGATAAAAAGGGTTGTAGTTTGTACAAACCCTATTTTGCGAGTCGATAACCCATCACCGACTCACAGTATAGGATTTCAGAGTCGCTATTTGGAAGGGGCGTGCCAAGGACGTCCCTTCCTAATAACGAGTCGCATGGGGATGTACGATTGTTTTACGACCACGAATGCGGTTGGAAAACAATCACTGTTACCACCAATTTTAAATTGGTGATTGGTGGTAAGCCAGTTGCAAACAGGTGGGGTCCACAGGGGACCCACCCCCTTAGTTTTTGGCAGTGCAATTTTGTTTAAGAGCAGGCAGTGGATCCAGGTACCACTGCTTGCCCTTAACAAAAGAAAACTTTTCATTTTTTTTTCTTTTAAGTACATCTTGTTTTCCTTTAGGGAAACAGTCTGCATTTGAAAAAACAAATGCTGCTTTATTTAGAAAGCAAGCTCAGACAGGGTGCTCTGCTGGGCTTGCAGGCCACCATCCCAGTGATTGTAGCCCATTCCCAATGGGTCGCAAATTGTGACCTTCCTCATGAATATTGATGAGGCAGGTCATTTGCAACCAGTTGGGTATCGCGAAATGTGTCTGAGACACATTAGTACACTCCATTTTGCGAGTCACTTGGTGTTTAGGGGCACCAGCAGGGTGCCTTGCACCGGAAACCTAGATTAGCAGCACGGTTACCGCGAGATGCCGCACCCTACTCTCAAACATATTTACATACATAAAAATCCCTTTTAAATTAACAAAGAACAGAATTTATGTGTGCAAAATTACTTTTCTAGTTCTGTTTGGTGCATTCTCCCACACCTTAAGAATATCCTCCAAGCACCAGACCGTCAGAAAATGTTTCACCAGTAACAGTTCTCAAGAATCGCCCATTGGCGGCGACAACATCAGAGTACCAGCATGCTGATGGCAGTTCCTGTTTTTCTGCGCCTTAGTGAAGAGATGAAAGGAAGCTTCTCATAGTTGAAACAGAGACTAGGTCAAATGTCTCCTCCTAAGACTTCAGGATTTAAACTTTGTTATAGGTGCTACAAGAAAATATCTTTCTCAAACACAGCAGACATCTGCATGCATGTCTTGGCTCCTTCAGGGCCTGTGACTCCTGGTCACTGATGAACTGATAACCATCAGGGAGCAGAGAACCAATTTGGCCAAATCACACAGGGATACACTGAAGCCTTCCTCACTTCCTTCAAGTAAGCACTTGACAGCAAACAATCTCCTAAACACTCACCCACCACAACAAAAATGCCAAGGAAGAAGAAATACTCTTCTTCCTCGAGAAGATGGTTCCATTCCAAGGACGGTTTATAGTCTCCTTGGCGGGCTCCAGTGCTGGGCTCTTCCTCGTCATTGAAGGCATTACAGATGAAGCTGTAATCCAAACTCTATCGGCTTTCCACATGTCGGCTGAGACATTCCAGCTGGCTGAGCTTATTCAAGGTACCTCCAATGACCTTTGGTCCACCCTCACGGGTGTGCCCACTCAGGCAAGCTTGTCAATCATGATGTTGTGACCCAATGACTCTAAAGACCCCAGCCTTAGCATAGACTACGACTCAGCACCCTCCAGGGTGTTGGACCTCATGTGCCTGGGTCTGCCTCCAACACAGACGCCCACCTCAAATGGAATCCCACCAGCAATGTGGAAACCCTTCAAGATATCTGACGGCATCTGAGCGGCAAGATAAATTGTTAAGCCTGTTTTGATGGAGAACCTTTGGTGCAACATCTTCCTAGTATCCAGAGGTGTGCCCAGCTGGAACAGCTGTTTGGATCCAACTCTGATGAGATGCTTGACAAGGATTGTGGCCGCACAGCAGACGATGACTGAGGGGCGGATGACCTCCTCAGTTCCTGCAACATCAATACAGGACTATATAGATCTTGACTTAGAACATGCTTCTGGGGTTTGGATATCCCTCCAGAACCAGATATCCCTCACCCTAAGGGCCTCCTTCAGGATCCTTCAGAGGGTGCCTTTGTTCGCTAGGATGGTATGAAAGCAAGAAGAAGCACTGAGAGTAACTTCCAGTCTGCACAGGTAAACGTAACGTTTTGCCTGAGGTTTTGCAGTTCTTCCGTCTTTCTCTGCAGCTGTGTAGTCTCTTTCTTCAAACAAGGCAGGGTGACAGCTGGTCTCGGCTGCTTGAGAAAAACCATTCTGAAGCCTAGCAGTCCACAGCAATAGCAATAGCCAATAAGTAGACAACACTGAGCAGCTCTCTTTGGTCACAGGAAGGTCTGGTAGTCCAAGCCTCCTCTGCAAAACCGATCCCAACTGGTTTCCCCATGGCTCCTCCAGACAAAGAGTCTGAAACACTGGACTCTATGGGGCACAAAGTCTGCTTCTCACAACCTCGCCCTACGCACGGCAAATGCCCTGTGCCTTCTAGATCACTATGCCCATGGCCTGTGGGAGCTTGAAAAACTAACTGTTAAAAGTCTCCCCATATAGAAAAGCCATTCTCCATGCTTGTCTACAATGGTTTGAGCGCTTCCAAACAAATCCTGAAATGAGGCCGTGATTCTGAAGACACCGTGGCTCGATCCACGGGCACAGCTGTCACCCTTCATGGTCACATCTCGATTTTGAGAGTTTATTTGGTAAGAAGGCCGACTCCTTCCTGGAATGCATCACTCGCTCACTGGACTCAGCCTCCCCATCGAGGCCGTTCCACCAACAGTGTGGGAAATATCAAGGCTATTCCAGGTCACAACACTCCCGGGAAACCAACCATAGCTGCGGATCGAAACATCACAACAGATGTACCCTCCTTCTGAGGCAGGGGTTAATCTATGTACTACTGCAAGCATGTATGTGGTTTGTATGTAATGTGAACCTAACCAGAAGGACATGGAGCAATGAAACGAACGGGATATAGAGGATGCCGTCACCAGCAACAGATCCATTCCCCAACATCTTCCACTGGCCCTGTGACTTCCAAACCCACCCTGACACCCATCTCCTCCTTCAGCCACCGTCTGCTAGTAGGGGCATGGTCTCCCTTTTTACTCCAGCTTGAAGGCATTCACAATGGATTGCCGTCCAGCCAATCTGCAAGGCGATGCCCTACCCTCCTGTCCCTCCTTATGGACCAGCCTCCTTTCACCAGAACATGATCACCAAAACATGCCTTGATTTTGCGGGTGGACGTTCTTGGCCTCCTGAACCACATGCCTATAGAGGAGGCACCTGTAGATGAAAGAGGCACAGGATTATATCACCTTTACCTCGTAATTCCCAGGATGAAGGGAGGTCTGTGACCCATCCTCCACCTACACTTTATGAACCTGTTCATTCATCAGACAAGTTCACGATGTGTTCCTGAGCCAAGTCCTGGTGACCCTCAATGCAGAGGATGGGCTGATCCTGTCCCTCTCCCGACCAATGAGTATTTCTCAGCGGAATAGTTGTGTCTTCCACCTCAGTTCCCATAAGCTGAGCCTGCATGCGTGGAGAGTGAGCGGTGTCAGCTAGAATCCTTTTGTCTACGATCTGAAGCCACAGGCAGCATCTTGGCAACCAGGAAATCTGCTACAAAATCCATTTATTTAGGACACTGGAACAGTGTTGCAAGTCAGATAGTTTAAACCCTTTCTGATCACATCTTTCTGATTGGCTTTGGATCACACTGTTTGTTGCGGCTCCTGGAGAAGGCAATCTAGATGCCATATTCCCGGGTTAGGCCCATGTAGTGAAGCAGTTTATTTCTTACATTGTCCTCACAAATAACAATTTCAAGATGTGACCTTTGGCATAAATTTGCACACACGGCAATGTTGGATTAGTTTCTCTGAAACTAAACTTGTTTTACATCTAGCTCCGCACAATATTATCACAATTCCCTCAACATCATGTAGATGGTCTCGTTCCTTACTCCGTACAAATGTCATCAATATCCACATTCACGGGGCGACAGGGCTATCTACATATCCACAACATCACTAATCTATGCGTACATTGCAAGGCTGCTTTCTATTATTTAAGATGAGCAACCTGATTGATTAGCAGAGGAGGCACTCCAGCTGAATCCAGAGGTCCGTGCATGCTAAGACTTCACCTTGCAGTGGTCTGACATCTTTATGAGGGGTATCCAGTTTGTGACAGAGACAGGGTCCTTCATTCTCTCCCATCAGGTAATGGGGTTGGATCGTCCCTTCGGTGGATTCTTGGCATTACATCTACACACAATCTAGGTACACTTAGAGCAGGGTTCGCGTAGTAGGAGTACCCTAGATTACTGCCTTGTTTATATGCCATTAAACAAAAGAAATGCCAATACTGTGTCTCTATTTCACTCGATGACCCTAAACCATAAGAATTGCACACTATGGTTCATTGACAAGATTTGTCTGAATTAATCTCTTGTTTTATTTTTTAATCATATTTCTCAAAAGGTAATTTGTTTATTGTTTCACCACTTTAGTATAAAATACAAGACCTCCTATACAAATGAACACAAATACAAAAAAACTTTTTAACTAATTAACAAATATACAGGTTTTCATTCATTCAAATACAGTCATACCCTCTCATACATACACAACCATTAACATATTCATATATATACACACTGGAATTGACACTTTCCAGGATCCCTTGAGAAACCGGAAGTACGCGAGGAGAGGAGACGCCTTGAATTGAGCCCGGTGCAGGAGAAGATAGCGCTCCTAGGTGCGGCAGTTCGACTAAAATGCCTTTAAAATAGATCATACCTGCCCACCGAGACCCCCGTATTGAAGACAGCCGGCTACAAGTTACAAGTCAGGCTGCCCCCCAAAAAACCTTCGAGAATCGGTCTCACTGGAAATTAATTTGTTCTTGGATACTCTTTTGTTACTGTCGAGTGAATCCACATTCCCATTTCAGCTTGAACATTTAGAGCTTGATGTCCTGATGAGAACTCCCAAGCCAGTGAGAGTTCGAAACGCGTAGACAATTAGTGCCATCTAAGCAAAAGGATTGATTCTAAACTTTTTCAACAAAAACTTTATTTAAGAAAAGTGATTTTTTATGGCTAACTGTGAAAATTGTAATTCCAGTGTGTATATATATGAATATGTTAATGGTTGTGTATGTATGAGACGGTATGACTGTATTTGAATGAATGAAAACCTGTATATTTGTTAATTAGTTAAAAAGTTTTTTTTGTATTTGTGTTCATTTGTATAGGAGGTCTTGTATTTTATATAAAGAGCATATCATGCTGAATGATTCAGTGGTGGTCCTATCCTCCTAGAACCACCCCAAGCAAAGTTATGGGAAAAAATACAGTGTCGACCAAAGGCCCAGCAAAGCGTTATGGGGCGAGATTCTAGAGTAGAATCTCGTCCCATAATGCTTTGGAGGGTCTTTGGTTGGGATTGTATTTTTGCCCATACCTGTGCTTGGGGTGGTCCTAGGAGGATGGGACCACCACCGAATCATTCAGCATGATATGCTTTTTGTGTTCAAGGCAGCTGCTTGGTCCTCCCCCTAGGTTAGGGGTGACCCCAAAATCATCATCTCTCACTGCTTGCTGTATTTTCATTTTCACTTTTGTGAGATGATTACGTACATTATTGCATGTAAATATAGAGTTATTTGTTGTATTATAAAAGGTATGTGAGGTTTCAGTTTTATTAATTGGGATGAGATGGAACGAGTTGGGAAGGGATTTTGCATAGTGGTACTCTGCCAACTACACCCACCCTTTCTCGTCACCCAAGCATAAGGAAAACGTGGGAACGAGGGCATGTGTTGCCAACTCTGCCAACATTGCGCTAAGCCGGTTGTAACACCGGGCAGTCCCATGCCATGTGGTAAAACTGTGTTTCTTGTAACTCGCAACTGGGGCAAGCTGGGGAGAGCATCGGAAACATGTGTTTAATGCGCTGAGGAGCAAGGTATGCCGATATACATAGTTGAACTGTGCAAAACGAAACCTGGGGTTGCGAGACACCCCCTTGACCATCTGAAGCGCCCGGGACGAGCCCCCGTCTGACAGAGGTTGCAGTAGTACCGATTCCCACCGGGTGCATGTGCTCCCTGCCCGGCCCAATGAAGTCAAATGTAGTGCCGAATAGAGGTTGGTGATAGCATGCTGCATGCCTCCATAGGACAACAGCACATGCAGCACTGCTGAAGTAGGAGGCTCCTCCTTCTTGCCACCATAGGTGGCCCACAACCCATGTTGCATAGTGTAAAAGGCTAGGAGCTGATCAGCAGGCAAGCTGTAGGTATCCATAATGTCCTGAAAGGGCATGACTTCACCCTCATAATAGAGGTCCCCCAGCTGTTCGATGCCTGTGTCCCTCCAGAGATACTTGTCAGTATGTTCTGTCATTCCTTGCAAGTTTGGTAGGCCACAGACAGCAATGCCTGGGGAATCCGGGGGATGGGGCCCCCTAGGGTGCACAAACCTGTGTTAGAAATCACGGGCCAGCACCAACTGTGCTGCTTCATGCCAGGGACAAGAGGTAGCTCCGGGCAGGTAGCACAGTCCAGCCAGGCCATCATCCCCTGCAGTTGTACCGCTGTATAGTAAAGTTAAAAATTGGGAGCCTGAAGTCCGTCCTCCAGTAACGGGTGCCAGAGCATGATCAAGGTGACGTGCTGACGTCCGTCGCTCCATAGCAGCTCAAGCAATAGGCCATTAAGCATTCAGAAAAAACTCTTTGAAAGCATGACCGGCAGGACTGCAAAAAAATACAACAACCGTGGCAGCACCAGCTTTTTGGATATGGCCACCCGCATCAATGAGGACAAAGATAGTGACTGCTAAAAGGGCAGGGAACAGCGGATAGAGCCTACAGCCGGATGTATGACGTAACAACGCATACTATAATGACGCATACCATTACAACGCAATTTTTACAACGCAGGATCCTTTATAACGAATGCCTTTACAACGCATGACATTACATAGCAGATGCTATTACAACGAATGCCATTACAACGTAAGTATAGGTAAGTATATTATTTTAGAAAAAAAATGTAATTAATAAATATTTAATTAATTTTATTTATTAAATTCATTTTTTAATAATTTATTTGTAAATATTTATATATATATATATATATATATATATTAAAAAATAGTGTAGGTGTTGTAAAATAATATTCTAACTCCAGGGGAGTGTAATAGTAGGGTAAGTGCTGGATAGTGTAGGGGTAAAATTAACTTTAATTTTAATTTTTAAAGAACTATTTTTAATAAATAATAAAATCTAGCCCTGAACCCTAAAAATACCCCTGTACCCCAAAACCCAAACCTAGCCCTGAACCCTAAAAATACCCCTGTACCCCAAACCCCAAACCTAGCCCTGAACCCTAAAAATACCCCTGTACCCCAAAACCCAAACCTAGCCCTGAACCCTAAAAATACCCCTGTACCCCAAAACCCAAACCTAGCCCGGAACCCTAAAAATACCCCTGTGCCCCAAAACCCAAACCTAGCCCTGAACCCTAAAAATACCCCTGTACCCCAAAACCCAAACCTAGCCCTTAACCCTAAAAATACCCCTGTACCCCAAAACCCAAACCTAGCCCTGAACCCTAAAAATACCCCTGTACCCCAAAACCCAAACCTAGCCCTGAACCCTAAAAATACCCCTGTACCCCAAAACCAAACCTAGCCCTGAACCCTAAAAATACCCCAGTGCCCCAAAACCCATACCTATCCCTAAACCCTAAAACTACCCCTGTACCCCATAACCCAAAACTATATCTGAACCCTTAAAATACCCAAACACCCCAAACCATATACCTCAGTACCCCAAAACATATAAACCTATACTCTTACATACTTTTAAAAATTACTTAAATTAATTAATTTAATTTATTTTTTAATATTTTTTAAATTTAAACTTACCTATACTTACGTTGTAATGGCATGCGTTGTAAAAGCACCTGCAATGTAATGTCATGCGTTGTAAAGGCATTCGTTGTAATGGATCCTGCATTGTAGTAGTTGCGTTGTAAAAGTAGTTTGTTTAAAAAGTTGCGTTGTAACGGTTGTATACCCCTACAGCCCTGTCAAGGTTGCCCTCCTGGAGGTCCCTTAAAGTATTATATATGTCTGTATCCCGTGGTATTTGAAGGAGCCACAGAACCTGTTAAGGCAAGTACTGGGCATCTCAGTCCTATGTGATGCCGGGAGTGGTGCCAGGGGGAATATGCAGCATTTGGGCCAGTTCACCCGCATGCCTAATGCATCCTCAAAGTCATTCAACAGGTGCATGAGGCCTGGGAGAGCGGCGTAGACATCCTGGAGGTAAACCAGAGTGTTGTCCGCATAGATTGATATGATGTGATGGTACCCAAGTCAGGAATACAACTAGGGGTGACTTACATGTAATAAATGGTGTTTTGAAGACTTGGCAAGGGCTTTATATGCCAAGTCGACCTGCCAGTGTGACACTCCATTCCGGCTGCAATGGCAAGCCTGGGGCAAGTTATAGATTGCTACTTAAGCAGGCCTGTTAGTAGCATTTAATGTACAGGTCTTCCACTCGACAAGGGACTTAGATGTAAATTAAATATGCCAATTGGGTAAATGCTAATCAAACCCTGTTTAGGAGAGTGGATACAAGCCCTGTAGCACTGGTTAGCAGTGGTAAAGTAACAGAGTCCTAAAGCCAAAAGAAAAAAAAAAGCATCAACATTGGAGGCAAGTTGGCAAAAGGTTTAAGGGTAGAGCACCCTAGGGCTGACAGGTCTAACACTTATTGATTGAATTTGATAAGAATACCTGTGTACAAATACAATTATCAAATGGTAGAGGTTTAACCCTGAAGGTCAGCACAGTCCATGGTCTGATACGGCTGCATTGTAGCTCCTCGCTTATGTTCTCTTTATATAGCAGACCACCCGGGATTCTTACAATTTGGAAAAGGATTGGACCATAAACTGGGAGGCAACAATTTGGCTGATGCTGATGACTTAGTAATTCTATTGATGATCCAGATTGGGTTTTAACGCCAAATACGTGTATTCGAGTAATGCAATCCACTAAACAGTCTTGTAATGAATATTCCAGAACATTTCACCAACTGTCCCTATTTGGGACTAACCATTGGGAACAGCATAATTTGGGATTTGCATTTTGATAATACTAAACACAGAAGCAGGGAAAATAGATTTACCATCAAGCGGTTTCTGGTGGCAGAGCAACCGGACACTCCATTTACTGCTTACAAACCTGTTCCTGTTTCACTCTATGGGTCTACAGCTAAACTTCCAAAGCCTGACCTGTTAATTCTGCAATCTCTTTAACCGCCGCACCGCGGTGGAATTTCCACCGTGGTGCGGCGGTTTTGTTGAGTGGGCTGGCCGCGTCAGCCAACAGACGTGCGCTGCACTACGGAGGTAATGTTCGCGACGGCCGTTGGCAGAACGAGCACATGGAAGGGGTTATTTGTTGCTCAGGTCAAGACTTTTACGCCTCAGTGCAGACAGCGACTTGAGCTAGGTTTATCCTTATAATCAGTTACTTTACAATTTTTGAGATTCTGCTCACCAATATGATCATTAGTTAACATCAATTGCCATCATCAGAGAGTAGGGATAACCTGTCATTGCCTGCGTGAAGGCTATTTCTAAAACAATCATTTTCAATGTAATAGGTCTAACTTTTGCGAGCGTTTAAGCGTTTGGCACTGTAAAGGACAATGCCTTTTATTTATGTGTTTTAAACCCAACACATCTATAAAAGGCATTGTTATTTTGCCAATAGCTCAAATTCTCGCAAATGAGAGAGAACTTTAATGTTGGTTGCGCCCATTTCTTTAGACGCTGCTCACGATATTCAGGTTACAGTGAGCAGCTTCTACACAAAGGGGCATGGCAATTTTAATGTGAAAGCTCACATGGTGTGCTTTCACACAAACAAAAAATAAAATAATTTAGAAAGGTTCCACACGGCCACTGAAGTAAAAGCGTCCTGCGGCAATAATTAATAAAATAAATAGGCGCAGACGCTAAACTGAAAGCGGACCGCGGCATAGATGAAATATTTGAATAAGTGCGGCTGCTGTAGTTAAAGCGGACCACATAGTAAATTAGATAAATACAGTAGTAAGCATGGGGCTGCTGCGATGTCGTGGGTGGACGGGGAAGAGCATTAAGAAAAATAGTGCTCACCAACTTATAATTCAGAGCATGTAACAACACCAGTAAAAGGTCCAGTCCTTATTGGCGGTAACAAATGGAGACGAGGCGGTACCAAGGAGGGACTAACAAGCCTATTATCTAATCCGAAGGCAGCACTTATGAAAGACAATGACACAAGCCAATGAAACATATGGGCTGAGAGTGGGCACAGCTTCTCTCCCATACTCTACTACAGCAGCCTTGCAGAGCGAGCAGCGCATGCGCGCTGCTGCTAGGCTCGACCTAAAAATGAAACAAACATTTCATTTTCCTATTTTTAAAGGCATACCATTTTTCTTTAAAGAAAACAGGCTGCATTAAAAAAACAGCTTTATAGAAAAAGCAGTCATAGACATGATGGTCTACCATTCCTGCGAGTACTGGCCTTTCCCAAAGGGTCGGAAATTGCAACCTGCCTCATGTGGTTGATGAGGCAGGTAATTTGCGACATCATTAGGAATCGCCAATAATGTCTGAAATGCTCTTGTACATTCGAATTTGCAACACAGATTGCGAGTCGCAAAACATCACAATTTGTGACCAGCAAAACGGATTGGTCGTACATCTAGCCCCAAGTTACTTTGTTTTTTAATCTTCTTGGGACTAGGGTCCTAATGTAGTGGGCAGTATGGAATGAAGAACTACATGACTCGCTGACCACACCATGTACATGCTTCGGTTTCCATAAGCCCACTCTAGTCCCCCCCGCCCCCCAGTCTTTGTCCCCCTCTCTGCCCACCTAAAACCCCACTCCCACCTTGCTGGCATCAATGTGGCCCTTGGGCACACCACAGACTATACTTTGTGGCCCCAGGGAAAATGAAAACACCCATGACATATTAGAACAAGTAGAGGGTACAGAATGAATCTCTCCTAAAGTCACATTAAAGGGGGGGAAGCTTTGTTGTTGTGTCAACATGTGCACAATCAACAAAAACATACAATTGACAGCTGCACTCTAACAAATATAAACGAGATTTTAACCACTCTTGAAGGATTGTCAGTATTCAGCAATGTGGACATAAAAATCCGTATCAGTAGCATCCAGCATCGAAGAACATCACAGGATTCATAACTTCTGAGAGAATATTCCGGTTCTAATATTTGAATTATCTACAGCAGCGCCCGGGCTTCAAAGGTTGATGTGCAGTTTGTTCAAGGAAGAAAAGCATGTGCAATATTTTCAAGACACTACACTAGTCTACAAGAACAACAAACATGGCAAAGAATTGGAGAAGGTGTTAATTATCTTACAAACCACATATTTAAATGAAAAAGTGCAAATTTTGTTTAAGTGAAGAGGAGTATCTAGGTCATATAATCTCCTGGCATGGAAACTGACCCAAACAGGATTTATTAAAGGCCGTAAGGTTGATTCCTGGACCTGAGAATAAATAACATATGTGCGAATAATTGAATATTATGCCAAGTTTTTGTATCACTATGGTGGAAACGCTAGTAGAAAAACAGTTTGCTCATGGTCACACATTAGGGGGAAAAAGGCAAAAATGATGTAAACGAATACTGTAAATAGGTCATAAATCACCCAAAAATACAAATTTGCTAGAAATAGTTCAGAATTATTGTAGCACATGAAAGTTCATCTTCAATTTGCAATTCAAACTGAAGTCAGCAGATCACGCCACCGTTTCACCAGTGGCACAGTGGCCGGACTAAGACGGATGTGACGTGGCCGCTCCAGCTCAGGAACCTCAAATATCTGATCCAAGGGTGATGCGTGGTGCGAAGACCTGAACAACGGCGGCGCATGGTCCCTGGCTCAGGTGGGTAAGTGTGGTGGTGCTCCGCTTAGGCGCAGTCAAACAGTAGGTCAAACCACATAGGGCAGTTGGTGAGGAGGAATTGACGTAAGATGTAGGGGGCTCGACGTCCCGCCCTCGAGGCTCAGTGACATCTGTCATCAAGAGCAGCACCGGTTGTAGCCGCGGTTTGGGTTGGTTCTGTCCGATGAGCTTGGCCTGATCACAGGGTGGAAAGGAGGATCCTCTGACTCAAACATCTGGAGTAGACATACACACACCTGCACCAGCTGCAGGCTTCTTCAGAGGCCTTCCAGATAAGAAGCAACCCTTGCACTTGTGTAAGAACCTGTCTTTGATCACCTTTCCTCTCACAGCACTCAGCCTTTCCAGAAGGACAGGGCCTTCCAGCAGACCAGGTCTTCTCAGCTCTACATCACAGAGGTGACTCACAGCAAGGGTCCACAGCAGCCAACCCTTAACAAAGGAGCAAATATAACTTTGGTCAACAAGAGAGAAAACCATTTCCACCAGACATGGGGACAAATCCGTGCTGGAGGCAGAGGTTCGAGCTGAGCAGCTGAAAGCTCTCCCCTAAAAATTGATACTTGTATAGCGCACTACTCACCCACAAGGGTCTCAAGGCGCTTGTACGAATACCGCTGTGGAACCCATCCTGGCTTTCCCTGTGAGGCGTCCACTCCTGGGCACCCCCAAGGTGGAGGCCAGGCATCCTTAGCGTTGTGGGGGCCGTTGTGGAGTTTAAGCAAGCTATTGCCCAGAGTTGCAGAGTGGGACTCCATGATTGGAGTAGGCACCGAGGCGAGAATTATCAGGTCCGTGGAATTTTGAGCCTGAGACCCGCCGAGGCGGGGAATTGAACCCTGGTCCCGGGCTAGACCTCTGCAACAGGGTCTGCCGCTCTAACCATTGAGCCACACTTCTTCTACTCCCCTAGGTCTCTGTCAGGAACTCAAGACTTCTGTGCAGCAATCAGGGAGGGCTCTTGTCAGGGGTTTCAATCAGGGGTTTGTTGTAGCGCCACTACTCACCCGTAAGAGTCTCAAGGCGCTAGGGGTGGGTTGTGCAGGTTCCATTCCATCAAGAAGGGGGTCTGCTGAAGAGCCAGGTTTTGAGGTTTCTTGCGAAGATGGGGAGCAATGTTGTCTGTCTGAGGTGGAGCGGAAGGGCGTTCCGTGCTTTGGCCGCGAGGAAGGGGAAGGAGCGGCCTCCCGATCTAGTCTTTCTGGTGCAGGAACCACGGTATAGGAGAGCTGGGCTGATCGTAGGGTCCTTTGGGGAGCGTGGAATTTAAGTCGGCTCCTCAGCTCCACTCAGGGTCTCTGCTGCAAGGGCTGAAGCTTGGGTTGGGTTTATGGGTAAGGCACTCTAGAATTGAGAGTGATCGCTAAACCAATCCTAAAGCAATTCTAATACCCCCACCAAAGGCTTCCCACTCCTGCTTTGGCCATGTGATGGACGTCCGGGTCATGGCCTGTGATCTGTGGCATCCGGTCCCATCCCACAGATTGATTTGACTGAAAGCCAAGATGGTGGGAGTTGTTGGGGCTGCGGAGAGGTCACTGCTGGGGGCACCACAGTCATGAGGTGTGAAATGTAGGCGCTCCCGGACAGCATATGTGCATCACTATGGCTGTGTAGAGGCAGGATGTCTCTGATGTCTCATAAGTAGTATAAGTAAAATTGGAACCTGGCATCTACTATCACCTCTTGCCAGAGGAGGCTGAGCAGGCGGCAGCCCCAGCAGAAGCTTGAAGAGCAGATGACCCAGACGAAACCAGGAAGAGCACACAAGAAGTGAGGAGGCCTTGGAGGGAGGTGCACTACGCATGGAACTCAGTCTGGTGCAAGAAAGAAGAACATAGCAAAACATGGCTAGGGGCAACCTAGGAAAGAAACACTGCATCCCAGTAGGGGTGGGATGGGGAGGCAGAGGGGGTGAGGATTCTATACTTAGATCACCATCATCCAGCAAACAGACGCCTGTTCCTCTCCAAAGCAGAATCAGATGAACTGGGGGAAAGTTAGGTGTAGCAGAAGAGATAGATGGGTGGTGTGAGCAGTGCCTGGCTCAAAATCCAAAGCGCCAAGATTAGGCGCTATCAAGGAACTATAGAGCTATGTTCAGGAGCCTGTAAAGAAGTGCCACAGTGAACTCCAGTGTGTACTGCCCACCCTGAGGACCCCTGGCTGCCACAGTACACTGAAGACCTGAATAATGTCTGTGAACTTGGTGGGGGGGCACTGCTATCTCCCTAGGGTACTGACAGCACTGGAATCACTCCATTCTAGGGAGGCCTTTCCATAAAATATGTTGTACCAAAGGACTCATCTTTAGGTCGACCATGTGGCCCTGTCCTGTCCTTCTTGTGCCAGACCAGTCCAGTGATGGGGCGCTATTGTATGGACCTGTGGTCGGTGGGTTACCCCACTCAGCCTCGGCTCACGAGCTTTTAACTGCATGAGCCCTAGAAGAGGCCATTTCTGTGCATGTGGTAACTGCAGATGCAGGACTGGAGCGTGAAACCCCTGCATCACTCCTGGCTTTCATCACAGGCTTGGCTGTGGCGGCCATCTTCCTAAGGCAGCCCTGGCCTTGTTAGACTCATAATAGCACATGGAACTATTAACATACAAACAGAGTGGCGCTTCTCGCCTGCATTCTGTGGCACTTAAAACGCGTCACAAGTTACTTTTCCGTTTGTCTTAAGACTTGAGCACCTTGGCTAAACATTAATATTGCTTATTTATATGTTCCGCTCTATACCACGTTTCTGCGATTTTTTCTAAAGGTTGTTAATAACCAGTGCTTGAAAAGGGAATATAAAAGTGCAGGCACTCCTAACGGCCGAGAAGTGCTAGTCATCTCCCATTAAAAGCAACGGACCAGTGCTAAGAAGTGCCGGTACTATCCCTTCTAAGTTAAAGAAGTGCAGGTACTGAGTACCGGAGAGAACCTACCCTTTTAAAGCACTGTATATATATCAGGTTACTATTAACCACATCAGCGTAATTCAATTTAGCAGCCTTGAAAGGATGGAAGGCTGAGTCAACCACTCTAGGATCTGAATGGGCAACCTGCCAATCACAGCATGCTTTTGTGGAAAGCTCACTGAGCCACCGTCCAGCTTAGGATGGAGAGTTGCTGTTAAATCATTTTTTTTAGCCTCGACATATATTACTCAGCTCTGAGAGATGAATTCTCTTTTCTGTAATACATGCATAATCATCCCAGCGGTTCCGGATGCAGCGGTAAGGCTGCGACTGCTGTGAAATCACAGCTGCACTGACAGGCGGTAACCAGAAGACGCACCTTTTCTCAGAACGAACCACATTTATTCTCTTATGACTCATAATGTTCCAGGTAATTATGGACTCTTTTCTTCTCTGTCACTTTTCCCCAGGGTGCAGCTGGATAACAAGTGGCTACAGTACTGTAAAGACAAAAGGAAGCGCGGATGAAAGGAGGAGTCATGCCGGTTGCTGATTCCAGTCAGCTGAAGAAATACGCAATAAATGACACTTCCCCCAACTGAGCTTTCCATCAAACCCCAGGTGGAATTTCCACTGCTGCCGGATGTTGGTAATACAGGCGACTGTTATATCGCGCCTGGATTATGCCTAGCTCTCTCCTGGTGGGGGCTAACCTGGCTGAAGTCACCCGCCTCCAACGCGTGCAGAACACTGCCGCTAGAGCAATCGTTGGTCTTCCTAGATCCTGCCCCTTTTCCAGTACTTTGAAAGCATTGCACTGGCTGCCAGTCAGGGCCAGAATTCAATTCAAGGTACTGTGCCTGGCCTTTAAGATTCTAAAGGGTACGGCCCCTCAAATTCTTACGGACCTCCTGTCCTGGTACGTCCCCACTCGGCCTTTGAGATCTTTGGGCCAAGCTCTTACTATCACCCCTCGATATAAGTTGTGCCGTGTTGGTGGTCGTTCCTTCCGGGTCAAAGCAGCCGAACTGTGGAACTCCCTCCCGGTGGAGATTCGGCTGTTGGAGGATCTTTTCTCCTTCCGTAAGGCTATTAAAACCTTTTTATTTTAACCTTGTTCCTTCTCTTTAGCTGTTGTGCTTCCTGTGGCTGTTGCGTGTTACCTTGCCATGCGCCAGGACGCCCCTTAGCTGGGGCAGCTGTGCGCAGTACAAATTCACGTAACATAACATAACATGTCTGGGTTTTGATGAGGAATTAGCACTTTCTCCAAGCAAGATCTGAGATCCTTGGCTATTCCAGGGTTTTAAACACTCCCATCATTTTACTGGACTATTGATTTCACCACGGATGTGCTTCATCTTAAAGCTAATGAGAATAATGTTGGATGGTTTTTAGAATGTTGTACCATAAGCAAAAAAAAAAAAAAATATATATATATATATATATATATATATATATATATATATATATATATATATATATATATATATATATATATATATATATATATATATATATATTTCATTTCAAGGTTTGCCTTTTGTGGGATGCACTCGTGGTGGATGAAAATAGCACCAAGAAGTTGTGGCCCCCAACCTACAGACAGTTCTTGCGACGTGTTTCGGGCCTTACGCCCTTCTTCTCTGGCAACTGTCACAAAGGAAAACAAGCTCCGCTACCAGCGCTTCCCTTGGAGTGATTTATTTATTTAATTACTTCTTGGTGCTATTTTCATCCACCTCGAGTGCATCCCACAAAAGGCAAACCTTGAAATGAATTTTATATATCGGCCTGCCAGGTCGAGGGAATTCACCACCGCTTCACACTCAGCTGGTCCGCAGCTGTTTATTGGGGCAGCCAAGTGCGTGAGCAGTGGATGCGCACTGTCTTTGGCGCCGGTTGACGAATCTGCCTGAAAATTTCCTCAAATTTGCCTCGCGAAGCTCCGGTCCTTCCTTGAAAGTTTGGGGGGGATTCGTCAAGCGGGGGCCTAGATAAAAGGGGGGTCCCAAAACGTGTTTTCCCCATGTTAATTTCCATAGGGCGGTCGGCCTCACTTTTAGCCCGAACGGCTGAATGGATTTCCACCAAACTTGGCAAAATTGTAGGGGCTGGTACCCCGATGTGCCCTTGCTATGTCTCAAGAAATGTGCTCCAGTGGTTTTTACGAAAATTAACTTTGAAAAAATATATATTGGGCTACATTGGGCTATATATATGTTAGAGCCCAAATGTAGCCCAATGTAGCCCAAAGATGGCCACCAGAGACAAAAAAAAAAAAATGTAGCCCAAATATCAGCCAGATGTAGCACAACTTTAGCCCAATGACAGAATGTCCCAGAGTGTTCTAAAGAACAACTAGAATGCTAACAGTCTTACTTATGACAAAAGTATGGCACACCTGAAGTCATCTTGATTGGAACAAAGTGGTAACACTTAATACATTTAATTTGAAAAGGAACAAAATGAGGGGTTTCATTTTGCCATAGAAATTTTATATATAGAAGGTGTGTGTGATACTATTGGAGGTTGTTCGCCCCCAGCGACCTGGCCGCCCGAAACTGTGTCCTGCTCTAGCGAACGAAATGTGTGGCAATCTAATGTGAAGAGCGGGCCCCGCCCGCAATTCTTTTTGTGGCAGCACGGAGTACCAGCAAGCATGGAGGGTCCAGCGAAGATTGGCCTCATAAGATTCTTGCGGGTGTGGGATGGTGAAGTACAATCGTGCAACACGTTCAGACAGCAGCCAACAGGTACCGGTTTTGCACTTGTAATTGAACTGCTGCCTTTGAATATGAGCGGAAAACACCGACTTTGGGATTGAATCGTCTAAACCCATCAAATGCACTCAGCATTATGATTACGAACTAAAACACAATGGGACAATGTTTTTTTGAATCATGAACTTGGGGAGACTTGTTCATTCTCGAAGTGCACCTTGAGAACTGTAGTATCTAGAGCCACAACATGAGGGAGTGGCTTATGACGGCATATAAGGTGAATATCACGCCGCAGTAACCCATTTGCAGCGCAACCTGTGAACAAGACTACTTCTATAGTCGAAACGCGTCAGGAAAGGAAAGACTGTTATGTGGCTGCAGTTTATTGAATAAAGTACCTGTCAACCTGCAAGTCTGGTCGGGCGCACTTCTTTTTTCGAACTGAAGGTGTGTGTGATACTATTGGAGGTTGTTCGCCCCCAGCGACCTGGCCGCCCGAAACTGTGTCCTGCTCTTGCGAACGAAATGTGTGGCAATATATATATATATATATATATATTATATATATATATATATATATATATATATATATATATATATATATATATATATATATATATATATATATATATATATATATATATATATATATATATATATATATATTTATATGGATGGGAGTTTTTGGTTGGAGATATAAGGAGGTTGTCCGCCCCCTGCGCCCTGACCGCCCTGAAAGTGGTGCCTGCTCCCTGCGGACAAATTGCGGCTGGATTAATTTCAAAAGGAGCGGGGCCCGCCAGCAGTGTTCATGTCAGTTTCTGGCACGGAGTTTCCAGCCAAGAGATTTTCTGTGAGCTCGGCGAGGCAAGAGAAAGGTGAAATGCAGTTGCCTTTCATCAATGGACTAAAGGATTTCAAGCACTTTCCGACATTGGAAAAAGAACAACAGCTTCAGAAACATTGCTAATAACTTCGAAATTGCACTGATCCCACTGTGGAGAGACAGCGCTGAACTACAGGTACCAGCATGCTTGACATTTTTTGCTCACTCGAGATGTCCACTGGGAACATTTAAATTAAGAGCATTCAGCCGGCGCCATGACAAGCATTACAGTGCAATCGTATCCTATGAGGAAGGGGCTATGCAAAGCCCCGAAACGCGTCAGGATTGCATTTCAGCTGTTTTAAATAAAAGTGCGAGTCTTTACCTGAAGTCTGGTCAGGCGTACTTCTTTTCGTCAGAATGGGAGTTTTTGGTTGGATATATATATATATATATATATATTCACTGAAAAAACCATAGGTTTCACACCAGTTATAGTTAGGTGGAAATTTTACTTGCATAAAACCATTGAAATTCCCACGTTATAGTTAGTTGGTCTCACTATAACTTGCGCGTGCAATGCACTGCTGATGACGTCACATATTACATCACTCATGACATGGTCAGTGACATCACTCATGACATCACTGATGAATTCTCAAATGACATCACTGATGACATCATCCAGTGAATGTGTATCTTTCTGAAAAATAAATATTTTTTATATATGTATATCTAAAGGTTGATGGAAGAATAAATGGGTAAATAAATGTCTAACTTGATGTTTTTTTGTGTAAAATTGATTGGTTAACTGACTTATTAAATGTATCTTAGTGAATACATATATTAGCGAGTAATGTTTAAATATTTAAATATCTGTATCTGTGTCTCACTTTGTGTATACGTGGCTTCATGGGTTGGTGAGTAGCTACATGAGTGTGTATATGGGTTATTAGTTGTTTTTTTGAGTATCAGTGTCTGTATGGTTCGGTGGGGGATATTACTTAGAGCACAGATGCATGAATGAGTGACTCACTATTTGTATGTATTTTGAAGACAGCATGTGTGCAAGACTGTATGGGTGGATGATTGTGTGTATGGGTGGGTTAGTGAGTATGGGTTTTATAGCCGAGATACCCGCCACCCCCTCTCAACACAATCCCCAAAAGGAGTGAAACCGGAAACAGTTCTTGAAGTTTTTGGAAGTGGGATGGAGTGACCATCCCGGCCGTATTTATTAAAACAAAATTAAAACATTAAACGTTTCATGTTATGTACAATTTCATTACCATATTGCGATGTTTGGCTAACCTTAACAGATTCTCTAATACAGAGGTTCTCCTAGCCGAACTAGCAACCTACAAAACATTTCTTGACATATTGAAATTGTACAACCTAACGTTTAAGGGCCAACGGCAAGGTCATAACCGGTGTCAAGATCCCTAACCGGACTTACCCCTCCCACTTGGGATGGGCGACAGCACGGAGGCGTACCTCAAGTGCAACTACTACCAATTTCCCTTGACTTGACGGGGGCACCTAAAACTCGACGCCAGTTAAAGGTCGTTCGAATACTCGTGTGAGGTATCTAGAAGGTATCGTGGCCCTTATCCCAACCCCACACAACTTACCGCATCTGCCGTCGCAGATGTCACTGGCCCCGGGAAATTCCCCAGGAGGGGGCTGTAACCCCTCCTACAAAGGAAGGGGCCTTGACCGCCTTTCCTTTACTTCCGGCGACCCATCCTTAGAAGGGACCGCCTCCCCATTGAGGGGCCAATGGCCACCTCTCCCGAGCGCTCCCATCCGTGTTGGGTGACGCCCACTCATAGGGATCTACTAATTAGTGCTCACCGATCATGACCTTACCGCCTACCAAAATAAATACGACAGTGCAAATTAACCTAAGAATACATTGGCCACTATGACCGAAAGAGCATACATCAAAATTCGACACTAACTGAATATCTTTAATGGCAAACATACTCAAAACGAACATTCTTTATTAACTCAAAATCAACATGGCACTACAACCTGGAAACGAAAACAAAACAAAATTAATCAACTTTATTATACACAACTGGCTGTCTTCAGGGGCTGGTGGGTGGGTCAAAATTGGCTCTTCGTTCTGTCCCGAGCTCACGTGCAGCGAGGAGGTGCAGCTTCAGGGCACAAGAACAAGAGGATGTCTTCTGGTCTTGCGTCCCTTTTTATCCGTCTTCAGGGCGGGCGTATACCCGCCCCTGCCTGCCCCTGAGGGCGTGGCTGGCTGCGTCGGTGTCTAGGCCAGCCCACTCTAGGGCGGGAACGAGCGCGCCCCAGCTACGCCGCTTCGGGCATACCAGCTGAGACGCGCCTCCCGCCCAAAATGGCTTCCCGGGGGGATCGAGGCACTCGGCCATAAGTTCGGGGGGACCGATTCGGTCGCCCCTTTCCATATAGCCGAGATACCCGCCACCCCCTCTCAACACAATCCCCAAAAGGAGTGAAACCGGAAACAGTTCTTGAAGTTTTTGGAAGTGGGATGGAGTGACCATCCCGGCCGTATTTATTAAAACAAAATTAAAACATTAAACGTTTCATGTTATGTACAATTTCATTACCATATTGCGATGTTTGGCTAACCTTAACAGATTCTCTAATACAGAGGTTCTCCTAGCCGAACTAGCAACCTACAAAACATTTCTTGACATATTGAAATTGTACAACCTAACGTTTAAGGGCCAACGGCAAGGTCATAACCGGTGTCAAGATCCCTAACCGGACTTACCCCTCCCACTTGGGATGGGCGACAGCACGGAGGCGTACCTCAAGTGCAACTACTACCAATTTCCCTTGACTTGACGGGGGCACCTAAAACTCGACGCCAGTTAAAGGTCGTTCGAATACTCGTGTGAGGTATCTAGAAGGTATCGTGGCCCTTATCCCAACCCCACACAACTTACCGCATCTGCCGTCGCAGATGTCACTGGCCCCGGGAAATTCCCCAGGAGGGGGCTGTAACCCCTCCTACAAAGGAAGGGGCCTTGACCGCCTTTCCTTTACTTCCGGCGACCCATCCTTAGAAGGGACCGCCTCCCCATTGAGGGGCCAATGGCCACCTCTCCCGAGCGCTCCCATCCGTGTTGGGTGACGCCCACTCATAGGGATCTACTAATTAGTGCTCACCGATCATGACCTTACCGCCACAGGCCCGGATAGTTGACCGGCTATCCGGGCCCCCCACCAAAACTCCTAGCTAAAGGTCATGTTCCAACGTTTTTAACCATGCTAAGAAGTCTCCTATGAGTAACTCATTTCCCACCCGAGACAAATGCACACCATCCCCCATATACATACTGTCATCATTAATACAACCGTGCGAGATAGAATGCAATGTCCTGGAACGGAACAACCTACTCATTTTGTTATTAAGTTTCCTAACAGAATGGTTCAAAGCAGGGATCGAAATAGCCCCCCGCCACACTTTTCGTGGGATCATATGAGACCACGCAATTATGCACCCCGGAACTTTCCTCGCCAACCAACTTACGGTGGAAAGCATTGCCTCCAGGAGAAGTCGTCTACCGGTGGTGACCAAATCATTGCCCCCTAAATGTACTATGACTATAGACGGCGGTGACCTCATCCGCCCTAACAAACCCTCAAAGTAAGCTTGAAACTGGTCAATACAGAGACCGCCCCTTCCGTAGAAGGACATCCTGTACCCGTATTCCCCAGCTACGTGAATCATGTCACCTGCTTTGAATACGTCTGCGGCACGCCTCACGTATGAGTGGCCCACGACCCACACCTCCTTTCTCACAGCCGGTGATGTCTGACCGCTGGCCCGGTGTTGGGTCGACTGCATAGTCCGCCCCGCCTCGAAGGCTTGCGTAACTGAAAACCAAACAAAAGACAAGAAGCGTGAGTACATTGTTACAGCTTCACAACATGTGCAACCGCACATACCTCTTATAACAATTGGAGGACCAACGCCCCACTCGTTTTACTTGTTCCACATTAAGACCCCTGGCTGCAGCTTCAGTGGCAGCCCCTATCCGAAAGGAATGGGTCCCAAACTCACCCGGGTCCAAGCCTGCTGCGGTAATTGACATCGCGAGCACCCGCTGAAACTGAAACTTTGTCAGTGGGGTGGCGTCCGCGTGTCTCAACATTGTCCCCCCCCATGATGCCACCCTTTGTGCTAGGTAATCCTCTAAACACCTCACCGGACACATGGAGGACCCTGGAATCCTGCGAATGACTATGCAGTCTCCCACCCCACTTTGATCGGTTTTTGACTTGACAAAGGATACCGTCATAGTCTCACCCCTGATCTGAACGTGTTCCCGGCACAAACCCCCCGCCACATCCCGCTTGCTCCTTGCCACCAGCTCACTTATCCTCATAGCCCCGTGAAATGCAAGCGTAAAAGCGGCTCGGAACAAACAGGCCTCGAACTGAGACGAGCATATGTCGGGGAGTGTGGCCAGCAACTGGGACAACCTATCCAGACCTATCGGGCGCCTCTCATCTACTCTGCGACCCTCAAGGCGTTGCCACCCACGCAGCGCTTTCTGTACAGCAAAAGACGCTGTCGGGTCCTGGATATTATGAGCCCTGGCAACAAAGGAGATGGCAGCACGATGCCTCTGGGCTGTAGCCACCGACTTCCCAGCCTTACGCAAGGACATCAGAAAATGTACTACCCAATCCTCATGCCCCCAAAGTCCCCCTCTCTCAGTCCCCAAAAAGGCCAAATAAGCCCGAAACGCCCCTTCGTATGCCTTCCTCGTCCTTGGTGCTAGACTCTCTCCCACGAGGTAACGAAGTTCGGGGCACCGAGAGACCAGAGAGCTTCGGGAAAGGGTGCTGGCTCGGGGTCCGCTGAGGGAAGGAAACCCGAGAAAGCCTGCATTTGAAAACGAGACAGTGCATCAGCAGCCTGATTCATCACCCCCGGGACATGTTTTGCTCTGAATACCACGTTCAGTTGCATACACAGTAAGACAATTTCTTTAAGCAGCCTCAAAATCATTTTACAACGTGCTGCCTGACTATTAATGCATTCTACAACGGTCATATTGTCAGACCAAAATATGACAGAATGATTTTTGAAACCATCGGGCCAGGATCTGAGGGCCACCAAAATAGGAAACAGCTCAAGGAAAGCAATATTACTCGTCAGCCCCTCATCGTGCCACCATGTTGGCCACTTTTGTGCCGACCATTTTGTGCCGAAGATGGCGCCGAAACCCATGCTTCCCGCTGAATCCGTCCATAGACCCAGCTCTTCAGAGGACAAGGCCGGTTTGTTCCAGACGACTCGACCATTGAAATCCGCCAGGAATGCTAACCAAATACGCATGTCTTGGCGGACCTCGGCCGATAACCTCGTGCGATGGTGACCCTCTTTTAGGCCGACCATCGCCTGTGCAATCGAACGGGAGAAGGGGCGTGCCATCGGGATCACCCTTAAGGCAAAATTCAACTTCCCCACCAATTGCTGCAATTGATGCAGCGTAACTTTAGATGCAGTGATACACATTTGCAGGGCTGTCTTGAATTTCGATACTTTGGAAGCTGGTAAACGAAAACAACCCTCACTAGAGTCCAACTCGATCCCGAGGAACTCGAGGCAAGTCGTGGGACCCACAGTTTTACCTGGTGCCAACGGCACGCCAAATTGATTCATTAAAACACAAAATTCAGTCAAGGCCCGGGCACATTCATCATCCCCAGCGGCCCCAAGGAACAGAAAATCATCGAGGTAATGCATCACATTCCGAAAACCTGTTTTCTTCGTGTAAACCCATTGCAGAAAACTACTGAATTTCTCGAAATAAGCACAAGATATCGAGCACCCCATTGGCATACACCTGTCCATGTAATACAAACCTTGAAACGTGAATCCCAACAAACGTTGATCATCCGGGTATACCGGGAGCAAACGGAACGCTGACTCGATATCTGATTTCGCCATCAGCGTCCCGGGCCCCAGGCGATTCAAAATGGCTACGGCCTCATCGAATGATGCGTACCGCACCGAACACATTTCTGGATTAATTGCATCGTTTACAGAAAGGCCATGAGGGGCTGATAAATTGTGAATCAATCGAAACTCACCCAGGTCCTTCTTGGGGACCACCCCTAAAGGAGAACAAACAAAGTTCGGTACCGGGGGGACAGGAAACGGGCCGGCAACCCGACCTCGGTTAACCTCTTTCCGGATCTTATCCTGTACTACAGTAGTATGCTGCAAGACGGAAAGTTGATTTTTGCACGACCCGACACCCTGAAAGCTACCCACCGGGATGCGGAAACCATATGAAAAACCGTTTCGTAGCACCCCAGCAGAAGTACGATCTGGGTATTCGCTGAGCCAGGGAATCATCGCCAGGGTATCAATCGGGGTTGGTAAAGGCGCCCCTCGGACTATATTAGACCTGTCTAGCGCCTCCTCTACCCCCATTTTCACCCGATTTGGCTCTGCACGAGGACTCAGGATGGGGTGCCCCACAACTACTACATTCGTGTTTGAACTTACAAGACCCCGGGGGCCTAGTACATTTGCTTCTGTTGAAATTGAAACAGAACCCCCTCTTCCCTGTATTGCCGGCGGGTCTCGGGTAATCGTCTGTACCCGTACCCGACCGAAAGGGCGTCCCCCCATTTTGGCGGGAGGACTCACTAACAGCACTCCCTACCAATGGCACTTTCAACATTCCCGACTCTTTCATCTTATTCCATGTTAAAGAATCGTAACAGTCCCAGGTTAAACTTTTGTTATGCTCCATCGCTTTCCTGAAAAGGTTGTCATAACAGAACCATTGGTTACCTTGGTGTGATGTCGAGTACCCCATAATTCGTGACTGATATACTGGAAATTCAGGGAGCAAATCAGGCCTCCGTTCCCCCAAAATTGCCGTGAAAATTCCCCAAGCATTACCCCAGTTACCAATATTTTCATTCACTTTAAAGGCGGCCATTTTTGCGCGCCAAACACTCGGATGCATCAGATCCTTTTGACCCTTAACAGTTTCGACCTCATAGTGATCAACGAGCAGGGAGAAAATGTTAACGTATTCCCCCGCCCAAATCTTTTCCTTTATTGGCAAAGGAACATGTTGCCCCAATCTTTCTCTACGAGAGGGTGTTGCCTCATCCCTTGCAATCGGCAATGGCCGCTTACCTGCACCGGACGCTGCTTCCGTCCCTCGTGGCTTGTCTATCGCCGCATCCGGCGCGGGCACCTTGGCTGTATCACGTTTCTCGCGCAACTGCTTTATGAGAGCTTGCGCTTCGGTAGCCATGGCGCCCCCATTACTGTCCCCCAACCATGCTGCTAACTGTGCCGCCAACTCGGGAGGCATATCTCCGGCAGACGTCGGGGTAACTATCACGGGAATCGGATTCCCCTCATCCGGTACCGGGGCCGGTACCGGGGCTGGCGCCTCGAGCGGGGAACAGGGAACCGGGACGTCTCCCCCGACCGGCCCCCTTCTCGGCCTCTTTGGCTTCCCTCCGGCCGGTGGACGCCCCGATCCCTCCTCGCCGTCTCGCTCCGCCAACCGCTTCTTAATTTCGGACATGTCCTTCATGAGTGCCCGAACCAACTGGTCAGTCGACATTCTCTTTGCTCCTTTCTTGGGCATCCTTCCGACGAAGTATCTAAAAGACAAAGAGAGAGATTAAAACGCTCAAAATTGGCTCTTCGTTCTGTCCCGAGCTCACGTGCAGCGAGGAGGTGCAGCTTCAGGGCACAAGAACAAGAGGATGTCTTCTGGTCTTGCGTCCCTTTTTATCCGTCTTCAGGGCGGGCGTATACCCGCCCCTGCCTGCCCCTGAGGGCGTGGCTGGCTGCGTCGGTGTCTAGGCCAGCCCACTCTAGGGCGGGAACGAGCGCGCCCCAGCTACGCCGCTTCGGGCATACCAGCTGAGACGCGCCTCCCGCCCAAAATGGCTTCCCGGGGGGATCGAGGCACTCGGCCATAAGTTCGGGGGGACCGATTCGGTCGCCCCTTTCCATTATAATTGATTGTTTAAGAGAGTAAATATGTTTCCGTTTCTGTAGAAGTATGTGTAGTGGTGTGTATATAGCAGTATAATCAAGTAAATGGTTTTTTGATAGTTTATTTGCATGTGTGAATTTGTGTGTGAGTAACTATATGGATGAGTATTAGTGTGTAACAGGATGTATAGGTGTATGAGTACATATGATGAGTAAGTAAATGCATGAGTGACTATATAGAACTGTTGGTGAATGAGTGGATGTGTATGTAGATGTTGGAATTACCTAATAAGTTGTTGTAATTGGTATTGGTTTCTCCTTTTTTAAGAAAACGTTAGTTTCTATTTTTGAATGTGTGTGTCAAAGGTTATTTTATGCTGATAGGAGGTCTGCCACTTTGTCACAATGATGTTGTCATCAGTGATGTCATTTGAGATGTCATCAGTGATGTCATGAGTGATGTCACTGACCATGTCATGAGTGATGTAATATGTGACGTCATCAGCAGTGCATTGCACGCGCAAGTTATAGTGAGTCCAACTAACTATAACGTGGGAATTTCAATGGTTTTATGCGAGTAAAATTTCCACCTAACTATAACTGGTGTGAAACCTATGTTTTTTTCAGTGAAAATATATATATATATATATATATATATATATATATATATATATATATATATATATATGAAGGTTGTCTTTAGTCAATTAAAAAACATGGCATTTCTGTGGCCAGAAATTGTCAGCTACAGATGTATATACATATACATATACATATATATATATACATATATCCAAGAATCAGCGCTCAGACTCCATAGGGTAAGGCGTTCCCCACACTCCACAGAATGACGCAGACACGGTCCAAGTTCGTGCAATTCTTTTAATTAGTGCAAGCACATCGCATGACGTTTCGGCTCCAAGGAGCCTTGTTCACATGACAGTGTTAAACATAATGAGCCGTTCTTTTAAAGAGACAGCTTCAGTTGAAAAAAGTTGATCACATGCTTGTATTAAAAATGGACATGGAAGAAATACTTATGGGTTCCGGATGGTTATTTAAACACGCTTAGGTAATGTCATAGAAGGCATACATTTTGTATCGTTTTTTACCTTAAATTGTATAAATCAAAGGTTAGATACCACATTATTTAAGTAAACATTCATGAGTTTGAGTTTGTTGATAATTATCAAATACAAGAATATATCTATTTGTTGTTAAAAACGTCCTTGTAAAAAATAGATTTTTTTGTATATTTTACATATTTACATATTTACATTGCCAATCAATGTTATATCCAATGTAAAGTGCTTCTGCTAAAGTACATAAATAACTTGTGCAAAGTCTTGCAATTGTGCAAAAAGAATGCCACTATGATAACAATATAATAACCTCTATCCTAGCAAAAAATGTGCAAAATATCGCAGTAACACTATTCAATGTAAACAAACAACTACCCAAAAGGCAAAGTTTCAATAAAGGACGTTAATGTAATTGTCGATCATCAATTGCATATATTCATTTCTCACTCAGTTACCTAACGTTAATGGTCTGGTCTTCATTACCAACTATGTCCATAATAAAGTGAAATAGTGCAAAGCATATTAAAAACAAGTCAATATTGATCAAATCAGCTATCCAGAATTGAGGACCTTTAAGCTAGATAGTATTGACTTGTAAACAAACACATACATATCTTGTTACTCTAAATCAATTCAAAAGAAGTGAACTGTCATCCCATTAAAACATATAAGGTTAACTTATATCCCAGCCGGGATTTTCCTCTGTTTTTTATAGGATGTCATAGTTAAACATCAGGTCCCTGTTGAAAACAACCTATTGATTATGATTGATGCATTTAAATTCCAATTATATTAGAGTAAACATGTGTACATATCCTCAGTGATATTTAATGCTGTCGGGGCCTTGGTATTGAGTGAGAGGATGTATTTCGTTTCAAGTTTTCTCAACTTGGATTCTCTGTCACCACCCCGTCTATTGATGTTAACACTGTCTATCACAAAGTAAGTTAATGATTTGTTGTTACTTTGATGTACTTCGCGATAGTGGCGAGCTACTGGGTAGGTGTTGTCCCCATTGGATATAGCTCTAAGGTGTTGTAGGATCCGTTGGTGTACTGGGAGTTTAGTACTACCAACGTATTTTAATGAACAAGGGCATTGCAAGATGTATACCGCATGGTCGGTGTTACAAGTCAATACCTACGATATTGGATGATCTATATCGCTGAATCCGTCTTTATATGTTTTGGTATTGACCCCATGGGTACATGCTTTGCATGTTTTGCATTTATAGAATCCCTTGTTCGATTGCCACCAATTGCTGCTTTTGACAGGTTCGGGATTGGTGTCCACTATTTGGTCTCTAAGGGATGGAGCCCTGCTGTAAGTTAGAGATACCCTAGTCGGCAAATCCTTACCAATGATAGGATCCTTTGTCACCAGAGGCCAATATTTATTGGCAATCCTGTAAATGTCCCTCGATTGTCTACTGAATCCTGTTATGATTCTGAACTCACATTTATCTTTATTGGCATGACTTTGTCGGTCTTGGTTATTACCCTCCAGTAACTCGTCCCTTGATAATGTATCTGATTTAGCAATGGCTCTATCATTTATCTCAGTTGAGTATCCCCTGTCGAGAAATCTTTTCTTACTCTCACTTTGGGCTTTTTTCAATTCTACAGGGTCACTTCATCCTCTTTTCATTCTTAGCATCTCCCCATAGGGGATGCTTGCTATGAGGTGCCTAGGGTGGGCACTCGCAGCATGTAAACTGCTGTTCCCAGCCGTTTTCTTTCGATATATTCTGGTATGTAGTCTGTTGTTTTCCACATACACCTCAGTGTCGAAAAAGGTTACAGTGTTTTGGCTGAGTGTTGCAGTAAATCTAAGATTTAGTTCATTTTCATTGATGTTAGTAATGAATTTTTCTGCAGACTCCTCACTGCCCCGCCAAATAATAAACAAATCATCTATGAAACGAAACCAAACAATAATGTTGTTCTCCATTCCCTCCAGGTATGTGGTTCTGAGGACCAGCTCCTCCCAAGCTCCCATGTGCAGACATGCGAAACTCGGGGAGAAGCTGGCCCCCATTGCCACACTCTGAATTTGATGATAAATCAAATTGTTGAACATAAAGATGTTATTTGATAAACAGAAATTCAACATATCCAGCAACATAACATTATGGGCATCACAATCTCCAGATCTTCTAGACAGGAAGTATTTCACCGCTTCCAGTCCTGTATATGCGCAATGCTGGTATACAGCGATGTCACGTCTAAGGCCATTAGCCAATCACCTTGCTTCCATTCAATTTCTTTCAATTTCACCAAAAAATCACAGGTATCACGTATGTATGATTTTAGTTTCTGTACATAGCCCTGCAAAAAATAGTCTATGTAGATTGATGTTCGTTCCAACAGACTACCTCTGGCAGAGATGATCGGCCTGCCAGGGGGTTTCAAAGGGTCCTTATGTATTTTGGGGATGAAATACATGATTGGTAGAACTGGGTTGTTCACTTTTAGATATTTATATTCATCCCCACTGATCAAATTAGTAGATTTCCAGCCAGATAATTTTCTGTGGTATTCCACTTTGATTGAAGTTGCTGTTTGAACTTGGATGCGTTCATAGCATTCTCTGTCATTGATCTGAGAATAAGCCTCCTTGTCATAATCCGATTTTGTCATTAGCACTATATTGCCCCCCTTGTCACTTCCCCTAACCACGATATTTTTATCCTTAGGTAGGCGGGCAATCAGTGCTTTGTATCCTTGTGTTAGTCTGTTGTATTTCCATTTAGGCATATTCGTTTTGAGGTTTTGAGGTCCTTCAAGTCACTCACCACGTTCTCATGGAATATATCAATGGAGTCTCTAGGGAGAACTGGGGTAAAAGTTGATGGGGGTTTAAAGGGAGTAATCGTCATTGTCCGATTTCCATTGTCATCCACACCTCCCTGGTTTGTATCCTGTATATTGTCCTCATACCCAACTCCCTCTGTTTCCCATAACTCCATTATGGTTCGAGTTCCTTGGCTCAATATCTCTCTATGTTCCTCATTGGAATTAGTAGTAGTAGTTGCCGTTCTTTCCTTTTGCGTAGTTTTAATTTTCTTACTGCTTTATATATGTCACATCTTGTCGCCGGGTAATTGAAATTGCATTGGGGTGCAAACGACAAACCGAGTTGCAGAATTTTTTCCTCCTCTGATGTTAATGATAAGGGAGTTAAGTTTACAATTGTTTTATTAGTGTCTGCAGTTAATTGGACTGATTTCCCGGATTTTGACCCTGGCCCCTGCCTTTCTTTCTCCTTTGATAGCCTCCTTTTGCTGGCCCGGGCCCTCTGGCGCCTCCTGAGGTTTGCTCGCTGTTTATATGTTTTTGTTGCGTGCTTGCCCTCAGTGTTTGCAGTCTTTGTTGGCATAAAAAAATCATTTCCTGTCCCATTGATGGCTTAACCCTGCCAGCTGCCTGTGCTTGATTAAAGCGCTCAGTTTCAGAGCCTGAATCCGGGTCCGAACTAAAAGTCGAATTTGTTGTGTCAGTTTGCTCCCTTGTCTGTTTGTTAGGCTTTCACTTGGGTTGGGGTTGAGATTTATTGCCTCCTCCGCGCAGAGAGTCATATTTTCTGGCAAATGTAAATATCTGACCAAGTTCGTATTCATTACGATCTCTCTGAAATTTATAGGTTTTTCTCTCAATGATTTTGGTTTCTTCCTTCTTTAAGCGCGTTTGCATGGCTTTTAAAAGTTGTTCTTTCTCCTCGCTATCACCCAAGCCTGGCAATTGCTCTTAAATGCCTTCAATTTCAACCAGCAATTTTGCGCGATCAATATCCGCATATTTAATTAGAATTAGGACCTGACGACGAGAGGCATCTAAATTACATTCCGCCCACTCTTTCATAAGCTCAGGGTTGGGGTCATCATATGTGGGAGTTGTTAAAATGCGCAAACCACGGGGAATTCGGTTCACTTCCACATACCTCTGTGATGATTTTGACTCCCACCATTTGGATTGTTCACTTCGAGATTTCTTCTCCAAAGTCTTGATTAGGTCATGTAGAACGTTGCTGCCGCTGCTATTAGCTGTAGTGTCAGGTGTCTCCCTGCTGCTGGTAGGGAGAGGAGAACTGTCGGAGAACATCGTTAATGCCAATGCCTCCCGGTCTCGGACACTGTCAGCCGACATGCTTGCTAATTCACCCAGCAATTATACGGCGCTTCCGGAGTCACAAGTTCAATCGTTGCTCCTCCTCACCGCCGATGCACTTAACTCCTTCCCTGGTCACAATCAGCTTGTGTACAATAAACGTTCGGTGTATCAAGTCAATATATACTGGCTATTCCAGCAGTACGGTATGCACAGACGCAGACTTGATTTCTCCGAATACAGTTCAACGCTAGCCAGCGGTATCAGGGGTCAGGCAGCCTTACTCCTTCCGGGGTACGAGTCAAATCCAGGAACCAGGTCCAAGAGTGTTTCCGATTAGGCGCTGACCAATTTTAAGGAGGGTCCGTGTGTAAACCGGCTCGGAAGCCTGCCGGTTAAAATATCCAAGAATCAGCGCTCAGACTCCATAGGGTAAGGCGTTCCCCACACTCCACAGAATGATGCAGACACGGTCCAAGTTCGTGCAATTCATTTAATTAGTGCAAGCACATCGCATGACGTTTCGGCTCCAAGGAGCCTTGTTCACATGACAGTGTCAAACATAATGAGCCGTTCTTTTAAAGAGACAGCTTCAGTTGAAAAAAGTTGATCACATGCTTGTATTAAAAATGGACATGGAAGAAATATTTATGGGTTCCGGATGGTTATTTAAACACGCTTAGGTAATGTCATAGAAGGCATACATTTTGTATCGTTTTTTACCTTAAATTGTATAAATCAAAGGTTAAATACCACATTATTTACAGTAAGTAAACATTCATGAGTTTGTTGATAATATATATATGTATATATGTATATATTACCTACTGGCGGTCGCCAGTAGGTAGTTATAGTTAGGACCTATTTTCCATAGGAAATCCACAACATTCTATTTCCAATAACTTTGGCGCCGGTCGACGAATCTCGAATCTTCGCGAAATTTTCAAAACTTATGGCCCGTTTCGCTCCTATCCTGAAAGTCTTGGGGTGATTCGTGAAGTGGGGGCCGAGAAAAAAAGGGGGTCCCAAAACATGTTTTTCCCATGCAATTTTCCATAGGAACCTCTAACCGCAGCTATAGTCTGAACTGCTGAACGGAATTACACCAAATTTGGCAAAGTAGTCCTTAGTTCAGACTCGTGCCTTTTGCTTAATGGTGTAAATCTATTTTTTAGATATTAAAGGGAAAAAGTACATATATATCTGGGTGAAGCCTAATGACACATCTCATCGTGAGATCTCATTGGCTGTCAGCACTTCATCCAAGAAGTGTTGGCAGCCATCTTGGGACCAATATACATGATAGCACCTCATTAAAAAGCATTGCAGCTAATAGAAGGTTTTAAGACTTTAGTTACATTATAAATCATTTGTTGATGGTACCATACTCATTTTAGGAATTTTGGTGTGTTCTAAGGTGATTTTACCATGTGAAAAAGCCTTCTGCTGGGATATCGTGAATCATATTTAAGAGAAAACTATTTTCTCATGCTTGTCCCATAGCGGTTTGGAAGGTGCTCCAGAAGCTAAAATGAGAGCATATTTTCTGTAAAACATGTAAATAAGGGGGTTCATTTTGTCATAGAAATTATGGTTAGTGTTGTAGAAAGAAAAATTAGGGCATGTTTTAAGAGAGATCTCAAATCCTCCTCTATCCGCAATGCACTGCTGATGACGCCACATATTATATCACTCATGACATGGTCAGTTTCATCACTGATGACATCACAAATGACATCAGTGATGACATCTTTCAGTGACTGTGTTTCTGTAAAGTTTAAATATGTTTTATATATATATCGGCCAAGGTCTATTGAAGAATGAGTGGGTGTATGACTGTCTGAATGGATGATTTAGTAGGTGCGTGACTGACTGTATAAGTGAGTGATTAAAAGTATCTTATTGAATGCATGGGTTAGTGACTAAACTGTTAATGTCAGTATCAGTCTGTCAGTTGGTGTGTTAACGGCTTTATGGGATGGTGAGTAGCTTCATGGTTTTCTACATGGGTTATTGTTTGGTTTTCTGGGTATCTGTATGGGTGACTGAGTGGCTGTGTGGGTGGGTGTGGGGGTGTGACTCCCTGCATGGATGTGTGAGGGGGTGATTTACTGGGTGTATGGGTTCAAGAGTACATCTTTGAAGTGCTGTATGGGTGAGTGAGTGTGTGTATGGGTGTGTTGGTGAGTGTTTAGATGTCTCAATGGTACATGTGTGAGTAACTACATATGTAAAACGCAGTATATGTGAGTGTTGGAGTATATGAATGACTATATGTGAGAGTGAGTAATTGTGAGAGTGCCTGTACGGATGAGTGTATGCTTGTGTCAGTGATTGTATAAGAGAGAAAGTATGTGTTAGTATCTGTATGAATAAGTGAGGTGGTGTGTGTATAATTGTGAGTAAATGGGAGAATGATTGATTCTTTGAATGACCGACTATGTGTGTGAGTAATTCTATGGCTGAGTGGTGGAGTGTGAGTGTTTGTATAGGTGTATGAGTGTATATGATAGTGCTGTATTGATGAGTGACTGCATGTATGAGTGACTGTGTGAATGTCTGTATCCGTCTGTCTGTTTGTGTGTAAGCAGCTGCATGGGTTTGCGAATATCTACATGAGAGTCTATATGGGTTATTGATTGGTTGTCTGAGTATCTGTATGGGTGCCCGAGTGGGGACCGTGGGTGGAGCCCCAATTCCCCCATGGTCCCGCCGGCTCCCCGCCTCCTGGAGCTGGCATTGCTTTTCCACATGGGGAGCTGCTAACATGGAATCGGAAGTTGCCTGTTTCTTCTGCATAAGGATGTTTCCTTCCTTGCAGTATTGTGCGGCCTCAAATGCTGAGCATTTTTTGGGACGTGTTTATGCGGCTGCTCCAGGCCATAGAGGGATCACACCATCCTAAGAAGTTTGTGGATGCGGACAGGGGGCACCTTCCCCCTGTAAATGGTACTACAATATATAATTCAAAACAGGCACAGTCCGATTCGGGAAGCCTAATGGAGCGCTTTAAAAGCATTTATCCAGCAAATAATCGTGGGCATGTAACCCACTGCAGGGGATAAATGGTGCTTAAATGGACTACGCTGCCCAGAGTGCAACAACACCGTCACACCGCAGGCAAATTAAGGTACTGTGTACTTAAGAATGCAAGGGGCGGCGAGTCATGCACGTCACTTTTTCCTGCTCACGAGGCCTCTGAAGAGATGGTGAAAGTCCATCGAAACGCGTCAGGCCACAGGATGTATTACGGAATCGGAAGTTGCCTGTTACTTCTGTATAAGGATGTTTCCTTCCTCGCAGTATTGTGCGGCCTCAAATGCTGAGCATATTTTGGGACATATATATATATATATATATATAGATATATATATATAATATATATATATATATTTGGACACACCTGTTTATTACTCAGGCTCGCTTGTAATCAGTTTTTATTATCGCTAAGGGAATGCGTTTTAACCATCTCAGCGGTTTTTTCCACAAATAATGATTTTTCAAACACTGTACCATACTCGGTAGATAAAATGGTGATTTTTAGAAAATTCTACTATTCTCAAAAGATAAAGTAGTGCTTTTAGGACATTCCACCGTTTGCAAAAAGATAATATGGTGATATTTAGGACATTGCACCATTCGTAAAAGATATGTTGTTTAAGGCATCCTACCTTTAGCCAAAGATAATATGCTTATTTTTAGGACATTCTACAGTTTGCAAAAGAGAATATAGTGATTTTTAGGACATTGCACCATTTGTAAACGATAATAAGATTTTTAGGAAATTCCACCATTTGCAAAAGATAATATGGTTCTTGTTAGGACATTGCACCCTTTGTAAAAGATAACAAGATTTTTAGGATATTCTACCATTTGCAAAGGATAATATGGTGATTTTTTGGACATTGCACCATTTGTAAATGATAATAAGATTTTTAGAACATTCAACGTTTTGCAAAAGATAATATGTTGATTTTTCGGGCATTGCAACATTTGTAAACGATGGTATGATTTTTAGGAAATGCTACCATGTGCAAAAGATAATATGTTGATTTTTAGGACATTGCACCATGTGTAAACGATAATATGATTTTTAGGACATGTTGCCAGTTGCAAAAGATGATATGGTGATTTTTAAGTCTTAGTACCATTTGCAGAAGATATTATGGTGATACTTAGGACACTGAACTATTCTCAAATGTTAATGTCTAAATGGGGGAGCACTATAAGGCTCTACAGTCACCTCAGTTGAGACCCCTGGGCCTTCGCTTCTGACTTCCATAAAAAGTGTGTAGGGGGAAACGTTGTCAGAATAGATTTCATAACAGCCAGATTGCCCTACACCATGAGAGAGAGAGAGAGAGAGAGAGAGAGAGAGAGAGAGAGAGAGAGAGAGAGAAGAGAGAGAGAAAGAGGGGGGGGGGCTAGGAGCCAGGTTGGTAAAAAAAAACATGTGTGGCACGTGAACTGGATAAGACCAAACCAGAGCTTTAAAAATCTAGAACTAGCACACTTCCAAAAAGAGGTGATAGATTAGTATAAGTAAAGGCTTGGACAGGTGCCATGAAGGGCTTAAAAGGCAACGAATGACCGAAGGAACGTTCTATTTAAATGTCAAGCTGTGCCCATGACCTACAAGGTCTGAAGCAGAATGAGGACTGATTTAATTAGAAGAAAGAACGGAGCTCTCGCTGGCACCAGACTCCATCCATGGACCGAAGTGGGCTACACTCTGTGAAATGCACACAAGGAAGTGAATCAAAAAAGCTGTTCTGCGTATCGATTGACGACGTCGCTGCGTGAAAGCAGCGATGCATCATTTCTCAGTGCGCACTCCTTGCGACTTGATGGATGCATCATATTTAATGTATGACGCATCATGGCGCAAGGAGTCACAGATACGCCAGTATATCTGACGTACCTGTATGGCGCAAAGGTGACGCATTGCTGGAGGGTGTCACAAAAGTGATGCAACTCCAGCAATGTGTCCTTTCACATGGGACAAGCCCCATGTGAAAGGGCCTGCATGAGTCTTACGCCTGCTGTGAGGCGGGCATAAGAAATTGACGCATTTGTGTCCTAGAAGTGGCGCAGTGAAATCTTATAGATTTCACTGCGTCACTTCTATGATCCTTTCTTGCGTCAATACGCCCCCTTGCATAAATTATACCAGGTGCAGGTATAATGTAGCGCACGGGTTTACAAAGTGACGCATCTACCTAGATGCGTCACTTTGTAAATATGGCGCAACAAGGCACATTTTTTACGCTGCTGGTGCATCACAAAAAGTGACGCACCTGCGGCGTAAGAGTGACGCACGGCCTCATAAATGAGGCCGTGGGTCTTTAACAACCGGCATAACCTGAGGCAGAAGGTCTATAAGGTTATAATCTGAAGCTACTTCTTTCTAGCCTGCCCTCACGAGGCCAGGCTGTCTCAGTTTTTCTGTTTCTGAAAAGTTATTTCCTCCCACTTTCCTGTTATTCCCCCTTCCCCAATCCCCCCTTGCTGTAACCTGAGCTCTCTTTTTCCACTTTCCTCCAGTGTCAACAGCTTTACCACACAACAGTTATAAAGAAACACTCCCTGCTTTCGGTCTGATCCTACAATATTGTCTCATGGATGGAAAGTGGGACGGGCGTCATGCAGCTCTGCTTCCCCCGTCCTCACCAAAATACCCAGCAGAGAGATGGGGGGTCTGTTGTATCTTGAGTCTTCCTGCTGCTCAGCTAGAATATCTGTGTTGTGGAATGTTGGATGGGTGGAATGCGAGTGGTTTGTGAATGTCAGTTGGGTGAAGGCTGAGCAGCAGGACAGCTGCTCCTGATGGGGTTATCATTATATCTTAACATCTTAACTTAATAAAGTAACTTAAATAATCTATCTTGAAGTATCCATCTTCTTTCTGATTACATCATTTGGCGACGAGGAGGTGTGTGAATGTTAGTTGGGTGAGGGCTAAGCATGGGCGGAAAATCCGTTCCGCTCCCGGATTTTGAGAATTTTCGGTAAATTCGCAATCTGCGAACTCTCGCGAATTTACCGAAAATCCGCAAATTCGCACGCAGCAGATTTTTTTGCTTGGTGATACAATATTGTGGCGTGCGGCGTTCACTTACCGTCATTCAGCATTTGCCGAGTTGTTTTTCTCGATATTTTGCGAGTGCTGCGCCATTTTGGATCTTGCTGCGGGATCCCGCATGAGTTTGCCGACGCATCTTGAGAGTTCGCAATTGCGAACATGTAGATGCGGCGGGCAGCAACAATCTCGCACACGCGAACTTACAAAATTTGCAATTCTGCACAAGAAATCCACCAGCAAGCAGCATAAACCTTCTGAAAATGATGATTTTTATCAGAATAACTCCTCAGGTTGACATTTGCCTGCACTTTATTTTGCAAGGAGTCCATTTTGGGGGGGGGGGAGGAAGTGCCCCACAGAAAAACAAGTTTTGCAAAACTGAAAGCACTCAGCAGGTGCAAAAGTTCAAACTCATTATTAGTAACAATTCCCTGTAGTGCTTTTCTGAGGGGCCCCTCCAGAGTTCAGTTGCAACTATTCTATGACCCTGCTCTGACCCTCACAGCTCATAGCTACAAGTGGGCCACAAAGGTCCTAGGAAAAAATGGCACTGCAACAGAAAGCAAATTACAGATAAGGAAGCAGGTGCCAGACAGGAAGTTTAAATTCAGTGACACATTAATGAACCCCAAATTAATTCATGTCAGTTGAAGCAGGGCAGGTGGGCTTGCTTTCCCCCACCCATAATCTACAGTGATGAACCAGAAACGAATTCATGTCAGTTGAAGCAGGGCAGGTGTGCTTGCTTTTCCCCCCCATAATCTACAGTGATGAAACAGAGGGTGGCAGTGATGTACCAGAGGGTGGCATGAGTGAAACAGAGGGTGCTGTGAACCTGTGATGATGAACCAGACGTAGAAACAACAAAGTCGCGACCGTTGCGAGCCGACAAGTAAGTTCGCAATTGTGAACTGGTACAAAACCCTTGCAAACTGGCAGAAACCCTTGCGAACACAAAAAAAATTCCGCAAATTCGCGAGAGTTCGCGGATTTTTCGGGTTGCGAATTCGCAAATACGCAAATTCGCGAACGCCAGATTAGCAAAATTCGCCCATGCTTAGTGAGGGCTGAGCAGCAGGACAGCTGCTCCTGATGGGGTTATCATTATATCTTAACATCTTAACTTAATAAAGTAACTTAAATAATCTATCTTGAAGTATCCATCTTCTTTCTGATTACATCAGGGTCCTCCCCTACAAGTAGTGCTGGCCTCCTTCGCAGCAGAAGGTGAACACGTGATCAAGTTAGCTTGGTTGCAATGATATCTGAGGATCTTTCCATGGCAGTACCAACTCGACCTTTCAAACTTCTGAGGCCAAACTAATGCTAACCAGTGCACTAAGCAAAAACATCACCTATTATTTGGTGTAAGGAGAGCGGTCTTGTTGGGGTGTTTTCTGTATAAATTATTATTTGTATTATTATAATCTTACAGGAAAAGAGATTTAAACATGAGATGTCTGACTTAAGGTTCGGTATGCCACACTTACCTTACTAGCTGATTTGTTTGCACTTTGTTATCATTAACACTATGGAGTATGGAAGTTATTATTGACACATTACACACTGTAGTCTCTGGGCCGTGTAATAAGAGGTGTTGGATATCTACTTCTTGTATAGAAATTCTGAGTTTATTTCAGTCCTTTTAGTCAGAGCCTCAGAGACCCACAGCCTCTGTCACCGCCAGCCCATTCTTTGACCCTCGCTGACGCCGGCCCTCCTGTCGTGAAGATAAACCCTCATTATTACCCCGAGCTCCCGAGAAAGGACCAGCTTTTATTGACTCCTTTGTCACTGTCCTCAGAAATGGCCTACTGGCTGCAAAGAATCAGTAGCAGTGATAGAAAATGTACTCGGTGAGACAATGAACTGTAACTTTGAGTTATCAAGGCCATCCGAGGGGAAAAGGACAATAATAGGAAGATTATAACCTTATTCTAGATTTTTACTCAACACCCTTTCAGCTCAATCAGTTACTTTCTGGTCTGGACCTCTATGTAAAATATTTAGCCCTGGAGCTTCTAGGGGATCGTACCAACAGAGGAACAGGTTATCACTTTATGGAACATATATATATGGCACTGGACGCCATAATACATTTCACATTCACAAAAAGGATCTAGCGGGAGAGACTCAACCAGATACGTACAAAAAAGTACATCTGGTCATAAATAAGAGAAAGATACAGAGAAACTGCACAGTTTACACACATAGTTGTATAAGTGTGTATGTGTGTATAGTGTGTTGTATCACTATCAGAAGAGAGCTCCTTAAAGGACGAGAACCTTCCCTCTACCGAAGAAGACATGCGTCATCATTGGGATCCCTCCTCACACCCGGACAACAAGGTCCTTGGTGTGGGCTACAACTGCCCAAAGGGGAGAATCTGATGTGTTTAGAAATGTATGAGCAATGTAAGAGGATCAGTGAGGGGCAGAGTGAAAAGAAAACTATGAATAAAACTATCTCCAGAGGGCCAGATCAACTTTATTCAATGGTCTTCAGGGACAAGGTTAAAATTAGAGGAGTTGGTGGATTTAATCATATATACCCTATAGATGGTCAACATGTTTCTACTCTTGGTTGACCCCAAATGGGGTACAGGGGCATACATCAGGACCTAGAAAACCAGTAACTCTGCTCAAAAAGAAACAATAATAATTCAAGATATACTGGCCACACGAAGGTTAGCCTGGTAAGGACGGCAAAGCCTGTGTGTACTCTGGGTCCACCGTCTTTCTAGGAAAAAAGAAACAATGCAATCATTGATAACAGAAGGGAAGAGTTATGACAGGACACACCGTATTGGACATGGTCTCTACTCATGCTGTTAATCAACATGATTAAATAGTGTATATCACAGACCAAGGTGACGCCCAGTGAGTATACTAAATGAGTTGTCTTACCTACAGTGAGAAGAAGAAAGTCCACTCTCAAACCACTGGGTAACACCTATACAACAAAGCTAGAATAAAATCAAGCATTATAAATAGAACAGGAAAGAACCAGCACAATGACTGAATGAGGGCATGTGAAAGGTTCACATTCATAGAGCCTCCCGGACTGTCTGGAGGTACTAATTCTTCCTACAGGTCCTTGGAAGTGAAGAGATGCACCCTCTTGGGTTCGGGGCAATATCCCCTCCCTCGTGCTCTTTGAAGGCATTGAGATATCCTTGAGATATTCTCTATGGCTGTTTGGAAGTGTTGAGACGCTCCCTCAGTCTCTGTGGAGGTGATGATTCTCCCTAAGTGTCCTTGGAAGTGTTGGCACGCTCCCTTAGTCTCTGTGGAGGTGATGATTCTCCCTAAGTGTCCTTGGAAGTGTTGAGATGCTCCCTTAGTCTCCGTGGAGGTGATGATTCTCCCTAAGTGTCCTTGGAAGTGTTGAGACGCTCCCTTAGTCTCCGTGGAGGTGATGATTCTCCATAAGTGTCCTTGGAAGTGTTGAGACGCTCCCTTAGTCTCCTTGGAGGTGATGACTCCCCCTAAGTATCCCTGGAAATTATCACTCTCTCTGGCATGTTGGAGGTGAAGCAGCTCTTCCTAAGTGTCCTTGGAAGTGTTGAGACGCTCCCTTAGTCTCCTTGGAGGTGATGACTCTCCCTAAGTGTCCTCGGAAGTGTTGAGACGCTCCCTTAGTCTCCTTGGAGGTGATGACTCTCCCTAAGTGTCCTCGGAAGTGTTGAGACGCTCCCTTAGTCTCCTTGGAGGTGATGACTCTCCCTAAGTGTCCTTGGAAGTGTTGAGACGCTCCCTCAGTCTCTGTGGAGGTGATGACTCTCCCTAGGTGTCCTTGGAAGTGTTGAGATGCTCCCTTAGTCTCCTTGGAGGTGATGACTCTCCCTAGGTGTTCTTGGAAGTGTTGAGATGCTCCCTTAGTCTCCTTGGAGGTGATGACTCTCCCTAGGTGTTCTTGGAAGTGTTGAGATGCTCCCTTAGTTTCCTTGGAGGTGATGACTCTCCCTAGGTGTCCTTAGAAGTGTTGAGACGCTCCCTTAGTCTCCTTGGAGGTGATGACTCTCTGTAAGGGCCCTTGGAAGTGTTGAGACGCTCCCTTAGTCTCCTTGGAGGTGATGACTCTCCCTAAGTGTCCTCAGAAGTGTTGAGACGCTCCCTTAGTCTCCTTGGAGGTGATGACTCTCCCTAAGTGTCCTCGGAAGTGTTGAGACACTCCCTTAGTCTCCTTGGAGGTGATGACTCTCCCTAAGTGTCCTTGGAAGTGTTGAGACGCTCCCTCAGTCTCTGTGGAGGCGATGACTCTCTGTAAGTGCCCTTGGAAGTGTTGAGACGCTCCCTTAGTCTCCTTGGAGGTGATGACTCTCCCTAAGTGTCCTCAGAAGTGTTGAGACACTCCCTTAGTCTCATTGGAGGTGATGACTCTCTGTAAGTGCCCTTGGAAGTGTTGAGACGCTCCCTTAGTCTCCTTGGAGGTGATGACTCTCCCTAAGTGTCCTCAGAAGTGTTGAGACACTCCCTTAGTCTCCTTGGAGGTGATGACTCTCCCTTGGTGTCCTTGGAAGTGTTGAGACGCTCCCTTAGTCTCCTTGGAGGTGATGACTCATCCCTAAGTGTCCTTGGAAGTGTTGAGACGCTCCCTTAGTCTCCTTGGAGGTGATGACTCTCCCTAGGTGTCCTTGGAAGTGTTGAGACGCTCCCTCAGTCTCCGTGAAGGTGATGATTCTCCCTAAGTGTCCTTGGAAGTGTTGAGACGCTCCCTTAGTCTCCTTGGATGTGATGACTCTCCCTAAGTGTCCTTGGAAGTGTTGAGACGCTCCCTTAGTCTCCTTGGAGGTGATGATTCTCCCTAAGTGTCCTTGGAAGTGTTGAGACGCTCCCTCAGTCTCCGTGGAGGTGAAGATTCTCCCTTAGTGTCCATGGAAGTGTTGAGACGCTCCCTAATTCTCCGTGGAGGTGATGACTCTCCCTAAGTGTCCTTCGAAGTGTTGAGACGCTCCCTTAGTCTCCTTGGAGGTGATGACTCTCCCAAAGTATCCTTGGAAGTGTTGAGACACTCCCTCAGTTTCCGTGGAGGGGATGATTCTTCCTTAGTGTCCATGGAAGTGTTGAGATGCTCCCTCAGTCTCCGTGGAGGTGATGACTCTCCCTAAGTGTCCTTGGAAGTGTTGAGACTGTCCCTCAGTCTCTGTGGAGGTGATGACTCTCCCTAAGTGTCCTTGGAAGTGTTGAGATGCTCCCTCAGTCTCCGAGGAGGTGATGATTCTCCCTTAGTGTCCATGGAAGTGTTGAGACGCTCCCTAAGTCTCCGTGGAGGTGATGACTCTCCCTAAGTGTCCTTGGAAATGTTGAGACGCTCCCTTAGTCTCCTTGGAGGTGATGACTCTCCCTAAGTGTCCTCAGAAGTGTTGAGACACTCCCTTAGTCTCATTGGAGGTGATGACTCTCCCTAAGTCTCCTTGGAAGTGTTGAGAAGGTCTCTCAGTCTCTGTGGAGGTGATGATTTTCCCTAAGTGTCCTCTGAAGTGTTGAGACGCTCCCTTAGTCTCCTTGGAGGTGATGACTCTCCCTAAGTGTCCTTGGAAGTGTTGAGACGCTCCCTCAGTCTCCGTGGAGGTGATGATTCTCCCTTAGTGTCCATGGAAGTGTTGAGATGCTCCCTCAGTCTCCGTGGAGGTGATGACTCTCCCTAAGTGTCCTTGGAAGTGTTGAGACGCTCCCTTAGTCTCCTTGGAGGTGATGACTCTCCCTAAGTGTCCTCTGAAGTGTTGATACGCTCCCTAAGTCTCCTTGGAGGTGATGACTCTCCCTAAGTGTCCTTGGAAGTGTTGAGACGCTCCCTCAGTCTCCTTGGAGGTGATGACTCTCCCTAAGTGTCCATGGAAGTATTGAAACTCACTCTCCTGGGCATGTTGGAGGTGAGGCATCTCTCCCTTAGGCTGATTGAAGATAAGACAGTCTCTTAGACTCCATGCAGATGAGGACCCTCCCGAAGAGTCCTCAGAAGCAATGAGCTTGTGCCGCCTGTTGGTTAATAAATATTGAGGTTTGTTGTTGATGAAACGAGAGAGGTTTAGCTCTCTATAGGACGTTAATATTTAGGGGAGTGGGTGGATTAGAATTCAGCTGTTAGTATGATGCTAGAGACAACTAGTGTGGGCGTCTAAGCAGAAGGGTGATACATTGCAAGATCAGCTTGCTGACATTTTTCATTGCTGCAAAACCGGCCCCGCCCTTCTAGCCTCCTGCGGAAACGCTCGATTCCCGTACGGCCTTGCCCACACTCGCCACTCAAAATAGGAAAAAAATAACATGACAATAGCTGTTTACAACAAGCATTTGCAATGCAATGGTCTCGGCATCATTAAAGGTAGAGCAATTGGCATTGCTCATGACATTTCTTTTTTTTTCTTTAAATCATAAATAAATGGCATTGTCATTTACATTGCCAATACACAGCGCTCTGCACCTGCACTCACTACTCTGCACACTCACTACTCTGCACACTCACTACTCTGCACACTCACTACTCTGCACACTCACTACTCTGCACACTCACTACTCTGCACACTCACTACTCTGCACACTCACTACTCTGCACACTCACTACTCTGCACTCTGCACTCACTACTCTGCACTCTGCACTCACTACTCTGCACTCTGCACTCACTACTCTGCACTCACTACTCTGCACTCTGCACTCACTACTCTGCACTCTGCACTCACTACTCTGCACTCTGCACTCACTACTCTGCACTCTGCACTCACTACTCTGCACTCTGCACTCACTACTCTGCACTCTGCACTCACTACTCTGCACTCACTACTCACTACTCTGCACTCACTACTCTGCACTCACTACTCTGCACTCACTACTCTGCACTCACTACTCTGCACTCACTACTCTGCACTCACTACTCTGCACTCTGCACTCACTACTCTGCACTCTGCACTCACTACTCTGCACTCACTACTCACTACTCTGCACTCACTACTCTGCACTCACTACTCTGCACTCACTACTCTGCACTCACTACTCTGCACTCACTACTCTGCACTCACTACTCTGCACTCACTACTCTGCACTCACTACTCTGCACTCTGCACTCACTACTCTGCACTTACTACTCTGCACTCACTACTCTGCACTCACTACTCTGCACTCTGCACTCACTACTCTGCACTCACTACTCTGCACTCACTACTCTGCACTCACTACTCTGCACTCACTACTCTGCACTCACTACTCTGCACTCACTACTCTGCACTCTGCACTCACTACTCTGCACTCTGCACTCACTACTCTGCACTCTGCACTCACTACTCTGCACTCTGCACTCACTACTCTGCACTCACTACTCTGCACTCTGCACTCACTACTCTGCACTCACTACTCTGCACTCACTACTCTGCACTCACTACTCTGCACTCACTACTCTGCACTCTGCACTCACTACTCTGCACTCACTACTCTGCACTCACTACTCTGCACTCACTACTCTGCACTCACTACTCTGCACTCTGCACTCACTACTCTGCACTCACTACTCTGCACTCACTACTCTGCACTCACTACTCTGCACTCACTACTCTGCACTCACTACTCTGCACTCACTACTCTGCACTCTGCACTCACTACTCTGCACTCTGCACTCACTACTCTGCACTCACTACTCTGCACTCTGCACTCACTACTCTGCACTCACTACTCTGCACTCACTACTCTGCACTCACTACTCTGCACTCACTACTCTGCACTCACTACTCTGCACTCACTACTCTGCACTCACTACTCTGCACTCTGCACTCACTACTCTGCACTCACTACTCTGCACTCTGCACTCACTACTCTGCACTCACTACTCACACTCACTACTCACACTCACTACTCTGCACTCACTACAGCTTCCTTCCACAGCTAGAACTAGTGCATAATGTCAAAACAGAGAAAACAAGGAAACACACTGAAGCTGTCTGTACCACGCCAAGTTCACATTTCGAGCAGCATGTGTTAAATCACGCTTTAGACTACTTCTCTACTCAAAAGTAGTACATTTCCTTCAAAAAGATAAAAATATGACATGCAAACAGTAATGCCGAAACAAACTGTTCAGCATGGGTTTTGATTTACATGAAAACATTAATTTCACTTAAAATAATAATAGTTTTTAGCTAAATTAAATTTACATTTGGATTTAGGGCATATTCACATATTTTTAGTAAATTTAAATGTCAGTGGCAGATGGACACGCTTTCATTTAGCAGCCAAATATACAATAACTTACTGCCCCCGGAATTCCGCCGCGGCCGCACCGGAAGTCAGGCAAGGTCGCCTGTGATGGGGGCGGAGCCGCGTCCGGACCGGAAGAGGAGGCAGGCGGAGGAAATGCGTGGAGCGGCCCGGGGCTCCTGCGAGCGTGGAGAGCCCCCGGGGCCGACAACAGGACGTTGTACGCGTGTTGCGGGGCTCCCTTGACCAAGAGGGAGTCCCGGGATAGGAGCCGCAGCGTCAACTCTCCCTGCCGGTGCGGAGCAGTAAGTTAAAGGGGAGAGGGGGGGCCGGTGCGCGCGCGTGTGTGTGTGTGTGTGTGTGTGTGTGTGTGTGTGTGTGTGTGTGTATGAGTGGGGGGGTTCTGTATGTATGTGCGTACGTGAGCGCTTCTGTTTGTATGTATGCGTGTGTTGTGTGGGAGCCTCGCGCAGCGCTCGTGCTAATGCGCGTGCCAGTTTAGAATCGCCTGCGCGCGACCAGGAGTGTCTCCTGGGACTGCTACTCGCTAACATAAGATCTCGGCGGAGACGCGCTTACGCGCGTCTTTTAGCCGAGACCTAAAAAAGAGTCACTCTTCATGCTCCAAACCACCAAGTCATACCCATAGCATTCCACCCCAAACCCCAAACATGATAGCAACCATCCTGACCCTAAGCCCAAACAAACTGGGAACTGGAACATTTCCTAGTAGGAGGGAAGGAGATTAAAGATCCTAATGGCTCCCAAAAGGACCCCATTCATCGTCATAAATATGCATTTGCTCCTGAACCTTAAAGATACGGAGTTCATGGGTAGTCATACGATACAGCTCAGTGAGCCATTTTTTGTGCGCCGGCACCAGTGATGAACGCCAATGCTGTAGAGTGCATAAGTTAGCTCCCATGAGGGCTGTCAACCTCCATCTATGCCAGTGGGAAGTTGTAACATCCTCCATATGGAGGGCCAATATTTAGCTAGAGTAGGGCAAGACCATAATATGTAGTACAGATCACAGGCAGCGTCAAGTGATATGCTAAGGTGGTACTCTGTCTTGTTCCCATGGGACCTTGAGCAGTTACATACATGACGGAAGGGCACAATATGATGACATAATCTACTCACAAGTCCTATCGCAGCACAAGGGAGGTCGCCCTATTGATAGGGTACATGGAATCCGTCGACGCTAGGACCTCATGGGGAGTGGTTCTGGAACAGACATTGGCCATCAGGCTCACTCACCTTGCATACTCTGAGGCATCTACTGCCCATGGAGGGCTTCTTGGTGCAGTCCAGATTCCCACCAAGGGGCTCTGACACAGGTCCCAGCTCATGCCCACAGCCCACTCGACCACAGTCAATCAATCAATCAATCAGAGTATTTGTAAAGCACGCTACTTACCCGTGAGGGTCTCAAGGCACTGAGGGGAGGGGTGTACCGCTACTGCTCGAAAGTCGATACAGTGGGATTGCGTCTCACTGCAACGGGTGGCCTTTGTGCTCGGGACACTGTCAGAATTGGAGTCATTTCAGACCCCGGCCAATCAGCTTGCTTCCTAATATAGTGCCCTTTTTCACATACGAACAGCATGTCTAATTCTTCCCCATAAAAGGGCTCTAGTCACTTGCTGTGAAAGGTCTATGAAGTGATGAAGTTAGGTGCAAGTAACTTGAGGGTTTTAACTAGTGGCGGCTCCTTGTCAGTGGCTTCAGGGCACAGCCCTACCTCCTGTGAAGCACCACTTACTGCCCTGCCATACTGCTAATTATTCAACTAAACAGTGTTCATGAAAACACAAGTTCTGTGTTTTCATGAACATTGGCAGGGCGCAGGTCAGGCCTGTCAGCCTTGTTTCCAGATGAGATGAGGAGGTGCTGAGCATTGATTCAAAAACACAGCACTCTGTGGGTGGATGTCTGGATTGTGCACATGAGGAGTGTAGCTCTACCATGATGCCCTCAAACAAGCGATCCCTTCAAACAGGCACAATCCTTCTTGTTTAGCAGACATCCTGCACATGCCTCAGGCAGCACAATCTATCTGCTAAAATGAGGCTGTCATGGCACACATCAGTGCATCCGTGAGGCCAATCAGAAGACATACAAAGCGGCAGGTGTATGTGATTGGGAATAATTGAGAGTGAATCAGATTTAGTGTGAGTGTGTGTGCACGGGTGTGTTTAAGAGTGTCAATGAGAGTGAAAGAAAATGAGAATCTGAGTTGGAGAAGTAATATGATTAAATGAAAGAGTGAAATTTAGTGAGTGAAGCAGAGTGAGTGCACTCGGAGTGAGTGTTTGGAGACTGTGAGAAGGAGTGAGTCAGATCAATGGTGCAGCAGATGCAGTTGCAACAGGACCCTGAGTCAGTGAGGGTGGAAGGGTGAGTAGTGTAAGTGAAATTGTAAATTAGAGTGAGAACCAGTGAGTATGAGTGCATTAGTGTGTGAGACACAGCGAATGGGACTGTGTACCAGTGAGAATGAGTAAGTGAGAGAGTGTGAGCTGGAGAGAGGGCAAGAGCAAATGTGATGAGTAGTGAGTATGGATAAGAAAGAGTGAGCACATGATCCATAATCAACGCAATAGTGTCAAATGCCTCTTACCAGAAGTGTTCAACTGCAGGGCACTCCCAGTCAGATGAAAGAAAGTGGCGGTAAGAACAGCGCAGCGCAGCGCAAGCAGCACGCATCAGTAGCCAATCCCATCCTACACGGATGGACATGTGTATGATATACTCTGTGTAAGTATTTGAAATGGATTAATCTAAGCCTATAATTTAGGGAGAGGTCTCTGGACTGGGTACAGCAATAATGCTAGTGTTCCTCACTGATGGGAAATTTAATTTCTATGGGCCAAGCGGATCATGGCGAGGGAAGTCTAATCAAAACCCATTTCTTCATCATGGCACAGAGTCAAGTGATGAGTTTGTTTGTGGATGGGATAGTGAGCAGCAGTTCCAGAGCCAGGGGGGCTCTAGGCTCATGGCGGCCCTTGGCAGGGAGTGTAGGTAGGGGGCCCCGGAAGAGGGGGTCCGGGCGGGGTGGAGCGCGGAGGCCAGTGAAGAGGGGTGTTTTGAAGAGGAACAGAGCCAGAGGCTGCCAAATCCCTGCCAGGGGCCGCCACACAAATATGTATCCATCCTCAGAGGATTATTATTTTAAGGATATATATTGGCGTGATGGCCCATGGGGTTTGGTGGCCCTGTGCAGGTGCACAGCTTGCACATGCCTAAGGCCGCCCTTGCCAGAGCATTGAATGTCGGAGGAGCTGCAGGGAAAGTATTGTGCAAGGCTCGGACGGCTGCGCCTAGCTGATGGCAGGTAAGCACCTTTAGAGGCGATTGGGTTGGATCTTGGGGAACCGGTTGTGGGGATCGGAAGCAGCCTTCTCGATCTATATATATGTAGCTGTCTGGTGAGCGCCAGTGTCAGCAAAGGCAGGAATCAAGGGGTGTCCTTCAAGTGGTACAGCCGGGGCATACATGTATTCTCAGTCTGTCCCACACCCATATTGAGCAAGCTACAGTGGTATACACCCGTTACAACGCATCTTTTACAACTACCTACTATTACAACGCATCTTTTACAACGCATACCATTACAACGCATTGCGCTGGGGGGCGCTCTAGGATAGGGAATAAGTATAATTTACTATCCAACACCTTCCCTAGTGTCCATGGGGACTGGAGTTAGAATAGTAAATTATACTTACCACTATCCAGCACCTCAAAGCGCTATGCGTTGTAATGGTATGCGTTGTAATGGTCGCGTTGTAATAGTAGGTAGTTGTAACGGTATGCGTTGTAACATGGTACATCCAGCTACAGTATCAATCTCTGCTTAGGAGGTAGATAAAAAACAGCACTAAGTAGGCAGTCGGTCATATGATCATGTAAAGTGACCGTGTGAGGCTGAAGCAGGGAAGGATGCGGTCAGTAGTGGGCAAACTGCACCTGTGCATGGTTAAAGTAGAGATCCATGTCCAGAACACCTAATCCACCCTGCTTGATGAGGAGGGTCAATACTTCCTAGGCCACCCATAATCCTTGATGACCCGGCATGTGTCACTAGTGCTGCACTCATCTTAGATCTAGCGGCTGTGAATATTCTGCGGTGTAATTCGGGCTCCACTCACGCTGCTGGCCAATTATTGGGCCCTATCTTCTCTAATCTGCACAACATCAGCTGCCTCCCAGCACTTCCAGTTCTCTGGTCTGATCATTTCCAGGTGGGCTTTCGGGTCAATGAAGTCTATTCGAGCCCAGTCCCCAATGTGTCTGGCTATAGGTCTAACTCAAGAAACTGGGCTAAACTAAATATTGATATTTTTAATAAGATTTTATCTGAGAGTACACCCATCCCTTGTACAATTTCGGTAACAGACGCGGATGTCATACATAATTGGATACTCAAGTCCATTGATGTTTGTCTTCCTTTTCGGCTACGAAGGTGAATAATCACCGGCCCCTTGGTTTTCGGAGAGTCTAAAAGTGGAGAAAAGTAAATGCAAAGCGTCTGAGAGACACTGGAGAAAGGACTATGCTCTAGATAAGTTGGCAAAAAGAAACTACCCTGCACTTTGTAAAGCTGCGCGTGCAGAGCACGTGACCTCTACTATTTTGAAGGCACAGAACAATGCCAAAACATTGTTCAAACTTGTTAAAGAACTATCGGGTGCAGTGTGCCTACCCAAATCTACGGATCTCGCCGAATCTCAATGTGATGATCTTGCTAACGTTCTTTCTTAATAAAGAGGAAAGCATATACTCCACATTGAATGAAGTCCAACCAACTAATAGGAAACAGCATACGAAGGATCTTGATCAGTCAATCATACGCATGGATCCTCAGGCTAGAACATCTTTGACACCCATCAATAATCTAGAGACTTGGGTGCCTTTAGACATTAATTTCTTTAGGCAAATCTTGGACAGTCTTAAAACCGGTTTTCCTAGGGACCCTGTCCCCATTTCTGTGTTACAGAAATTTGAAAAGTCATCTCTGCTGGTAATTATGGAGATGCTTAATGCTTCCTTAATGGAAGCTAAGGTACCATCTGCTTGGAAGCATGCAATGGTTCTTCCACTTTTAAAAAAAGCTAACGCTGACCCTGCACAACTGTATAACTTCCGAACCATTTCTCTGCTCCCGGCCTTTTCAAATATTTTGAAAAAACATGTCAACATTCAACTGTCATCATTTGTCGAATCCAAAACATTTTTGCATGACTTACAGTCTGGCTCCCGACCTAGTTTCTCAACGGAGACTACCTTGCTTGGAGTCACAGAAATGTTAAGCAACCGTGTGGATGCCGGGGACACTGTGACTCCTATACTCTCATACTTTGCTCTTGTAAGCTCTGCAATATTTGGGTTTGAGTGGCGCGGCACTTAATTGGCTTAAAGATTACTTTGCTGATCGCACGTTCCAAGTCTTCTCACCCACTTCTAGTTCCAAAATGTACTCTTCGCCCTATGGTGTTCCTCAAGGTTTGATCCTTACTCCTCTATTATTTAACATTTATGTTAAGGTGCTGGTGTTGATTGCTGAAGAGTCAGTGTTGTCTCCCTTTTCATACTCCGATGACACCCAGATTGTCTTTTCCTTATCTGCTGACAGGGTGTCCAAATCATCCCCTCTTCAATCTGGGTTGAGGGATATTGCAGGATGGATGCAAGCCAACCTGCTTAAACTCAATGGTGAAAAGACAGAGGTGGTGATACTGGGCAAGAATAAAGATCTACGGAGCCACCAACATTGGCCACCTGAAATGGGTGCTTTGCCCCAACCCAATCAGCAGGTTCGGAACTTAGGTGTCATAATCGATGACCAACTTTCAATGAGGCAACAAGCATGACACATAATGTGGGTGGGCCAGATTTACAGAACTAACTTAAGACAAAATCATAAACATACTACTTATGGTGTTCACAGACGTTGTCTTAAGTTTGTCTTAAGACAGACTTAAGACAAGTCTGTCTTAAGTCTGTCCTAAGTTTGTCTTAAGACAAACTTAAGACAAAATCCTAACTTCTGTGAATACCATTAGTAGTAAGTTTAGGATTTTGTCTTAAGTTAGTTCTGTGAATCGGGCCCACACTCCTTATCCAATCCGTTGAGCACTCTAGCAGACTTCTGTTATTAGTTAAGAATCCAGAATTTAAACCAAACAGCATAATTGGTGAAATGATAGGATATGGCAGGTGATTCGGCCTATCTCTTAATTGGTCACAACTGATAATGATGCCTGTGGTGAATGACATGGCCGCCACAGCGCTACTTTACCCTTTGCCAAGGCAGGTGCCCCTGGCAGATACCCGGACACGCAGTTCAACTGAGACATGGAGGTGATAATAGGTGGTTAAATGTTTAGGAGAAGATCCCCTTATGTCATGAAAGGTGAAGATGCTGCCAATAACACTGGCTATCCGGGTCACCATAATGAAGATGGTTGACTCATCCCGGCTACTATATGAAATGAAATAAATGAAATACTAGTATATGTAAAGCGGACAGCTACCTCCGAAATGGTGTCCTGGCGCTGGGGGCCCTTGGGAAGATTATGCGAGCTATTGCCCAGAGTTACAAGGTGCTGAGCTGACCTGCCGCCAGTGCCGGTGATCGAACCATGAGCCCCAGATTCCAGCGTCAGTCACCCTGGCCGCTGCGCCACACTTCCTCCACCATCCTTTCTAAAATATACTGATACATTTAACTTGTAAATGGTTTTGACCAACTACAATCCCTTATGATTAAGATGTTGTGAGCAGGTAGAATGGACGTTTATAACTGGTTCAAATACTGTTGTGTGGTATTGAATACACAGTTGCTAAAGGGTAACGAGAATATACCAGCAAGTCATGTAAAACACAACTCAACCACTTGCAGAAGATTGTTGTTGTTTCCAAGTAAAGACAGTGGGGGTAATTACGATGTCAGGCCGATTTACGTCCTCCTAACACCGACGTGGAAACGGGACCGACAGACCTCAGGTCAGCAGTCCCGACCGCCTAATCACGATGCGACCGAACAATGTTCGGTCGCGTACTCCCATTCCCCTATCCGAGCTCGTGTTACGGCCGCAAACCGGCTGCAACATGAGTTCCCATAGAGGAATGTCAGTCTGTGTTCCTCTCTGTACCACGCAGGGATTAACATTGGCGCACCATCGCTGCCCCCTTAGCCTCAAACTGAAGACTGCAGAGGCAAGGGGGCCCTACTAAGGGCCCCCATACTCGCTCTCCAACAGGCTTTCCATGTCAGAAAGCCCAACATGGAAAGTCTGTCGGAGACCTAGTATCGTAATCCCAAGGGCGAAAAGGCCACTCTTTGGGATTACAGGCTGGCCTAAAACTGGCCGACGGGTGCCTTGAGCCAACAGTAAAGACCAGTCTGTTTGATTTCCGACCGCCAGCAGTGTAATGCGGCGATCATAAATTGAACCGAGGTGCTGCCGGAAAGGCTCTGATGCATCATAATAAGGCACAGTGTGTCTTTCAATACATTCCAGTATTCAGATAACAGTGAAAGTGCTGCAGCAAAAATACAATAGTGGTGCGCAGTGCTCACGATTAGTTTAAGTCACTAAACCGTAATTTTGGGTACAAAGCTTTTTGGCTGAAACAAAAGGATCAAATAACACGGTTGCTGTTTAGTGAATAATGGTAAGAAAAACAGTTCAAACCATCAATCATCGTACATGCCCTGCAGAACCATTTAGTAGGGGACTTCAACAATATATAGAAACAAAGTCAATGTGCCATAACACTGCAATTGAAATACACCTGTGCAACTCAGATTTGCCGGGGTCCTGCATACCCGATTAGGATGGGACCGCCACCGCTGCGATCAGATTCAGCACCATTAACATTTCAGGGGTGGCTGTTGATAGCAGAACTACTACGATGTCGTAAAGAGTGTGTTGTGCATTTCACTGCACTATGTGGCAGGCACTACACTGTGCCTGCAACATGGTGCAGTTAAATGCAGGGGGGTACCATGGGTACCCCCTCAGTACACTCACACCTCCCCCACCACAAGGGGGGCCCACAGCATGCGCCCAAAGACATTCCCCGCCTGCCTTTCAATGTCTCTGCCACCATTTTAAGCATGCTGACAGCTTCGCCCGGCAATCATAACGATTGCCTGTGGTGGTTCAGTGGTGGACAAGCTTTGCCTCTCCCGCGGTGTGGATCCAACTGCCATCGTAATATGGTGGTCGGGGAATCACGGATCGCAGGGCCGGCGGACCTTACCGCTGGCGATCGTTACGCCATCGTAATTAGCCCCCTAGACAAATGGGTGCAGTCAAAGGTCATCTACCAATATCTCAGCACTAGCACCCAAGCACCATCTCCCAAAAAATACAATAGGAACATTTGATACAGTCAAGTGAGATCACTTTCCAAAATACCTAAGATGTTAGTCACCCTGAAGTATCCACGTGCTCTTTCAACACCCCCACCACCACCTCCGCAAATCCACCGTCGGAGGAAGATCCTTCTCCTACCTGGCAGCCAAGACATGGAACTCCCTCCCCACTCACCTACGGCTGACCCTGGACCATCTCTCCGCCAGGAAACAACTGAAGATCTGGCTGTTCGAGCAGTAGAGGACCCCCCCAAGCGGCTTGAGACCCTTCCGGGTGAGTAGCACGCTATACAAGTTCTGTTGATTGATTGATTGATTGACCAAACGGAAAAGATATGCATGGTCTGCAACAAGCAACACATGATCTCCAAATGTTAACCTCATATCACTATGTGAATTGTATTTATTTATTTTCGGTCCTTTGGTGCATCATAGACAGCAGACTTACTTGAAGGCATTAGCGTCACCGTGAACCTTGTAGTTGTCTGTGCTGATCCGGGAGATGATCCTTGTCACTGCAATCAGGATACCAATGTTCACCTGCAAGTGAAGCACAGAGATTAAGACAGATAAGAGCGCACTGCATCAGGACAAAGAGGTTAGACAAACAGGGAAATCTGGGGATTTCCTAATATTATGTTGGCCCTGAAATGTCAGTGGCCCAGTAAAGAGTAACTTCGGACAGGCCCATCTTTCATGTAAGTATCCATTCCCCCATGCCTAACAGCCCTTCAGTGTCACAGGCATATCCGAGATCACCAGTTTCCTTCTGTATTTAGGATGTTTAAACTTGCAGGCCAAGAGCCAGTTGCATGATTGCACCAATACTGGAGTGCACGTGCTCCTCATGATGCGGTCATGTAAAGAATTTGGCTTAAACTTTATTTAAAACTGAGCAGAGAAACATAACATTGAATATTAATGTGTATTTTGGAGAATGATTACTAAAGCTGGCCTCTTCTTGAAGTTAGCCCAGGTATTTGCTGTCTTGGAAGTGCACTAATCGAGTGGTTGATGGTAGGTGTGGAAGAACCATTCGGTAAGTGCTGGGACAGACAAAGGCCCCATTACCCATGCAGAGGTCGCCTATGAGAAACGGTGCCTTGCATCTCCTTTTCAGATGCTTTGATGCTGACAACAAGATGCTCAGTAGAGAAGCATTTTTATAAGAAAACCTCTCAGCAGACAACCACGTTTAGCAAGTGATTCCAACCTCATCCAGACAGACAATCCTGTGGCAGGAAGATGAAACCCTACTCAAGCAGAAACACAATCCTTGTCAGTGTGAAGTCACAAGGAACCCCCAAATTAACCTGTGCTTACCCCTTGTGTAGCTTGGTACAGAGCAGCCAGGTTTAACCTGGTGTAATATGTAAAGTGTTTGTGCAACACTTCAAACGTAAAACAGTGAAAACATCCAATCAGTACAACTGGACATACTCAAGTTTAAAAATTTCAGTGAAAATAGTGCCAAAAAGCACTAAGAGACAGCTGTGGCTATCTGATGGCACCAGACCGGGATAAAGTCACAAGTTTAGGTTGATCACAATAGAGCATGGGCTGGCTACAAGGACCCTATTAGGCCCACAGAACAAAATACCTTAAATCCTGATTTGGGGAGCATTGCAAGAGTCCGCGTTGAAGACGCGTAGCATAACCGTAGCGATGCAGCGGTTCTGAGATGCGGCAAGGCTGTGGTGCGAGACCCCACATTGTCATCGAAGATCCCATTAATGAGGGTTTGCGATGTGAAGTCCAGCGTCAAGGATGTGTTGTGTAGTTGGGGCAATGCGTCAGTTCAGAGAAGCAGTGAGGCTGCAATGTGGAGCTTGGCGTTGCCGTCGAGGCTGGAGTTGATGAGGAATGTGAGGGACTGCACCGAGGATGCATCTGGCAGTGGCGGTTCTGATGAGGTGAAAGGCTGCGATGTGATGTGGGTCTTTTTAACAGAGAAGATCCACGCAATTGTGACATTGTATTAGTTCTGCTCAGGGTTGTACAGCACAGGAGATTTATCGATTCTGCTGGATTCATAGGGGCTGGCAGAGCACCTTAGGCCCACTTCCATGGGGACAGGACTGAGGTGGCACCCCTTGGCAGGTTGGACTCACAGATGGCAGAGACCAGGTGCTGGGGTCAAGGTTGCTGGAGTCTTCTGCCCCTTGTGGTCCTGGGGTCAACAAATGCAAGTCCAGTCCTTCTCATTCAGGCAGGAGAGCAGCAAGCCGTAGGTGAGCACAGCAGGACAGCAGTCCTTCAGAGCAGCACTCCAGTAAAGTGTCAGTCCTTTCTGCAGTACAGCAGCCCTTCTTTCTGGAGAGTCTTCACAGGTCCAGAAGTGTAATGAAGAATTGGTGTCTGAGGTCCAATATGTATACACAGTTCAGCCTTTGAAATTGAGAGAAGCTTCTAGAAGCTCCCCTTTGAAATGAACAGGTGTCCTGCCTTTCTTGTCCTGGCTCCAGACTAACTACAGGGGGTATACAGCCCTTTGTGTGAAGAGAGGACACAGCCCGTTCAAGTGTAAGTAGGTCTGTGCCCAGCTTCTTCATCCCATCCTGCCAGTGATGTCCAATGCAGGCATACCTAAGCTCTCTTGTCTGTGGGGCTGTCAAGGAGGAATACACAAAGACCAATGTTCAACTACACCCAGTCATGAGACCCAGAGGCAGGTATCAGGCACCAAATGGCTAAGGCAGGAACATGCCACATTTTGAAAAGTGGCATTTTCTAAATTGTAATAAAAAATCAAATTTTACCATAAGAGAAGATTTTACATTAAAATTCCAAAGGCAGCAAACATGAGCTGGTTACCTGTTACCATTTGAAAGTTACAGCTTATTAAAGGTAGTAAGGTAACTCCAATGTTATCCTATAGGAGAGGTGGATCTTGCAGCAGTGAAAAACAAATTTAAGCATTTTCACTACTAGACATGTGAAACTTAAAATTAACTTAAACTTAAAATTACATGTCCAACCTTTTAAATGTAGTGCACCCTGCCCTCTGAGATGTGCAGTGTCTACCCTGGGGATGACTTAAATGTATTAAAAAGTAATATTTGGACCTAGCAAAAGGTTTATATTTTCAGGTCAACATGGCAGTTTAAAGCTTCAACCACAAGCTGCACTAGCAGACCTGAGACATGTTTAAAGGGCTACTGAAGTGTGTAGCGCAATAAGTGCTCCAGGCCCACATGTAGCACAAAACCTATTCCATGCTCATGACGGCTCCCAGCCGTCATGAGTCACGGTGGGCGTGTGCTCATGATGGCCGGGAGCCGTCATGACCATGCCCGCGATTGAAATGTCCAGCACTGCGGCGGAATTCGCGCCGCAGTGAACAGGTTAGGGTACAGGCCTAGGGCACATGTAGTGCACTTTACTAAATTAAATATGTGAGTTTAGAGTGGTTTTGGACCAATGTCATGGTACAAGACAATGGGATAGTTGACAATGTCTAAAGGTGAGACTGTCCCCAAGACAGTTATCCAGATGTGGGACTCACATCAAGTAAGTCTGTGCTCCAAGGTGGACCTTTCTGCTCAGTGAGACAGACTGTTAACCAAGTCATAGGATTTGCACCAAATGAGACAGGCTGAGCCAATAGAAGTGAGACTCGTCGACTGAATAAGACTTTAATTTAAAGTGTGGCATTGGCACCAAATGAGGGATAAGGCACATGGAGTGCAGTTTCCAATCAATACGAGAGACACTGCACTAAGGCATACAACTGGTACGTAAGGAGAGACTTTGCGCTGCCCTGTGAAGGAAATAAAAGAACCTGTTCATGTAGAAATATGCGCTGCTGATTTCAGAACCTGACCTACAATGATTCTCGTTGCTTTCGATTCCTGGAGTTGTTCATAATGTTGGCAGCACCATCTTGACTTTCTGCCACAGATGACATGGGCCTAATCATCCCACCCTGGCCTTTTGACCATCCTCGGTAGGAATAGAGAGCTGTGACACACCGCCTTCAAAGGGCATGATTAAGCACCAGAGAAAGCCAGGATTTCCAGTAACTGCACTCTGTGAGAGCCATTAAATTGGTGCATTGTCCTTTGCCCTTATAAGATGAACTCTGGGTACCAGAATGGCAGATGAGGATAGGTTCAGCATCATTCAAGAGTAAATGTCACTGGTAGGTGAAGGGCGAACAGCATTATCCTTTACAAGGATGAGCTGGGTTCTAAATCGGTCCAGTAACAGCCACAAAAAAACAGAGTCATCCTAAGAAAAAGAACAGCTATTATTGGAGGGTTAAGAGGTGGCCACTGTCCTCAGCAACAAAGACATGGCAGGTGGCTCAAAGTCAATGGAGGGGAGCAGGGTGACAATGAGAATGGCCGCAGCCTTTCAAATAAAAAAAGATCTATTCTTTCTTACAAAAGACATCTGAAGAGGTCAGTTGCATGGAAAGAGCAGAGAGAGCTTCAAAGGCACTTGTTGCAGGAGAGCAGGACATAAAGTTCCACAAAGGAAGATGGTGCTTGGAAAAGAATTCAGATCAGAGAACAGTCTGGGATGTCTTTCAGCCCATAGTGATGGCAGAATTAGAAAACAAAAGTTAAAGTTAGTAAGTCCTAGTAGAAAACAGTCTTTTGATCACTTTTATAATTTGGGACTCATTTGACAAATAACGACAAGGCCTTCAAAAAGTATTCTTGCATCTAATTTGAATTCTAGAAGGTCCAGTGCAGATTCCACAATTGTAAAATCGACTTTAAGGATTCAAATTCTTTAACAAATTGTTTCTCAACTACACTAAAAAAGTTGCTTGTTTCAAGTCAACCCTCGTTGTTATTGTGTAACTCCAGCTTGTCCATGTTCTGTATGCCAAGGGGGCAGACCGGGTGCTGAGCATCAGCAAAGGGCAGGCACTGGACCAGGGGCCCACTTGGCACAGCAGGAGGCTCTTTAGGCACAAGTGTTCTCGAGAAACACAGAACAAATAATTGGAAACCGGGTATGATGAAAAAAAACTAACACTTGTCATATGTTTGATGCAGCCTTACAACCATATTTTATTATAAACTAATTAAAAAAAACTCCTTTCAATTGTTGTGGTTAAACTTCGCATGAAAGTTAAAGACACTCCAGGTGAGACAAGCACATCTGAAGCGAGAGTGCCTTTCCAAACTATAACTGTACTGGAAGGTCTTGATTTAGGAACATGGGGCGTCAGGGAGGCACCCTCTGAGTGGGACAACAGAACTAGCATTTGTAGCACTGGGGTTGTGGTACTTCTGGGGATGGGGAAGCATACTCATTCAATCAATCAATCAATTAGGGGTTTATAAAGCGCGCTACTCACCCGTGAGGGTCTCAAGGCGCTCATTCAGACATTAGTGTAAAGATCACTGTCAGTAAAAAAGTCCCAAACTGAAAGTTGGATCATAGGCCAGAGAGGGCAGAAGGCTTTGATGGGTGATGACACAGCAAGGAAGTGAGCTTCATGGACTGTTGAACAAAGTAACACCTGAAATATCTGTTCCTTCGTTATCATAATCACCATCATCTTTAGGACCCAGAACTTCTGAGACAAGACAAAAACTTATGACTGAAACATTATCTCAAAGCTGTGGCAACACTGTTTTGTGCCCACTTGGATCTGAAAAGGTAACTGTTGTAAGTAGATTAGGTAGGCAGCAGGACACGTCTTCAGGATATCAAGATAGGTTTATTAAGTTACACAAAATAAGACAGCAGAGCAGTAAACCTCACAGCTCACCAGACCATCAACTGCCAAGGCTGGAATCCTCACAACACAGATAGAACACACTTAGGTAGTATGGGAGACTGGTAAGATAAGAACACTAGGAAAGGACTACAGACGCCAAGTAGACATATTGAAGTAAGGATAAATATACAACAGTAACATACTGTAAGCCTGTGTATTCTGCAGAAATGTCTGCTTTTAAAAGGGTGATTTGGATGAAATCCTTTAATTTGCTAACTTATGTTAGGAAAAGACTGTACACTTCCATCTAGCAGCCGATAGGTAAGCCAGCATGACACAGTCAGTGGAATCGCTGCAGTTAAACTGCGATTGAGTCTGCTTACTAGGGTTTAAACGATGCAAAGTGAAAAAGGAATGCACATGACTGGTTACATTTAAATATTGCATTTTTAATATGGAATTTAAAACCGCGTAGGTTATCAATTGATTCATTTTATTGAAGTAAATTGCCTATTAAAGATGGCGTTTTAACCATTATTTTAGTTTATGTATCCAAGGTGACATCAATATTTTAATGATTTGTATTTTTATGGCTTTAAATAATCAACAGAAACATTTTTGAAATCGTTAAGTCAGAAATCTGTATCTATATTGTGTATCCATGTTTTAAATGTATTATATAGGTAGGCTTGCCACAATTCCAGGTCCGGCAAATGCCTATTTAGTTACAAATGGCTGCTGGGTGTTTGCAGCAGTAGCATCCTCTCTTTATGTCCACAGGACTTCTTCCCCTCCCAGACACAGGGGAGACTTGTCACAGGGGCAGGTGGGCAAAATGGCGAGAAAACACTGCTGTGCTGAGTGACTTTTCCGGGCAGTCACAGCTTTAACAAGGGAGCTTTCATTAATAGAGCCCTCGCATTTTGTCCCCTCAAATCAGACACTAATGTCCTTACCATAGTACATCAATATGTAGCCGCCAGCCAGGCCAATAACACTGTTTATACTCAATCCAACACTGGGGCAGTTTCATCTGTACAGCCCAGCGTGGCGTCTGGTTAAACACTGTTGCATTCCTAGGCATCCACCAATCAGACAACGTGCTTTCAGGCCCGGCCCGTGCAGGGCGTTATACCGGAGCGGTGACGTCAGGCGGGGGAGGGGCAGGGTGGGGGTTTGAAAATGCGGGATATATGGACCATTACAGGTAAGTAACGAAAAAAATGAGTTAAACGAATTTCGTTGCCCGCTCTGCATCGCCAAATGTGATTCGTTTCAGAACATGGACGTCTATTGGAATTCTCCAGGGCATATTATCAAGCCGTTATCGCCGCTTTAGCAGCAATTTTCTGTCACTAAACTGGCGAACATGTTTAACGCGGTTCTTGATAATATGCCCCTTAATTTTAGTGCGTTACGGGGAGCTAAGTGGCGCCAGATGCTATTTGTTTTGCAAATGGCTGCTATATAGAACCCCACAGTTTATATCCCAGGTTTACCCTAATCAGTCTAGTCAATGTTTTTGCTGTCCAAATCAGTCGACAGCTAACTGGACGCATATCATCACACAGTGTCCTCTAATTCAGGGTTTTGGAATGATATCTTCAGACACTTGGAGGCCAAATTTCTAATTAAACTGGACTCTAACAGCTGGCTTACAGTTTTGGGATACAATCCTTACCTTTGTCTATTTGATAAATAGGTTAAGTTAATATATATCACAATTGGGGAGAGGGTGTAGCCTTACGGCTAGAGGGGTTGACCCAGAAGCTATGGAAACAGGTTCGAGTCTCGGCAACAACGTTCAACATCCTGTGATTCTGGGCAAATCACTTAATCTCCCTGTGCCTAACAAAAATGAATGTGTCAATTTGTAACAAAAATGGTGCTCATGTAAAGAGCTCAAATACCCGATTTCTTGGGTCTAGTTCGCACGATGTAAAGCTATTTAATTTTTTTTTTAAACGGCGGTTGCCAGGTCTCTGCTGCTTCAAAAATGGTGATCATGTCAGGTTCCAACAAGGTGTGAGTGGGTTCAGAAAATTGAACAGGTCAGAAGTAGTGAACAGTTGTATGAAATGCGAAATGAGAGAATTAGGAAATTTGAAAAAGTATGGGAATCGTACTTCGACTAAATATTAAGGGGAGATTACAATTCAATTTCAAAAGCTTTATTCGACAGTAAGTCATAAAAGCACGTACAATACACAAAACTATCAAAATACACAATAAATAATACTTGAACAATACACCAGATAAAAAGATATTAAATTCCATTTGATTACTGTCGGCTAGGAAAGCTATTGAAATTCATATGTGATACATTTAAAATTGGTTCATAAAATAAAAACAACTTAATAATAGCAATAAAACCTTATAACTAGCTAGTAGCAGATGGCAATAAAGTGTGTGTACGAATGATCCAAGCCCACCTCAAAATTTGGCTAAAACAATAGCTATGTGGGGAGAACAATCAGATCCTAGTATCCTTAAAGCTTCTATATCCCTCAAAGTGCCCAAGGAGGAGCAGATAGGTCTCAACCATTTGCGTCGTGGGGCTGCATATAGGGGACATACAAAATAATAAATGGGCTATGGTCTCTGCCATGTCTAGACAATTATGACATTTTTCGTCTAAGGAGGACGCCCATTTATGAGTAAAAGCTTTAATTGGTAAAGTTCCTATCCTGAATTGAAAATAAAATTTTCGATCGAGGGGACTCTCAATTACATCCCAGTATGCTTCACAGGACGGCCAAAATTTGTGTTCTAAAAAACGGCCTGTCAGATTATCGTTCATACCGGACCGGTAAAATGACATCAGGACCATTTCCCAGTATTTTTCTTTCAATTGGTGTTTTGTGGGGAAAATTGCAGTACCTGGTTCATCCCATAATAATCTTAAATCCATCTTTACCAAGAGAGACCTTAGATCTTTTAGCCACTGGATTTTATGAAAGCGATCTACAAGGATCACGTCCTTCAAACCCTGGGCATAATGTGTAAATTCGGGGTGGTCCAGATTCACCTCCAATACAGGAGTGGACGTAACCTAGCCATGTCTACCACATTTTTCTTACCTAGGTCTAATAAAAGCGGAGTCATAGGGGTACTTTGGGGAACACCAATTAAACCACGTAGGAATTTGTTTTCAGCTTTTGCAAGGTGACTCAAATTATTAAATCCCCATAACTCTGCCCCATAAAGGGCAGAGCTTATCACTTTGATGTTATATATGTCCAAAACTGGAGTAATTGGTTTTGTGAAAGAGGATTTATGTTTAGAGGATAATGTACCTACAAGCTGATGGTATTTTAAGATAGTCATATCCATGTGGCTTTTCCATCCCATGTTATTCTGAAGCATAATACCTAGGTAGGTGAAAGCATCCACCTGCTCTAGGGGAGTGTTGTTCAGGAGGATTCTGCCTTTGAAGGGTTTATGCTGATTCAGGGACATAAACTTTGTTTTTGCGGTGTTGACCTCAAGCCCACGCAGATGGCAAAATTCCCCAAAAGCATTGACAGCCTTCTGCAGACCACACAGGTACTGGAGATGATCAAAGTGTCGTCCGCAAACATGAGAACAGGTACGCAAACCCCAGCTAAGACGGGGGCATCAGTAGGGGATCTACAAAGATGGTCCACTATTCCAATGATGTATAAAGAAAACAGGGAGGGAGCCAAAACACAACCCTGCCGAACACCACGTTCGACAGGGAATGAATCGGTGACCTCACCCTGTGTCCCCCATCTGATCCTGGCAAAATTGCTCTCATGTAAGCGGACGAGGAGAGTCAATAACTCAGGTGCCATCCCCAATTCATCGAGGACTCTCCAGAGTTTGCAACGAGGGACCAAATCGAAAGCCGATTTCAAGTAAAAAAATAACGCGTAAAGTGTCCCTTTAGTCAAGACCACGTTCCTCCAGTAGATTGTGATGAATCGAAAGACTTGGTCTATAGAACTAGTGCAAGAGCGAAAGCCTGCTTGAAATGGGGATAATATATTTGATTCCTCTACCCATGACTGTACTTTATTTTGAACTAAGCGACCCATTAACTTTTGTGCTGAATCTATTAGGCTAATACGCCTATAGTTACTGGGGAGGGATTTATCTCCCTTTTTGAAAACAGGGATTATTTCTGCTCCGTTCCACGAAGGTGGAATGGGAGCACCCTTTGCACTGAATTAGCTAACAGTGCAAAATACTGGCACCAAGTCGGTCTATCGCTTAAAAAAACATCGGCAGGGATACCATCCATGCCTGGGGCTCTGCCACTTGACACACAATCTAGTGCTAGGCTAACATCTTTGATGGAAAATACCTGACATTGGTAAAAGATATAGGGGAGTAAGGAGTAATCCTCCTGTTTCGGGTTAGAGGCATACTGAAGCTTAAAAATTTTTAACCACTGGGAGTGAGCAGCATTATTTTGAGGGGATTCTGCACGTCCTCCACTATCCCATTTGACAATATTCCAGAATTGCTTGGAATCTTTGGCTTCGCAGGCATGTTTCAGGTTTCGCCCCCTATCTTGGTCCCACTCTCTTTTTGCCACCCTCTGGGTGTGTCTATAGGAGTCCCTTGTCTCTCTCAATCTAGCGGGGTTCCTGGACCTTAATTCCACACTCAGTTTATGGCGAACTAATCAGCAGGCCTCATTATACCACCTAGCCACATTGATTTTTGTACCCCGGTTATCCGTTTTTGACTCTTTTGAGAAGAAGATTTTTAAACTAGAGAAGAGTCGGGTGTGAGCCTCTAACATAATTTGGGGAAAATCCGAGCCATTGGTTAGGGTATTTAAATGGGTCCGTTCGCTCACAACCTCTGATTTAAGCGCATCCAATTTGACAGGATTTTCAATAAATGTATTCCATTTAACATGGCACATATTATTAGAGGCAACAATGTCAAATGTTGATACCCCTCCCCTCGGTGGCTCCTCTCTATCTCCCTTTTGAATTAGGAATATGGAACAAAGGGGGTTGTGGTCACTTTCCAATCGCGGTTTAATAACCATATCCACTAGGTTATGCCAAAGTCTTATATCCACCAACAAGTAGTCGATACGGCTACTGTTACGTCCGTTATCAAATGTTTTTGCTCCCTGGAGGTCAGAAGGGGTTCGCCCATTTGCCGCTCTAAGGCCTCTTTCTAAGACTCATAGCTTTTAATCGAATTGCGGCTGCTGACCATCTTTTTACAGCTGGAACTTCAAGTTTGGGGATTCCCCATATGGAATCCTGATCTGCGGAAAGGTCCTGATCTTCTTGGCCAAGTGGTTTGAAAGTAGTGTTAAAATCCCCGCCCACAATAGGAATAATTTGGTCTGGTAGAGCCTTAAGCTGAGAGTCAAGAGCGGCTATTATCTCTGAAGTATGCCCCACAATTAACCTCCTAGCATAGAGGTTAAAAATAGCCACCCTACGATCTTGGCTCCATTCAAGCCTGACCATCAAAATATCGTTAACGGGGGACAAAATATGCTGGACTTTGCAACGTAAGCTCTGGCGAACCCAAACCACCAGGCCACCTGCAAGACGGCCTTTAGGTTTTTTTGTTGCAGGGATATAAAAATTAAGGAACCTCACACGAAAAACAGGGACCACTGACCAAGACTCCTGAAAAAGGCAATTGTCATCCTGGTCTGTGAATCTACACCATTCCGGAGACAGTAGTTTGTTACCAATGCCTGCAATGTTCCATGAGAGCAAGGACATGTTTTCTTTAGCTATCTAGGCTGAGCTGACATTTAAAGGCCTCTCTATTCTTACTGAAATGTCAACCTCCCTCTCTAGTATTGGCTCGTAAATGGTAGGTTTAGTAATTGGTATGCTAGCCGGAAATATATTCTTTGTACGAACTCCTTGGTCTATAAAGGGGTTGGAATATACCACTAAAGAGGTGTTAGATTCTTGGGTAGCCCTGGTATTGATCGATAAGCTAGCCAAAGGGGGGGCAGGCAGCAAATTTTCTAGGTAGATAGCCACATTACCTTGCACTTGGGGCTCGCTAGATCGGGTGTTAGCTCATGAATTTCTCAATAAGATTCTATTGTCAGCCTGTAGTCAGTCGCATTCCTCCATATCAGTCAAGGCTCCAAAACGATTCCTCAGGTCAATTCCATCGAACAGAGTTTGGAGTCGACCTCTCATGTGGCAGGCATGCGAATGAACGATTTGGCCTAAAACTTATAGTTCTCCCTAAACACCATGCCCTATCATAGAAAAATTCTAGAGTTAATCGTATTATTGCAGAGGCCCTTTGTTGAGGAGGGAGTAAGTTTGTCAACACATTAGATAACACTTGAGGACTAGAAAAATTCATGGCTATACAATCACCCCCAAATCTTTTCTTGTGGTATCCCACCCATGACACTCTTCTGGCTATAATAATTTCCCTAGCTAGTTGATGACTACCCTTTTCGGATATCTTCATATTATTGATCAGCCAATGCAGTGCTTTATCAATTAGAGTGGCCGATGATTCCACTTGGCCTATCTCAGATGGGGTGTGTTGGCCAGCACAAGGACTAATGGTGTGGCCTCTGGTATGAACTGCAAGGACTCTTTCTCTTGGAGGGGTTTATATATGTTTAAGGAGGCAATTGAGCGGATGGTAGAAGGATCACCTGTCTCTGGATTTACATGCTCAATATTGGAGTTTGGGGTAACACTTTTTAGAGCTACATCCTGGGTGGGTAAACCATCCAGAACAGGGGGAAGGTGAGCTACACCATTAGCTAAAGGTATCTGTGGAACCTGCCCCTTCGACATAGCTGGCTGCCCAGCATTCTCCTGGGATACTGGGGCTAATATTATAGAAGAAACATTCGAAGGAGCTGAGCCAATATTTAGCTCCAGAGCTACAACCCTTTCCTCAATAGAGGTTATTCTGGTCATGATGGGAGCCATAATTGATTCGAATTTATCTTTGAATGTTACCCAGAGCGAGTTAGATATGTCCTCCATAGATGGTTGGTTATTAAGGAGTGGTTGTTTAATCGATTTAGGCTTTGATTTTGGGTGCCTTACCACCTTCTGTTGTTTATTTTTAATAAGGGGTGCCAGACCACCCGCTCTAGTACATCTCCTCGTAATCGGAGCATGCGGCGGGGAAATTCCAAAAGGAGGTAACTTCCATAAGTCCTATAGGGCTTGCATTTTGGGACTGGTCATGACAGCTTATAGACGTACAAGATGGCTGAACCAAATTTATCAAATCCCGTGGTAGGCCTGGAGTTAGAGTTAATGGCTTGGAATCAGCAACCTCTGGGATATCGTGTACCATACCAATGATAGTGCAACCTGGTCCATAGATATACGCCTTTCAGTTCTTTCAATCAATCAATCAATCAATCAATCAATCAATCATAACATTTGTATAGCGCGCTACTCACCCGGAAGGGTCTCAAGGCGCTGGGGGGAGGGGGTCTTTCAATTTCCTCGGTTAGCAAACTGGTTACTTTCACTAAATATGAGTCCAGGGTAGCCCCTCCCCCTCCATTAGGTTTATGTCTGTCAGTTTCCCATTGTTGATTAGCAAATGAAATTAAGTAAGACAGTACCTTTCCTCAATACAAATGTCAGAGGGGGGCCCAGCCCGGCATCCTCCGGCCCCTGATGGCCACAGACGGTCCCGCCCTTGTCCCGGGCTTCTCCCAGCATTGCCCGCGCGCGTCCCACGACGCGGGAGGAGCGTCTCTCTTTTAAGCGCCTCCGGGCGTGGAAGTAGGCGAAAGTGGGCGTGCCTGCAGGGGAAGCTGGGAGCTGTAGTCTCCCTCCTTCAGCGGCCGCATGATGGCTCCAGCGGCGGCGAGGGAGACCAACAGCAGGTGACCCCCAGGCTCCGGCAGAGAAGGTAGGTGGTTCTCCGCAACTCTAGCTGCCCCAAAAGAACGTAGAGTCAAGGCCCCCGCTCCACCGCAGGAGCGTCTCTCTTTTAAGCGCCTCCGGGTGTGGAAGTGAGCGAAAGTGGGCGTGCCTGCAGGGGAAGCTGGGAGCTGTAGTCTCCCCCCTCAGCGGCCGCACGATGGCTCCAGCGGCGGCAAGGGAGACCAACAGCAGGTGACCCCCAGGCTCCGGCAGAGAAGGTAGGTGGTTCTCTGCAACTCTAGCTGCCCCAAAATAATGTAAAGTCAAGGTAGATTACATTTTTTTAACCTATTGCTATTATGATGAAATACTATCAGAAACTTAACCTATTGTTACATTTGTATACTCTATCTCGATTTCCACTTTAATGCATTATAAACACTTTAGTTGCTCTTAAAAAGAAAGTTGGTATTGTATCTGGTCTCTTATGATTCTTAATCCAACGCTATTTTGGCTTTTGCTCTGATTGTATATTCTTTTTATTTTGAGTATGTATGCTGTAGTTATTGATTTGGAGTTCATCACTAGACATTGACACTGTGGTATATGGATGAATTTGTAAATTTGAATGGATCTCAATAAAAAATAAATCTATAAACAGGGGGTGGGTTGGGGATGCCTCAAATGCATGTCTCTGGTTTCACCCACTTTGGTTCTTGGTTTTATTATTTATTTATTTATTTATTTTGTGTACTTATAAAGCGCAGTCCTGTCACCCATAGGGCATCCTGGCGTTTTGAGTCTCACAGTCACATAAGTAAGTTTATTCCTCATCTGTTTAACCGCATCGCTGCAGAGGCTTTTCCCGCTGTGTGCAGCTTTTTTCAAATTACCACGTTACATGACGAGCTCAGCTCGTCATCAGCATACGAGCGCCGTAGCTGATGACGAGCTGAGCTCGTCATCAGCATCGAAGGGGTTAAACACCTTCTCCACTGCCCCAGGATTTCTCAAATCCCATCTTCATGCTTTATATTTCCATGTGTGTCCCACTGCTGACCCACCCGTGATGAAAGTGTGCATGAGAAATACTGCACGGAAGGGTGCACTTACCACAATCACAAACAGCGCAGGAGCCACAAACGCCCAAATGTGTCCTTTTTCGAGTGACAGCCAACAACTACATGAGGGAAAAATAAAGAATTAGAATGATAAAATCTTCAAAATGCACATTAAGCCAGACATTCGGTGGCAATGCAGAGCTCAGACAGATGAGTGTAGCTGCTCTGACCTGTGCTCAATTACCAGAGTCCACCCTTTGACCTCTATCAGGCCCAGGAGAACAAAAGAGAGAGGTAGTAGGACAAGCATTACATAGTGTAATAATTTACCCACAAGGCCATGGGAATACATGCAATGTTTGAACTGGTGCCTGGTTACCAGGGTGCACCCTCTCTAGGAGCCACTCCACCCTTCTGTGTCACAGACCAGGCAGAGGGGAGAGAAGAACCAACGTCTGAGAGGGCCTGTCCTTTCTGACCACTGATTTTACTTGTTTATTTCTGAACTGGACTCTGCTAGGGCACTGTCACTTTCGGTTTACCTTCCAGCTCAGCCAGGAGCAGTCCCCATAAATAGATCTGCTCCTCTGGGGTCCCCTTCTGACCTATGCCTGTTGAGGCTGGAATGAAGGAGAGATGAAATGGTTTATCTGCAGCCCCCAACAGAAGCAGGTGATTAGGGCCTTTTTATATAATAAATAAAAAACAGAAAGAAGGCAGTAATTGGAGGGGGCACACCTAAATAAAGAGGAGCCTGGACCATGTGGGCCCTCCGGTGCCATCGGCCCCGCTCCATGCCTGTCTCTGCCTGACCCTTACATAGCTCTCTGTGCTTTTCAGAGGCACTGGGCAGTCTGGGTATCGGCCCTGCTCCGTGCCTGACTCTGCCTGACCCTTACTCAGCTCTCTCTGCTTTTCAGAGGCACAGTGCAGTCTGGGTATCGGCTCTGCTTCATGCCTGACTCTGCCTGACCCTTACACAGCTCTCTCTGCTTTTCAGAGGCACAGGCCAGTCTGGGTATCCGCTCTATCCAAGCGTTATGCCCTCTGAGAGATGGATGTAGAACTGTGCCTCATATATAATGTATGGGGCACAGGTTGGCATCTGGGGGACACTGACAAGTCCCAACTGGATTTTCAGAGTCAAATAGCTTAGCTGTGACCCGCACACCAAAACACCCGCCTCCAAGAAGCGGGAATACAGGAGAAAGTCCTGGACTGGACCACGTCCTTCCTCTCCGGCAGAAACCAGAGAGTCTGGCTCCCACCCTTCCGACCCGAAGCCACCAACATCATCTGCGGCGTACCCCAGGGCTTTCTCTCAGCCCGACCCTGTTCAATGTCTACATGGCCCCCCTTGCACTAGTGGCCCACCAACACAACCTGAACATCATCTCCTACGCCGACGACACCCAGCTCATCCTCCCCCTCACCAAAGACCCACACACCGCCAAAACCAACCTCCACGAGGGAATGAAGGCCGTCCCCGACTGGATGAAGAGCAGCCGTTTGAAATTGAACTCGGACAAGACGGAGGTCCTCATCCTCTGCCCCAGCACGTCTGCCGGGGACGCACTGGGGACAGCACCGACACCCATGGACCACGCACGCAACCTAGGATTCATCCTCGACTCCTCCCTCTCCATGTCGAAGCAGGTCAGAGCCGTCTCTTCATCCTGCTACAATACCCTCCGCATGCTCCGCAGGATCTTCAAATAGATCCCGACCAAAACCAGAAGAACGGTGGCCCAAGCCCTCATTAGCAGCAGGCTGGACTATGGCAACGCACTCTACGCAGGAATCCCGGCCAAACACCTACTATGACTGCAACGCATCCAAAACGCCTCCGCCAGAATGATCCTCAACATCCCTCGTCACAACCACATCACCCCCCACCTGAGAGACCTAAACTGGCTCCCCGTCAACAATAGGATCACCTTCAAGCTCCTCACCCACGCACACAAAGCACTCCACACCACCGGACCAGCCTATCTGAGCATCAAATTCAGCTTTTACACCCCCACGCACCAGCTCTGCTCCTCCAGCCTCGCCCTTGCTGCCGTCCCCGCATCCAACGAATGACATCCGGTGGCAGATCCTTCTCCTTCCTCGCCACCAAGACCTGGAACACCCATCCTACTCACCTGCGGCAGACCCAAGACCTGCTCACCTTCAGAAGACTCCTCAAGACCTGGCTGTTCGAGCAGTAGCAGCACCCTCCTCCCCCCAGCGCCTTGAGACCCTCACAGTGTGTAGCGCGCTTTACAAGTGATTGATTGACTGATTGACCACAGTTAGAGATTAAATCCCACAGCATATTACTGTCCCCCACAGTTAGATATTCAATCCCACAGCATATTACTGCCCACTACTATGTTACTGCCCACCACAGTTAGAGAGTCAATCCCACAACATGTTACAGCCCACCACAGTAAGAGATCCAATCCCATAGCATATTACTGCCCACTACAGTCAGAGATCAAATCCCACATTATATTCCTGTCCCCACTGTTAGAGATCCAATCCCATAGTATATTACTGCCCACCACTGTTAGAGATCCAAAACCACGGCATATTACTGCCCACCACAGTTAAAGATCCAATTCCATTGCATATTACTGCCCACCACTGTCAGAGATCCAATCTCATAGAATATTACAGCCCACCACAGTTAGAGATCAAATCCCATATCATATTCCTGTCCCCAATGTTAGAGATCCAATCCCATTGAATATTACTGCCCACCACTGTTAGAGATCCAATCCCATAGAATATTACAGCCCACCACAGTAAGAGATCCAATCCCATTGAATATTTTTGCCCACCACTGTTAGAGATCCAATCCCATAGAATATTACTGCCCACAACTGTTAGAGATCCAGTCCCATAGCATATTGCTGCCCATCACAGTTAGATATCCAATCCCGCGGCATATTACTGCCCACCACTGTTAGAGATCCAATCCCATAGCACATTACTGCCCACTTCAATTAGTGAGCCAATCACATAGCATGTTAGCTCCCATCACTGTTAGAGATCCAAAACCACGGCATATTACTGCCCACCACAGTTAAAGATCCAATCCCATAGCATATTACTGCCCACAACTGTTAGAGATTCAATTCCATAGCATATTACTGCCACCACTGTTAGAGATCCAATCCCATAGCATATTACTACCCATCACAGTTAGATATCCAATTCCACTGCATATTACTGACCACCACTGTTAGAGATCCAACCCCATAGCACATTACGGTCCACTTCAATTAGAGCGCCAATCCCATAGCATATTACTGCCTACCACAGTTAAAGATCCAATCCCATAGCATATTACTGCCCACCACAGTTAGAGCTCCAATCCCATAGCACATTACTGTCACCACTGTTAGAGATCCAATCCCATAGCATATTACTGCCCACCACAGTTAGGGATCAAATCCCATAGCATATTACTGTCCACCACAGTTAGAGATCAAATCCCATAGCATATTACTGCCCACCACAGTTAGAGATCCAATCCCATGGCATATTACTGCCACCACTGTTAGAGATCCAATCCCATAGCATATTACTGCCCACACCAGTTAGAGATCCAATCCCATGACATATTACTGCCCAACGCTGTTAGGGGAGCCAATCCCATAGCACATTACAGCCCACTTCAATTAGAGTGCCAATCACATAGCATGTTAGCTCCAACCACAGATAGAGGAGAAAAGAGTGAAAGGAGGAGCAAACAATGAAAGAGGGAGGAGCAAACAGTGAAAGAGGAGCAAACAGTGAAAGAGGTAGGAGCAAACAGTGAAAGAGGGAGGAGCTAACAGTGAAAGTGGGAGGAGCAAACAGTGAAAGGGGAGGGACTAACAGTGAAAGAGGGTGGCACTAACAGTGAAAGAGGGAAGAGCAAACAGTGAAAGAGGGGCAATAACTGAAAGAGGGACAACCAGTGAAAGAGGGGCAACCAGTGAAAGAGGGAGGATCAAACAGTGAAAGAGGGCCAATCACTGAAAGAGGGGCAAACAGTGAAAGAGGGGCAAACAATGAAAGAGGTGCAAACAATGAAAGAGGTAGTCTAAAAGAATGAAAGACGGAGGAGAAAAGAGTGAAAGAGGGAGGAGCAAACAGTGAAAGAGGGCGGAGCAACAGTGAAAAAGGAGCAACCAGGGAAAGAGGGAGGAGCTAACAGTGAAAGAGGGTGGCACTAACAGTGAAAGAGGGAAGAGCAAACAGTGAAAGAGGGGCAATCACTGAAAGAGGGACAACCAGTGAAAGAGGAGCAAACAGTGAAAGAAGGAGGATCAAACAGTGACAGAATGACAATCACTGAAAGAGGGGCAAACACTGAAAGAGGGGCAAACAATGAAAGAGGGGCAAACAATGAAAGAGGTAGTCTAAAAGAATGAAAGACGGAGGAGAAAAGAGTGAAAGAGGGAGGAGCAAACAGTGAAAGAGGGCGGAGCAACAGTGAAAAAGGAGCAACCAGGGAAAGAGGGAGGAGCTAACAGTGAAAGAGGGAGGAGTAAACCGTAAAAGGGGGAGGAGCTAACACAGAAAGAGGGGCAAACTGTGAAAAAGGGAGGGACAAACAGTAAAAGAGGGAGGAGTCATCATTGAAAGGGGAGGAGCAAACAGTGAAAGAGGGAGACACACTGTACATTCTATGAGCAGAGAGGTGGGAGAGTGTCACAGTGCTTGGGTGATAGGCACCCGGGAGGCCATGAGTGAGTGAGAAGCACTGTGCAGACAGCGAGGCTGGAAAGTGAGGTGAGACCTGCACAGACACTGTTAATCAGTGAGGGTGTGGCTCTCTGTGGACAGTCATGGGGATAAGAGGCCAACCATATGCAAATCAAGCTTCTCCCTGCTCTCGTAAGAATATTAAGGTCAGAACAAGCCCGCTCCTTGTGTGTCTACGCTGGCAGTAGCTGCACAGTTGTGTGCACGTCCCCTGCTGCCTGAGGTTGTAGTGGTCTGCAGGGCTTGGCAATTTTTCCAAGGTCTGATCCTCCAAATGATTAAGAACATGTTGAGGCAATTAATCAGCACATAGCACTAGTTATCTGTTGAGTCTTCCAGTGACAGACATAGGTCAGTGCACAGTGTTCAATCACTAAAGTCAGCAGAAGGATCACAGACTTGACATGTTTTCTTGGCATGGATGCACAGCATCCCTTCCTGCCTGTGTCCTTGGTAAAAGATGAAATGGTGCCTTCTATGGTAGCAACAGTGTCCTTTCATGCAGTCACCCATCAATGGGGTTTTAATTCTTTACTCTGACAGTTTGCAATATCACATTTCAAGCTCTTGATGCAGCTCAAAAATCATGGTCAATCGTGGTCTTGTGTAGGGTTTATGATTATAGAGGGGGGTTCGTCTAGGGCTTCTAGTTGTAGAGGTGGTCTTGAGTAGAGTTTATGATTGTAGAGGTCGTCTTGTGTAGAGTCTATGATTGTAGAGCTGGTCTGGTCTAGGGTCTATGATTGTAATGGTGGTCTTGTGTAGGGCCTATGATTGTAAAGGTGGTCTTGTCTAGGGCCTATGATTGTAGAGGTGGTCTTGAGTAGGGCCTATGATTTTAGAGGTGGTCTGTTCTAGGGTCTATGATTGTAGAGGTGGTCTTGAGTTGGGCCTATGATTGTAAAGGTGGTCTTGTCCAGGTTCTATTATTGTAATGGTGGACTTGTGTGGGGCTTCTGGTTGTAGAGGTGGTCTTGTGTGGAGTCTATGATTGTAGAGGTGGTCTATTCTAGGGTCTATGATTCTAGAGGTGGTCATGTGTAGGGCCTAAGATTGTAGAGGTGGTCTTGTCTAGGGTTTTTGATTATAGAAGTGGTCTTGTCTAAGGCCTATGATTGTAGAGGTGGTTTTGCCTAGGGTCTATGATTGTAATGGTGGCCTTGTGTAGGGCCTATGATTGTTGAGGTGGTCTTATTTAGGGCCTATGATTGTAGAGGTGGTCTTGCCTAGAGTCCATGGTTGTAGAGGTGGTCTTGTTTAGTGTCTATGCTTGTAGAGGTGGTCTTTTCTAGGGTCTATGATTGTGGAGGTGGTCTTGAGTAGGGCCTATGATTGCAAAGTTGGTCTTGTCTAGGGTCCATGGTTGTAATGGTGACCTTGTGTAGGGTCTATGATTGTAATGGTGGCCTTGTGTAGGGCATATGATTGTAGAGGTGGTCTAGTATAGGGTCTATGATTGTAGAGGTAGTCTTGTCTAGGGTCTGTGATTGTAGAGGTGGACTTGTGTAGGGCCTATGATTGTAGAGGATGGTATTTTCTAGGGTCTATGATTATAATGGTGGCCTTGTGTAGGGCCTATGATTGTTGAGATGGTCTTGTGTAGGGCCTATGACTGTAGAGGTGGTCTTGTCTAGGAGCTGTGATTGCAGAGGTGGTCTTGTCTAGGGCCTATGATTTTAGAGGTGGTCTTGTGTAGAGCCTATGATCGTAGAGATGGTCTTGTCTAGGGCCTATGATTGTAGCGGTTGTCTTGTTTAGGGTCTATGATTGTAGAGTTAGTAGTGTGTAGGGTCTATGAGTGTAAGGGTGGTCTTGTGTAAAGTCCATGATTGTAGAGGTTATCTGGTGTAGGGTCTATGATTGTAGTGGTGGTCTTGTGTAGGGCCTTTGATTGTTGAGGTGGTGTTTTCTAGGGGGGTCTATGATTATAGAAGTGGTCTTGCTTAGGGTCTATGCTTGTAGAGGTGGTCTTTTCCAGGGTCTATGCTTGTAGAGGTGGTGTTTTCCAGGGTCTATGCTTGTAGAGGTGGTCTTGCTTGAGTAGGGCATATGATTGTAGTCTAGGGTCGATGATTGTAATGGTGGCCTTATGTAGGGCCTATGATTGTAGAGGTGGTCTAGTCGAGGGTCTATGTTTGTAGAGGTGGTCTAGTCTAGGGTCTAGGATTGTAGAGGTGGTCTTGAGGAGGGCCTATGATTGTAGAGGTGGCCTCGTCTAGGGCCTATGATTGTAGAGGTTGTCTCGTTTAGGGTCTATAATTGTAGAGTTGATCGTATGTAGGGTCTATGAGTGTAAGGGTGGTCTTATGTAAAGTCCATGACTGTAGAGGTGGTCTTGTTTAGTGTCTATGATTGTAGAGGTAGTCTGGTGTAGGGTCTATGGTTGTAGAGGTGGTTTGGCTAGGGTCTATGATTGTAAAGGTGGTCTTGGGTACAGTAAATTACTGTAAGGGTGGTCTTGTCTTGGGTCTATGATTGCAGAGGTGGTCTTGTCTAGAGTCTATGATTGTAGAGGTGGTCTTTTCTAGGGTCCATGGTTGTAATGGTGACCTTGTGTAGGGCCTATGATTGTAGAGGTGGTCTCGTCTAGGGCCTATGATTGTAGAGGTTGTCTCGTTTAGGGTCTATAATTGTAGAGTTGATCGTATGTAGGGTCTATGAGTGTAAGGGTGGTCTTATGTAAAGTCCATGACTGTAGAGGTGGTCTTGTTTAGTGTCTATGATTGTAGAGGTAGTCTGGTGTAGGGTCTATGATTGTAGAGGTGGTCTTGGGTACAGTCAATTACTGTAAGGGTGGTCTTGTCTTGAGTCTATGATTGTAGAGGTGGTCTTGTTTAGTGTCTATGACAGCGGTGGCCTTGTACAGGGCCTATGATGGTAGAGGTGGTCTTGCCTAGAGTCCATGGTTGTAGAGGTGGTCTTGTTTAGTGTTTATGGTTGTAGAAGTGGTCTTGTGTAGGGTCTATGATTGTAGAGGTGGTCTTTTGTACAGTCTATGATTGTAGGCGTGTTGGGATTCTGAGCTCTCTCCACCCTAATGTATTGATATTCATTTTTGTTTGTTGAACGTTTTTACCAAAGCTTTTGACATTGTAAATTTACTGAACAAATGTATGATTGTGATGCAAAATTGTAACTCGTTTCAATAAAATATGATACATCAGAGGAGATTAGACTGCAGAAAATTACATAGGAAGGACATAAAAGAGACGGTTTGAAGATTGATTTAAAGAGCAAACAGAATGGGTGCAGTGTTCACAGGGGTAGATGAAGGGTTCCAGAGTATAGAGAAAAGGATTAGAAACCAAAATGCAGATAAAGGGTGTCTGGAAGTATATCAGAAATAGCGGATGGCTGCAAACTGTGTCCTCACAAATCCTTGTCTTGACTTTCAGCTGAAAGAGGTGATCAACTGGGAAGAAGAGTTGATGAGCTCAGAAGAAATATGGCTGAACATACCAAATAAAATATTAAAATCTGCAGGCCAATCCCTTTTTCAAAGATGAAGCTGAAATATTGTTAATGCAGAATAAGAAACTGACCCCCTCCAGATGAGGAGCTGCTTTGGATAAGCCATGTACAAGGCTCTGGAATAATCTTCTCACAAGATGGAGGAAAGAAAGCAAATGAGAAAAAAAGAAAAACTAAAAAGAGTAAAATGAGGAGACAGACAGGAAGTAAAGAGAAACGTGTGAATCTCTGCAACTTTGGCAAATCTTGTTTGTTTACTTCAAAGACAAAGGTATATTTAACAAATATATATTGTTAAACATCATAAAAAGTAAATACACAACTATCAGCTAGTACAAAATACATTCATATTCAACGATAACTACTTTCAAAAGAAACAAAGGGGCACATGCATCAAAGTAGGCTTTTGCGATTTCTTAATTGTGATTATTAAGGAATCAAAACTATGGAATCGCAAAAGCCTTTGCATGCAGGAATCGCTAAAAAAACTGCAATTCCTACACATTCCTTAATTGCGACTCACAATTTTCGAGTCGTAATTAAGGAATGGCTTCCCATTCATTCCTATGGGCCTAAAGGTCCATTGGAATGAATGGGAATTGCATGTGCAATTTGGTAGTACCCAATAGGTACTCGCAAATTGCGTATGCAAATGCAAGGGTGCAAAAAGGACACGCTGTTGCAGCCCTGAAATATGCATGTGTGCAGATGTTGCGCGTGTGTGTAACATGGAACTTTGAAAATGCACTTTAGTGCATTTTTCAAAGTTTTTGCAAATTACCATAATGTTCAAATTGATGGTAATATGCGACCCATAATAGCGAAATCGCTATTTGCGATTGCATCATGTATTGCATTTAGGGAAACGCAATTTGCCATTCCCTAAATGCAATCGCAATTTAAGTCATCGATAATTTAGTGATGATGCATCCTAAATTCAAAAATACCGGTCGCAAAGGGGCAGAAAAGTAGGTGAGTGAAAAAAAATTCAAAAGTATGATAGAAAATATGACAACAATAATAAACGATAATACAGAAAATTTGCAGGTTTAGTAATTACTTTAATTAATTAGATAACACAAATCAGCATCTAGATTTCAACAAGTAAAGACACATTCAGGGAGAACAAAAAAGCCTGAGCAGTTATTTTAGATAAAACCTACAAACTCGGTCCCCAGAAATATTTCAATTTTTTTATTCCAAGTTATAGCAAAACATGTCTGATCTAGGATTCACTATGGATTTACTGTGGAAAGATATTCTCTCCCCTAAAGCTAATCTGAACCGTTTCGTTCCTTTCCATTTAATGGTAGATTTAACAGTAAATTTCAATTGCTTTTTTTTGTCCACCAAAAATCATTGTAGCTCTGGCGAAGGTGTATAGATCACTTATAGGTCTGTGTTCATAAACTGAGTAACTACAACTGTGTGCATGGGAGAGAGTTATTTCAGTGTGTAGAAGAGTGAGTCATTCAAATCTCTCCATGAATGGAGAGTCACTGTGCTCTGTGAAAATCCAGTCCTAGCTCCTTTCCTTCCCCAGCATGCATCTGAGTCAAAGAGGGTTAGCTTTATTATTGTCTGAAAAGGCTAATCTAGCCTGGGGGTTGCACCTGCAAACTCCATGGCTTGCCAGCAATTACCAGCCTGGCGCTGAATTGATTGTGTTTGAACAGTGGGGTAGCAGGAGTCACACAGGCCCCAATGCAAGAAAGGAAAGGAAAGGGACCCCGCATCAGTAAGAAAATACCAATATAATTGGAGTGTACTTTGCCCATTCACACTCGTGGACCTGGGTGTCACTGCACCTCTTGCACTAATTATACCTACAGGTCTTTCCCTCTCTTGTCCCTCTCCCTAGCCCTCTGGCCTCCTTACACCCTCTCCCCCCTCCCCTTCTTCTGTCTCTCTTCTTGTCTTTCTCTCACTGGAGAGGAGAGGAGAGGAGGGAGTGGAGGAGAGGGTGAGAGGAGAGGAGAGGAGGGGAGTGGAGGAGAGGGTGAGAGGAGAGGAGAAGAGAGGGGGAGTGGAGGAGAGGGTGAGAGGAGAGAAGAGAGGGGAGGGTGAGGGAGGGGAGGGGATGGGGAGGGAGTGGAGGAGAGGAGAGGAGAGGAGAGGAGAGGAGAGGAGAGGAGAGGAGAGGAGAGGAGAGGAGAGGAGAGGAGAAGTGAAGGAGAGGAGGAGAGAAGTGGAGGAGAGGAGGAGAGAAGTGGAGGAGAGGAGGAGAGGAGAGGAGAGGAGAGGAGAGGAGAGGAGGGGAGAGGAGAGGAGAGGAGAGGAGAGGAGAGGAGAGGAGAGGAGAGGGGAGGAGAGGAGAGGAGAGGAGAGGAGAAGTGGAGGAGAGGAGAAGTGGAGGAGAGGAGGAGAGAAGTGGAGGAGAGGAGGAGAGGAGAGGAGAGGGGAGGAGAGGAGAGGAGAGAAGAGGGGGGAGTGGAGGAGAGGGTGAGAGGAGAGGAGAGGAGAGGGGAGGAGAGGAGAGGAGAGAAGAGGGGGAGTGGAGGAGAGGGTGAGAGGAGAGGAGGGGAGGGGAGGGGAGAGGAGCGGAGGGAGGGGAGGGGAGGAGAGGAGAGAAGAGGAAAGGGGAGGGGAGGGAGTAGAGGAGAGGAGAGGAGAGGAGAGGGGGAGTGGAGGAGAGGAGAGGAGAGGAGAGGAGAGGAGAGGAGAGGAGAGGAGAGGAGAGGAGAGGAGAGGAGAGGAGAGGAGAGGAGAGGAGAGGAGAGGAGAGGAGAGGAGAGGAGAGGAGAGGAGAGGAGGGGAGGTGAGGTGAGGGGAGGGGAGAGGAGGGGGTAGGAGTGGAGGAGAGGAGGAGAGGTGAGGAGGGGGAGAGGAGAGGGGAGTGGAGGAGAGGAGAGGAGAAGGGGAGAGGAGAGGAGAGGAGAGGGGGAGTAGAGGAGAAAGGCAGAGGGATGTTGTGGGGGAGGGGGGAGTGGAGGAGAGGAGGGGGTGGGAGTAGAGGAGAGGAGGAGAGGAGAGGAGAGGAGAGGAGAGGAGAGGAGAGGAGAGGAGAGGAGAGGAGAGGAGAGGAGAGGAGAGGAGAGGAGAGGAGAGGAGAGGAGAGGAGAGGAGAGGAGAGGAGAGGAGAGGAGAGGAGAGGAGAGGAGGAGTGGAGGAGAGGAGAGGAGAAGGGGAGAGGAGAGGAGAGGAGAGGAGAGGAGAGGAGAGGAGTTGTGATATCATAGGTATAGAGTCAAAATATCGAGTTTTAATTATCGACTAGACATAATATCGAGTAAAAAATATAGAATAGACATAATATCGACTAGACATAATATAGACAACAAAAATATCTAATTTAAGGTAAGTTAATATTCATTTTTAATTTTTGTGTAATATAATTCTGTAGCGGGTTGTGGGTTTATAGGGGAATAGGGTGGGAAGTAATTTAATTACAATTAATTGAATATGTTTTTTTATTTATTGGTATTTATTTAGAAGTAATTGGTAATTAATTATTAATTGGTAATTAATTAAAATACATTTGGTAATTAATTTTAATTGATTAATTGATAAATATGTTAATTTTAGTAATTTATTTTCTGTAGCTGATTGTGGGTTTACAGGGGATTAGGGTAGGATGAATTTAATTCTAATTAATTAAATATGGTATTTTATTTATTGGTATTTATTTAGAAGTGACTGTTAATTAATTATTAATTGGTAATTAATTAAAATATAATTGGTAATTAATTTTAATTGATTAAATGATAAATATGTTAATTTTAGTAATTTATTTTCTGTAGCGGGTTGTGGGTTTATAGGGGAATAGGGTGGGAAGTAATTTAATTATAATTATTTAAATATGTTATTTTATCTATTGGTATGTATTTAAAATTAATTGCCAATTAATTATTACTTTGTAAATAATTAAAATATAATTTGTAATTAATTTTAATTGATTAATTGATAAATATGATAATTTTAGTAATTTATTTTCTGTCGTGGGTTGTGGGTTTATAGGGAGATACGGTGGGAAGTAATTTAATTATAATTAATTAAATATGTTATTTTATTTACTGTTATTTATTTAGAATTAATTGTTAATTAATTATTAATTGGTAATTAATTAAAATATAATTTGTAATTTATTGTAATTGAATAATTGATACATATGTTACTTTTATTACATTATTTTCTGTAGTGGGTTGTGTGTGTATAGGGGAATAGCTTGGGAAGTAATTTATCGGTAAGTAATTACATTTTTTTAATATTTTTTTGTGTCTAATTTTTTTTATATTGTAAAATAATGTATTGGTAATTGGTAAATAATTAGTATTAGTAGGTCATTTTTATTAGTAGTTAATTTTTATTTGTAATTTTAATTGATTATTTAATATATTTTATAAAATTGTAAAATATTTTATTTATTTTGAAATTGGTATTAATATTTATGTTATTTATATTTATATATGAAGTATTTACTTTCCCTACTATTGCACTCACTGGAGTGGGAATAGTAATTTTTACCCCTACGCTATCCAATGCTTTCCCTACTGTTGCACTCACTGGAGTGGGAATAGTAATTTTTACCCCTACGCTAAACAACTCTTTCCCTACTGTTGCGCTCTCTGGAGTGGGAATATTAATTTTTACCCTTATGCTAAAAAACTCTTTCCCTACTGTTGCTCTCTCTGGAGTTGTAATAGTAATTTTTACCCTCTCACTATCCAACGCTTGCCCTACTGTTGCACTCTCTGGAATTGGAATAGTAATTTTTACCCCTACGCTATCCAAAGCTTTCCCTACTGTTGCACTCACTGGAGTGGGAATAGTAGTTTTTACTCCTACGCTATCCAACACTTTCCCTACTGTTGCACTCACTGGAGTGGGAATAGTCATTTTTATCCCTACGCTATCCAACGCTTTCCCTACTGTTGTAATCTCTGGAGTAGGAATAGTAATTTTTATCCCTACGCTATCCAATGCTTTCCCTACTGTTGCACTAATTGGAGTGGGAATAGTAATTTTTACTCCTACGCTATCCAACACTTTCCGTACTGTTGCACTCACTGGTGTGGGAATAGTAATTTTTATCCCTACGCTATCCAACGCTTTCCCTACTGTTGCACTCACTGGAGTGGGAATAGTATTTTTACTCCTACGCTATCCAACACTTTCCCTACTGTTGCACTCTCTGGAGAGGGAATAGTAATTTTTACCGCTTTCCCTACTGTTGCGCTCTCTGGAGTGGGAATAGTAATTTTTACCCCTACGCTATCCAACTCTTTCCCTACTGTTGCTCTCTCTGGAGTTGTAATAGTAATGTTAACCCTCTCACTATCCAACGCTTGCCCTACTGTTGCACTCTCTGGAGTGGAAAAGTAATTTTTACCCCTACGCTATCCAATGCTTTCCCTACTGTTGCACTCACTGGAGTGGGAATAGTAATTTTTACTCCTACGCTATCCAACACTTTCCCTACTGTTGCACTCACTGGAGTTGGAATAGTAATTTTTATCCCTACGCTTTCCCTACTGTTGTAATCTCTGGAGTAGGAATAGTAATTTTTATCCCTACGCTATCCAACGCTTTCCCTACTGTTGCACTCACTGGAGTGGGACTAGTAATTTTTACTCCTACGCTATCCAACACTTTCCCTACTGTTGCACTCTCTGGAGTGGGAATAGTTTTTTTTACCCCTGCGCTATCCAATGCTTTCTCTACTGTTGCGCTCTCTGGAGTGGGAATAGTAATTTTTACCCCTACGCTATCCAATGCTTTCGCTACTGTTGCTCTCTCTGGAGAGGTAATAGTAATTTTTACCCTCTCACTATCCAACACTTGCCCTACTGTTGCACTCTCTGGAGTTGGAATAGTAATTTTTACCCCTACACTATCCAACACTTTCCCTACTGTTGCACTCTCTGGAGTTGGAATAGTAATTTTTACTCCTACGCTATCCAATGCTTTCCCTACTGTTGCGCTCCCTGGAGTGGGAATAGTAATTTTTACCCCTACTCTATCCAACTCTTTCCCTACTGTTGCTCCCTCTGGACCTGTAATAGTAATTTTTACCCTCTCACTATCCAACGCTTGCCCTACTGTTGCACTCCCAGGAGTTGGAAAAGTAATTTTTACCCCTACACTATCCAATGCTTTCCCTACTGGTCCACTCACTGGAGTGGGAATAGTCATTTTTACCCCTACTCTATCCAACTCTTTCCCTACTGTTGCGCCCTCTGGACCTGTAATAGTAATTTTTACCCTCTCACTATCCAACACTTTCCCTACTGTTGCACTCACCGGAGTGGGAATTGTAATTTTTATCCCTACGCTATCCAACGCTTTCCCTACTGTTGTAATCTCTGGAGTAGGATTAGTAATTTTTATCCCAACGCTATCCCAACGCTTTCCCTACTTTTGCAGTCTCTGGAGTAGGAATAGTAATGTTTATCCCTACGTTATCCAACGCTTTCCCTACTATTGCACTAACTGGAGTGGGAATAGTAATTTTTACTCCTACACTATCCAACACTTTCCCTACTGTTGCACTCACTGGAGTGGGAATAGTAATTTTTATCCCTACGCTATACAATGCTTTCCCTACTGTTGTAATCTCTGGAGTAAGAATAGTAATTTTTATCCCTACGCTATCCAACGCTTTTCTACTGTTGCACTCACTGGAGTGGGAATAGTAATTTTTACTCCTACGCTATCCAACACTTTCCCTACTGTTGCACTCTCTGGAGTAGGGATAGTAATTTGTATCCCTACGCTATCCAATGCTTTCCCTACTGTTGCGCTCTCTGGAGTGGGAATAGTAATTTTTACCCCTACGCTAAACAACTCTTTCCCTACTGTTGCGCTCTCTGAAGTGGTATTAGTAATTTTTACCCTCTCACTATCCAACGCTTGCCCTACTGTTGCACTCTCTGGAGTTGGAGTAGTAATTTTTACCCCTACGTTATCCTACGCTTTCCCTACTGTTGCACTCACTGGAGTGGGAATAGTAATTTTTACCCCTACGCTATCCAAGGCTTTCCCTACTGTTGCGTTCTCTGGAGTGGGAATAGTAATTTTTACCCTTATGCTAAAAAACTCTTTCCCTACTGTTGCTCTCTCTGGAGTTGTCATAGTCATTTTTACCCTCTCACTATCCAACGCTTACCCTACTGTTGCACTCTCTGGAGTTGGAATAGTAATTTTTACCCCTACGCTATCCAAAGCTTTCCCTACTGTTGCACTCACTGGACTGGGAATAGTAGTTTTTACTCCTACGCTATCCAACACTTTCCCTACTGTTGCACTCACTGGAGTGGGAATAGTAATTTTTATCCCTACGCTATCCAACGCTTTCCCTACTGTTGTAATCTCTGGAGTAGGAATAGTAATTTTTATCCCTACGCTATCCAACGCTTTCCCTACCGTTGCACTAACTGGAGTGGGAATAGTAATTTTTACTCCTACGCTATCCAACACTTTCCCTACTTTTGTACGCACTGGAGTGGGAATAGTAATTTTTATCCCTACGCTATCCAACGCTTCCCTACTGTTGTAATCTCTGGAGTAGGAATAGTAATTTTTATCCCTACGCTATCCAACGCTTTCCCTACTGTTGCACTCAATGGAGTGGGAATAGTAATCGCAACCAGAAGAGTTGTGACCCAAGCCCTCGTCAGCAGCCGGCTGGACTATGGCAACACGCTCTACGCGGGAATACCGACCAAACACCTACAGCGACTACAACGCATCTAGAACGCCTAGGCCCGTCTGATCCTCAACCTCCCCCGATGCAGCCACATCACTCCCACCTCAGAGACCTTCACTGGCTCCCCATCAACAAGAGGATCACCTTCAATCTCCTCAACCATGCACACAAAGCACTCCACAACTCCGGACCAGCCTACCTCATCACCAGACTCAACTTCTACACCCGAGCCTGCCAGCTCTGCTCCGTCAGGCTCGCCCTCGCGGATGTCCCAGGAATCCAGCATACCACATCCAGAGGCAGATCCTTCTCCTTCCTCGCTGCCAAGACCTGGAACACCCTCCCCATCCACCTGCGGCAGACCCAGGACCTGCTCACCTTCAGGAAACTTCTCAAGACCTGGCTCCTCGAGCAGTAGCAGCAGCCACCCCCCCCCCCCCTTGCAGCGCCTTGAGACCCTCACGGGTAAGTAGCGCACTTTATAAGTTCTGTGATTGATAGATTGATTGATTGATAGTTATCAACGAATCCCGGATCTTTCTAGAAGATTCCTTGTTCAGGAAGAAATGCTCGCTAGGGGCTTGGAAATGTATCTGATGCTGGTTTGTAGTGGCTTATACTCATTATCCAAAGAGTATAGAGACTCTCATACGTGGTAATGGTTCAAATCAAGATCAATGAAGCCGCTTTAAAGACACAGGTGTCAACAAACATTTTCAAGAAAAAAATGGATGAAAGTAATAAAAAAACAATAGTTGAACTCAAAGACTTCCTAACTGCTTTCAAGATACAGAAATTTCAAAAAGGCTTTAAGATGTTATCATTCGGTGGCAGATTCCCATACTCTAGACCTGACTATCAACCAAAACAGCCAGAAAGGCCAGACAGTTCCTCAAAAATTCTCTTTCTTCAGAATTGGATCTCAGTAACACAGATTACACCAGACCATGGTTTAGAAAGCTAGAATAGAAATGGGGGACAGTTTCCAGTTCCCCTAGGGCTCTCCGCCATATCAGCAACCATACTACCGCTGTAACCCCTTTCCTAGTCAATCACAGCCTCCACCATTTGGAAACTACTCTTGGTTTTTGCACCACACTCCTTTTTTAGGTCAAGGCAGTGGAAGAGGAAGATGAAAAGGAAAGAGAAGAGACCAACAAGTCGAGTAGGAAGAAGTATGTCAACCACAAAAGAAGACAAATCCACCACAACCAGGGACCAGCAAGCAGCTGGAGCAGTGATAAACCCAAGAAATCACACTTATCTGACACACAGCTGAAACTACTAAACAAAAGTTTAGGATATGTCCCTACACCAAAGCAGGACATCTTTGAACTTCAAAAAGAAGTGGCAGATTTGTTTAAAAAAATCAGAGTGACGGTTTTCTTTGACAAAAAATCATATGAGGAAAAATAGACTATTACTGGGTTAAAGAGAAAACACTCCACAATGCCATCTACATGAAATCATGGCATTTAAGCAAACAGTGGCAAACGTCATCGACCAATTGAGGCACAAAAAACAAAGACTTTTGACAATATTAGCAGAATGGAACAAAAGGCTGTCAGAATTATGCAACCTGCAAACAATTGTGATAAAGTTCACCACCTAAGGGGGAGTAGTTGTGGTATTACCAATCAACATGACTTGCACAGGGAGGAGTGTCTATGTCTGTTAGAATGTTAAAGGAATTGTAAGAAACTCAAAAGAGACCCAACACAGGACTTCAGTTTATGATTTTCCAAGCTGAAGAAAACAACTGGATCACTAGAGGCAAGATTCCTCTGTGAAACCCAACCGAAGGTGCTATATTTTTATGTTCTGCCAAAAGTACATAAAGGAAAAATCCTACCCCATTGCCACCGGGAGACCGGTCATCTCTGGTATGGGGTCAGCTCTTGAACACCCTGTCAAAATGTGCTGTTTCCCTAGACCATTAGCAACCACAAGGCTTTCATATGGAAAAGACACCAACATTGTGGACGCGATTGCCTAGAGCTCGCTTACTCAACTTCTTATGGCTATGGATGGGGAAACACTTTATATGAGCCTTCCACAGGAAGAATGCTTGAAGGTATTGGACAATCCTTTTACTAGGACTGAATGGGTCTCCATCACTTCAGTACACCTTGGAAGATTCTCCTCTACATCTTGTTCCTCAGCCCTTAGAGTATGCATTAGAAGTACTAATTTTCGCTCTGCAATTAAACTTGTTCCACATACCCTTGCATAATTGAGGAATACTTTTTTTTCCATTTTGCCCACTTCATTGGTAGCTCTCCTGGACTGTTCAAGAAAAAATAGGGGGTATAACTTTCTGCATGGTATGTAATACTATTACTCTCCTGTTAGAACCTGTAAGAAAAAGCTTCCATACATAAAACTCTCTCCTCCAAAGATTTCCCTAAGCTGCTGAAAATCCAATCTTTACTCTAAACTGAACAAGACACCTGTAACGTAAGCAGCACACGTTCAGTCACTTATGCTCCTATGATGTCCTCAATACGATGCTGAAGACAGTAGTATTACGTATTATAGACTGACTGTATTCTACCGATGCGATCTGTCTATAATTAATATAGATGACAATCTTCATGTTTTCCCACGTTGTTATTTGTTTCTGCCCAATTTTATTAAATGGCCGCCGACTTGCTGTGCACACATTTAGTTAATTGTTCCTGGTTGCTTTTCCACTGAGAGACTTCCGCTGTTGACAACACCTTACTTTGATTTGGCCACAATAATTCTTGCTCAACAACTTAAAATGGCCGCCAGCATGCTGTGTGTGGTTTTCTATGGGCACTCTGACTTGTTTTATGATTCTTTGTGCCCAACCACTTAAAATGGCCGCTGAGATGCTGTGCACAATTTTTTATGGGCACTCTGGCTGGTCACAAGTACCTCTCCCTTGTGCATGCCTGAATGATGTGGATGGATATCACACTCTTATCCCCTTTTCTAGAGGGAGTTGGGCTCGCTGACTTATCCTACTGTGTTGCCTCAATTTTTCCATTTCAAAAATGCTCCTCCCAAAATAAAATCATTGTGCTTTCAGTTCATAGTCTCCTTTACTACAGTATCTGCTTTTCAGATTTTATCTGCAAGTATATGCGCTAAACATCATTATCAGTGCTTCACCGGCACCCTTAATTCTAGTGCCGGACTGTCCGTGACTGCTGAGAGCATTGAGGAAATTTCGTACTCCTTGCCACATGGATTTCATTACAAGACCGGAGGCTACATTATGCATTATCTTTTAATGCAGTCACAAGCAGCCACACTAGATCACAAAGTAAAACAGTTTTAGAATGGAACAGTCAGATAGTATAAAGGGCATGAGCACCAAACAGACTGCCTCTTTTAAATGCGGCTGTCAAGCAAATAAGTTCCTTTATATTACCTTCCCTTATTGTGATTCTTTCTGTGTTACCTTGACTTTGCTTTTGCTATCCCTACAGCAAATTGAAAGGGCTTTATCCCCCTCCCGCCTATCCACCCACGTTCCCAATGCCTTGATTCCAATTTATGGTATCTTTCGGCAACCCCCCGCCCTCCCTTCCCTCCTTTTCACCGGAGTTCCTGGTTCTCTGGCTCCCCTTCCTTCGGAGGGGCACGCGCGCTTTATGCGCTTCGGTCTCTTTTTTTTAATCTTGCCTCGTCGCATGGTTATCTTTCCTCGCTTGATCAATGCACTCGCGTAGCGCCCTCTGGTTGCGCTTCCTTGCCCCCATTTCCGAAATTGTTAAATTGTATTTCTTTGGGCCGCGCTGCCTTTTTCTTTAGGCTTCGCGTCCCCTCACTCGAACGCTGCCTGTTCCGACTCTTTACGACAAGTGGACCTTGGCAACGGGAGCGCCGCGTCCTACCGTTGCCAAGGTTCTTTCCTCCGCACCTACCAGCAGCAGCTAAGCTCGAGCAGCTTCTGACAGTTGCTCACCTTTTCTCAGCTGCTGCCGGTCACTCGTTCCTCCAATATTTAGCGTTTTTTCTCTGCGTTTTTTCCCAAGCTTTGCCCTCCGATTTTAAAGACAAAAAAAAAGAAAAAAATTAATAGGGGGAGATTATTAATCATTCTATATCATTTGGCAAAAGAAAAAAGGGGGGGGGCATTTACCAGCCTTTTCCTAATCAACCCTTACTATAACAACTACCTTATGAGCCTACATGTTGGATCTAGACTACAATGATGCTGTAGTAAGCTCCCCAAATTTGAATGATGACTCTTTTAAAAAATGTATTCAAAGAGAAATGAGGTCCTGTATGCTGGAAACCCTTAAAGAGGTTATGTCCGCTAAAAGACCCTTTCCTTCTGAACAGGACGACTCTAATGAAGGCTCTACTACCATTCATAATGATATGCCCACTAATAAGGGAAAAAGAGCTAAAAGATCTAAGAATATTGAGCATAACCAGACCACTATGGGAGGTCCTAGCTCCTCAATGAATGTGGGAGGTCTTAGCACCTCAAACCTTATGGGAGGTCCTCGCACCTCAAATACTTCAGGTGTCCACAGCAGCACAAACTATTTAGGTGTCCATTGCGGCACAACTAATATGGGTGTCCTTAGCGGCACAAACTATCGAAGTGCTCATAACAATACTGACATTGATACTGAGGATGAGGATATGTCCCCTAATTTTTGTGATGAATTTGTCCTCTACTTACACGATGAGGACTTTGAATTTAACAGTCAACCTCCTGAGGAAGAAATCCCGTCCTCGTCTAAGAATGTCATTCTCAACCCTTTGGGAGAAGAAATGTTTTCACACCTTAACTTCTCTCACCTCAGAAGCTCTGAATGGTTTGCCCAAGACCATGTTGCCATATTTATTAGGAGATGGCTCAGAAACGCCCTGGAAAGAGATACTCGTAGTATCCTCCGGCTAAGTGTTCTAGACCCGCAATACAGGATAAGGCCTGTGAGACCCCCAACCTTGACCCCGACTTGATCAAGTTTCTGTTCAAACTTGGAAGAGACCCCAGAAAATGTAACGAGAGGTCTCTTAAGGGCTGTCAAGATCACCTCCTTGATATCCTGGGGCCCCTAGTCAGATTTTTTGATATGGCTGAAGAATGCCACATTAATGGCACTCCTCTTGACACCGATCTCATTAGAGGTTGCAACCAAAGGGCCATGATTCTCCTTGGCAATGCAAATGCAAGCCTTAACATTGAGAGAAGGAAAGTTGTCCTTACTAAGATTAACCCGAAGCTAGGTGATATGGCCGAAAAGGAACCCTCCCAACATCTAAAAGGCCTGCTCTTTGGTGAGGATATGATTAAGTCTATTGGCAAATTACGTATCTACCTTTACTACCCTCGACAAAGCACAATCCAATATGAGGCGCATTTTTAATTCTAACCTTTTTGGACGGGCTGGAAGAAGGGGCCTTTCTTCCGGCCGAGGCAGTCAAAGGCCCTTTTCAAGATTTAGAGGTTCTGGAAGAGGTTTCTTCCCATCCAACCCTCAATTCTACCCACAAAATGGGAGAGGCTCTCGTAACAGAGGATTCAGATCTGGTGGTATACCCAACAACATCAGCCTTCAAAGTAAGTACAGCTCTCCCTCCTTCTTCTTTCCCTCCAAAAGTAGGGGTCAGGCTACAATTCTTTTACCACATTTGGGAAACTTTAACTCAAGATCCCTGGGTTTTGGTAACTGTCAGAGGTTTCAGTATAGATTTTGTCAATATCCCTACACAAACCTCCCCCCCGAGAGTGCTAACCCTATCAGAGGATCAACAAAAAATTGTAGAAGAGGAAATTGTCTCCATGCTTCAAAAAGGCGCAATCATAGAGGTTCCTTGGAATTTAAAGAGGCTTGTAAGCACACTTTTTCTTGTTAAAAAAAAAGAAAGGTTGGAGACCCATCATAAATCTTCGGGAATTAAACAAATATCTGGTCTACAGACATTTCAAAATGGAGGGTATTCACCCCCTGAGAGACCTACTTCTAGAAGCAGACTGGTTGGTCAAACTAGACTTAAAAGATGCTTACTTTACCATTCCTATGGGCAAAGAACACCAACCCTTCCTTCAGTTCACTTGGAACAACCGTCTCTTTCAATTTCATGCCCTACCTTTCGGTCTTTCCTCTGCCCCCTGGTGTTTCAGCAAAATTATGAGAATTATCGCCTCGCTTCAGAGGGAAAGAAGTATTCGCCGAATTATATATTTGGACGACATTCTCATCATGTCCCAACATCATTCTCAGATCCTGAAAGACCTGAAGATTGCAATGGATCTCATAGAGAGTCTAGGTTTTATTATAAACTGGGAAAAATCAATCCTTACCCCCTCTAGATCCCTGGAGTTTCTCGGTTTTACAGTACACACCTCAAAGTGTCTTCTCTTACTTCCCCCAAAGAAAATATCCAAAATTCGCAAAGAGATCAGGTTTCTTCTAAAGCAAGATTCCTTAACTCTAAGGGAGTTAGCCAGACTTTTAGGCCTCCTTTCATCTTCTATTCAAGACATCTTCCCCGGGCATCTCAATTACCAAGCTCTTCAAAGTATAACAGCGAAAGCTCTGAGATCTGGCCTGTAGTATGGAGATCATGTAACCCTAGATCAGGAAGCCAGATCGGGAATCTCCTGGTGACTTGAGAGTTTGGATGCTATTTTAGACCTTTTTTCAAGTTGGCCTGATAGCTCTTTACTTAATAGGAAATGTCTTTCTATTAAGCTTGCAACTCTCTTGTGCTTAATTTCTTGCCATAGAGTTTCTGATATCAAATGTCTTGATATTTCTAATAGATCTTATGATATGTTTGGTGTTAAATTTGAAATTGTTAGAAGAACCAAAACTATGTCTGATTATATTTTTTATCCTCGCTTTGACCTGTGTAAGAAACTCTGTGTTGTAAATTGTATGAAAGAATATGATAATAGAATGGGAGACCTTTGCCCTCATGATGCAAATCCACTGCGTGTTTCCTTTGTCAAACCATTCAAACCCATTAGCTCTACCTCCATATCCAGATGGGTCAAGTCAGCTATGAGCATAGCCAGCGTTCACTTATCAAAATTCCAAACCCACTCTCTTGGAGGTGCTACGGGCAGTAAATCTTTCTGGTCTCGTGGTAAGTTGGCTGATATTCTTAAAGCAGCGGACCGGTCTAATGTATCCACGTTTGCTCAACATTATTGTGAACCAATTGAGCACATGTCTGATGTTGTCCTACACGGCTACCAACATGCATAATGTAGCCTCCGGTCTTGCAATGAAATTGTGATTCTCCTATTAACATGACTAGAGAATATGGATTTCATTAAAGACACAGAGGATAACATTATCCCACCCGTCCCTTCCCTTGGACGGATTATTCTTTAATTTAATTTATCATTGAATTGCTTATTCTGATTGTTTGTTTTTTATTCTACTGCCTGTACTTATTTATTTTATTCTATTACTGTATTTTTTCCTATTTTATGTATTGTTTATTTCAACGATACTCTCATGTTCCTCATTCTTTTTCAGACAACTCCTCTTAATGGATTCTTAGTTTCCTCCTTGTTTCCTCCTCACTTCTCTTCGTTCTCATCTTCCGGAGTTTCAAGGTGAAGATGAAGTTCATTTTTCTTGGAACTTTTTGTTAATTCTCCACATTTAAAAGAGGCAGTCTGTTTGTTGCTCATGCCCTTTGTACTATCTGACTGTTCCATTCTAGAACTGTTTTACTTTGTGATGTAGTGCGGCTGCTTGTGACTGCATATAAGAAAATGCATTATGTTAGCCTCCGTGTCTTTAATGAAATCCAGATTCTCTACTCATGTTAATAGGAGAATCGCAATTTCTTGTTGATCGCAGCCAATTTGAAGTTGTGGTAATGACAAAAACTCAGGAATGGAGGTAAGTCCAGTGTTTGTTACTGCCTAGGTCACCTCCCAGCTCCAACTGCCAGTCTCATGACCTCACCGCACATTCCATCCCTAGAACCCCAAGAAGCCATGAGCCTAGCAGAGTGTGTATTGCGTGCATTACAACATAGTATTAATAACACGTAGGTAATGTCAGTGACAAAATCACCGTTTTTTCATATTATTTTGGTGTCCACATTAGGTGTTGGACTCCAAAAATCACAGTAGTGACAAAAGCACAGACACCAACATAAGGGTCCTCCACTGGAACCAGTGACTTATCACATCCCTCTGACACCCTCACAAAGGTGGTGCCAAACTCTGAATCTTGTTGGGGTTCCTATATAGAAGACCCCGCAAACAGTGGGCGTACGTCTTCTAATGAAAGACAGCTGGTAGCAGCAGATCAAAGGGCAGACACTGGACTACAGGACAACTATATACAATACACAGCAGGTCATAACACAACAACACATGAGATATCCTCAAATCTTCTGGTTAGCCAACATTGTTTTTCCTGATCCAGATGTTTAACACCTTGGCTGCTTGACTCATTCCCTTCCTGTGCTGGAGGTCAATGTAAATGGGTGTGGTCATGACGAGCTCAGCTCGTCATGAGCACACGAGCACGGTGCATCATGACGAGTTTAGCTCGTCATGAGCATCGAAGGGGTTAACTGACTTAGTGACCAATGTTTTGCATGGTGAGCCAGGAAAAATGAAATGAAATAACAGTAGGATTCACTAAAATTCTCCGTTACTTACTTTCCGCCTTCTCCATAGCTGTCCAGAGCCGAGGTAACTGACACCACACATATCACCAGCGGCGAGCCTGAAAGACAGGAAGATGGAGACTCCAGTAAGTGAATGCCAGTCAGGAGCCTTGAAACGGCAGACTTCATCACAGATTGCTGTGGCAGTTCTATCATATTTGTAATACTTATTTCCATCACTCGTCGGCACTCATCTGCGCCCCAGTGAGCAGTGAAATTGCTGCTGTTAAAATACTCAGAGTCCCAGCTATTCTTCCTCAAAATGAGCGAGCATGCAGGGGGTGGGAGATCGATATCATTGGTGACCTGTGGCCAGGTCTATCAGGATCTGAAGCTGCGCAACGCAGCAAGACAAGTCATTGCGCTGCATCAAATGGAAAGGTCGGGAATGTGCCATATCTACGAGCATATTGTGCATTCCTGCTCTTTGGTGGCCAAGCACCAATGCAGGCGCCTTTGCCCCGTGGTGCAAGGGTGCCCGTGTTGCCGACAGGATTGTTTTTGTGCAGGAAGGACGACCCTCCAACCAGGTTCCGCTATTGGGGCATCGGAACATTGAGCCCCATATTTGTTGCCCCCTTGTACCCTGTTTAGCTCCAGTATTAAATAAAGAAATGTTCGTGTTTTTTTCAGGCGTGGCATTGCTTTTTTTCCAGCTGCGCGCTGGTTGCTTGGAGTGAGGTGCGGGTGGGGCTTAAAAACTATTGACAGCAGGCTCTCGTAGACATGATTACAATACAGGCTCACATGGGTTGTTTACGCATTCACACTTCAAATGCACATGTCGGTTTGACTGGCTGCCTTTCAGTGACCAGCCCAACATGTGCACTGGAGGCCTCTCATCACCTGAGCAATAAGTGAGCCGGGGTTCACAGTCCCCCGGACTCCTAATGAGTGCTGGGTTCGCTTCCCCAAGCCAATCCTGGTGTTGCTCTCATGCTTTCTTGATAACATATCATCATGGGAGCAGCATCTGGATTGGCTCAGGCATGTGGTTAGGCCTCTGGCACAGTGGTCCTGCACATAAGGCAGAGCGGGCATGGAAGGTTCCAGTCCATGGCACAATGACCAGTCACTGCATGGCTTTATTATGAAGCCATGCAGTGATTGGCCATTTCTGTACCTTGCTCTGTTTCTCCCTCTGCCTGAGCAGCGCCAGTGGCATAACACAGGCCCCCGCAGCCCCTGCGGGGAGTGTGACCCACAGGCTCCAGGGGGCCCCCTCAGTACAGTACTATGGCCAGCGAGTTCCTGAATATTGAATTGGAAAGGACTCCTCCAAGTACCTTGCAGGGGCCCCCCTCAAGTTCCGCATAGCACAGTGGCATAACACAGGCACCCCAGTCCCCGCGGTGCGGGGGGGGCCCCCTCAGCACAGTACTCTGGCCGGCGAGCTCCTGATTATTGAGTCCAGAAAGGACTCCTCCAAGTACCTTGCAGGGGCCCCCCTCAAGTTCCGCATAGCACAGTGGTATAACACAGGCACCCCAGCCCCCGAGGTGCGGGGGGGCCCACAAGCTCCAGGGGGCCCCCTCAGCACAGTACTCTGGCCGGCGAGCTCCTGATTATTGAGTCCGGAAAGGACTCCTCCAAGTACCTTGCAGGGGCCCCCATCAAGTTCCGCATAGCACAGTGGCATAACACAGGCACCCCAGTCCCCGCGGTGCAGGGGGGCCCCCTCAGCACAGTACTCTGGCCGGCGAGCTCCTGATTATTGAGTCCGGAAAGGACTCCTCCAAGTACCTTGCAGGGGCCCCCCTCAAGTTCCGCATAGCACAGTGGTATAACACAGGCACCCCAGCCCCCGAGGTGCAGGGGGGGCCCACAAGCTCCAGGGGGCCCCCTCAGCACAGTACTCTGGCCGGCGAGCTCCTGATTATTGAGTCCGGAAAGGACTCCTCCAAGTACCTTGCAGGGGCCCCCATCAAGTTCCGCATAACACAGTGGCATAACACAGGCACCCCAGCCCCCACGATGCAGAGGGGCCACAAGCTCCAGGGGGCCCCCTCAGCACAGTACTCTGGCCGGCGAGCTCCTGATTATTGAGTCCGGAAAGGACTCCTCCAAGTACCTTGCAGGGGCCCCCCTCAAGTTCCGCATAGCACAGTGGTATAACACAGGCACCCCAGCCCCCGAGGTGCGGGGGGCCCACAAGCTCCAGGGGGCCCCCTCAGTACAGTACTCTGGCAGGCGAGCTCCTGATTATTGAGTCTGGAAAGGACCCTTCCAAGTACCTTTCAGGGGCCCCCCTCAAGTTCCGCATAACTCAGTGGCATAACACAGGCACCCCAGCCCCCGCGGTGCGGGGGGGCCCACAAGCTCCAGGGGGCCCCCTCAGCACAGTACTCTGGCCGGCGACCTCCTGATTGAGTCCAGAATGGACCCCTCCAAGTACCTTGCAGGGGGGCCCCTCACGTTTCCTTATGCCAGTGAGCAGCGCCAGTGACATCATTGAGCACGAGAGAGAGGTGGATATGAGTCTTAAAGCTTCCAAACTCCTGACCTGACCTTGAAGTCCAAAAGGAGCAGTGTCACTCTGAGTCCAAGGCATGCAGAGTAAATAAAATAATCAGAGAGGTAAAATGACTGCCTGGGGTCTATGGAATATGTTAACTATCGTATGCAGGGACTAGAGCTTAAATATGTGTCATGATTAGGCATATATTGTTTAACTACTGTGTGCTGTGAGCTCCACCTGAGTGACCCCTTCTTAAAATCCTAAATGTAATGAAGAAAAAATAAAGCATGGTGCAGTGCTTATTGTTCTTTGATGCGAAAGGAAATCAATCCCCCATCAGTCGTAAAATGAAGGCAGTCGAGATTGGATCGAAGGTGTCTTGGCGGTGTTTGTAAATCAAAGAAAATGTGTTCCCATTTGCTTTGTTTTTGAATACACAATCAGTCGGGAAGCAAGGCATCTGTTTGGGGTCGGACCTGTGAAACATAATACGTTACAACCCACAAATGAGGGTCCCTTTCTGTTTGGAAAAGAGTGATCTAATAATCAGTGGATGAATATTAAGTTTGTTTCGGTCGATGTCTGATATGTTGTACACAATGTGATTTGTGCAATCTTTTAAAGATATGTTTTATATCTAAATAAAGGAATTATTATTATTATTATTATTATTGTCCACGGATCAGCTCAGACCCTGAATGAAAATTAATCACAACCAAGGCAATGAAAGCAAAGGAAGTGAGCGGTGTCGCGCTCGTGCCCAAACAAGAGCTGTGACTCACACATGGAGTCTGCAGCTCAGCACCTTTGAAGCCAACCACATACATACCAAGGGGCTGAAGGCTCTGAGCGACTCTCAACAGTAATGATCAGACAGAGTGGCACACCGGCCTTCTTGTGCCACTGGCAAGAGAAACCGTATAATTAATAACTATTGCAGTTCGTGTAATGTTAATTGTGCTAATGTGCCTTATGAATGTATGGGTTATTTATCACTTGCTGATTCAGCAGCAGTCACACAAACAGTGCCTAATTTGAGCTGGTGGTTTTGGTGCTCAGCACCGGCACTTAATTGTCAACACCAGCACTTATGACAGCTGCCACATGGTGGCGCTGCTTCTTTAATTTAGAGTTGAGCAGAACAGCAATTGTTTATTAATTCAGTATACATTAAGTTTGAGGGAACTGCATTGGCTGCCTGTAGGTTCCAGCTTCTGTGCTACGCACACAGAGCCCTACAGAAGAGTGCCCCCCGCATATTGCAAGACAAGTTAGAATTCTATGCTCCCTCGCGAAACCTGAGATCCAGCCATCATGTCCTGGCCAAGATCAAACGGACCAAGAGGGTCAGAGCAGGAGGCCAATCCTTTTCTAAGCTGTCGGACGTTCACTGGAACAAACTTCCATTAGATCTTCGCCTAACAGGCGAATATTTGCCCTTTAGGCCCAAATTAAAACCATTGATGTTCCCTAGTACATAGCCAAAGCTACCTTCTGCTATCCTGGCTGAAGCCTCACCCTTTAAACTGCTCGCAAAAGCCTTCCCCATATCAGGTTAACGATTTCCTAGTGCTGTGATGTCCCTTAGGATGAATGCCGTTCTCAATAAATGCAAATGCAAATACCAGATTAGATGTTCTGATTGGAGAATCCTCTGCAGTGCTTAATTTATGGCAGTGTTTTTTGGTTCTCAGAACAACCACTTATCTTTCAACACTGGCCCTTATTTGACAGTCCACAACATTTTTGCGCTCTCAGTCTATTTTTTTACAGGAGCACACCAGATTTAAAAAAAAGTAATATACATTAAAATAAAAATACCTTGGGCCTTATTTATGAGGCCTCGCATTACATTTACACTGCCGTTGTATCCCTTTTTGTGACTCTGTGGCTGTGCAAATAATGCGCCATGCTGTACCATATTTAAGAAGTGACGCATCTAGGCAGATGAGTCACTTCGTAAACCCCAGCGCTAAATTATACCCGCGTCAGGTAAAATGTATGCAGGGTGGGCGTTCCCCGCATCAAAGCATCGTAGAAGTGGTGTATTGAAATCTATAGGATTTCAGTGCGTCAATCTAGGAAGTCATTGCATCAGATGACGCAGGCCCTTTCACATGGGGTTGCCCCATGTGAAAGGATGCATTGCTGGAGTTGTGTCTGTTTTCAGACTCACCCCAGCAATGCACCACTTTTGCACCTACAGATAAGTCAGTAATACTGACGTATTGTAACTCCTTGCAACATGATGTGCCGTACTGTAAATACAGCGCATCCTTAGTGGCGTATGGAGGGCGCACCGAGAAGTGTCACATTGCTGCTTTGTCGCAGCGATGCCACAAATGAGGCCCTTTGTTCATTCTTACGGCTTTGGTGACATTTGTTGGAGTGTGATGGTTGGTATAAACATTGCACGTGGCAGCAGTGGGAGGGTGATCAAGCTGCAGTGGCCTCCCGTGAAGTAGCATGGGCCCTGTTGCTTCCTTTTTTTTTTTTTTTACAAATTAGGCAGTGGAACTGTGGCAATGCTCCCAGCAGTCGAGACGCACAACCTAAAGGCTGGAGTCTGAGTAACAGAATGTTGATTTTAGTAGAGCCTGAGGTATACTTGGACCAGTTTGGATGCAAAATCTGTTCCACTTGATCAAATAATGATCTACGACGTTCTGACGAATCATAATACTCATTCTTAGGGGACAACCAGTTCTGGCTAGAACTGATTTCAGGGCTGCTGCTGACCAAAGGGATGTACATCGTTACAACGCATGCTTTTACAATGCATGCCTTTACGACACAACTTTTACACCGCAAGTCGTTACAACGACTTGCGTTGGGGGGCGCTGGATAGTGAATAGTTTAATTTACTAATCCAACTCCAGTCCTAGTGGATAGTAGGGAAGGTGTTGGATAGTAAATTAAAACTATTCCCTATCCTAGAGCGCCCCCCCAGCGCAAGTCGTTGTAATGACTTGCGTTGTAATGGTTGCGTCGTAAAGGTACTGCGTTGTAAAAGTTGCGTTGTAAACGATGTTCCCTTGACCAAAGAATTTCTCATAGATGGTGCTCGTCTAAAAGTCACGGGTTTTCAGGGAGGAGCTGGCCCAATGTGATGTCCGTCAATACGATTAGCCATTGCTTGTTGATAATTGATCTTATTTGCCTCTCCTGTTTACAAAGTGTTGTGACTAGTCTAACATCATCAGGTGTGCTTGTCATTGTGGAGGCCCATACATTTCTCGATTCAGTGCTCTGGGGACTTTAAAGAGAATAGCTTCTCTTGATGGGGCACTGGCTTTCGACTTTGCTTGGTTCAGATTTCTAATACTGTACCCATGTTCTATGAACCTGCCAGTTGCCTCATTCTGACAACTTGCAAGATCAGTATAAGAACTGCATATTTTCCGTATCCTGAGGTATCTCCTATATGGGGTACTTTGAATAAGATGTCGGTGGTGTGAGCTCTTTGCATGGAGAAACAAATTTCCAGCCGTGATTTTCCTATGTAGTTTCAATTCTACTCGCCCCTTATTGATGTATAATTGTATGTCCAAAAACTCAATAGATTGATTACTAATCTTTGCCGTGAACTCAAGATTTAATTTGTTCAGGTTGATATGATTTACAAAAGAGGTGGCGCTTTCCTCCGATCCCCTCCAAACAATAAAAACAATCTATGTAACACCACCAACTTATTACATGATTGTTCCAATCCTGACTATATTTTACCTTGAGGACCGGCTCCTCCCACCAGCAATGTGTAAACACGCATAACTGTGGAAGAAGCAGCTCCCATAGCTTCTCCCTTCATTTGTTGAAAAATATCCTTTTCAAAAAGAAAATAGTTATTTTTAAGACATACCTCAATCATTTCAAATAGCATTTGATTAGGATCATAAAAAAAACTCAGAATAACAGAACGAAAATGGGGACAAACTCCGTCATCCCCCCACCTAAAACAACCAAGAATGACCAGAAAAACCTACCATAAAAGCGTACTTAAATCAAAAAAAGAATTTTTTAGAAATGAACTTGAAAATGCAAAGAACAGACCGAGGAAACTCTTAGATCTACTAAACAATCAATCGAACAAATTAGCCAAATCTTCCCTACTAATATCTAAATCAGTGGATAAATGTTTGGGTGAAAATTACTGGGCCTCGGTGCTACAATTGTCAGGGCCCAATTGTGTTGTGGCACATTCCTCGCGAAAGGCTTCACCCAAGAGCCATTGTAAGGGTAAGTATAGAGGAAAAGTGGAGGACTGTGCCCTCACATTTTGTCAGAAGTGATCCGAAAAGGAAATACAGATGTTCTTTGTATCTCGTCTCTGCGGTCAGGACCGCAGAGACGAGAAACCGGCTTTCTAACAGAATCATGATCTTGACCTACGCCAACACCAGACCCTTGCCTTGAAAAAGCCCACGGCCTATAGGCCACCAGGGCGAAACACGTGTCGGCTGTTCTTTATCCACAGATGTAACATGAAATAAAAACTACGCACATAAAACTTTCAAAGAACGTCTGTATTTCATTTTCGGATCACTTCTGACAAAACGTGAGGGCACAGTCCTCCACTTTTCCTCTATAACATCTAAATCAGATCTGAACTGTGAAGATTTCTCAACATTCTTTACTGATAAAGCCAGCTCTTTGGAGAGAGAGCTCAAGAATAACGCTGAAAAAGCCTCAAACCTAAGGAGTGAACAAGGGAGGGTCCCTGCCCTAACTATTCAAATAATGCCCAAAAGTAAAGTCCATTGGTCAACCTTCAATCTATATGATCATCATGACATTACCAAAATATTACTTTCTCTGAAACCAAATAATCACTACAATGAACTGCTGCCGTCTAAGTGCTGGCCCTCCTGCAACCACATGGTCATCCCCTACTGGACTAAGATAATTAATGAATCGCTTGCCCAAGGATCAATTCCAGACTGCCTAGAAACAGGCCAGGTGGTCCCTCTCAGAAAGAAACCTAGGGAGAACCCATCGGACCCTAACAACTTTCGTCCGGTAACAACCATTCCCCTACTACCAAAGTACTAGAAAAATGTGTGCACAATCAGTTAAGTCAACACATTACTGAATTTGAGCTACTTAATGACTGCCAATCAGGTTTCAGACCAAACCACAGTACAGAAACAACAATCCTACACATAGTAGATGATGCTTTGATGGCTCTCGACTGTAATGAAACCTGTCTACTGATCCTTCTAGACCTATCATCTGCATTTGACACAGTAAACCATCCCAAATTATTAGAGCGCCTGGAAAATAGGATGGGCTTATCAGGAACTGTACTGAAATGGCTCCACTCCTTCAAAGAGAACAGATTGCAAATATTCCTGGTAGACAACAAGCTATCCCCACCGTCTCCCATTCAAATTGGGGTTCCACAAGGATCAACTCTATCCCCTTCACTATTTTTAAAAATATTTTTATTTGAAAGATGACAGACAAATTCACTGTTATTCATACAATTCACAATGTCAGTTACATTTAGCATCATATTAGGAATCAAGGGCCGTATGTATCAAGATATCGTTTTGCGATACCTAAATAGCGATTTTTTGCGAATCGCTATTTAGAAATCGCAAAACAGTATGTATGTACAAAATCGCTATTTTTTAGCGATTCCTTATCATTCTTTATTTGCGAATTCGCAATTTGCGAAATCGCAAATAAAGAATGATTTCCAATGCATTCCTATGGGCCAGGAGGCCCATAGGAATGATGGTGCAATAATTCTCAAATTGCGAATTTGCAATTTGCTAATCACAATTTGAGAATTATTACAAGGGTGCAGGTGTGTCTCAAAGACACCCTGCTGCACCCCTCAAATCTACATGTGTGTGCATGAGGCACACATACATGCCCTATGGGCATGTATGTGTGTCACATACCACCCTCACAAATGCCAAATAGGGCATTATTATGAGAAATCGCAAATTACCACCAACTACAAGTTGGTGGTAAATTGCGATTCCTTAACACAAATTCGCACTTCAAAAATGTATCATACATATCATTTAAGGAATCGCAAAATTTGCGATTCCTTAAATGCTATGGCAAAATAAGGAATCGTAAATTATTGCGATTCCTTAAATTGCGATTGTATGATACATTGGAAATAATGCAAAAAGGCTGTTTGCGAATCGCAAAGGCCGAAATTCTGCGAATTTCGGCCTTTGCGATTAAAAATTGGCTTCATACATATGGCCCCAAGTTCAGTTAGACATACATATTACACATTTTGTTCGCCATCTCTGTTCCTTCGCAATTCTAATTCCACCACAGCCAATACACAAATCTCTCCCGTATACAAGTTCCACTTGGACCATTTCCTGTCCCACTTCTTTGGGCACCCTCTCGCAATAAACACTTCCTTCTCAGCTATCATGCACCTATCCAGCTCCCTCTTCCAAACTGTCACTGCAGGTGGTCGTACTCCACCCCATCCCCTAGTAATTTCCCTCTTAAAGAGTGTAAAACCTAGCGTTACAAACTGCTGATCTGTCTCCGTATGATCAGTCGCCTCCCATATATTTAGCAGGCCCAGTCGTGGCGTCAAAGTAAGTGGCTTTCCCAGCGCGGAATGCATATGTGTCGTGATCCTGTCCCAACGGCTCTGCACCATCGGGCATTCCCATATCATATGGTAAAAGGTGGTTGGCTGTCGGCAGCCCCTTAGACAAAGATCGTCTGGCCTAGACCCAATCCTTGCAAGAGTGACCCCAGTCAGATATGAGCGGTGGAAAATACGGAGTTGGATAAGGCGGAATCTAAGCGTGATGGCAGCCTCTCTGGGAGACATTAACGCCTGCCTCCAGTCCTCTTCTTCAATTATCCCTATGTCCCCCTCCCACTTCTCCTTAAGCTTTCCAAAGGAACCAGGCACATTATTACTAAGTTTCTTATACGTGAGGGAGGTCGCCTTGGTGTGCAACTGTCCATCCATCAAACGGTCCTCCAGAGGGGACGACTCCGGAATATCTACACAGCTAGGGAACGCCATCATCAAGGCATGTCGTATTTGTAGATAGTGAAAGACCTCACTGGGCGTCAGCTTGTATGCCTTCTGTTGCTCCTCAAACCAAAGGATTTTACCCTTCTTAATCAAGTCACCAACCGTTGAGATACCAATCATATCTCATTTATTGAATCCCTGGTAGTGGCAAAGCATACCTAGTTTCTGGGAATACCATAACGGCGTCAGTTTGGTAAGTCTGCCTATCCATCCCAAAGGAGAATTAGCTAGTCTCCATATCTGCAGCGTGTGTTGAGTGGGACCCACAAAGAGCTTCCTCCTAGTACTAGAAGAAAGTGCTCCTAGATATCAAGATTTATCCATCTGATATGTATTCAAGGCACATGCCGGATCATCCGGCGGGGCATATATCCACCTATTATTTTTTTATTTATTTCATTTCTAAAGCGCTACAGCTACCCAACAAAGGGTTTCCCGGCGCTGATGATTCCGTGCATTGAGAAAATCAGGATTTTTAGATGTTAAACAGCCAGGTTTTTAGGGCTATTCACCTATTCACAGTCACCAGCTGCGAGGCCCAGTAATACAGCCGTAGGTCAGGTAGCGCAATGCCCCATCATACTACCCCTTCATCAATTTCTGAAGCGCAATCCTCGGGGCCTTCCCATCCCACAGTAGCCTACGCACCTCCCCTTCTACAGCTGTAAAGTAGGCAAGTGGAGAAGTGCGGCTCACTGGTTAGAGCAGGCAGACCCTGAAGCAGAGGTCAGACCCGGGACCAGGGTTCGATTCCCGACGCGGCAGGGTGTTGAGCTCAAATGTCCACGGACTCTATAATTCTCGCTTCGGTGCCTGCTCTAATCATGGGTTCAAGCTCTGCAACTCTGGGCATTAATCTTGCTTAATCTCCACAACGGCCCCCCCCGCGGCGGGATGCCTGGCTTTCACCTTGGGGATGCCCTGTAGGGGCTATCTCACAGGGAAAAACCAGGACGGGTTCCCAAGGCAGCGCAGAGATACCCCTTCGGGGGTCGATTCCTGCGCTATATAAGAAATATAATAATAATAATAATAATCTGGAACTATATGTGGACAATTTTGCATGATATCCACTTCACTATTTAACCTATACATCGAACCATTAACTGAAGTACTGCATAAGGCTAACATTTTGTTACACATGTATGCTGATGACACCCAGCTGTTTATGAAGATATATTTCCCGGAAGAGCTCAACACTGCACTCCAGAAAACCGTTGAATGGCTAGCTGACAAAAAAACGAATTCCTTCTGATCTCCCCTCCTAAAAGTTCATCCAAGATCAAATGAAATATCAAGTTAATCACAGCACTAAACGGTATTCCAACTATAGTTGACTCAACCAAATCCCTGGGTATCACACTGGACAAAGATCTAAACATGCAAGCACTCATCAACACAATGGCAAAAAACGCTTGTTTTCATCTGAATTACCTCAGGAAACTGAAGCCACTCGTTGATCCTGGTGACCTGAAGCTAGCAAACAGAATATCGCTCCCGAGCAAAGAACAAATTAACATTCAAAATTGAACCATATCAAATCATCAGTCCAATAAGATGTCCAGATTCAGGATGTTCTCAAATAGTTTTCTTCTCTTTATTGTTTTGTTTTACTTTATCCTTGTCACAAACATAGTTATATTATACATCAATTCACAGTGGATAAGTTGATGTAGATGACATCACCAAATGCATCATGGGTTCAGCAATTGAACCCATGATGACCACGGGAGTACTCATCCAGACCCGATTACAAGTCTGATCGGGATATTTATTAACAAAATACGTCAGAATGCTGAAGGATACGTACTGTCTATATGTTTTTTAGACCCATATTATATAGGACCACACACAGGATCTACCTGGAATGTGGTGAACTTGCTCCCAGAGATTTGCGCTTGCCCTGAGGAAGTCATCGGGTGAATTTCCCAGAGACAAAACACGTGTCGGTTATTGACTACATTTAGTGATGTCATCTAAATCAATTTATCCACTGTAAATTTATGTATAATATAACTATGTTTGTGACAAGGAAACAAGGAAATAAAGAGAAGAAAACTATTTGAGAACATCCTGAATCTGGACATATCATTGGACTGATGATTTGAAATGGTTCGATTTTGAATGTTAATTTGTAAGCATGGGCGAATTTTGCGAATCTCGCGTTCGCAAATTTTGCGGATTTGCGAACTCGCAATTCGCAAAATCCGCGAATTCTCGCGAATTTGCGGATTTTTTTTTGTGTGTTTCTGCCAGTTCGCGAGGGTTTTGTACAATTTCGCAAATTGCGAACTTACCTGTCGGGTCGCAAGTTTCGCGAACTTGTTGTTTCTACGTGTCCAGCCTGTTTGGGACACTCTTCTTCATCACTGCCACTCTCTGTCACCACTGCCACTCTCTGACTACTCATGCCACCCTCTGGCCCATCCATGCCACCCTCTGTTTCATCACAGCACCCTCTGGTTGTCCAGTCAGTGTACATTATTGTGGCAAAGCAAGCACACCTTCCCTGCCTCAAGTGACCTGAATTAATTTGGGGCTGATTAATGTGTCACAGAATATTTTTTTAGCTGGCACCTGCTTCCTTAGTGCTTCCTGATTAGTGATCTTTTGCACTTGCTAAGTGCTTTCATTGTTGCAAAATTAGTTACAACACCTGCCCTGCCCCAACTGACAATAATGAATTAGGGGCTGATTAATGGATTTGAACTTCCAGCCTGGCTCCTGCTTGTCTCCCTTAGCTGTAATTCAGGACCTTTGTGGCATATGTGTAACTATTCTGAGGTTCAGAGCAGGGTCACATAATAGTTTCAACTGGCAACTGAACTCTGGAGGGGCCCCTCAGGAAGCACTACAGGAAATGGCTACTAATGATGAGCCTGAACTTTTGAACCTGGTAAGTAGTTTCAGTTTTGCTAAGATCGTATTTCTGCAATTTTGCGCTTATTCGCGGGGCGCGAAGTTGTACTGGGAAGCCGCGAACACACGCGAACAGTGCGAGCAAAATCCGCTGCTCGCGGATTTGCGGATTTTGCGGGAGATTCGCGAATCTCGCGGATTGCGAATTTACCGAAAATCCACAAAATCCGCGAGCGAAACGGATTTTCCGCCCATGCTTATTAATTTGTTCTTTACTTGGGAGAGATATTCTGTTTACTGTTTATCCACTGTGTTCTTTTAGCCACAGAGGATTTTTGGGATGCGGGTGGCCATATCCATTTTGTTCCCTGATAGGTAAATATCTCCCATAACGAACAACAGAGAGGTCTAAGTAGTTATGGAAATAGGCTGTCAATACAATGTTACAAACTCAGAACAAAGAAACTGTTCACCTCCCGACGCTAAATACTATCATTAACTGAGCGTGAATGGCTAGCCACTGCTCCTAGAATTAAGTACGACAAGACAATCTGGAATGTAATCTAATGTTTTCTAGTATCCCTCAGTATATTTTTGTGTATGGATAAATATTTCCAATGTTATCGAAACACTTAGAGATGTTCTTGACGTGAAATAATTGGATATCTGCTGATATCAAATTGGTTGAAATGTAATGCGCTCTGATACCCTACTCAGGGTCTGGTTCGCTCTATAGAAAACACTGAATAAATAAACAAATACATAAATAAATACAATAAAAACCAATCAACCTTTTGCTCAGAAAGTGCTCTACCACCTTTGAGCTATAGTCATGTTTTATATTTGTGTAGAATGATGTAAATTACAAAAGAAATGACTTAATTATCTATTAGACAATTAATATTCATAACTAATAATAAATGTATTGTATTTAATTTACTTTCAACCATTTACCCCTACAAATGCAACAAATCACACCAGATATATATCTTAAACAATACTATATATCTTAAACAATACCTTATTTCCACATTTTACATTATTAATAATCATTACAATAACTATTATAAATTAACATTATTTATTAATTAATATAATTACATTCCAACAAACTCTTTTCCCATACAAAAACACACACCAAGCAAAAACAATTAAATGTATTATGCAATTTATATAACTATCAACTGTATTATTTAAACATTATTTATTAATTTATTATAATTAATTTACTTCCCACCCTATACCCTTACAAAACCCACATCTGAAACATAACTTTAAAAAAGTAATTATTCAATTAAGATAAATAATTTTCAATTAAATAAATAATATTAATTATTAGTTATTAATTAATTAAAATGAATTTACTTCCCACCCTATACCCCTATAAACCCCACAACCCGCTACAATACTAAAAAGCACAAACAAATATTGTATTACATTTCAAAAGTCTAACATTTTTAAAGCTGTAGTTAAAAACATTCACAATACTTATATAAACAATTTATAGCATGCAATCAAATATATACTACAATACATAAAAAATTATTGTAAAATTATATTATTAACAAAAATATTTTTGTAACCGATATTAATGATTTCGATATTGTTAAAATCTATATTACTCACCCTAAAATCGATATTCTTGAGAATGATATTCTTACACAAGATATTTCTGCATGACGTTATTTAAAACTCGATATTTGTGTTTGACGATATTTTAATTCAAATATTTTGTCTGAATACCGTTTTATGGTGCGGGAGTTGTAGGTGGTATGCTATAGTGAAAACAATGTGTGGAACTGTGAAGATGGAATGTGGTGAACAATTTAGAGTGATAGACTCATGTGGTGTGTGTGAAAATGTGGTATAGGGGAGGAGTGGTATATAGTGAAAGGTATAGGCTACAGGAGTAGGTGTTGTTGAGTGTGGTGGGTGTTTTGGTGGTGTTATAATGGAGAGGTGTGATCTGTGGGTGAAGTCGTGACCTGTGGAAGGAGTGTGTTTGGAGGTGTGTTAAAGGGCAGGTGAGATCCAGGGAAGACTGTGTGACTGAGTGAGTAAGGAAGATAAAACGAAGTATGCCGGTCTAGAGACATTATGTGATCTACGATAAGTTAAGAATCTTTGTCTCTTTTCTTCATTTGTTGATTTATTTCTTTGGTTCTTTCTTTCTATCTTTCCAGTGCTACTTATCACCGAGAGCAGCATCAGAGAGTTATGGGTCAGATATAGGGATTAATTAATGAAAGATGTCGGTAAAAGATTTACTGAAAACAACATATAGCATCCTTAAAGAGTAGTGATGAGGCTATGTATAGACATTGGTGAGAGAGACTGGTTTTCAGTGTCTAACCAGCAGTTCTGTGTCATGAAAGTCAGTCCAGCTGCCGCTAACTAGAGACCAGAAATAGACTGACTGAAATTATATTTGTTTTAAAGTTTTCTTGAATCTCATTAAGCAAGTTTGGAGTCTTAGATTTTACGGAGGTGAATACCATACTGATGATCCTTGTGGGTAAATAGTAAGTAAGTAAGTAGATTTATATAGCATTGCTTATCACGCGTGAGGGCATCAAGGCGATGTTTATGGGCACAACAAGAAGGTGTAGGTCGCCCAATACCGGTCGGTAACGGCCGAAATAACCGAATTTCGGCCGTTACCGACCGGTATTGGGCTTTTTAGATGTAGGTGGCATATTTTTAGGATTCGGTATTTTACCGAATCGGTAATTTAAGGATTCGGTAAAATACCGAATTCTTAACATACCGATTCAGTAAAATACCGAATCCAGGATGTAGGAAGCACTCAAGTTAGTGCATTCCTCAGTTAAGGATTTGTTATTTACCACCAACTACAAGTTGGTGGTAAATAATGAAAACCTTTGAAAAAGCATTTTTTTTGCTTTTCCAACAGTGCGATGTGGCAGACATACATGCCCTTATGGCATGTATGTGTGCCACATGTGCACCCATGCACAATTGAGGGGTGCAACAGGGTGTCAAAGTGACCAACTGCCACCCTTCAATGTTTTCCCCCTGTTACTGAATCGGTATTTACAGATTCGGTAATTGACATTCATTCCTATGGGCCTCCAGGCCTATAGGAATGAATTGCAATTACCGAATCAGTAAATTCCGATTCGGTAATTACCGAAACTTACCGATTCGGTAATTTATAACAAAAAAATACCTATATCCCATTTACCTATTCTTAAATACCGAATCGGTATGATTCGGTATTTAAGAATTGGTAAAATGAGATTACCAACATCTGAACCCATGTGATTTGCCCAGAATCACAGGATGTTGCTATGATGTCGAGACTCGAACCCAGGTCTCCAGCTTCCGAGTTGGTAGTTTTGGTCAAGGGATTTTCTGTCGATCTTCTTTTGCTGCAGTGGGTGGATCAACAACTTGTAATTCATGGATTCCAAGCTTCTGCAAGTTTCCATAGAATTCCTTGATGGGGTGGAGTGGTCATTTGGCTATACTTTCAGACCTGGAAATGCACCCTTAAACAGACGTGAGGATGCATGTTGTGTTACGAATTTGTTTAGCCAAATAGCAAATGCACTACAAGGCATACCTCTTGGTGCCCTAACATACTCTGCAGTGATTATTGCGGCGTATGTAAGGGCGCTGAGGGGTATGCACTGCAGTGTATACCCCTCGGTGCCCTTACGTACTCTTCAGTGATTATTGCCGAGTCTGTAAGGGTGCTGAGGGGTATGCACTGCAGTGTATACCCCTTGGTGCCCTTATGTACTCTTCAGTGATTATTGCAGAGTATGTAAGCATGCCGAGGGGTATGCACTGCAGTGTATACTCTTCTGCACCCTTACGTACTCTGCAGTGATTATTGCAGAGTATGTAAGGGCGCCAAGGGGTATGCACTATAGTGTATACCCCTCGGTGCCCTTACGTACTCTGCAGTGAATATTGCAGAGTATGTAAGGGCGCCGAGGGGTATGCACTATAGTATATACCCCTCGGTGCCTTACGTACTCTGCAGTGATTATTGCAGAGTCTGTAAGGTCGCCGAGGGGTATACTGCGCTAAGCAGTGCAGTTAGTGATGTCTAAACAGGGATGGAAGAGGAAGTAGTCACTCTATTATTAAAAACCTCTCTGCAGTGATTTTTGAAATATAGAAGGGCTGCTCCTTCTTCCAGCCCGGTTAGACACCAGTCACTTCAGATTAATTCCAGCGGTGAAGCAGCGTAGTTTATCAGTACTTCTGCTTTACAAGAGTAACACGGAATTACCAAATTCATCCAATCCCGCCTGTGGAATTAAAGGTTCTGCCTTGGCCTGAAGAGCAGCTTCCTAATGTAGAGGATGCTCTGCGGTGTGAAGCTTTATGAACTAAGCGGAGGGTTCACTTCTTTATTTTCTGTGAGCTAGAGGGTGGTCTTCCGAGTGGGTGTGATACGGTTGTGGTGGATCCGACCAAGTAGGAGACGAGCAGCGCGCTTTTAGACGGTTGGACCCCTTGAAGTTGGCCAACGGATTTATTGTGAACAGAGACAACAGGCTGGTCCAACAGTCAAGGATGGAGGTCGGAGAAGCAAAAATAGTAGCAATGTTTTGAGGGAGGTACAAAAGAGGGGGGGTCCCTCTTAGCAGACATAGAGGGCGGACAGCAAATTTAGTGATATCATTTATCTGGAGCCTGTAAAAGTGCTGGTTTTTGGGCGTAACTTCCAGGTTCAAGGCTTTAGTCAGAGGCTGATGAGGGACGCCTGGTCACCTAAGCCTGAGGAGTGCAGATGGATAGGGCTGGTGCCCCCACAAGGAAGATCCCAGCTTTGTCCTCATTGAAGGGAAGTGTTGAGGGTTTAGATGGAGTAATGATTGGGATGAAGGTTATAAAAAGATCCAACAATATCATTTTAAACCAGTTTATTTGATTGGCAGCAAGAGTGTGTGACACAAAAGGGACTTCTTTTTGTTTTCAGTATATGCCGACCCTGTCCCTTGGTGGTTAATAAGGCGCCCCACCCATTTTGTGGGTCTCATTCAAGCAAAGCCAGTTTTCCCTAATCCAATTCTGAACACGGGAACGGCGATGTGAATCCGGTGGATTTCTATTCTGCCTCGACGGCGAGTTGTATGTCGACCACATAAATATGACAGCGAACGATGATAGGAATCGGGGCGCTTTGTAGGAAGCTAAATATAGATATGGAATGATATTGGTGATATTAAGGAGCCTTGTGGTGCTCTTCATGGGATTTTGGAATGGTCCCTCTTTAACCTGATGAGTGCAGCTGAACAGGAAGGGTGTCAACAAGGGAAGTACTGTTTCACTAATAGTTGTGCAAAGTTCCAGAATGTTAAGAAGTACACGGAGGTCAATTGTGTTGAATGCCACTGACAGGTTCATGAGGATGAGAGCACAGGGGGTGCCATTGTCCCTATGTTATCCAGGTCTTTTCTGAAGTTTGGTAGCAGAGTTTCAGCTCCCCTTCGGGGTCTAAAGCCTAAATAGAAGTTGCCAAATCAGTTTACTTCCAGGTAGATACATTTTGGCAGGGGACACCTGTTTCCAGTGCCTTGGCAACACAAGGTGAGGTGAGACACGTCTGTAATTGTCAGAATGATCATGACCTGCTGAAGGTTTCTCGCAGATTGGTGTGACCATTGAGGAACTTGAAAGGTTGAGGGAAGGGCACCATGGTGTGTCAAGGACTGGACGTGGAAGAGTTAAGATCTGGCCAGTTTCCTTTTTGTATTGCCAAAGGACAGAGAGACACCTCTCAGTAGACACAATGCCCACAGCACTTAACAGTACATTAGAAAGATTTTAAGTTTCATGAAAAGGCTCCATATTAGGAGGAAAAAGGCACAAAAGGCAGAAAAGATAATTCTGACATATTTGTCTTTCTTGATAGAAGATGGTTAATGCATAAACAGATCAGTAATGCACCAACCAACTCGACTGGAACAACAAGGTGGGGAGAAGCCGAGCCAGCTACCAGGCACTTCTGTGGACTAGCAGGATGGGGGCCGGTTTCACCGCCATGATAGACCGGCTTTGTTGATGGAGGTCCGCAGGCCATGTTCCTGCATGTGGCACTTCTAAATAAACAATGAGAAAACAAATGGTTTCAAAGCTGTGCTTAAAGCGGACGTTAAAACAATTTGTTCCTTCATTGTTTATTTAGACTGAAATGCCCAGTATCCAGTCCACCCCTGGAGAGGGAAAGTCTAATAGGATTCTGGCTGCAAAGCCGAGCGGAGAGAGCTCAACATCCCTGGTAGGGCCAGGAGAGCACATGCTTCTCCGTGACAGGCCTCCGGGGTGGACGTTCAGGACCTTGCTTGAAAAAGGTCTCTGGACATTTGAGCCAATCAAGGGTCTGATAATCTCAGCAAGTCAAAGAAGTGAAACACTGACTCAAAATGTCTCTTGGTTCAAGAAAGATCTGTCCATGGAAGTCCCCAAAGAGGAAGGTGTTTTAGAAACCTCAGTGACCTCAAATGATACCAGGGCACGATAATAGTGAGAAACATTCCCATGGACTGAATCAGCGGATACAGGTGAGTGTCCGTTAGACCTGACAGCCTTGATGTGCCCTTCCCCAAACTTTTAGCTTTCTTACATGTGCTTGTTGCTGTATTATTCTTGGGAGCCTTAGGACTCTGAGCACCTTACCTCTGCTAACCAGTGCTAAAGTGTACGTGCTTCTACCCTAAACATGGTTTAATTTACTTATCAACAATTTGTAGAGTTAATTTATCTGTAGGTCCCAAGATGAGTGCAGTACCTGTGCACAGGCCTTGTAAATTAAATGCTCCTAGTGTGTCTGCAGCGCTGATGGTGCTACCCATACAAGTAACCCTTTAAATATGTCTCAGGTGCCACTGACATGTCAACTTAGCACTTAAAATCACCTGCCAAGCCTTAAACATCCCCTTTTATTACATACAAGTCACCCGTAGGGTAGGCCCTAGGTGGCCTTTAGGACAGAGTGCTGTGTAACTAAAAGGTAGGGCATGTATTTTTAACTTTTACATGTCCTAGTAGTGAAAAACACCTAAGTTCATGTTACACTATGGTGAGGCCATCCCATATGTCAACATTGGGAATTCCATATTACAGTTTTAAGCAATAATTTCTGATTGAGAGGGAGTAGCTCCACCATGATTGATAACATTGGAATGGTAATGATGAATCCTCTTTGCTGGCAAAGTTAGATTTGACATTACTATTTTAGAAATGCCACTTTTAGAAAGATGTAAAAACAATGTATTGACAGAATGACAGAATGCAGAACAATGTCATACATTCACCCCAGTACAGAGATCTGGGCCATGCTCACTTTGCCACTGGATTCAAGATAGCCTGGCTGATGAGGGCTGTTAGCTCGAAACCGGTCCCAGAATGCTTGTTTCCGGTCCAGGGAAGACATAGCTTGGCAGTTCGAGCTGGACTGTTCCCATGAGGCACAGGGTCAAGACTGATTTGCATATAGCTGTGTCTGAACTGAGGTGGCTAAGTGAGCTAAAGAACGATGATGGATTCAACCCAGATCTGTGATTGGTGGTGAGTGTCTGAAACGTTTCAGCGCTCCGTCCATCATCTCCTTGTGTATACTTTAAGAAAGATGGCATTTTTCTGATGTTAAAGCGCTGTGTGCCCGCAGCCTGTCTCCAATACACGTCTAGGGTGGGTGACAGCTAGACTTTGTGCATTCCCTCTAAACAGCTACAAAGGAAGGGTAGGTGTGACTGAATGTCCATCAGCATCCTGATGGTTCACCCTGGGCAAGATGGGAGGGAGGAGCTGACACTTTCTCCTGAATGGACATTGTCATGTCCCCACACAAAGAGTTGATTACCCCACTGTAGTGAATCTGGAGCCTTGCTGGGAAGGAAGGACCTCTGTGTACTTTAAAGCTCCTCTTTGTAGTCACCTCCAATTTAAAGGCACAACCGGTTATAAATGTTGGGTCTCTGACCCCACCAAATCACACAGTTCTAGACCTGTAAAGAAACTCTGCCAGAAAGAAGGACTGCTGTGCAGCTACAAAGAGTGCCACTCTGCTGGACAGCTACTCTGGAAGAACTGTTTTTCTGCTGTGCTGCCCTGCTGACTGCTACCCTCTGCCCCAGCTGAGGATGAATAGGAATTTTGCTTGAACTCCAAGGGCAAGCTGGATTGCATCCTGTTCTGAGACTCAGGGGCATCAAAGTCTCACCTCCTGCACCTGTACCTGGTCCATTGGAAGTGGATCCAGGTGCTTGCTCCTTTGCAACTGACGCATCCTCTGCTGCATGAAGCAGAATCGACGCATCGCATGTGGGAACAGACTCTGTGCATCGCACTCGGAACCAGCCACATTGCCATCATTACAGTGTGAGAAAATCGATGCATCCCCTCACCTGCCTGGAGAAACCTGGCACATGAGCTTCGGAGCCAATGCATCTCGGCTTCGGCGCTTTATCTTTAGAACTGCTGCATCATCATCTTTAGGTGGAGAAAATCAGTGCATCACCTTGTTTGCAGGGGTCGACGCCAATAACAAGAACCCTGTACCCCGGACGTAGGATACCACTGTGTTACTTGGCGCCTATTATTAATCAACTGGAGAGAGCACAACTGTCAACTTCCAGTTAGGCATCCCCTCTTTTGTAGTTGGGTATGCTGGATGCATCTCATCCGACAACAAATCTTTCCATAGATAAAGAAAATTCCCAAAAAAGGTTTCAACCTGACAGTCACACAGAGAAATAACGGTGTCTGCTCCACTGAGACAGTATACCCAACCACACTTACTACCTGTGAAAAAAGTGTGATGAAACAGAAGGACACCTCACGGGCGCACACCCTCGGGGCAAACGGCTGATGTTACCAACTTAAGACCCCTTTCTTATCATTGGTAGTCATTCTGATTCAGAAAAGAAGAAAAAAGTGTCCAAATCGAGCAACTTAGCAGGGGTCGACACCAACACACCGACACCAACACATCGCTCGGCTACGCCTCGCATCTTGCTGTTGCAAACAGGATCAAGTTATTTTTTTCAGCGAGCCCTGCGTAGCTGCTGTATCTTGCCTGCACTCCATCACGGTCGGCCTGAACTCTTGACTATGGGCAGGACCAGCATGACCAGAGAACCCCTATAGGCGCTTAGTGCTTCTAAGCTCTTTTTTTACTTTTAATCTTTAAAAAATTAATCTTGACATCTCCTTCTTGGATTTTTGTCATGTTGGTCTTGTTTTATTTATAAAATTATAATCTATTTTTCTAAACTGTGTGAAGTCTTTCAGTGGTGTTTTCACTGTGTTACTGTTTCAAGTGTTGCACAAATACTTTACACATTGCTTCTTAAGTTAAGCTTGACTGCTCTGTGCCAAGCTACCAGAGGGTGAGCAAAGGTTACTTTATAGTGTGACTTACTGTGACTAGGACTATGTTTCCTGCTTGGACAGGGTGCACAATTCGGCCAACCAGAAACCCAATTTCTAACACTGTCCCTGTGAGATAAGGGGGTACCCAAGAAGGGGGGAACCAGACAAGGAGAGGGGTCAGAGCAGAGAGGATCACCACTGATAGTTTGGAACCAACAGTGTGATCTGAGACACAATCTGACAACCCCACCCAACAACTACGATACTATGTACACCATGCCCCACATATGTGTTGGAGGCTAGAGAAGGTTTGCAGGTTGTAACCAGAGTGGGTGGAGGGGTGTAGGGAGGAGTCAAGCTACTACCTTGTGCTCAGGATGGACATTGCAGGTCGAGGGGATAAATAAGGCAGAACGAGGCTCTGCCTACTTTGTCCCAGTGTTGTAACTAGGTGGTGCGGGCGGTCCACCCCGAGCACCACTTTTTGGGGGGGCGGCAGCAAGCGCAAGATACGTTTTCTTCTTTTTCTTGTTTGGTTGCTAACCCCCTTATCATCACTAGCAGCCCCGCCCGTCGTCGTCTGTCGTCAGCACCTTCCTCCGGCTCTTACGTGCACTGGTTGCCGGGTGGTAAAAGCTCTAGCTATATAGAGGATGTAGCCTAACGGTTAGAGTGGTGGATCTCAAATCTGGGGAACCGAGTTGGAGTTTCGGCAATGACGCTCAACAACTTGTGATTCTGGGCAAATCAGGTAATCTCCCCGAGCCTACCAAAAACGAATGTGTCCTTGTGTAACACAACAGGTGCTCATGTAAAGCGCTCTGATACCTGATACCTTTGGGTTAAAGAAACAAAAACTACTGCTTTGTCACTGTGGTGTGTGCCCTGGCCTGACTGCAGCCACTGATGCTACACAATGCCTGGCACTGGTCAATAGCAAGGGCAAGAGAGGAGGACAAGGGGGCAGTTAAGGGAAAGAAAAGAATTCCAACCTTTGTGGTTGCTCCTCCCCTTCCTGTCCCCGTAGAAGGCGATTGTATCCTGCACTCATCCTGAGTCGCACTGAGCCTCACCTGTTGCTGGACCTACAGGCCAGGAGGGAAGGGACGATGGACCTACTGGCCAGGAGGGAGGGGACACTGGACCTACAGATCAGGAGGGAAGGGACGCTGGACCTACAGGCCAGAAGGGAACGGATGCCCAACCTACAGGCTGGGAGGGAACGAACGCTGGACCTACAGGCCAGGAGGGAAGGGACGCTGGACTTACAGGCCAGGAGGGAAGGGACGCCGGACCTAGAGGCCAGAAGGGAACGGATGCCCAACCTACAGGCTGGGAGGGAAGGAACGCTGGACCTACAGGCCAGGAGGGAAGGGACGATGGACTTACAGGCCAGGAGGGAAGGGACGCCGGACCTACAGGCCAGAGGGGAAGGGATACTGGACCTACAGGCCGAGAGGGAAGGGACGCTGGACCTACAGGCCAGAGGGGAAGGGATGCTGGACCTACAGGCCTAGAGGGAAGGGACGCCGGACCTACAGGCCAGAGGGGAAGGGATGCTGGACCTACAAGCCGGGAGGGAAGGGACGCGGACCTACTGGCCAGAGGGGAAGGGATGCTGGACTTACAGGCCAGGAGGGAAGGGACACTGGACCTACAGACCAGGAGGGAAGGGACGCTGGACCTACAGGCCGGGAGGGAAGGGACGCCGGACCTACAGGCCAGAAGGCAAGGGACGCTGGACCTACAGGCCAGGAGGGAAGGGACGCCGGACCTACAGGGCAGGAGGCAAGGGACGCTGGACCTACAGGCCAGGAGGGAAGGGATGCCGGACCTACAGGGCAGGAGGGAAGGGACGCTGGACCTACAGGCCTGGAGGGAAGGGACGCTGGACCCACAGGCCAGGAGGCAAGGTACGCTGGACCTACAGGCCGGGAGGGAAGGGACGCTGGACCAAGACATGGAACCACTGCTCTCCGAACAATTAAGGTGAGCTGTATATACCCGGAACAGTGTCCCGGGTCTGTCGGGGGGTCAGGACTGTGATGGACAGACCTCGCCTCAGGCCAGTGGAGGTCACTGGTAGGATATTGGAGTAGGACCGGGTGGATAACTGGACCCCCATAAATCTTATTTCGGGTGAAGCTCCTAGACTTTCCAGACGCCCTTAAACTATGCCCTTGGTAGAAGTGCCCTCAATCAAGCAAGGCCCTCTCCCGGACAAGTGTAGAGAGTGAGACGACAGAAGGACAAGCCAAGCATGCCGTTTCTTTCACATCTGAACTGCCGAGCCGCAGACTTTCATTGCAGATGTGTTCCCGCTCTTAGCTGAAGCAGCTGCTCCCATCATTAAACAGTCATCACTTTGCGCGCCCCTGACAGGCTCTGTGTACCGACCACGCTGAACATGTGGCTGTCAGCCCCGTCTGACGAGTGGTAAATGCATCCCACGAGCATCACTTCCCTCTCGCCTATCGTCCCAGCAGATGCCAGCTCCTCGTTGGGGCTTGACTGAGGGGCGCAGAGGACCCCCTGTACCCCGGAACACCCTCCTGAAGTCAGACATTTATATAAGCAATTTTTAAAACAGCTGCAAGTTTTATTCATTTTCATAATTGTTATAGTTGGTAAGGTGGCTCAGTGAGTTAAAACCCTTGCTGCTGAAAGGTGTGATGTGTCATGAGTATTAATTCTGGCAAGACCAACTTAGCCTTTTATCCTTCTACGCTTAATAAATTGAGTACCATTAAATAAAGTAATGGTCACATTATTTCTTCCAGTGTTTGCAGGTGGCAAAAACTGAGGACAGACGCCATATCGCGAGGGAGGTAGCGCGCATGGAATGGAAAGGAAAAGATGGACGTCAAGTCTGGACAAACAAATAATTAATTCCAAGTCAAAGAAGCTGCATGATAAGGCACCCAGCCTACAGCACCTGTCATGGAAAACAGCCTTCAATGCAAAGAAAGGAACACACCCTAAGGATCCTAACCCTACATACGCAGGAATACGTGTCCCACAGAATGTTTGCCCTGAAGAAGACCATCCACACAACTACAACCCAAGTCCACCCCAGAAGGTCGAAACGCGTCAGCGTATCCTAACCAAGAGCTAGCATGTACTGCTAATATCAGTGCACAGGAGGCACTAGAAGGAAAGCGCAACATAGGAGGCTTAACAAGCTTAACAATGAAAGATCTGACCTCCCAAGGGCCATAGAATAGTGTCAATATGTAAACAAAAGAAAGAGGACCTAAGGGAATCAGGTCCCCACAACAAACAGTAGAAGCACACACGTCACATCAATAGAAGCCTGGCCATACTAAAGATTCACCTTCAAAAGTCTTGAGGTGTAAAGAACTTGTGAATATATGTTGCATATTTGTATTGTAGAACTATATGTCACACTGTGTAAAGATATTATATGTGTAAGTTACAGTGCCACACATAGTCCTAAATGCAGTTACGCACAAATTCTTTTGTATTGTCACGGTGCAGTATGTAAATACCCCACGTATACATGAAAATGTGCATATAAAATCCAAAAGAATAAAGATAAAGATCGAATTAGGGAAACTCCCGGCACGAGAGTGTTTATTGAAATAGTATGTTTGAAAAACGAGTAGGGGGCATTATACCGTATTGAAAATTAACAAAAGGAAAAAAGTTCATCACTTGAACCCGAATAGAGAGACTTATTCGCAAACAAAACTCAAATCCATGGTCTGGGAGGCATACTGCTGTTGATGCTATAGCGATAAAGTCATTGGGCCCGATTCACAGAACTAACTTAAGACAAAATCCTAAACTTACTACTTTTGGTATTCACAGAAGTTAGGATTTTGTCTTAAGACAGACTTAAGTTAGGATTTTGTCTTAAGTCTGTCTTAAGTCTTTCTTAAGACAAAATCCTAACTTCTGTGAATACCAAAAGTAGTAAATTTAGGATTTTGTCTAAAGTTATTTCTGTGAATCGGGCCCTTTATTACCAAAAGGCGTACATATAATGTCATGTTTGTCTGCATTGTCAAAAAGAAACAAGAGATAAAAATGCTCTTAGATGCAGTAGGTTATCAGGCATAGATGAAATAGCGCCAAGATACCTGTCATTTTGAACGCAGCGCTCTATAAATGTTTATTTTTTATAAGATATCCGAGAAAAGCCTTATTGTTTACATTCATAAAAGCCATTTTCAAAAATGCTAAAACTACATTTCACTACTTTTTATAATAAACAAGCACAAACTTATTGTAAAAAAATGTTTCTAATATATCCAAGGACTTTTTTGGGACTACACAAAAGCATCACAATAATGTGCTGAGCTGTTTATAAAACAACACGTTAAATTGATTAACAAACGAGCCTGTCTTTGATCAACTTTATGAACAAACAATAACTTAACTTGAGTTTAAGACTTTCACTGGATGAAAGTGTAATTTTCATGAGGAGTGTTTCATTAGATGGAAAGCCCGCGTGAGATGAATTGACGTCAGGCGCCTGAGCCTGGGTGAGTTACAGCTGGACACGCACAGAGCCCAGAAGTGTCCTGGCTTTAATTAAAGTAATGCCTTGGGAAGCAAACAAGAGGACCCTCCTGCTAGATTCTGAAATCAGATGTGTACACAGTGTCCTCGTCTCTGACATCATCTCCCCAGGAGGCCGCGGTGGCCTGAAGGTCACTGCATCTCTGGACCAGAGCCGGCCACTTATGAAGGCTTTATAATTAAAGGAGGTTTTTACACCTTTCGCAGAGGTCCATGGAAGCCACTGGCACTTCGCCAAGGCTGCAAACCTCCCTGCTCGCAATATTGGTATTTGTACTTGTATTAATATAGCGCTTACTACCCCTGGCCAGGCGTTGAAGCGCTTTTTGGCCAGCTGCACGAAACAGAAATGGGCAAAATGTTTTTAACAAATGGGTGGGTGGGGGGAAAAGATTCTTTAAGAAAGCCACAAAAGTGGTTTGTGGCCTTTCACTAATGTAGATATACCGCTTCCTGGGATTTTACACAAGTTGGCCACGAAATCAGGCATGCACATATACCTAGCAAACATTAGTGAATTGTATTTTGGTGTGGGCAAATACACCTGCGTTTTTCAAGAGTAAATTAATGATGTTTACTGGGGCACAAAGGTGTTGGGGAGAATGGTGAATACCATTAAACATGCAAGTTTGACAGTGACCAAAGACTCACTGGGTCTTTCAGCACTGACATTACAAGCCTCCTCCTTCCTACCTGCCGCTCTGAGTGGATTCATTTACAGAAAATCTCCATGTGTTATAAATCCTTTAATGAGCACAAAGCCAACTTGTATGTGTATGCCGGTTTTACACACCTAAATAGCTTATAGCATTTTAATTTGTGACCTTGCAGACTTCATCTAGTTGTAATTGTGTTGTAAATTGTAAAATATAAATGCCCAGTCACTGAGTATAGGCTACAAATGTGTACCCACAGGAGCAGTGCTCAAGAGTGAGGTTTCAGACTGCAGATCGTGGCCCACCTACCCCTTTTCTGAGACGGAGTGGGCTCTTTTAGCGCAGCCACCCAGAGGCAAAAAAGCTTCCCAGCTGACTAGTTCTCAGTCGTTCTAAAAGCGTCCATCTCACAGCAGAGAAGCGCCCGCAGAGCTTTACCAGAAATACCTGGGCTCTTTACTTGCGTGGAAATCCTTACTGTTATGCACGTCCACTGGAATTAGGCGATTGTGTGGCTGTGGCGATTTTGACAAAATTATAGAGTTGCCGCATTTGCCACATAATCCACCATCTTCCATATAATCTGCAGATTTTAACAACAACAAAAATAGTTTCTAGGTCAAAAGTTTCAAAAGTTGCGGTTATTAGCAGATGCAATAATTACTACAAATAAACATAAACCAATATATAATCCGATCCAGAATGGGAATATGCGGAGAAGTCCATTGAAATGTCTTCACGTGCTTGGGTTCTACAAATAAAAGGATTCCTCCCAAGCAGGTCCCAAGGCCCAGGAGCTGTGAGGAAAGGCTGGGAGACATCATGGCTGCATCAGGAGCTCATGGGTCATGGTGGTAAAATGAGACCTGACGCTGTCATCAGAACCTGAGTGTTATGTACTGAACTCTACTAGAGTAATTGTAACACAACAAGAGGCGGTGTAGAGAACCTCGCCTCGTTGAAGATTGTTTCTTGAGAACTTGAGCCTTAAAGATCAGGATTGACCGAAGCGGAGCTTTAACCATCGCTTCTCATAAAGGCAAGCTGGCTTCAGGACCAGGTCAAGGCTTGTGAGACATCAAAGCTGCTGATCCATGGAAGATCCCGGGGAGGACCAGAGACGTCAGTTGTCATTCCTGCAGAGTACGGTGTTTGTGTCTGCTTCTGCCTTGATAGTCTGTTTTCCCTGCAGAAAAGGAAAGGGACAGATAGGTATTTCCGATCCTACTTCTAAGATATGCCAGTCTTAGCAAAATTGAGGGGAAGCAGTGGTTTGAGGAGCAGGCACTTATCACGAAATAGCGGACAGACCCAATGCTCTTCAGAGTGTGAAATGATCAATAGAGGTTCAAAGCTCTGGGGCGTAGATGGGGTATGTCGTCTTTCTCCAGGGATAGGTCCTAAGATGGTGCAATGTACGAGATGCAAAACTACACCGGGTCTCTTTGGACTTCGTAAGGCGGAGTGGACCTTGGACTCGAAGGAAGAACTGAGGTGGGCTTCCATGACCTTCGAGGGCAGTCTCTTGGGGGTTCAGCTATTCCGGAGGTGCCCTGTACCCCGTGCCTAATCTGTAAAAACATAAGTTCCAGGGCAACTGCAGCTTGCAGATCCCACTACCCGTGCCAGCGCTCCCAAATACTGAACTTGTGTGTAACTCTGACAATTCAGACTATGTGAGGCCCCCAAAACGATAAGACTGGCATGGGCAGCAGGTTTTAGTTGTTTTTATTGTATATTGAATTAATAAATAGCTGTTGTTCTGCTCATCTCTAACTAATACAAATATCGCCACCATGTGGCAGCTTTCATTACTGCCGGTGTTGACTATTAAGTGCCAGTACTGAGCACCGGAAACTACTGGCTCAAATTAAGCACTGCCTGTACCGGGAAAGGCTAAATCAGGACCATGAACTGGGTTTGCATTAGAACTTCAGTGGAAGTGTTATCACTACACCAGCACTTTCACAGCTTCATGAAGCCAACCTTGATCTTACCGCAAGAGAATATGAGAAGCTTCGAGTGCGGCAGCTAGAGAATTTGTAACCACCAGTAGAGTAAATGCAGAGAGTCACAAGACAATTCATTCTATATGTGAAGAAGCAGCCGAGCAGGCGAAAGTGAGGACATTGGTGGGGCCAAGAAGCTGAGCCTCTGATGTGAGGAGCACAAGCTTGCATCTTTGTTTTGTTACTGTCGAGCATTCACCTGGCCGGCTCTGAGGGAGAGACCCATTGGTCTGATGTGAGCTCTGACTGATCTCACACTCCACCTGGTCGGTAGAACTCACAAGGGTGGATCAGTTTTCCTAAAGTGAATCATTGACTTCGCGTTGGCGGCTTGTTTAGAAAAACAAAGCTAACCTTAACAAAGGTGCGTGAGGTGTGTGGTGCAACGAATGCATTGTGATGCACGCATCACTTATCAATGGCTCCTTATATATGGGTCAAACCGGAACTGACGTCACAGGAAAAGACTTCACTCCATCTTGCTTTGGGAACTACAGGCAGTAATCTCTCAGATGCAAGTTGCTGTGCTGGCCCAAACACCACAAACCCCAAACCAAGTGGGGTTTTGAAACTTTATCAGGAAAACGGTACGACAGACTTTCGCATAGATGAAACCTTCAGAGCACTATTCTTGTTTAAACCACTTGTCATGACCTCAGCAGGGCTCCAATACCCACAATATAGGGCATAGGAACAGTAACTCTGCCACAGACGGAATAGGACACGTTACAACGCAAACTTTTACAATGCATGACTTACATGCGGTTTTTACATCTTAACATCCATTACAACGCATGATTTTACAAAGCATGCCATCACAACACATTTTTAAAAACTACACTTACAACGCATTCCATTAGAACGCATCCCATTAGAAAGAATAATACTTTTAGGGCAACAGTAGTGTGAGTGTTGGATAGTGTAGGGGAAAAAATGACTGTTTTCCATTACTTACCTTATAATGCGTTGTAATGGCATGCGTTTTAGTGGCATGTGTTGTAATGGCAGGCGTTGTAGTGACATGCATTGTAATGGAATGTGTTGTAGTGACCTGCGTTGTAATGGCATGCTATGTAAAGGATGTCGTGTTGTAATGACTGCATTGTAAAGGTAGTGCGTTGTAATGACTGCGTTGTAATGGTTGTTTCCCCCACGAACGGTCACTGCGGGCCATGGGTGGCACGTCGAAGCAAAGCTTTTTCGATTTGAAAAACTGGTCCCTGTCACTGGCTGCCGAACATACTAGAAGAACTAACAGTTCACTCAAGGACTTAAAGTTAAAGTCAGAATTCAGCGGGGAAATGAAAACTAAAAAAAAAAAAAACCTCTGCATTTCCAAGCGCCTAGTGCGTTTTCTTTGTGCTATCGGCGGTCGGCACTGAATGTCTTCGACGACCGACTGTGCAGCCGCCCTAATGGTCTCTCGGGGCAAAAATTACTACAGAGCATGGCGCATTCTTTGCAAAATTATCCCCTCCGCTCGCAGACTCATTTATTTGCCATTACTAAACCCCTCATTACCGTAAAATAAATGTTACCGACCCAAATAACTAAAAATGAAAGGAAAGCGAAAAGCCGCCCAGCACGAGGCGCATTCTGCCGCTGGTCAGACGTGCACAGGGATTATAATTATTGCGAAAAATCACCGCAATTTATCAGCCTGGGTACGTTTTATAATGAGACTTTATACATTTCAAAATGGATCCACAGGGAACCTGCATACTAATACAAGTTTAAAATGTTTCTTTTTTTAATTACCCACAATTATGGCAGTGTTCTGGACTTTTTGCTCTGCAATTTGCGTCCCCTTCTCTTTCTGTGTGCTTTTTATTATATTATCGTTATTATTTTGTTAGGGACAATCGAGGGATTTGGGCGAAACTCCTGTCCTTAACACTCACTTTTATGAATCCTGTAGAGTTCAGGGTCCTCGACCCTCATGCACTGCTAAGGGTGAGTCGGGCACATGGTGGCATGGTGTAGAACTGGCCAAGGGCACGTGAGCCTGGCCACTTTCATTAGAATGGTCCCCTGACCGGTGGCACCTGTGGTGGATGTGTGGTGGGTGATGTTGGAAAGCAGCCCTCAGGGAGTGGCTGGTGAATGCATACTCTGAGAAACACTACAACAGTGACCAGCCGGTCACTACATACCTCCCAAACTTTATTGAGATGTGGACAACGAGCACAAAGTGAAGGAGAGAACAAAACAACGCAATAAAACACCACAGACTCTCTTCAAGTTGTTCGCTGGGCAGGATACAGGATAAGTGGGTAGGTGCAGCTGGGAGCACCCGACATCAAGGCCCGCCTCCGCTGTCTAACCAGACTGCCCTGGGCACGAATGGCAGAGTGGGTGAAGCCAGGATCTCTTGACCACCTGTCCAACGATGTTACAGTCCACCTGGGCACTGTTGGAGCCACCCCCGCTCCCCCGGTGTCAGAGTCTATTTACACTGTTGCCTTGGATGGTGCATCTGGAGCCGGGGTGGAGTTTACTGCAGAGATCTCTTTAGAAGCGCTCCGGCTCCGGGGACAGCACAACCTACAAAGACTGAGGATGACAGGGACCATCTTGGGTCTTCCTGTAAGGCCATGATGCGTCCCGGCGCACACCGGCTGAGCGCTTTCAGACTTCACTCCCGTGGTCCAGACTCCTCTCTCACAGGACATCCGGGAGGCCCTCTGCACCCGGCGTCCATAGGGCTGTCTGGGCTGCGCAGTAAGTCATCCAGGCCACCAGGGAAGCGCCTACAGATCCATATACAGGTCCAGGGTCTGTGCACCCGAGCCATCTGCACTCTCATGGGATGGTTGGTTGGTGACCAGCCTCCCTGACCAGCCTCCCTCCAGGACCTTTAGTGTTTCCCGGGGCCCGCCGTGGAGCTGCGGCAGATGCATCTCTTGTGCCCAAATTTCCGCTCTTACAGGGCTCGCTTGAGGCCTTCGCCCCTGGACTGCCCCGGGCCTGCAGGGACTGTCTACTGCCAAGATCTCATGCAGTCCCAAAGGTGGAGGTTACCAATGCATGGGTATGCTCTCTTCTGTAGGCTGCAGGTACACTTATGCCGGGCAGAAGGTTTCCGGCTGGCCAGCTTCATACGGCACCAAGGACGCCAACGTTCACTTCCGGTGGTTGGGCAGCCGTACCGCTGTCCACTGAGGGTGAGCTGCTCCTCAGATGTCTCACTTGATGCATTTCCCTCCAATGACATTTTCCACTGACTGTCATTGACCTTCCTAGCGACCAGACTCTTACACTTTTCTATTCTTTTCTTCTTCTGTGTGATGTAAACATGTGGCCTCATGCACTTCACATGGGCCTCGCTGGCCACATCCTACCCCTAGGACTTAGTCATCTCGTCTACTGACCAGACCTCTGGTCTTAACCTTCCTCTCGCAGGTCTTCTTCTTGGGCCTTTCACAGGCGTTATCTTCATAGGCCTCTCACAGGCCTTATTCTTGGGCCTCTCACAGGTCTTCTTCATGGGCCTCTCACAGGCCTTCTTCTTGGGCCTCTCACAGGCCTTCTTCTTGGGCCTCTCACAGGCCTTCTCCTGGTGGACCTCTCACAGGTCTTCTTCATGGGCCTCTCACAGGCCTTCTTCTTGGGCCTCTCACAGGCCTTCTCCTGGTGGACCTCTCACAGGTCTTCTTCTTGGGCCTTTCACAGGCGTCATCTTCATGGGCCTCTCACAGGCCTTCTTCTTGGGCCTCTCACAGGTCTTCTTCATGGGCCTCTCACAGGCCTTCTTCTTGGGCCTCTCACAGGTCTTCTTCATGGGCCTCTCACAGGCCTTCTCCTGGTGGACCTCTCACAGGTCTTCTTCATGGGCCTCTCACAGACCTTCTCCTGGTGGACCTCTTACAGGTCTTCTTCTTGGGCCTTTCACAGGCGTTATCTTCATGGGCCTCTCACAGGCCTTCTCCTGGTGGACCTCTCACAGGTCTTCTTCTTGGACCTTTCACAGGCGTTATCTTCAAGGGCCTCTCTCAGGCCTTATTCTTGGGCCTCTCACAGGTCTTCTTCATGGGCCTCTCACAGGCCTTCTTCTTGGGCCTCTCACAGGCCTTCTCCTGGTGGACCTCTCACAGGCCTTCTTCTTGGGCCTCTCACAGGCCTTCTCCTGGTGGACCTCTCACAGGTCTTCTTCATGGGCCTCTCACAGGCCTTCTTCTTGGGCCTCTCACAGGCCTTCTCCTGGTGGACCTCTCACAGGTCTTCTTCTTGGGCCTCTGACAGGCCTTCTCCTGGTGGACCTCTCACAGGTCTTCTTCTTGGGCCTTTCACAGGCGTTATCTTCATGGGCCTCTCACAGGCCTTCTCCTGGTGGACCTCTCACAGGTCTTCTTCTTGGGCCTTTCACAGGCGTTATCTTCATGGGCCTCTCACAGGCCTTATTCTTGGGCCTCTCACAGGTCTTCTTCATGGGCCTCTCACAGGCCTTCTTCTTGGGCCTCTCACAGGCCTTCTTCTTGGGCCTCTCACAGGCCTTCTCCTGGTGGACCTCTCACAGGTCTTCTTCATGGGCCTCTCACAGGCCTTCTTCTTGGGCCTCTCACAGGCCTTCTCCTGGTGGACCTCTCACAGGTCTTCTTCTTGGGCCTTTCACAGGCGTCATCTTCATGGGCCTCTCACAGGCCTTCTTCTTGGGCCTCTCACAGGTCTTCTTCATGGGCCTCTCACAGGCCTTCTTCTTGGGCCTCTCACGGGTCTTCTTCATGGGCCTCTCACAGGCCTTCTCCTGGTGGACCTCTCACAGGTCTTCTTCATGGGCCTCTCACAGACCTTCTCCTGGTGGACCTCTCACAGGTCTTCTTCTTGGGCCTTTCACAGGCGTCATCTTCATGGGCTTCTCACAGGCCTTCTCCTGGTGGACCTCTCACAGGTCTTCTTCTTGGGCTTTTCACAGGCGTTATCTTCATGGGCCTCTCACAGGCCTTCTCCTGGTGGACCTCTCACAGGTCTTCTTCTTGGGCCTTTCACAGGCGTTATCTTCATGGGCCTCTCACAGGCCTTCTCCTGGTGGACCTCTCACAGGTCTTCTTCTTGGGCCTTTCACAGGCGTTATCTTCATGGGCCTCTCACAGGCCTTCTCCTGGTGGACCTCTCACAGGTCTTCTTCTTGGGCCTTTCACAGGTGTTATCTTCATGGGCCTCTCACAGACCTTCTCCTGGTGGACCTATCACAGGTCTTCTTCTTGGGCCTTTCACAAGCGTTATCTTCATGGGCCTCTCACAGGCCTTCTCCTGGTGGACCTCTCACAGGTCTTCTTCTTGGGCCTCTCACAGGCGTTATCTTCATGGGCCTCTCACAGGCCTTCTCCTGGTGGATCTCTCACAGGCCTTCTTCTTGGGCCTCTCACAGGTCTTCTTCATGGGCCTCTCACAGGCCTTCTCCTGGTGGACCTCTCACAGGTCTTCTTCATGGGCCTCTCACAGACCTTCTCCTGGTGGACCTCTCACAGGTCTTCTTCTTGGGCCTTTCACAGGCGTCATCTTCATGGGCCTCTCACAGGCCTTCTCCTGGTGGACCTCTCACAGGTCTTCTTCTTGGGCCTTTCACAGGCGTTATCTTCATGGGCCTCTCACAGGCCTTCTCCTGGTGGACCTCTCACAGGTCTTCTTCTTGGGCCTTTCACAGGTTTTATCTTCATGGGCCTCTCACAGGCCTTCTCCTGGTGGACCTCTCACAGGTCTTCTTCTTGGGCTTTTCACAGGCGTTATCTCTTCATGGGTCTCTCAAAGGCCTTCTCCTGGTGGACCTCTCACAGGTCTTCTTCTTGGGCCTTTCACAGGTGTTATCTTCATGGGCCTCTCTCAGGCCTTCTCCTGGTGGACCTCTCACAGGTCTTCTTCTTGGGCCTCTCACAGGCCTTCTCCTGGTGGACCTCTCACAGGTCTTCTTCTTGGGCCTTTCACAGGCGTCATCTTCATGGGCCTCTCACAGGCCTTCTCCTGGTGGACCTCTCACAGGTCTTCTTCTTGGGCCTTTCACAGGTGTTATCTTCATGGGCCTCTCTCAGGCCTTCTCCTGGTGGACCTCTCACAGGTCCACCAGGAGAAGTGGAGAAGTGTGGCTCACTGGTTAGAGCAGGCAGACCCTGAAGCAGAGGTCAGACCCGGGACCAGGGTTCAATTCCCGACGCGGCAGGGTCTTGAGCTCAAATGTCCACGGACTCGATAATTCTCGCTTCGGTGCCTGACCTAATCATGGGTTCACACTCTGCAACTCTGGGCATTAAGCTTGCTTAATCTCCACAACGGCCCCCTGCGGCGGGATGCCTGGCTTTCACCTTGGGGATGCCCGTTAGGGGCTATCTCACAGGGAAAAGCCAGGACGGGTTCCCAAGGCAAGCGCCGAGATGCCTCCGGGTAGTCGAGCGCTATATAAGAACATACAAACAAACAAAAAAACAGGTCTTCTTCTTGGGCCTCTCACAGGCCTTCTCCTGGTGGACCTCTCACAGGTCTTCTTCTTGGGCCTTTCACAGGCGTTATCTTCATGGGCCTCTCACAGGCCTTCTCCTGGTGGACCTCTCACAGGTCTTTTCTCTGTGGACCTCTTTCGGGTTTTCTTCTTGCAGACTTCTCACAGGTCTTCTCTCCGTGGACTTCTCCAGAGTCCTGCCCCTTTTCTCAGGGATCTTCACTTGATGGCCATTTGTGTGTGACTCGAGACGGCGCAGTCGTGGTGCTCGATTCTTACTCCTTTCAGGCATGCTTCGCCATGCCAGTCACGCTGTGTGATGACTTTTCCTCTTCTCCTCCTTCTGGGGTTCACCTTCGCTCCAAGCTTCTCTAGTGCAGCTTTCAGCACACTTCTGACTTTGCACCCTTCCTTCCTTCACTTTAGGTGCGCATGCTGCTGGTGCCTTGCACACCTGCTTCCTTCTCTTGCTGTGTCGTCCTTTCGCCACTGGGGGCACAATGAGTACTCTCCTGATGAACGCGGTGGTAGGATACGATCGCAGGTGGCGCTTTTCACCCATATTTTTTTCGTTTTGCTTGTCAGGGGCCTCTTTGCTCCAGCCAACACTCTTCCAGCCTTCTCCTGAGCAACAGGTCTGTGGCTGTCTGTGATTTTTCTAGTGGGGATTTACTGTATTTCCCTTTTCCTTCTCTTTTCTTTGAAGTCTCACTCATTCCGGGTCTGGCACCCGATCTTCCTCTGCAGGTGGCCTCTTCCCAAAGGCCAATGCACCTGGAGCCTTCTCTGACAGTCTGTGGCTCGTGCTGTTCTACTCCTTTCCCTCATAGACGCCGACTCTCCTTAACCCCTTCGATGCTGATGATCAGCCACGGGTGACGTGTGCGGATGACGAGCTGAGCTCGTCATGTAACGCGGTTATTCGAAAACAGCCGCACAGCGCAAAAATAACCGCAGCAGCGATGCGGTTAAGCTTCTCTGTCCGGCTGCTCCTGGCGTCAGTGGGCCCTTGTAGCTTCCTTGGCTGTGCAGTTTTGGACTCCCTGGGATTCCTTGTGGGGGTTCAGGTTCACGGTCTCTCCCTTCAAACGAGAGGTAGCCACTAGGGGTGTGTGAAGCTCACCTGGCCAACCTCATGCTTTGGTGTAGGAGATGGAGAGAAGCTCAGGACAGGCAGGGACCTGTAATTGCACAACAGGTGCTTGTTCAATGCTACTTTCCAGCCTTATTGTGTAATGGCAGCACAGGGCCTCACTAATCCTCTCATGAGGCCATTGTGCGAGGTGAGGTTGCAGGGCCCTTCATGACACTTTACTCTGGGCAGCAGGGGGGTTTTGTGCATAGCAAGAACATTCATTCGGAGGCCATTTATCTGCAGGCTGTGTTTTGTATTCATGAGCGGTACCTCCAACTGACCACTAGGTGGAACCCCATTGCTGTTCTTTACAGGCCGCGGTAGTCTTTAATCCGACTGCAGGCCTCGACAGGTGCCACAGGTGCCAGTATTATGTTCAGGCCCGGACTGGCCATAGCGGGCACCGGGCAATCCCCCGGTGCGCCGCACGGGTGAGGGCCGGTTTTGGGCCCCTGGTGCTGATTTTGGTACATGGCCGATTTAGCTGCAAAATCGTCCTAGTGCCGAAAAACGGCCCGGCAAAGAGCTCAGCGGCACCTCCAATCCAACCCCGAGTGGGGAGGGGGGCCGGCCGAGCACTTTGCCAGGGCCGGTTGTAGTTTCCAGTCCGGCCCTGATTATGTTCCTAGTGCTACAAGGTGAGTCGGTGTTGAGGCTGCCTTCTTCTGGGCAAAGGCCTAAGCTGGAAGCCTTCTGCCCAGACCTCTCTTGTCCCAACTGAGGCAGAGGGTGCTGTGGAAGACTAGATGGAGCACCGCTCCTCGTGCCTTTGTGTTACTTGTAAGCCTAGGTGGAGTTTGCGGAGTCCCGCTACATGGAACTCCACGAAGTGAACAAAAAACTCTGTTGCGGTGCGTGGAGTACCACAAGCAGCAGAGTGCGCTTGGTAATGACTCTTCGCATTGATTTTCAGTGCCGAGTGTTTGTCCTGAGCTGGAAAATCAACGTGAACAGCATCGAGAGGAGTGGTGTGGCTCACTGGTTAGAGGTGGCAGACCCGGAAGCAGAGAACAGCCCGGGACCAGGGTTCAATTCCCGACGCGGCAGGGTCGTGGGCCAGGGTCAGCGGACTCGATAATTCTCGCCTCGGTGCCTACTCTAACCAGGAAACGCACTCGGTAACTATGGGCATAAGCTTGCCTCATCTCTACAACGGCCTCCCACATTTGCCGGGGATGCCTGGTTTCACCTTGGAGATACCCAGTAGGGACCATCTCACAGGGATAGCCAGGACGGGTTCCCCAGAGGTCTACAGCGCCACGACGCCTCAGGGCAGCAGTGCGCTTTACAAGACACATACATTACATTACAAGAAGGTCCTGCTTCTTTTTTGCTGTTTGAATAGATTTTCTAGCTGAGCTGCAAATTAAGTTTAAGTTTAACTTAAGACAAAATCCTAATTTAAGACTACTAAATGCCTTCTGTGAATACCAAAAGTAGTAATTTTAGGATTTTGTCTCAGATTAGTTCTGTGAATTGGCCCAATAGTTTGTAGCTCACTCGGGCCAAAAGTTACTAAAAACGCAGTGGTGCTGGGACATCTTATCAGAGTGGGGTGCTGCTTTCAACGTTGCATCACCAAAATCATAGGGACTGTGGAAAATTCAAGCGAGACACAAAGAACAAGTGCAGCAAATGAGCCACGCCCATTCAGCATGAGCGTGGTAAGGGTGTTGTATGGAGCCACGCCCTTTCAGAGTGAGAGTGTTAAGGGTGCGATATGGAGCCACGCCCATTCAGCATGAGAGTGGTATGGGTTAGGTATGGAGCCAGACCCATTCAGCATGAGAGTGGTAGGGGTGCGGTATGGAGCCACGCCCATTAAGCATAAGAGTGGTAAGGGTCTGGTATGGAGCCACGCCCATTCAGCATGAGTGGTAAGGGTGCAGTCTGGAGCCAAGCCCATTCAGCATGAGACTGGTAAGGCAGTGGTATGGAGCCACGCCCATTCAGCATGAGACTGGTAAGGCAGTGGTATGAAGCCACGCCCATTCAGCGTGTGAGTGGTAAGGGTACAGTATGGAGCCATGCCCATTCAGCGTGTGAGTGGTAAGGGTGCGGTATGGAGCCCCGCCCATTCAGATGAGAGTGGTAAGGGTGTGGTATTGAATCACACCCATTCAGTATGAGAGTGGTAAGGGTGTGGTATGGCGCTGGTGACGCATTTTGGAGCACGCTGTCCAAATGTCTTACTATAGAATGGTGTGCTAGACAGAACATTTCCCATCGAAATGGCAACTATATTTTCAAAGACATGTAATTTTACCGATAAACCTCAAAGTGCACAAACAACAAAGTGTGGAAATCGGTTTTCAGTGACTGTCATGTGTACATCACTCAGTAAAGTGACTTGATTTGTTTTGATCCTATTAGAAAGAGGGGAATATCTATCATTGATGCAGTAGGTGCAGCAGCACCAGGGCCTTGAGCGTCCATAGAACCCTGACAACAGTTGGATTTTACCACCCCACAGCAATCAATGGCACCATTTTGCTTGCTGCAGCAGTGAGATCGCGGACATCGGAAGCATCATCTTAAACAGAACCCCCGTTAGAACGCTCGAGCACCATTATACAAAGTGGTAAATACCCCCAGCCTATGCAGCTGACAGCGCTACTAGATCAAGATTAACTACAAAGAAAGTGACTTAAAATCTTGTACCTCTTCGGCGGTTTGCCTTGTGAAAACAATACTTCACAAATATCAGATATCTAAGAACCAGTTTTCAGGATTAAGGATCCCAAAGATTCGCTTTACTCTTCAACCAACCAGATTCACCATAACCAAAATGTGATTTGGTGGATAGAAAGCCCTGTGGCAGGAGTAAATAAGAATATCTAACAGTGGACAAATGATATTAAATGTGTCACCATAAGAAGCAAAAGTGTTGATACGTCAACCTGTCCCTTGTTGTGTTATATCACTTTTTTTATTTTTTATTTATGTGTAATATACGAATGACGGTCACCTGACGAAGGCCTCAGGCCGAAACGCGCGTAGTTCCACTCAACCGCATTGCCTTCATCAATTATACCAACAACTGAATATTTCGTATATCACTGGGTTAATGTGTATATGTATTTATGTTTATGTAAATTTGTCTGTTCTCACTTATTAATTCTATACATCTTTGATTGCAAATAATTAACTGTATGCTTATGTTTTTGATATCATGTAATACACATCAAGGTTCTTTTTAAATGTGAACAATGAATCAAAAAAGTAAATGAATTTTGCTTAAAGGATATAAATAACAAACAAAATATACTAAAAACAAAATATAAATAAATTAAAGGATTTTTGTATAAATTTTCGTTTCAGCACACACTTATTTGATTGCTCTAGAGGGTCTATTATTTTGTTTGGATTTTGATTCAGGGAATATTTACGCCCTTAGAGTTTAGCTACACTGTCTTTTTCTACATAGTGCAGCAGTGCCTATGGCATTCTTGCTACTCTATTGATTAAAAATCGTTCTTTCCATCACACTTCAGAATTACAACAAAAAGTGCTTCATTTGTGCTTTCATAAGTGCTGATATATTTTGAAATATTTGCACAGTACATTTACAGATATTTACATTTTGTAATCTGAGACAAAAGTGACATCCCACAGCATTTCCATTCACATTTTCTGTACTCCAGCAAGATTGCCTCATAGTTCACTTTACATAATCCTCTCACTTTGTAGTCGGAGAGCTTTCCGACTCCCTGCTGGGTCTGGTGGTTCAGTGGACTAATACCTCCACTGCAGGGGCCTGTGTTCAACCTCATGGTCACAGGTTCAAATCCCAGCGGGTCCACTCAGCCTTTCATCCATCTGAGGTCGATAAATGATTATCATTGAGTTGGGTAACAAGAAACATCTATTATTCAGCGCCAAGATACCTCCGGGTGAACGTGCGCTTTACAAATACATATGTTATGTTATGTAAAAACGTGGGAGACATATCAATGTTCAGGTGAATGTTTCTTTGCAAAGTTCGACTGGTCATCTTTCAGCTTTTGATTACTGTAGCCTGTAGTTACATTGCTACTAATGATGTAACATCTTTGATCAGAGAGTGTTACCATGTGTTAAAAAACACAACATAATGAAGCAAAGTTGCCTTAAAATGTGCAGCATTATCCTGTATAATTTGTCTTTTCTTGCAGAATATGTTACTTAATCCTGTGTCATCATTTGTTCTCCCTTGCTGCATAATTCCAGTGGCCCTGACTATGACCAGCAAAGATGTGGTCACTCAACATGCCATTTAGGTGAGCAACCCAGCCTAGTTACAAAACATCAGCCACACATGATCCTGGGTTGTGGAGTGTCAGTGACCTCTGCTGGCCATTCAAGTATGACATTGTATGTAGTCCTGTACAAGCAGTGAGATAATGATGCAACAGCGACACTTAGGGACCATGCAGAGTATAACACTAAAACTCCAGGAGGTACCTGCACTCTGCTCTGCATATTTATTTATTTATTTATTTATTTGTGCATTTTTATATAGCGCAGACTTTACCCGAAGGTGTCAGAGCGCTTCACAAAAGGAACAGAAATGAAACATAATGAGAAACATTACAAAAGAACAGATTGCAAAAGCATACGTTACGTTACATAAGGTAAAAGTGACATTTGTGAGCAAACAAAATACATGAGGTAGTAAAAATTGTGAGTAACCAAAAATACATGAGGTAGTAAAGGTAATAGTGACAATTGTGAGCAAACAAAATACATGAGGTAGTAAAAACTGTGCGCAGCCAAAAATACATGAGGTAGTAAAAAGTGCACAGGAGGAAAAAGTGACAAGTGTGCAGTTACAAGAGAAAACAAAGAATCATTTGTATCATGGTATAATACTGCAAAAGGTGCTAGACACTCCGGCACAAAAACAAGCGTTATGTAGGCAGAGGTGGCACTTGTGCCAGTATCAAAGGTAAAAACATGTGAGAGGTCGCAAATCGTGTGTTACAATGGCAAAGTGGTGTGTGCATGTTACAAAAGGGCACCAAACACAAGTACATGGAAAATACTCCAAAGAGGCAGACACTCCAACCCCAGGAATTCACTGGGAAGGCACTTCCATGGTCGTGGAAATTATCAGTAGTGGGAAGCCTTCCTCCAAATAACAAGAGGACGTGAATTACTTTTGGAGGTGTCTCTGGAGGAGGAGAACTTTGAGGTCCCTTTTGAAGGCCTGGGAGGAGGCGGTGGTCCGGAGCTGAGGCGGAAGGGAGTTCCAGATTCTCACTGCGTTGCCTGAAAAGGATTGGGCCATTGTTCTCTCCTTCTTGAAAGTGGGAGGTTCAAGTAGTAGATTCTCCGCATTGCGTGAAGGTCTAGAGCCTCCAGAGAGTTTCAGTTTATTCGCCAGGTAGCGAGGAGAGGAGGAGTGCAAGGCTTTGTGGGTGATACAAGCGGTCTTGTAGATAGCTCTAGCCTCGAAGGGAAGCCAGCGGAGGGTGGATAACATCGGTGTGATGTGATCGCTTCTTTTGGCCCCATAAATGAAGCGAGCTGCAGGATGGAAAACAGACTTAAGTGGGGACAGGTGA